>NC_142071.1:12540961-13152692 GCF_059756535.1 Pantherophis guttatus | reverse complement strand
CAGTAGAGAGAATATTGAATATAGAGGGATATGATTTGGTATATGGCTGGCATGCATATTTATTATATGATAAAAAGGTGGATAAGAATTTTAAAAGTCATATATTAAGGAATGCGTTATTACATGTCTGGAAAAAGTATCAATATAAACTAAACAATAAAATACCTATATGGGCAATACCCAGACATGCGATAGAGAATATAAGTGTAGAACAAAAACAAGATGTGATTACTTACAAAGAGCTTCTTATTATGGAAAGAGGCACATTGCAATTAAAATCTTTGAATGTATTAAAAGAAGAAAGGATAATTCAAACTTGGTTTCAGCATGGACAGCTGCAAGGTAGATGGAAAGAGGATCAGAAAATTGGTATCTTGCAAAATGAGGAAAATTTGGTAAAACAAATTAGAGACCAAGGAGTTTATAGATAGTTTGCATATGTTAGCTTATATTTGTTAAATGCTATACGCTGTATTTTGCTCTGGGAAGTCGGGGGGGGGGCAGGAGGAGGGTTGGGTTGGGAGGGGGGAGGAGGGGGAAAATTGTTTGTAATTTTTTTTTAACTTTTCAATAAAAAAAAAAAGTTCTAAAGATTGATCAGTGGTTTCTGGCCCATTCAAATTAGTGTACACTTCGAGAAGGACTTGCTTGGGTGGAAGCCAAGCTATATGTTCCTGCCAGTTTGAGAGCAACAGTTTTACAGCACGCCCATGATGCCAAAGTTGCTGGGCATTTTGGATTTGTGAAAACATTACATTGAGTTAAGCGGCAATTCTGGTGGCCCGCACTCAAGAAGGACATAGAGACATATGTGGCCAGTTGTCCTGTGTGTGCTTCAGCCAAGAGGCCTCCTGGAAAGCCACCTGGACTGCTTCAAAGTGTTGCCAGACCGGGTGCCCCATGGAAGGAAATTTCCATGGATTTTATTGTAGAATTGCCCGACAGTGGGGGGGAACACAGTTATTTGGGTGGTTACTGATTTCTTTTCCAAACAAGTGCATTTCATCCCATGTCCAAAGATCCCATCTGCAAAAACATTTGCAAAAATGTTTGTCCAACATGTATACAGGTTACATGGAGCTCCAGAACGTACAATTTCGGATAGAGGAGTTCAATTTACCTCCTATTTTTGGAAAGAGTTCCTAGGGTTGATAGGCTTGGCCCAAGGGTTAAGCTCCGCCCACCACCCCCAAACTAATGGGGCTTGTGAGAGCACCAATTCCGTGTTAGAACAATATCTGAGATGTTACATAAATTATCAGCAAGATAACTGGGCAGATTTACTGCCGTTTGCAGAGGTGGCCTATAATAACTCCATACATAGCAGCACAGGGTTTACCCTTTTCAAGGTGGCTTCTGGCCAAGATTTTGTGCCCATTCCAGAGTTGCCTCAGGAAAATCCACAAAACCCCTCCTTGGTTGATTGAATTGAACAGTTATGTGCCACTTGGTCAGTAACTCGCAAGGCACTTGATGAAGCACATCGGGCTCATAAAGTCCAAGCCGATAAGAAGAGGGTTCAAGCAAGGACTTATAAAGTTGGTGATATGGTTTACCTCTCCACCAAATACTTGCAAACTACCCAAAAGTCTAAAAAGCTTGGGCCCAAGTATGTGGGTCCTTTTCTGGTAGTTTGAATCATTAACCCAGTCACAGTACAATTGGAGTTACCAAAAAGTTTGAGATGAATTCATCTGGTGTAAGTTGTTAAAACCGGAGCATTCGTCCCCTTTGCATCCAGACCACGAACCTCCTCCTGTCCCCATACTGATTGAAGGGGAACAGCATTTTGAGGTCAAAGAGATCTTAGACTCTAGAAAGCATCGGGGTAAGGTGCAGTATTTGGTGGCCTGGAAACATTTCCCATTATCTAAGGCAGAATGGGTAAATAAACGAGATGTTCGAGCTCCTAAGAAAGTACAGTAGTTTCACTCCAACTATCCTGATAAACCCGTAATCTGTTTTTTATGTTATGCCCTATTTCTGTGATCATCTGTTTTATGTCGTTTTGGTTTCTTGTAGGAATAACGTCTCTTCTGCAGGAGGGCCAAATGTCAGCCTCTGCTGTTTCATTGCTTGTTTGCTTGACTGCCATGAAATGGGGGGAGGGGGGAGCTCTTGGGCTTCTTGAGGGGGGGAAGTGAGCTGGAGGAAAACAAAAGTAATTCTTTGCTGCAACATTTTCTTTGAAGCTGATAACGTCTCAAGGTCAACGGTCGTGGCATAGCAAGAGGATGACACTGCCAGATGTTTGCTCCCACATGACCCCTGGAGAACCTGTGGATTGGATGATTTACCCTGGACAGTTGGGGGGGATGCTTTCTATATGTGATTTTCGCGCCTTTGCTCCAGACCTTGCTTTTCTTTGACTGCATTCAGTTCTTATCCAGTAAAAGTTACCTTTCTCTATGAAAATGGAATCAGGGTTTTTTTTTTTCTTAGATAATGAAAGGAGACCGCCCTGACACATTAGCTCTGTATTTCATAGCACCTGAAGGTTTCGGCATCTACATTATACCCTGTGCATTGGGAACAAAGATTCTGCCAAAGTCTTCACTGGGGTCACATTTTAAAGATACCGTCCAGAGCTTTTTTTTTTAATAGTGTGTGATACTGAATGGCAGGAATAAATAAATAGACCATAAGAGCTTATTTTATGGTCTTTGTTATCTGAAGGGGGTACAACCATGCAGGGAACCAATGCTACTTAGGGATACTCTGATGGGATTTCACCTTGGTACCCCCACAAGCAACAGAATGGATTCTTTTCTATTTCACATTAGTGAAACCTCACCTCAACTTTAGAGAAAGACTATGATCAGTGGCTAGAATGCAATATTGCAGGTTAATTCTGCTGACTGTCAGCAGTTTGATCCTGACCAGTTCAAGGTTGATTCAGCCTTCCATCTTTCTGAGGTCAGTAAAATGAGGACCCAAATTGTTGGGGGCAATATGCTGACTCTGTAAACTGCTTAGATAGGGCTGTGAAGCACTCTGAATTAGTATATAATTCTAAGAGCTATTGCTATGGTGATTTTAGGGCTTCAAAGAATGCTTCAAAGTTCATTCATGAAGCATTGAATGCAGTTGAGCAATGCAACCTCCTTTACAAGAAATCTTTTTGTCTTCCTTACACCATGCAACTTGCTGAGGCAAACTGTAGCTACTTTTCAAGGCCTACTTCTTCATTGTTTCTGTGTTGTTTGTCCTTGTTATTAGTTATTTTTATTACCCTGGTTGTGTTCAATTGTTTCTGTTATTAGCTCCTTGAACATTTAGCTAGAAAGATAGAATTCCAATTGCATAAACCAATAGTTAATATGAAAGACCACAAGCATGCTTTTGTAATAAGTATGATAGCCTCTTTTGAACCCTTGAACCATTGAACTATGCTCCTTGTGTAGTTCTTAAATATACCCAGCTCAATCAGTTCTTTCCTTGTTATTCTGCTCTCTCTGAACCATGTAATCTGAAATCAACCCAACCTTATGCGTCTCATTCATCTAGAACAGTGGTTCTCAACCTTCCTAATGCCGCGACCCTTTAATACAGTTCCTCATGTTGTGGTGACCCACAACTAGGGGTGGGTTCTAAATTTTTTTACTACCGGTTCTGTGGGCATGGCTTATTTTGTGGGCGTGGCTTGGAGGTCATGTGACTGGGTGGCCGTGGCTAGCTGGTCATGTGACCGGATGGCCATGGCTATGTGTATAGGGACTACTCAGAGGGCTGAAAAAAGTCATTTCTGACAGGTCCTCGCACTTTTGACTGGTCCTCACACTTATGACCATCCTCACATTTATGCCCGTGCAGCATTCTTAACAACTGTGTCACTCATTTCACAACTGCTTCTCTTCACCATGGTGACAAGATAGGGCAAAAACGTAAAATGTGAGGACAGTCGTAAGTTCGAGGACTGGTCAAAAGTGCGAGGACCAGTCAAAAATAACTTTTTCAGCCCTCTGAGTAGTCCATATGCACAAAAGGACTACCCAGAGGGCTGAAAAAAGTGATTTCTGACTGGTCCTCGCACTTTTGACCGGTCTTCGCACTTATGACTGGTCATCATTTATGCCCATTGTAGCATTCTTAACAACCATGTCACTCATTTCACAACTGCTTCTCTTCACCATGGTGACAAGATAGGGCAAAAAAGGTAAAATGTGAGGACAGTCGTAAGTTCGAGGACTGGTCAAAAGTGCGAGGACCAGTCAGAAATAACTTTTTCAGCCCTCTGAGTAGTCCATATGCATAAAAGGATACAGCAATAGAGAGGGATGAAGGAAGGGAAGGGAAATTAGAGTAGGAGGGAGGGTAAGAGAGGGAGGAAGAGAGGAGAAGAAGAAGAAAGGAAGAGGAAGTAGGGAGGAGAAGAAGAGGGGGAGGAAGAGAAAGTAAGAAGGAAAGAAAAGAGAGAGGTGGTAGGTTTGAGGAGAAAGATTGCTATACAATAAAAAAGATGAAAGGGAAGAAAGTCAACCCCAAACAAATATAAAGATATTAAGATAAAGAATGAATTGTTAAACTTTAAAGAATAAAAGAGAACAAATATGAATAAATAACAATAATTAGAAACACACATACAAACATACAATGTATTTTCTTTGAACAGAGTATTTGGCCAGTTCACAAATTTAAACAGTGTTTAGTCATTTCAATTAAATTTACAATTTCTATATTTCCTTTTTGCCATATTTATTCCTCATCTATTTTTGTAAAAAACCAATATTACCCTTCATCCTCATCTCTAATCTTAATCAAATTCAATTTTTCCCTTCTATTCTATATTATACCCCTTCCCATTGTCATATAATTTTATATCCATCCTCACATTGGTTAATTATGTAATATTAGTTGTTTAATATAAATTCAACATTTTAATATAAATCAATTAGTTATATAACTACCTTTTTTGTATATTAATCAATATGAACATGAATATTCCAATTATTTCCATGCAATCCAATTTCTTACAAATCAATTAATTATATTTACCAATAATAATAAACTAAATAATTTCCCCCATATATTCCTCCAAACCACAACTTAACCATTTCTGCTTTCAGAAATATACAATTAATAGTATCTCAATTATTACAATTCCCTAGTTAAATAGAGCTTTTTTTCTTTTGTGTTTTAAAATCTTGAACTCTCCTCTTTTTCCCTAAGTTTCCCATTGTTTGCACCTACCCTTTTTGGTGAGGAAAAAGAAAAGAAATCTGCCTGCCTAATTTTCAAACGTTGCAGCAATAGCAAAGCAGTTTCAGTTTCGTTTTTCAGCATAGCTAGGGGAAAAAAATCTGCTCCAGGACTCTTTGCAAGGAAGCAGCAGAGCCCTGAGCAAAACAGCTGAGACAAATCAGCTGAGAGTCGGGAGCCGATCTAATCAAGGGCTAATTAGCCTATGCTGAAGCTCCATGGGCCAATAAAATTACAAAAAAACACCGAACCATTTGTTAAATTGCTGGCTCGCCCGCCCCTCACCCACCACTATTTATTGGCAATAAATAGTGGTGCGGAGGGGCGGGGCAAGCCAGCAATTTAACAAACGGTTCGGCTCCTAGAACCAGCAGAATCCCACTACTGGCTATAGGGCGGCCCTTTGAAGCCCCGCGGCAAGAATTTAAAGAGTTTTTTTTCCTCTAGCCATCAGCTGGGACTCCAGAGGCAGCAACAGATTGGGAGTGGGTGGGGCAAGCGAACGGCCAGCGATCCAACAGAGCAGAGAGTGAGGGTGAGTGAAGGCATGGGGGGGGCGAGAGAGGGCTTTGGCGACCCCTGTGAAATGGCCGTTCGACCCCCAAAGGGGTTGCGACCCCCAGGTTGAGAACTTCTGATCTAGAAGCAAATCCTGATGATTTCAGTGAAGAAATATGCTTTGAATTACAGTTGCACTTCATTAGATGACTAGGTATTATATGATGTTTTGCAATCTATTTTTTTAAGCTAAACAAAGTGTTGTTTTTGTAGAATGGGAAATGCCAGCAAAAGATTTTAAAAGCAGATACTGCATGGTTCTGAAGTCCTTTTTTGACAGGCGCATATTTTCAGCTCCGGTATCCTGACCTACTTGGTGGTGAGGATTTAATTAAGAGCCATATATTATTGTCAAAGCCATTAAAGCTTTGCCTTGATTAAAAATGGAATTGTTTAATTAAAAAGAAAGGGGTTTGGCTAACCTTAGCATTATGTTTGAATAAGACATTTTATATCAGCTAATTTTTTTTCTATCTTTCGCATTCAGGCTTGATGATTCGGGAAGCATACATCAATGTGACAAGGCAGCAAGTGGAGGATTTTCATGGACCAGAAGACTACTGGTGCCAGTGTGTGGCCTGGAGCCTCCTAGGAACTTCCAAGAGCCGGAAGGCTTCGGTCCGCATTGCCTGTAAGTGGTTTTTGCTCTCCAGAAATGGATGGGCATTGTTCTTAATCTATGCATCTCATAACAGCTCAGTGTGAATATAGGTACATGTGTAGCATTCCTGTATGTAGAAAAAAATTGTGTCTGTATCCCTGTGTAGATGAATATTTGGATTTCTGGTAAAGTTTGCATCATACTGGTGAACCACTGTTGTGTGTTGGATTTCATAGGAGTCCCAAAGGTACTTTTCTTTTTTTTCATAAAGCAACTGGACTTTCTGGGGTTTTTTTCTTTGAAAATGTTTCCCTTCTCATCTAAGAAGCTTCTTCAGTTCTAATTCAATTCTTCAATTAGAGCAGTATACCTACAATGGATATAACAGGTTTATACTTTTTAGAGCATTTCCAGGCAAAAATATCTTGTAAGAATGTAAGAACGGCCTTGATGGACCAAGCCAACATCTATCTTAGTTTAGCATTTGGTTTCTCAAGTGGTCAACCGGGTACTCATAAACAGGAGCCCATGCAATCTAACCTCTTTGAAACCTATCCAAGATGGGTAACGACAAATGACTTTGTCTTGTTCAATGAATTCCAAAGATTTGTTGTGTGATAAAGACTTTTATCTTTCCTGAATCTTTTTCCTGTCAGATTCAAATGATGATCCTTGCTCCTATTGTTCTGAGAAAAAAAACCCAAAACTTCCTGTTTGTTTTCTCTGTGCATGCCTGCATGATTTTATACACCTTTGTGTCTATTACCATATGTGAAATACTCTGTAAAGAGAAGTTGGAATGTTTCCAAAGTAGACAGAGGAAAATCTACTCTTTTAGCTTATGCCTAAAGAATCCCCTCCTTCCTCCTCCTCCTCCATCATGCTTTATTACTGTTCTATCAGCAATAATTAGACTCTTCCAGGCATTGCAGGATATTCATTCACCCTTTACTCAAAAGGCCATACAAACCACTTCTATACACATTTAGTATTTTTGAACAATGTCATTACTTATAATGAGCCAAATTTTATGAATAAATGTATAGAATATGCTTGGCATTGATACCCTATAAGAATTAATTGGAGCATACATTCTCCATATTTATCTTTTGATGTTAGCACCTAATCTATTGACATAAACTTTTCCATGTAATTATAATGTGGTGTAGTTATTTGTTTAATCTGATGATATTATTGTAGAGTTAGGATTACAGTTAGGATTAGGTTATTTTAAGTTACATTAATTAAATACATTTTATACTGCTGTATAATTTTTAGGTTCATAAATTTATTGGTTATATAGATTTTAGTTTTATTGCTGTATATAATAGTAGTGCACAGATGTTTGATTCTTAGATTTGTTCACTTGTAGTTTTCAGTTTATAGATTGTAATCTCCTAAATACTTTGTGGTAAATATAGTTTACTTTATTGTCACTAACACTGTATGTATAGAATGAATTCTTTGATTGTTTTATTAGTGTTCAATTTACATTTTAGGCAGGTCAAAAACCAAAATAAATAAACTGAACTGCATTTATTAAAAGATGGAGTTCACATATCACTAGCTTTGATCATGGGATGTTGAATAAGATACTAAGCCATAACCCTTGTTTTCAAAATACAATACCATGGTTCATCCATTACCCAAAGTCAGAACCAGACAAATTTATGACCTTAGCCCAAAAGTTTTTCAACTCTTCATTCAGCAATCTCTATAACACAAAATGGCAAGACAGCCTCTCCACCCCACCCCACTTCACCCCATGCCCCCTAATCCTTCTATCCATTTGATTGCTGCCTCTTAAATTACTGAAATTAGGACTACAAGATCTGGACCAAAGATGGCAGCATAAAGTTGGATTTTTTTTCTGCCTCTTTGTTGCTACCTAGTGCTCATTTCTGCAATCCAGTTTAGTAGATTGCAGCTGCTGCCTTTTTAAAGAATCTTTATTTTAATCTTATTTTTAAAGCATGGGTAGTAGGAGAACTCTGTTAAATTAAATTTGGGCAACAAATTATTTCCATTAACATGAAGATGAGGAATTTTTTCCTTCACTCTCTATTTCTGATTTTTTCATTAATCTTTTAATTTTAAAATTTAAAATTTAATTTTAAAATTTAAAATCATTAAATAAAATTTAATTTGATCATTAATCTTTAAAAATCTTTTTTAAAAGATTCTGGAGAATACTGGATTTTTCTCTGCAACAACAATTTTAGGCAGTGTATTTTTAATAGCTGAAAAGATTTTCTGTATATGTGCATGGAATATACGGTACGTAAAGGATCAGAATCAGTAATGGGTTGCTACTGGTTCTCCCTGGTTCGGGAGAGCTGGTAGCGAAAATATTGATGTGAGAGCGAACCGGTTCGCTCCTACCGTCAGTTGGGCCCTCCCGCCCACCCCTGCAATATTCCTACCTTTATTCCTTCGTTTTTAGCCCAGCTGAAAGGCATGGCAGAATGGATTGCCCTGCCTCAGCCATTTAGGTAAATCAATGTGCTTATGCGAAATGCAAGTTTGGAGAGTGTGCGAGCAAAGTGAGCACGTGCATGCCGATTGCATGCAAAGCGCGTGCGTGAAGCGAATCGGTGGCAACACTGGTTAGAACCCACCACTTATCAGAATGTGATTGAATCTGTAATAAGCTGCCCTTCACACATTCCCCTTTCTGTGTGTATATTTCCAAGGGTTTTTTTTTAAAGGATGCACTATCGTAAATTGAACACGTGGCTAAACTGATATGATGGGACACTGACTTCATGATTTTTGTTAATGGCTATGATTTTTCATTGGCTGATTTATTTGGCATGTATAAATTATTTTCATTGCATTGCATTAACTGCTGTTACATTGACAGAGATGATAATTCTTCAGTTTTGCAAGGCTGCAACACATATTATTTAGAACTGAATTTTTATTGACTCTTTTTTATGGACTATGAATTTTCTTGCTGAACATGGAAGCATGAAGAGAGCAAAAAATTTACTGAAGCAAGTGGATCGATTAAGCTGTCTTATACCATGAAGTTACTTTGGCATGACATTTGCTACTGGAATAGCTTCCTGTTCTTTTGCCTAACAAAGTTTCTGCTGCAGTAAATGTTATTATTTTAATAATAATACTAATAGACTGTTAAGGAGTATTTAGTTGGGTTTTGTAGAATAACAAAAGAAATAATTCAAGGTATTTCCATTTTTAATAAAATAGCAATTCTTTTTACATTCTCAAGGTTGCTTCAAGGTTATAGTGTCCTTTCTATTCATACAGACATCACTTTACATTAGATACTTCAATTTCTCTGTTTATCTACCTATCCTAAAAAAATATGGTTTGCTTCACACAAGTCATGAACTTGAAAATATGTGAACTCAGTTATCATGCATGCTAAATAGCTTCATGAGAGTAGCAATTCATTCCTTGGTGTCTTGGAGATCAACATCCAGATGATTCCATCTGAGTCAAAGTCACTTTTAGTTCTAGAAAGTGTTAGCATTAGACTGAGCAGCCATTTGACATTGAAATCCCACACAAGAGTCTCAGAAATAGGGATCAAATTCTGTGTAGAACAACAAATGACCTTGAGTTGGATTCTTGATGTTAAATCTATAATTTCTCTAATTTTTTGAACTATCAATTTGCAGTATACTGTTGCATCCCTTTTCTAAACTCTTCTTGGATCTTATATTATTGGCATCATTTATATTCCTTGTTGAGTCCTTTACAGAGGTCATTAGATCTTGATCTTTTGTCCACATAGGAAACCCTTTAATCAATCCAAACAGATTTAGCAATGGACAAAAAGGACACTTGCAAATGAAAGCTGATTGCTTGTGGAGATGTTCTCAGTGTTGTGAGTAGGTGTCCATTAGTTGTTTGCTCGGTATGATTCAGTGTTGAAGGCCTCAATAAGATGATGGTGGTCAACATTATGACTTGAACTAACTTCCTGTTCTAATTAAAAATTTCTGCAAATGACCTTTAAAAAAATTTTTTGGATCCTATGTGATCTGTCCCCGTACCCACACACACACACACAGCCAGTCGAGGGTTAAGGAAACACTTTGGAACGCACCCAGGTCTTATCTTCCACTTGGCAGCGATAGACACACCGTCTGCCAAGTGACTTTATTTTCAAAGTAAAAACAGAAAGATAAATACTCAAGAGTCCAAATGTCCGACACTTTAAATCTTTCTCTCAGCAGTTCCGGACGAGGCTTTAGTGACTATCTAAGGTTTGCTTTGTTTGTCACAAGGATCCTTTGACCACTACCCTCTATTATATAGTCTCTGGGGTGTGGTCCAGTGACTCAGTTCTAATCCCTAGCACGCCTCCTAAGCTGCTGCAAACGTTTATCACGCCTTCGGAGGCGTGCGTCCAGGAATGATGTTTCTTCATCACTCTGATTCGAATCAGCTGTCTCTTCTCCCTCGGCCGGCACTTGAGACAATGCCAGAGGGGAGGGGCCTGGAGAGGGAGGCCTCTTCCTCATGCTTGGAGCTTTCTTCCTCCGATGGGACAGGCTCAGAGGGCGGGGCCACAACACTATGTCCTCAATTTTCATCCTGTTTTGGAAGGCTGATCTCTTTTTTTCAAATGCAGCAAAAAGAATACATGACTCATTCTTATTTGCAATCATCTTAGCCAAACTGTCTGGGAATTTGGGGAGCCATGGTCTCAAAACATCTGGAGGAAATGAGGGTAGAGAGGCATATATATGTACTGCCAATGCACATACTTTATTATTTATTTATTTGATGCTCCTGTAATTGAAATAAGTGATTAATTTTTGCTCAAAAATTATCTGCCAAACACAGCTCTGCTTTTCATTTAAAGAAAAAATCAGAGAGTGTGTAAGGCAAGCAGATGTGAGTGAGTGGGAGGATAAAGAAGGTAGCATCTCTTTGAAAAGCATCCAAATGCAGTAAGAACTTTTCTGATAGTTTCAGCCTTTCTGCACGGGGAGAAGGACTTAAATTAGTTTCCAGATTTGAAAGATATGCAGCCCAGTCCTAAATCTGATTATTCCTAATTAGCTTCCCTTTAGTCCATTAGGACTAACTTCTTGGTTGTTGAGCTTTTTGTTATATTCTTAGGGGTAAATAAATACCTGTTTCCTTGCTCAACCTCATTGACCATAGCAGATCTATGCTTATTGATTAATTCTGACATTCAAAGACTTCAATCAATGTCTTATTTGAGTCAGAGTCTTATTAGTTTTGAATCATTTAACCTTTTCATTATAATATAAGCAGTCTTCATTTAGTGATCACAATTGGGGCTGGCAACTTGGTTGTTAAGTGAAGTATTCATTGAGTGAAGCTGAGACTGGGCTTATGATCTGACTTCAGTTTTACTTTACTTTAAAAAATTGCATAGGTTGTAAATGCAAGGGATTGGTCATAAATGACTTTTTTATTACAATCATAACTGCAAACAGTTGATAAATGAAGTACACACTAAATAAATATACTGCATATTGGTGTGAATTTCTTATAAAAGAGGTGGGACCTTAAAATGTAAATATCATTCTCATATTTCTGTATGTACAATACATGTGTACAGTATGTCAACTGTAAGGCTTCCCATAATGTTAATTTCCCAATGTTAATTTTTGCAAGATTCAAACATTATGCTGTAATAGAATGTGTGAATGACCTTGGGGAATGAGAGAAAGAGATGCTGCCTAGGAAACAATTAGACAAGAGCTCTCCATGGCTAAACTTTAGAAAAAGAAACTTAGGAAGGACCATTCATCAGATGGTTAAAAGTGGCTGTAAGGACCAGCTTCTCCCCCACGGATCTGACAGTGGCAGTGGGAAGTTTGTACCTTAAGACTTGCAAGAATCTGTTAATGTAGCCTTATAGTAAAGCAGAATTAGCTCATGTGGTTGTGTTTCCTGTCTGATTTATCTGGAAGGGCTGACATATGCTGAAGCATGGCTTGTTTATCTATGATTTTTTAATCTACTTAATCAATTCATATAGTCACCCATCTCACATACATATCTCTGATCAGCTTATAATATAATATCACTTGTTGACTCAGTGACAATTTACTGGGTTAAAAAACACTCTGAGCTATAAACTGTGTCTTACTAAGCATAATTACTAGCAATGAACACATTACACCAAGCCAAAGCTAAACAAACCTATATATATATAGACTACAGAATCAACTCTTGGAGGTCTTCTAGTCCAATCCCCTGCTCAGTCAGGAAGACCTATATCATTTCAGACAAATGGTTGTCCAATCTCTTAAAAACTTCCAGTGTTGGAACATTCACAATTTCTGGAGGCTAGTTGTTCCACTGATTAACTGTCAAGAAATTTCTCCTTAGTTCTAGGTTGCTTCTCTCGTTGATTAGTTTCCATCCATTGTCTCTTTCCTACCTTCAGGTGCTTTGGAGAATATGATGGCTTAGTGCCTAAATCCAACACTTCCTGCAAGAGATGTTTGACCTTGTTTGGAGTGATTAACCCTTGCAAATTCTTCTTTACAGATTTACGCAAAAACTTTGAACAAGACCCCCAGGGCAATGAAGTCCCAATTGAAGGAATGATTGTGCTTCATTGTCGGCCACCAGAGGGAGTTCCTTCAGCAGAGGTGAGAAATAAGGTCCCTTGCATTTCACATAAAGTCTGTTACAGTTTTATTTCATAAAGTTCAATAACAATACAGAATTAAGATAGGGCAGAATTTGGGTTTGCCTTGCAAATATCCTGTGGTTTGTGTTTGCCATAAGGAATAACAATTGATTGCAACAATTTAAAACAAAAGCACCACCACACTGACAACCCTTCCAAATCATTTGCTTGAAAGATCAATGCACGAAATATTTTTTTTTTAGTCCTGACTAGATGTTTTCAAAATGCTTTGAAATATGCACTGGATTTTATGGTCAATGTTGCAACTAAACCCAAGAGCTATCTAATTGTGAAGGAGAGCAATCCAAGTTCACTACCATAAAGAAAAACATATTGCTTACAGGAGCATGATATAAATAAGTCATGTATAAAAGTGTCCATGTCAGTACTTGGTGAATTTCCAAGTCCCCAATCATGCCAATTTCCTGCTTTTGTAAGGTCATCATTTTTCCTAGTGGTAAAATACACTATGACCTATACACCCTGGATTTGGTTTCCTTTACTAGAAAGCTGCCAGGTGCAAATAACCAGGAACATTTGTTGAATTCAAAGCACAGAAGAGTTTATTACTGCTACCTACCAGTGGTGGGTTCCAAAATTTACTACCGGTTCTGTGGGTGTGGCTTATTTTATGGGTGTGGCTTGATGGTCATGTGACTGGGTGGGCATAGCTGGGTGATCATGTGACTGGGTGGGCATGGCCAACTTGACATCACTCACGTCAAGGTTAGGGTTAGGGTGCCTGGCCTCTCCTTGCCTCAAAGGCCTCAACGAGATACAATTTCCCTGTCTATGTATTTACTACTACTTAATATCCAAAATATACTATTTAATCCTATGTCTATTTGCCATATCTGTATACATATTACACAGTATAGAACCGTGATGGCGAACCTATGGCATGCGTGCCACAGGTGGCACGCGGAGTCATATTAGTGGGCACGCCAGCTCAGCTCTGGGGCGTATGTGCGCGCCGGCCAGCTGATTTTCGGGCCTTCTGGGCCCACCAGAAGTAGGGAAACAGGCTGTTTCCTGCCTCTGGAGGGCCTGGGGGTGGGGTGGGAAGACCCGTTTTTCTTTCTTACCTGGCTCCAGATCCTCTCTGTGTATCTGGGAAGGGCAAAAACAGCCTTTCCCACTCCCTTGGAGGCCCTACGGAGGCTGAAAGGGCCCATTTCCTGACTCCCGGTGGGACAGGAAGTGACTTTTTTCCTGTCCCCAGCCTCCAGAGACTCCTAGAGAGGCTCCTAGAGACT
The DNA here is from genome assembly GCF_059756535.1 of Pantherophis guttatus. Classification (NCBI taxonomy): domain Eukaryota; kingdom Metazoa; phylum Chordata; class Lepidosauria; order Squamata; family Colubridae; genus Pantherophis; species Pantherophis guttatus. The sequence continues at coordinate 13,138,426 of NC_142071.1, read as the reverse complement.
CCTAGAGAGGCTCCTAGAGACTCCTAGAGAGGTTCTGGAGGCTGGGGACAGCAAAAAATGTCACTTCCTGTCCCACTGAGAGTTGGGAAATGGGCCCTTTCAGCCTCCGTAGGGCCTCCAAGGGAGTGGGAAAGGCTGTTTTCTCCCTTCTCAGATACACAGAGAGGATCTGGAACCAGGTACGAAAGAAAAACGGGCCTACCAGGCCATCATGTGCCAGGAGCGGGGGGAGGGGAGAGGGGGTTGCACACGCATGCGCGTGGGCACGTGCGCACGTGACCCTCCCCCACCCCCCCCTCTCCTGGCACGTGATGGCAAAAAGGTTAGCCATCACTGGTATAGAGTATGTTTAGGCACACAAAAAGATACATTATCTACTATATATACTGTATGTGTATGTACACACACACACACACATACACACAGAGCTCTTCTAAAACTATACACATTCAACCTCACTTGCTACATTTGGAAAAACACACCCAGAGTCCACTTTCTGCCACACATTTAATTATAACTTCTGTACATTTAGAACATTACGCACACCTTCAGATGTTCTTATCTAGCTTGCACATGACTGTTAGAGCCAGGAGAGGTCATGGATTGAGTTGCCTTTCTTTCTTTCTTTCCTTTCTTTTTCTTTTTTTCTTTCTTGTATCTCCCTTCCTCTTTCTTTCTTTCTCTTTCTCTTTTTCTTTCTTTCTCTTTGTCTTCTTTCTTTCTTTCTTTCTTTCTTTCTTTCTTTCTTTCTTTCTTTTCTTTTCTTTCTTTTCTCTCTCTCTCCCTTCCTCTTTCCTTCTTTCTCTTTCTTTCTTTCTCTCTTTCTCTTTCTTTCTTTTTCTCTTTCTTTCTCTCTTTCTCTCTCTCCCTCCTTCCCTCCCTCCCTCCCCTCCCTCCCCTTCCTCCTGAAACACCAGCAAAACCACCACTTTGCTTCTAAAGTGGTCTAGGGCAGGGGTCTTCAACCTTGGCAACTTTTAGACTTGTGGACTTCAATTCCCAGCAGCAAAGCCAAGGTTGGAGACCCCTGGCATGGCAGGGCTGCTACGGGCAGTGGGGAAGGGAGTAGGCTGGGTGGAGGGGGGGCGAGCAAGTGAGCATTGGGCGGCCAGGGCCAGCGAGTGGGGACTGGTTCGAGGGCATGGCCAGCCAGCGATCATTAGCAGTTCAGCAACCAAACCCAAATTACCACTACTGGTTCTCCTGAACCGGTGTGAACCTGTAGTAACCCACCACTACTACCTACACACAAGAATCTAGTCAACTAATGGTCAGAGCTAAATTGGCGCTAGATAAGGATCAACAGAATTCATGGGGGGGGGTTGGACTTGGGTCTCATGCCAATACAATGACTCCATACTGATAGCCCATTAAATTTTGCCTTCAAGCTCAACCTGCTCTTCTCCTACAAAAGCACTTGAAAAGTGCTGTTGCTTTGTCACACAAGATATATTTTGATTGATTGATTATCTTTCGCAAGGCCTTCTTGGCTACTCTACCAAGTGCTAGTGGCTTATTTCCTGACTTCTTCCATTGCTGTTGACGGCAGATTCTAAAAGGCAGAAGCTATCCACTGTTGCAATTTCTTCATTGCCCATTCTAAGGTTATTTGTTCTTCCTGTTGTCATTAATTTGATTTTCTCCTTATTTTATTTTAGTCTGATTTTTTAATGTTCTCTTTGACTTTTAGCACTAGTGCTTGCAAATCCTTTTATGTTTTCAACTATTGGGTTAATGTCTCAGGAAACACAGGTTATTGATAGTTCTTCCTCCAGTTTTAAAACCATGCTCATCTTTCAGTCCAGCTTCCCTTAGTTAATATATATTCTCTGAATAGTCTGAATAAATAAGGGGAGAGTATACAGCCTTGTCACATTCCTTTGCCAAACTGGAACTATTTCACCATGTTTTGTTTGGACGGTGGCTTCCTGACCTGTATATAGATTTTCCATAAGACAATGAGATATTCTAGAATTCCCATTTTTCTAAGCACATTCCACAGTTTGACATAACCAACAAAACCTAAAATTTTTCTATTATCAATGAAACATATATTAACTTATTTCTGGCATTCTTTTGTCAGAAAGCACTGGAAAAGGGCTGTGGTTTTGTCACAGAAGATATACTGATAACTGTAAACAACTATCGTGGCATATATTTTGAGAAGGCAAGACATCCATATAATTCATAAAGAAACTAGGAACACCAATACACATGGATTCTCTGATTCTTTTACTATGTTTCTTGTACTCTATTCCACTAGAATTCTCTATTGGCCAAGTGTGATTGGACACACAAGGAATTTGTCTTTGGTGCATATGCTCTCAGTGTACATAAAAAGAAAAGACATTCGTCAAGAATCATAAGGTACAACACTTAATGATAGTCATAGGGTACAAATAAACAATCATGAAAAAATCAATATAAATATAAATTGTAAGGATACAAGCAACTGAGTTATAGTCATGCAGTAATAAGTGGGAGGAGATGGGTGATAGGAATGATGAGAAGACTAATAGTAATAGTAATGCAGCCTTAGTGAATAGTTTGACAGTGTTGAGGGAATTATTTGTTTAGCAGAGTGATGGTGTTCGGGAAAAAAACTGTTCTTGTGTCTAGCTGTCTTGGTGTGCAGTGCTCTTTAACATCGTTTTGAGGGTAGGTGTTAAAATAATTTATGTCTAGAATGTGAGGTGTCTGTAAATATTTTCACAGCCCTCTTTTTGACTCATGCAGTATACAGGTACTCAATGGAAGGCAGGTTGGTAGCAATTGTTTTTTCTGCAGTACTAATTATCCACTGAAGTCTGTGTCTGTCTTGTTGGGTTGCAGAACCAAACCAGACAGTTATAGAGGTGCAGATGACAGACTCAATTTATCCTTTAAATAACTGATTTGAAGGTAGATGGCTAGCATGTGTTGGAACATGTTGAAACTGATCAGGTCTATGTGTTATTTCAGCTCCATTTCACTCATGAGTTTGGCTGGTTTGGGGACCTTTCAAATAGCCTTTGATTATGCATCTCGGCTCTTCTGATCTGCCTCTGGGTGGTTCTTCAGATGAATCACCAAACAGGGAAAACAGGGTTTAGTCAAGCAATCTTTAATCTGCAACAGTCGGGTATCGAGGAAAAACCAAGTACGAATGTAATAAAGTCAGCACTGAATGTTTGGGTTTGTCAGTGTTTTTTAAAGCAGCACGCCAACCGCGCCCACACCCCATCCATACGCAATCGTCTTTCCAGCTGTTCCTTATTTCCTTCTTCCCAAGCCGACAGCACTTCCGCATTCAAACGTTGCAGACGCCGATTCTTCACAGACGATCCTGACTCGCAGCCTATGCGCAGGTATTAGTAACCACCACCACCAGAACCTAACAAACCCGTCACCACTACTACCCTGAGTATCTAATAACCATCCCCACTGCTTTTCTGTTGATTCTTTAGTCGGCCTTGGATTCTTTAGTCGGCCTTAGATGCCTCTCCCTCCGACAAATATGTTGAGCTGATGTCGGGCTCGACACTCCTTTTCAAATGGCCTTTGATTACATTATATCCTTTTAGAAAAATTTTCTCAGTTGGATGTTCAGAGGTGGGCAGAAAAACTGCCTCTTTATATATTACTCTCATTTCCAAATGTGACTGTAGGGACTGGAAGATAATTTGTTTGGTTTGCATTTTGAAAATAATTTACCAAGAGCATTTTGATAAGAATCTGAATCAATAAGAGAACCAGAATGCAATTATCCATTGGTGCTCATGCATATTAGAATATTAGTCATGCAGCTTAATAATGAAAATGTATTGGAAAGGTTAAGTATATACCAAGATTTTTCCAGCCTAGGAGAAAACGTTATTCTTGCTTCCTTGTTTCAGAGTCCTAACTCTGAAGGGGTATGACTTTAGCAGTTGTTGCAATGCTGCTGTAACTCCATTAAAAGGTGTTGCAAATAACACAGCATCACCCCATCTAACTGTTTGCCCCTCTTTGATCTCTCCTGATTACCAATGATCTTGTTCCCATGTGATGCTAATCCATGGTTTTCACAACTTTGGATTGTTGAAGAGTTGACTTCATAAATGAGGAGGAAGCTGGTGGCACAGTGGTTAAATGCAGTATTGCAGACAAATTCTGCCCACAGCCTAGAGTTCAATCCTGATGAGGCTCAAGATTGACTCAGCCTTCCATCCTTCCGAAATGAGGACCCAAATTGTTGGGGGCAATATGCCCCCAATAGTAAACATCTCAGAGAATGCTGTAAAGCAGTGTTCCCCAACCTTTCCAGGTTGTTGGCCTGGCACAAGGGGAGAGGGTGGAAGAGGGGATGGTTTTGTGTGAGGGGCAGGTGCATGTGTGTGCATGCACAGCTTCATCTGTGAGCGCTGGCACTAGCCACTCACCCGAATGGGGCTGTGAGTGCCAGCACTTTGTTATGAGTAGCCCACGGCCTAGTAGTGGGCTGTAGCCCACAGATTGAGAACCCCTGCTGTAAAGCACTATGGGGCAATATATAAGTCTAAGTGTGATTGCTACTGCTATGATGCTAAACTTTAATTCATTGTATATTAACTACTAACTACAACTGCTAGGCAGTTATACTAAACACAACCCAAATGAGACATTTTATGTCCATTTCAGCAGGTAATGTGAAGCTCTTCTGTGTATGTAACAGGGGTAACATCATTAAGCTGTCATTTTTTCTCTTTCTAAAGAGAGATTGAGTTCAGGGTGCTGCTTGTTACAAGGTCTACAGAGGCTGGGGGAGATCTGTTCAAGCCAGGAATTATTGTTGCCTCCTCCATTGTGGTAGCCCAGCTTTCTTTCTCCACATAAGAGCACAGCTGGAGAATCAGCACTGCTTGCTTTAATGGCAAGTTTTAAGTGGATGCTCAGAGTGAAAGTTCCAGGCCAGCAGCTCCATCTGCACTGTGATATATTTATTCTCCAAAAGTCTAGAGGTGCATCTGTGCTACTGTGATTGCTGTTTAGATGCACTGATAAAAAAAAATAAACAAAAATTAAGAAGGAGAAGGAGAAGCTGCTGTAAACAAGAGACCACTTGTTTCTTATCTCAGTTGAAATCACTATGGATCTATTAATTGGATGGACAGAAGATGCTAAAGGGATAAAAAAAATAAAAGGCAAAAAAAAAAAAAAAGCCCCCCACACAAGCTGCACATTTTGTTCATTAGTTAGAAAGCCTGCTGAGCACATGCTACTGGAAACTAGCTTATAAAATGAATAATGAGACAGAAGGGGGTTGCCAAGGGCAGGGGGAGATATACACAAACCTTATAGAATAGTCTGCCATTTAAGTACAGATATGAAAAAGAGCAGATTAAAAAGGAGCAAAAGAGAGAAATATGCATCCAAAAGGGAAGATAGATTAAAATCATGATTCATGTCTTCTAATGGACATCACAGTGATGATGATGGTACTGTTTAAGACTGTGCCATTTGTCCAGGTGTGTGTGTGTGTGTGTGTGTGTGTGTGTGTGTGTGTGTGTGTGTGTGTTAAAAGGAAAAAAAAATAAGTTGTTCCCAGTGAATAATGCAGAACAGAAGTAACTGAATTGCTATTTCTTCTTGGACTTTCAGCAATAAAAATAATAATTAAAAAAACCCCTGTGTTGCCTGCTTCAGATATCATTGTAACTGTTGGATTGATTAACCAATATTGTTGAATAAGCACTATTAACTGGACTAGCTAAGTCTAAAATGTACACACTGTTGTCATGCTAAGCTATATCAAAATCAATTAAATTATCATTTATGTCATGTGAAAATTCTCTGAATGAGCCCTTCAGAGCTGGAAGGCATCATCAGACAGTAATTTCTGATGATGCCTTCCAGAGTTGAAGACAGAAGTTCTTTCAAGTCTGTCTGAAGACGATGTCTGTCAGGTGCGAAGAGTCAGGGCCATACATTAAGTTTACTCCAGAAGATTTATTCAAGTATATATACAAGAATATAGTAAATTAATGGGCAGCACTAAATTGATCAAAGGAATTCAAGGGGATTTGGACTTGGATCATTTGTGGCAACATAAGCACCCTAAGCTTATAACATGTTTAACTCTAACCCTAGCTCTGCCTGCTCTTCTCCTATAATTTCTGAACTGTCAACTATCAAAGTCCTTGGGTGGTATGCAGAAATCAAACATATTAAAACCGCACCTCCTTCCATAAATGTAAATTGTTAAATTCCAAAACTTAATGTGAAAAGATGTGTTTTTAAAGATTTTAGACCAGTGTCTTAACAAATGGGGGAGGGGGGAATTGAATGCATGCTCTGAAATAAATTGAACCTGGCTAGTGGTATTAATCTAGGAAACTTGAAAGATGATTCACACTTCTTATGATTAGCCCAGTTAATTTGATAAAAGCTTGCATTAATATTAATAAATGGGGTGGAGTTGTTCTGTCCCCGTCTCACACACACACACAAACAGTCAGCCAGGAGTTAATAAAACCAGCAGTCAGGAATTCCTTTGAGATAACAGAATTGGCAGCAACCCAGTAGCTGCCTGCCAAAGACTTTACTCACAAAGGGAGGTTTTTCTCCTCCGTCCGATACACCAAAATAAGTCCACAAAGCCAAAGAGTTGTCAAGTTCAGTCCATAATAAATCCAAGGAGGGCATATAACGAAGTTCCATAAATGCAGTATGACTTGCTAGCTTTTCAATTTTGTCCGTCACAAGGCCTGAATGGCCACCACACCCCCTTTTATCCCCTGTGGGGTGTGGTCTAGTGACTCAGCTTAATCTCTGGCACGCCTCTTTCTCTGCTGCGTGCGCTTATCTCTGTGACGCTGTCGGGGGTCCAGCCAAGACTCATCTCCATCGCTGTCTAACTGCGGCTGCTTGGAAGTGCCTGGCTCCTGGCCTATCTCTTGGCCTTCAGAGGACACATGAGGCATTGCCAGAGAGGAGGGTCCTGGAGAGGGAGGCCTTGCCAACTCCTCTCCTTCACTTTCAAAGTCTTCTCCCTCTGATAATACGGGCTCGGGGGTTGGAGTCACAACAGGAGTGTAGAGGAGAAGGAGAGGGAGGGCCTGGCACTATTTCAAAATAGGCACCATATCTGATTGCAGTCAATTATAGGAAGCCATAGACAGTATATCCAATCATAATTTTTGAGCTTAGTTGACTGAATGCCTGAATAGTTGCAGCCAAGTTCCATCTAGTGTGCTGGTCCTCTTTTTCTGGAGAGTGAAGAAAAAGAAATGACTATAATGATCCACATTTAGATGACTCTTGCATTGTCCTTTTGTGACACTGGGCTTAAAAATCTCTAAAAATGACAGCCAGTACAAAAATGCATTGATTGATGTCACAATATTTTTTTCAATGGCTTCTGAGTACTTCCTGGGCCTAAGTGATGACATAGTTTCAGCCTGCATTACCCTATTGTCAGATTCCTAAAAGTGATACTGCCATTCAGTTTGGGAGAAGGGGGAGACTTGGATTTGATTTACTAACATTGCCGGTGTCAACATATACTTTACAACCTATATCCTGGCACCAAAGAGCCCTGAGATCTCCTTTACCTGCAGGAATTTTTATGATAGCCATGTGGGTTGTCTCACTTTAAAATAAATGGTGGGAATGCATGTTTGTTCGGGTTCTCACAGGAAATAGTAAAGAAAACATCTTCACACTTGTGTATTGGCTAAAATCTGCATTCTGATTTAAAGGAAGGGGTCTCTACCACTTTAATCCTACTGCTTTGCCTAAGGGTATTCAGATCTTGCTGTAGTTGGATGGCTGTCACTTCTGCTTAATAAAATAATCCTTTTGAACAACCACGTTTCAAGAGTTCATACTTTCTTAAATTGGAAGGAGAGGCGATCCTTACACCTATGCTAGAAGTGCCTGCATATTTTAATGAACATGGTTCTCAGTAATTCTTGCATGATGGTTAATATTAAGAATTGTGAGAGTTGTCATCTAACCACATCTCCCCCCCCCCCAATCATATGTTTGGAAGCTTCTTTTTAAAAAAAGTTGTATGATTTTTATCAAACCCCTCCCCCTCAAATCTTGTAAAGTCAGTTGGGCTGAAAGATAGTGACTGACAGGTCTAAAGCCATTCAGTGACTTTTTATGGCTCAAAAGGGTTTTGAACCTTGATGTCCCTGATCCTAATCCAGCATTTTAATCACTAATTATATTGCTACCCTCTCAGAAGAAGATAAAATTATCTTTTTGATATTCTTCTATGCAAGAGATGTAAATAATATTCTTACCCATTTAGTTTTTAATGTTGTATAGTATTTGCATTTTGTTGCTATTTAGTGTTTATATTGATTTCATTTTGTATTCTCTCTCGCTCTCTCTCTCTTACACACACACACACACACACACACACACAGAACACGCACACACACTGTTAATTGCTGTGGATGCTTGGTAGGAGAGCAGTACAATTTATAAATTCAGTGAATAAAATACTAACCATATTTTCAACACTTGAAAAGTGTTCCATTTCTCTATCTCCAACAGTGAGCAGACTTTGTTTCTTCCCCATGTAATAGGCAGAATGTCTTTTCAAAAGGACTTAAAATTATAACTCATTCATATAAAAAAGAACAATAAAATCATAGGACTGTATAGAAAGACTGTATCCGCATAATTTTAACTAAATATTAAGATATCAAAATGCATCAGATCATTTTCCTCAATTTGCTTTTACATCAACACAACATATTATATTGTATTTTAGCTATGGGATTTTGTGTGTGTGTTCTAACTAGTCTTACCAGACTAATTTAGAATCCATGCAGATTTTTACCTACAGAGAAAATATGTGTATGTACATTTTTATATCAGCAAATTTGTCTTCGTATAAAGAACATGAGAAGGAAATGAATATGTTAATTGTTTAATGAATTAGCTAATTTAATAAAATCTTAAACCAAGTATATGAACTATTATATGTCCTGGGTTTTGGCTGGAGAAGGATATTAACAGAAAACTAAAGAAAACAAGGAATGCGATAGCTGTTCTTTTCATGCAGCCATTTTTTTTTCTTTGCTCTATGAGTACAAAGTTATTTGCCCATCTGACCAAAAAAAAAAAAAAAATCCTTAGAATCATAGACTACCGGTACTTTTAATTCAGCCAAGTGGGCCTGTTCCAGCTCAGGATATGACAAATCTCCAATAAATTAGTCTGTGTTAGTCATGAAAAAGAAACAAATCTGTGGCAAGTTTCACACATCACATTGAGTCATGCTAATTTGTTTTGGACTTTAATGTGTGATATATACTCTAACTTTCTGATTTGTAGCCCACAACCAATCTGTTGGTTGGCATATTTAATAAAACATGACAAAGCAAACATTAGTGTAATATATGAATCATCTCAGTACATGGTCAATATCCTATGAATGTCTTAGATAAAGACCTTGAAGCATGGGCCTAGGATGTGATCCAATGGTGGAGCTCTTTTATGGTAGAGCATTAAAATTTCTAAAGGGAACAGTCTTTCTTTACAATATTATTATATGCAATCTGCAATGCTGAAAACAGTCCAAGTGAACAGTAGAGCCTTTCCAGGGGTTAATTCTCCTGGCCATGGAGATAAAGAACTCTTGACTTTTTCTGATCCCTCTATTCAGTATTTTGAATGATGATACTTTACATTTATCAGCTAAATGGAAAAATCTATTTTTCATAAAAGTTAGAAATGATGTCTGATAAAAAATATGACAGTTTAATGGCTTTCCACAGATTAAAATGGTAGAGCTCTCAATAAACCTTGATTTACTGGTGTTGGTTGTAAAATGGTTATTGTTTCTAATAAAGTCTGTAAATTGTAAGAGGTATAATTTGCTTTGGGTAATAAAACCTACCATAAATGCTTAGTGTGTAAGGCTAATTTTCTGTTTGTAGCAAGGCAGACAGTCTACTCAAAGTAATAACTTATAGCTTTCACAGACTTGATCTACTTTTATATAAATGGAAGCAGCATATTTTGCAGGGTGTACTTTCTATTCCTTTTTAGGAGGATGTGTGGATTTCAAAACAAAGAATCAGCCTTCGAAACAAAGGAACAGTTTAGGCTGCTTGAGAAAGCTAACCATGATGCATCTGTGATAAAATGCAAATGATTTTGTAAGAATCTATTAAGCAGCAAATGGTTTTGTAGGAAACTATTAAGCCAGTTCAAATGGATGAATAGTCTTACAGTTTGATACATCCCTTGAATTACTATGTGCTATTAGTAATCAGTAGTTATTTTATCATAATATATTACTAATAAAAGGAAAGACTGTTAATTTAATGCACTTTGAAAATGGTTTAGTGCCTGGAATACAGATAGATCTAGATGTCTATCTGAGATTAGTGGCAGGTCTCCCCCAAAACATTATCTGAGTAGTTTAATTTCTTGTTATTCACATCTGGGAAAATGGCAAGCAGCCCAAGAGAATGAGAGTAAAAGCAGAATGGTTTTAGGAACCAATCTGAGTCAGTCACCAGGACCAAATATTTATTCTTCTAAGCTTTTGGGTTCATACTGGAGTCCATCATTAGGAAACTTCTATCTCTCTAGAAAATGTGCATTGGGCTATGTATGTAGCTTTTGGTTGTTAATTAGGGTGTTGATGTTCTTAATGTATTTCACTGTTGGGGCAGATAAGTAACAAGAATGGTGATTTGACAAAGATACAGGAGAGATGTTCCTCCAGAGGACATCTTTTACAGCACCTCCTCAAATTCAGTGGAACGTGTAGGTCTTGGAGTACTTAATTTGTAATGGAAGAAGCCATAATGGTTCACACATAATGGTAAACACTAACAGATATTTCAAAGTTTCAACATGCTTTAGGTTTCAGTTTCCATCTGGAACAGCCAGTGCCCAGGGTTTATGGAGTTTTGGTCCTAAACTTCTGAAGAACACCAACATCCTCATCACTTTCTGTGCTGGAAATAGAATCTGATGTGTAAAGTAATGTGTAAAATTACTTGAATTTTAATTTGCTGTAACTTCTTTCATTTTCTTATGTTTTGGTGGACAGAGTTGATTTACTTCAGGCTGTTGGGTGGCAATCATATGTTGAAAATGACAAGCTTCTATTTAGAAGGCATAGCCAAATCTAAAGAACAGGCTGTGTAAAGAAATTGAGGTGTCTTGCTAAGCATGAGAAATTGCACATGCAGTACATATAGTTTAGGCACACCAACAGTTTAGGGTGTGGTTAGTTTGAGAAATTGAACTTTGTGTATCCAAATATTGGGAATGTAATACCCCCATCTATTACTGTATGGACCTTAAGGCCTAGAAAAAGGTGCAGATTTCTGTAGGACATTCTGTCTCTTTCCTTCCTTGGTGCTGATAGCAAACACTATGCTATGAGATATGTAACATTCTAGCAGCTAGCTTGTATAGAAAATGGAAGTTCAATGAACCCTACTAAATGTTTAGCTCTGTGTTTGCTTTTGTCAAATTAATTTACAGATAAGAGGCCACCATAGCAGTCACAATACATTGTGGACGGACATAGTGTCATTTTAATAAATTGTCTTTCAGCTGAAGTGCAGATCAATAAGGAGATGAAATACTATAATTTTGCCCAAATATCACCGTAGCAGGAACCAAATGGCTTAGATTCTGCTGAAACCAACAGTATAGTTGCCAAAAATACATGATATTTTCTTGGTTATTTAGCAGCACCTGAGAACGTAACAATTCCATCATTACTGTGATCAATTGGAAATAATAAACCCAAGTTTTGAAATCTACCACATCTTCTTTTTTTAAAAAAATTGATGGAAACTATCACCCTTGCCATCACCTCTTCCTCCTCTTCCATAATAAAAAACTGGCAAAAAAGAAGAAAAATTGTTACATATTGAATAGGAATGAGCATAGGCTTCACTCAGGTCCGCCAATCCAGCAGGAAAATACTCAAACCCCATTGGCCAACCTGTCTGACAGCTCCCTATAAAAGGGCAAGCAGTCAGACGAGCCAGCTGCTGGGTTGTACCAATCTACTAATAAAGAGCTGTTGTTACTGTTAGCACCAAGTCCTGTCTCTTTCAACACCTGATCTAACACTGGCGACGAAGGTGGGATAGGAACAGCAGGACACAAAAAGAGCTGAATTAGATTGCAGTCCCAATGGAAGAGGGAAGCACCAGCAAGCATCGACTGGCTACAACTGCAGCGACTGAACTGCATCAGCCATCACAATGACTGCTCACGCCCTACCAACTCCATTCAACCCAGCCACAGACAGTACATGACCAGATTCAAGTGTTTTATGGAAGCAAAGACCTCTTGGGACTATCGGACAACCGGAAAAGAGCATTGTTTCTCAGCTATTGCAGAAATGAGGTATTTGACATGGCTAAGACACTCGTCATACCAGCCACTATGCAGATGGTGCCCTGGGCAAACCTACAGAATGCACTACAAGCACACTACGCTCCAGTGCAATCAAACTTCATTTGTAGGTGCAAATTCCATAGCAGAGTGTAGGAGGAAGACGAATCCATCAACCATTATGTGGCGGCACTGAGGAAGGCTGCAACCTACTGTGAGTTTAGAGAGCTGGAGGACATGTTGCTAGAGCAGTTTATCAGTGGAGTGAGGGACATTAGCTTGCAAAGGTGGCTGTTTGCAAAGCCTAACCTCACTCTACAGATAGCACTTGATGAGGTCAGAGCAACAGAATCCTTGCACAAATCTGCGGCAGCACTACAAAAGGCAGGAAATGCATGACATCGCACCAGTCCTCTGCAGTCCACCAGGAGAGCACCAAGTTAATTGAGTCATCGAAAGAGGAAAATGACATTTGCTGGCTACAATCAGAGAGAGAGAGAAAAAGAAACAATATCCAGACGCAGAAGAAAGACAGCCACTGTGTGCAGGATGTGGGGGTAAGCATGCCAGGACAGCATGCAGATATAAAGAGACAGTGTGCCAGAGATGTGACTGCAAGATGAGTCTGCCGCACTAGCCAGCCCTCCATATTCCACACACGACAGCAGCCCAACGTCACCGCACCAGCGGTGTGCGGTGTGCAGGATGTGGGGGTAAGCATGCCAGGACAGCATGCAGATATAAAGAGACAGTGTGCCAGAGATGTGACTGCAAGATGAGTCTGCCGCACTAGCCAGCCCTCCATATTCCACACACGACAGCAGCCCAACGTCACCGCACCAGCGGACCAATGGAAGTCGACATCCTGGAAGTCCAGGTGCAGAGAGGACCAGCCAACAGAGGAAAAGGACGCGTATCAAACCAATATCAGATAAACAAGTGCCTCAAAGGCAAAGAAAATAAACATTGCTGCGCAGATAGAAGCTTGCAATGTGACATAGAAATTGATATGGGCTCTTCTTTGACAATTGTGTCCTGGGAGACAATCCGGAAGGCTTTGCCTGGCCTCAAAAAGAGAGATCTGAGTCCCCAGAGAATACAACTGAAAGACTACCAGGGGAACCGCATCCCTGTTATGGGAGCAGAATCTTCCGGGTTAGATTTAGGGAGTTCTCTGGACTCCTAAAACTAACTGCCATCAGTGGAGCACTACCAAGTCTGCTCGGCTTGGACTGGTTTGAGGCCCTGGGTCTAGGGGTGTCCGGAATCAATACCATCCACCACAATGATGCAGATGACCTCATCCGAGAATTTGAAGATGTGTTCAGCAACAGCCTGGGCAAGTTTTGTTTGTTTTGTTTGTTTTTATTAAATTTATATACCGCCCTACTCCCGAAGGACTCAGGGCGGTGAACAGGCACAAAATAAAATACATAGATACAAAAGTTAGAAACATAATTAAAACCAGATTAAATAATTTAGCCCGAGACAATTAAAAATCCCAATAATTTAAAACAGATTAAAATTTCGATTTAAAAGAATTTTAAAACAGGGGAGAAAATTAGGCCAGGCCGGCTTGCTGGAATAGGAGAGTCTTAAGAGCACGGTGGAAAGTGTGCAGATCCGGGATCCTCCGTATCTCTGGGGGGAGCTCGTTCCAGATAGTGGGTGCCCCCACAGAGAAGGCCCTCCTCCTGGGGGACGCCAGTCGACATTGTTTGGCTGACGGCACCCGGAGGAGCCCCTCTCTATGAGAGCGTACCGGCAGGTGGGAGGCTGCTTGTGGTAGTAGGCGGTCCCGTAAATAACCAGGTCCTAAGCCATGGAGCGCTCTAAAGGTGGTGACCAAAAGCTTGAAGCGCACCCGGAAGACCACCGGGAGCCAGTGCAGCTCGTGCAGGAGAGGTGTCACACAGGAGCACCATGTTGCTCCCATAACCACCCGCATGGCCGCACTCTGTGCCAGTTGGAACCTCCGGGTGCTCCTCAAGGGGAGCCCCATGTAGAGAGTGTTACAGTAGTCCAGGCGGGAAGTGATGACGGCACGAGTGACTGTGTGTAGGGAGTCCCGATCCAGAAAGGGACGCAACTGGCGAATCAGTTGAACCTGATGAAAAATCCTCCCGGTCACGGCCGTCAAGTGCTCTTCTAAAGACAGCCGTGAATCCAGGAGGACACCCAAGTTGCGAGCCCTCCCCGTGGGGGCCAGCGATTCGCCCCCAATAGTCAGCGATGGCGTCAACTGACTATATCGGGACGTCAGAAACCACAGCCACTCGGTCTTGGATGGGTTGAGCCTGAGCCCAAGTATAAAGGAATGCCTATTTCTTTCAGCCTAGACCCCAAAATTGCCTCAATTAGGCTTAAATCGTGAAGGGTCCCCCTTTCTCTCAAACCTAAAATTGACAAAGAATTGGATAAACTAATTGGCCAGGGAATTCTCAAACCCATCAATCATGCCTGGTGGGAAATCCCTATAGGCGGATGGCTCAGTCTGCGTCTGCACGGACTACAAATGCACCATTAACAAGGCCTTGCAGCAGAGCGCCTATCTGGTTCCCATCATTCAACACTTGCTTCATTCATTAGGGACAGGGAAAACATTTGCTAAGCTTGACCTGGCACAGGCTTACCAGCAGTTGCCAGTCAATGACAGCACAACCAAAGCTCAAACAAATGTCACGCACAGGGTGCGTTCAAATGTCACAGGCTACAGTTCGGTGTGAGCGTGGCACCAGGTCTGTTCCAGAGCATCATGGAACATCTGTTACAGGGTATTCTTGGGGTAGTACCCTATTTTGAGGATGTCTTGTTGTCCGCTGTCAACAAAACAATTCTGTTTGACCATTTGAGAACTGTTCTCACCAAATTCAGGGAAGCCGGACTTAAGGTCAAGCGGGAAAAATGTCAAATTGCTGTGCCTAGGGTAGAATTCCTGGGATACATGATTGACAGGTCCAGGATACACCCAACTAAAAGCAAAGTAATGGCAATCAAAGAGGCACCCACCCCCAAGAATAAGAAGGAATTGCAAGCCTTCTTGAATTTGCTTAATTTTTATAGCATGTTCCTGGCTCAAAAGGCAACTGTGGCAGAACCTCTGCATAGGCTGTTAGGAAAAAAGGCTTCCTGGATCTGGGGTCATGCTGAAGCTGCTGCTTTTGAAGCAGTAAAAAGTATTTTGTCTTCAGACAGTGTGTTAGTCCACTATAGCAAGACTCTGCCATTGGTGCTAACCTGTGATGCCTTAGCCACCAACTGCCCAATGGCCATGAGGCACCTATTGCCTATACTCCAGGACCCTATCCTTCGCTGAGCGTAACTACAGCCAGCTGGACAGAGAAACGCTGGCTGCAGTTGCCGGAGTCTGGAGGTTCCACGACTATTTGTATGGCAGAGGCTTGTACTTGTCACCGATCATAAACCCCTCCTGGGTTTATTGGCTGGGGACCGCCCCACGCTTACGATTTTGTCCCCCAGAATGACCAGATGGACTATTTTTCTGGCTGCTTACAGCTACCAGCTGAGTCACCAGCCCGGAAAGTCCCTGGGCCAAGCAGACACTCTCAGCTGCTGCCTGCTACCTATCCTGGTTAAAGACCCTTCCCCCATTTGCCCAGTTCTCCTCATTGAGGACATTGCCACCAGGGCGATTTCCGCAGCCAAAATTACGAGATACTCAGCTAAGGATAAAGACTTAATGCAAATAATGAATTATGTCTGGCGGGGGTGGCCAGGTGGCCCTCTTATGGGTAATGTACAACCATATTATGTGTGTCAGAATGAACTGTCTGTGTTAAAGGGATGTCTGTTGTGGGGGGAGAGTGTTGTCATACCCCCCCAGATTAAGACATGCTATGCTAGAGGTCTTGCATGTGGGTCATCCTAGAATAGTCAGGATGAAAGCCCTGGCCTGGAGCTACATCTGGTGGCCCAATATGGATCGTGAAATAGTGGATTGGGTTGCCACCTGCTCACCGTGTCAGGAATCCAGACCCTCCTCTGCCCTGGTTAAGGAATGACCCCTAATGCGTCATGGTCCCGGGTGCATATTGATTTTGTGGGACCAATAAAGGGCCAAACATTCCTAATTGTGGTCGATGCATTTTCAAAGTGTATGGAGATATTCTTAATGTCTACCACCATGGCCAAGGCAGTCATCCGTGTGCTCCAGAGACTGTTTGCCACGCATAGCCTTCCTGATGTATTGGTCTTGGACAACGGGCCTCAATTTATGGCCAATCAATTTTGACTATTCCTGGCAGAACTTGGCATCAGGTATGCCCTTGTGGTTCCATTTCATCTGGCCAGTAATGGGCAGACTAAACGGATGGTAAAATCAGCTAAAGATGCTCTGCCCAGGATGGGCCCAGTGGATTGGCAAACCCAAATTGATAAATTTCTCCTGGTGCAACATATAACCCCAAGCACAACAACTAACAGGAGTCCTTTGGAACTCCTCATGGGAAGGAGAATCCGTTAACAATTAAACCGTTTGCAACCAAATTATATTGCGGAAATGCCTCCTGACCCAACGGGAAAAATCTGGTCATTTAATATTGGGGCCTAAGTATACACCCGGAACTATGCCGGAGGGGCCCTCTGGATTCCAGCCATGATAGTAGACATATCTGGCCCTCGCTCATACAAAATCGAGCTAGAGGATGGTAGATTGTGGTGACGGCACTTGGACCAACTCCAAGGCCATCTTGAGAACTCACCACTACAACAACCAGAGACAGTTCAACCTGACCAGAGCCCGCTGCCTACTGACGCTAGTCTACAAGATAAACAACTGTCTAACAATAACTCAAACCCAATTGTACAGCAGGAACACCCACCTGAGGAACCAAGACTCCAGCGCAGACTTCCGGATGGACTGGGCCTAGAGACTTCAACCACACCTCATGACAAAATCCCAAAGCTTCCATTGGCAAGTACTAAACCAACCATAGATCCAACCACTCAGGCCAATGCCCAAGAAACAACTGAGCTGTGCAGGTCATCTTGGGCTCGTCAAAGCCCCACCTACCTACGTGACTACATTTGGAAATAATGTTTTGATTAGACTTGTTCTGTCCCCGTCTCACACACGCACACCAGCAGTCGACCAAGAGTTAAAATAAACCAGCAGACAAGAATTTCCTTTGATAACAGAATTGGCAGCAACCCAGTGGCTGCTTGCCACAAGTTTTTACTTACAAAGGGAGGTTTTTCTCCTCCGTCTGAAACATCAAAGTAAGTCCACAAAAGCCAAAGAATAGTCAAGTCCAGTCCAAAAATTAATCCAAGCAGAACATATAACAAAGTTCCAGAAATGCAGAATGACTTGCTAGCTTTCAGTTTTGTTCGTCACAAGGCTTGACTGGCCACCACACCCCCTTTTATCCCCTGTGGGGTGTGGTCCAGTGACTCAGCTTAATCTCTGGCACGCCTCTTCCTCTGCTGCACGTGCTTATCTCTGCGACGCTGTCGGGGGTCCAGCCAAGACTCATCTCCATCGCTCCATCTCATGTCCAACTGCGGCTGCTCCGAAGTGCCTGACCCCTGGCCTATCTCTTGGCCTTCGGAGGACACCTGAGGCATTGCCAGAGAGGAGGGTCCTGGAGAGGGAGGCCTTGCCAACTCCTCTTCTTCACTTTCAGAGTCTTCTCCCTCTGATAAGACAGGCTTGGGGGTCGGAGTCACAACAAGACTATGTTTTGTCCAGGAGGGGAGGGGTGTTATATATTGAATAGGAGTGAGCATAGGCTTCACTCAGATCTGCCAATTTGGCGGGAAAATACTCAAACCCCATTGGCTGACCTGTTTGACAGCTCCCTATAAAAGGGCAAGCAGTCAGACTGAGTTGTACCGATCTATTAATAAAAAACTGTTGTTACTGTTAGCACTGAGTCCTGTCTCTTCCATCTCCCAATCTAACAAAAAGAAACAGCATCAGAGCCTTCTCCAGAGAGCTAGGTCTTCATATAATGTTTCTGAAGTATGATAATTTGTGTCTTGCTATTTTTTCCCTGATTAAGAATTTAGGTTATTTGACTATACATTTATTCATTTTCCTGGCTATCCATAGTATTCTCATGAGTCTTCTCCAACACTAAAGTTCAAAAGTATCAGTGATCTTTCTATCCTGATTCTGCAAAGTCGTACTTTTGGTCCTCTAGAGATATCCATCATATGCCTCACTCCAGTCCTTATAGAGCAGTGGTGCCTAACCTTTTCCTGACTGAGTGCCCAAAGCGTGCATGCGTGTGAGCAAATGGGGAGCGCATGCCCTAACTCCCAAAATGCAATGTGTGTGCGGGCCCCCCACATGAACACCCGCCCCCCCACATGCACCCCCCATGCTTGCGTGTGTGTCCCCCCACATGTTCCCCGACCCCTGCATTCATGTACGCCCCCCTCATGTGCCTGCCCTGCAAGAGCAGCAGAAACCCGATGGCCAGAGGGAGGCATCCGCAGCAGAGCTGAACTTGGGCAATAGCTCATATGCCCACAGAGGGCACTGCATGCCACCTCTGGCACGTGTGCCATAGGTTCGCCATCACGGTTATAGAGTATCAATCCTGTTGTCTGAATATCTTTCATGGCTACTGTACAAAGTGCTAATCTACTCTGTATTTCCTGACTTTTGGTTCCTTTATTGTGGATTTCTCTGCTGAAGTATACCATTTTTATTGGTGCTTTCAAGTGAAAGATGTCTTGTCCCTTCTCTTTATTATAGTCCCTTGCTTTGCTTTTTTTCCTCTTGTATTGTTCTGATGTTCCTCAAAGCACTGCACCATTTATCCCTCAATCACTGTCATTTCCTCCGTGGCCCTACTCACAAGTGAAATCATGATGCTTTTGTTCTCCATTGCCTGATGAAAGTAAACACTGGATGTTTTTTTCTCCAAACTTTACAATCTTTTTTATTAATGTGTGCTCTCTTAGTCTGGGGGTTCAAGTTTAGTCTGCAAAGTTTTGTCTCCTTGACTTTTCCATGACAACCCATTGAACAGAACAGTTTGATCTTTGTTTAAATAATTGCTTTAAAATGTTTTCTGAATGAGCATCTTTCTCTATATGGAGAAGTAGAATTAAATACTTGAACTGACTGGATGGAGAAGAGTTAGCAAGTAGTTAACCTATTTAAAAGAGGAAGGGAGATCACATAAAACTATAGTTCGATATGTCCTCAAATCTCAGTTTGGAGAATCACAGAAAAATCTCTCACAACTATTAACAAAAATTAGGTTACAGAGTTTTTCATCATTGTAGGCACAACAACTTTTTTTTTAACTTAAAACATCCTCACGCACACAGAAGAGTCTTAAATCTTGTTCTTAAAACTAAGGAAAAATTAAATCCTGTCCTGTGTACCAAGGTTCACTGCCTGCAGTGTTATCTATTTATTAGTCAATTTTAAAAGGCTGCTCAAGTCCACAAAACTCTGGGCAGTATACAACATTAAACCTAATAACCCCTACTCTCCTGAAACATATTAAATTTAAATAATGATTGAAATTATTCTAACTAAAAGAGCCATGTAACAGTTCAGTGCCTACAGACAAGAAATGGGAAAAAGCAACATTTTCTGCTCTATCAGGACTATAGAGTGAGAAGTGCTGAAAATAACTCAAGCCAAAAAGGGTTCTACCTATGACTTTTTTTCATCTTTTATTCTTCCTAATAGCTTTACTAGCATGACAAGGAGAAGCCTACCAAATAAGCACAGACCGACAAGAGGTGATAGCTCTGTAAAACCAAAGCTCCTTCAAATTCACATCTGATTCTCCTCCCCACCCATTCCCTCATTTGATAATCAGAGATTATTCACAAGTGCTTCAAACTTCTGTTCTCAAATGGTAGCTTTCAGTGGTCAGGAGAAAAACATCTGTAGGATTCTATCAGATTTCTGTGAAATATGTAAGATGCCCTATAATGCATATTGAATGATTCTTGCATGAAACAAGCTGCACTTCTCAGGACTCAGATCAACTGATGAATCTACCTACACTTTTCAGCACATAAACGAAGTTAGTTACACACTGCATTTATAATCCCGACACCTAAACCCCATAATCAGAGAGTATGTACTGTTGCATTACAAGAGAAGCTTTATCTCTTTGCTTTCTAGGCTATACTAAACACAAGAGCCTGTTCTTTGATGTGACACAGTCATTTACTTCAATGTAAAACAATGATGAATGGAGATAACTTGATTCTGTCATTGTGTGCAGCTCGGTATCATCAAATACGTTGTATCTAAAATCAATATAATAGATCCTTCCTCTTGATGATAGTAAGCAAAGAGGATAAATATTCATATCTTTCTTGAGGTCACTCACTGTGATTCCTTCTCTTTTTTTATTTTTGATGAAACCCAGAGTGTTTAATTTTTGAGGCGTCTATAAAGTTAGCTTTCAGCCATGAGAAAGGTGACACTTGGAGGAAATAGGATCAGTTTTGAATTTTGGTTCTGGACTGATTGACTCAGCCTTCCATCCTTCTGAGGACGGTAAATTAGTAAAATGAGGACCCAAATTGTTAGGGGCAATATGCTTACATTGTAAACTGCCCCAAGAGTGTTGTAAAGACCTAAGGGATGGTACATACTGTATATAAGTCTATTGATATTGCTATTTAGGTTGCCATATTCCTTATCTAGAGATAATACCTTGTCCACAAATGCCACAGCACCAAGATTGGAATGAACAACAGTCCATCAATAATATTCTTGCTAGAAAACTATCCTAATCCTGGATTTCTTTTCTGATTTTTGTTTTAATTACACAACTGGAGCAAACTTTTAAAACTGCATTAATATAAAGATGGGCCATTGCTGCATATTTTGTTCCAAGAATGGCAATGTGCAATCTAAGGTGTCCTAGATAGTTTATTATTTTTTTAATTTTTAGAGGTATTAAATATTAATAATTTGCAGTGATTTCACAAACCAGAGAAAGCAAATCCAAATTATTTTTGAAAAAGAAGGGGTTTCAGATACAGAATAGAGAATAACAAAGTTGGAAGGGACCTTAGAGGACTTCTAATTCAATCCTCTGCTTAAGCAGGAGATCCTATACCCAAAGATGGGATTCAAATCCTGGCGCTACTGGCTCACTATCGGTAGCGCATGGATGCATGCAGTCACTTTGTGAGCACATGGCACTTCTGCGCATGTGCAGAGCATTTTTGATGATGTCTGGGTGGGTGGGCGGAACCTCCTGCCACCACCGCTATTGGTTCACCCAAACCGAGGTGAACTTGTAGAAATCCATCCCTGCCTATACCATTCTAGACCAATGACTGTCCAATCTCTTCTTGGAAACCTCCCACACCCACATCTTGTAGAGGAAACCCTTTCCACTGATTAATTGTTGTCACTGTCAGGAAATTTCTGGTTAGTTTTAAGTTAACAGATATAGCAATAGCAATAACACTTAGACTTATATACGACTTCACAGTGCTTTACAGCCCTCTCTAAGTGGTTTACAGAGTCAGCATATCCCCAAACAATCTGGTTCCTCATTTTATCCACCTCAGAAGGATGGAAGCCTGAGGCAACCTTAAGCCGGTGAGACTCAAACTGTGAACTGCTGGCAGCTGGCAGTCAGCAGAAGTAGCCTGCAATACTACATTCTAACCATTGCACCACCACGGCTCTGTTGCCCCCAACTGTCTGGGTCCTCATTTTATTGACCTCAGAAGGATGGAAGACTGAGTCAACTTTGAGACTCTGAGAATCAAACTGCTGGCAGTTGGCAGAATTAGTCTGCAATACTGCATTCTAGCCGCTGTGCCACCATGGCTCATATGTTAGTACTTACAACTTCTGGGAGTAACAATGCACTGCCATTTGGAGATTTGGTTCAGTTCCCACCAACTGATTTTCAAACATTTGCAGTTATTTACCAAAGGAGAAAACCAGGAAGAAGATGAAGATTTTTCAACCTCACATGTCAAATGTAACTTCTCCAGTTCTTGCATTGTACTTCCCTGAATATAAGGGCTCAAGTTTGATTGGTTCCAGCAATATTTTGAACAGCAAATAAAATAACTCTGCTATTGTTTTTGCTTTTTAATCTATGAAGCATGTTGTGTAAAACATGCTTTACAAGCACTTATCACTGCTTCTGACAACACAATAAATTATTGTTGATGTAAAATAACTATTAAACTTTGCTAATTTATATAATATATTTCTTATAATGGTAATATGTAGACATTCCTCTTCACAGAAAACACATGAATAAAGCATGAACAGATCTGGTTCAAACCAAAAATGATTCAAGCATTCCAAAAGTAGCTTTGAATCCTTGTTTTATATTCTAAACAAGTATATTTTTATATACTGTATATACTTGTTACATGTAACAGTCTATAGTGCAATCTAGCAGGTTAACAATATAGAGTTCTTTATTGGCCAAGTGTGAATGGACACGCAAGGAATTTGTCTTTGGTGCATATGCTGTCAGTGTACATAAAAAGACAAGATACACTCGTCAAGAATCACAAGGCACAAAAACCAGTGACAGTCATACGGTACAATAAGCAATCAAATCATACTAGGAAACAATCAATATCAATATAAATCACAAGGATACAAGCAACAAAGTTACAGTCATGCAGTCACAAGTGGGAGGAGATGGGCAACAGGAATGATGAGAAGACCAATAGCAATAGTAATGCAGCCTAATGTGAATAGTTTGACAGTGTTGAAGGAATTATTTGTTTAGCAGAGTGATGGCATTTGGGAAAAAACTGTTCTTGTATCTAGTGGTTCTCGTGTACAGTGCTCTATAGCGTCGTTTTGAGGGTAGGAGTTGAAACAGTTTATGTCCAGGATGTGAGGGGTCTGTAAATATTTTCACAGCCCTCTTTTTGACTCGTGCAGTATACAGGTCCTCAGTGGAGGGCAGATTGGTAGTAATTGTTTTTTCTGCAGTTCCAGTTATCCTCTGAAGTCTGTGTCTGTCTTGTTGGGTTGCAGCACTGAACCAGACAGTTATGGAGATACAGATGACAGACTCAATAATTCCTCTGTAGAACTGTATCAGCAGTTCCTTTGGCAGTTTGAGCTTCCTGAATTGGCACAGAAAGAACATTCTTTGTTGTGCTTTTTTGATGATGATTTTGATGTTAGGTGTCCATTTTAGGACTTGAGATATGATAGAACCTAGAAATTTGAAGGTCCCTACTGTTGATACTGTGTTGTCTACTAATGTAAGAGATGGTAGTATGGGAGGGTTTCTCCCAAAGTCTGCCACCCTTTCTACGCTTTTCAGTGTGTTCAGTTCCAGATTGTTCCGGTTGCACCATGAGGCTAATTTCAACCTCCCATCTGTATGCGGATTCATCGTTGTCTCGAATGAGACCAATCAAACTTCAGTAGTTTAACAGATGGATCGTTTGAGATGCAGTCATTGGTATATAGAGAGAAGAGAAGTGGAGAAAGAACACATCCTTGGGGGGCCCTGTGCTAATTGTATAGGTATCTGGTGTGATTTTACTTAGCTTCACCTGCTGCTTCCTGTCTGTTAGGAAGCTTGTGACCCACTTACAAGTGTGTTCAGATACCGCTAGCTGATTTAGCTTAGTTAGAAGTGTGTCTGGAATGATGGTATTGAAGGCTGAACTCAAGTCTACAAAGAGGACCCTTGCATAGGTCTTTGGAGATTCAAGATGTTGTAGGATGTAGTGCAGAGCCATATTAACAGCATCATCTGTCAATCTATTTGCTCATTATGCAAATTGCAGGAGGTCTAACAGTGGATCCATGATAGCTTTCAGGTGGGACATCACTAGCCTTTCAAAGGTTTTCATAACTACAGATTTTAGAGCAACTGGTCTATAGTCATTCAGTTCCTTGATGGTTGGCTTCTTTGGCACTGGGATGATAGTGGAGCATTTGAAGCAAGAAGGAACATGGTGTCAGTGTTCCAGAAAACCCCCAACTCCAAGTAAAGATATGGAAGCAAACATTTTCCAAAGTTCTCTTTACTAGAATAGGCAAACTGGCACATCTGGGAAAATCCAAATCTGAAAAGCCCGGGTTTTCCTTCAGTAAGTCAAAGCTCCCAAACCATCCCCCTTTCCCCCCAGTTGGTCACATGCTCCAATCAACATCTGCTCCATCTGGATCCAGCCCCCTGACCACTCCATCTCCAGATGCTGGATTGGCCTGACCTTGATCGACAGGAAGAATGCTATTATGTCTACTAACAACCCCTCTCCTTAATCCCCATTCCTACTTTCCCACACACGAGAAGGTGGCAGCATTGGAGCTTCCAGCCTAATATGGCTTCCAAAGCTGACAGATGGCACATCTCTAGTGATTTTTTGAAGATATGGGTGAAAATGGGGGCCAATTGGTCAGCACAGACTTTTAAGCAAGAAGGAAGTATCTTGTCTGGGCCTGGAGCTTTTCCTGGCTTTTGTCTGTGAAATAGATCTTGCACTTCCTTTTCTGTGATCACCAAGGGTTGTGAACCCAATGGGATGTGGTCAGTTCAGGAGTGGGTTTCAGTAGGTTCTGACCAGTTCTGGAGAACCGGTAGTGGAAATTTTCAGTAGTTCGGCAAACCGGTAGTAAAAATTCTGACTGGCCCCACCCTCATCTATTCTCTGCCTCCCAAGTCCCAGCTGATCAGGAGGGAATGGGGCTTTTGCAGTATCCTTCTCCTGGAGTAGGGTGGGATTGGAGATTTTACAGTATTCTTCCCCTGCCATGCCCACCAAGCCACACCCACAGAACCGGTAGTAAAAAAATTTGAAACCTACCACTGGGTCAGTTGTAAGAGGTTTGGCTGTTATTGGTGTGTCTGAGATGGGGTCAGTTGCAGGAGGCTTGGCTGTTGTTGGTGTGTCTGGAATGAGGGCTGTGGAGACAGGTGGCTGTAGTTTTCTTTCAAACCTGCAGTAAAACATGTTCAGGTCATCTGCCAGTTGTTGATTTCCTTCAGCCTGGGAAGGAGGTTTGCCACAACCAGTGATATTTTTAAGAGTTTTCCACATGTTTGTTGGTTTGTTTCTTGAGAACTGATTTTCAGAGTAGCTTCTTTTTGCTGCTCTGATCTCCCATGTTAATACGTTTCTGGCCTGATTGTATAGCATTCTATCACCTTTTCTGTAGACTTCCTCTTTGGAACGACGTAGCTGCTTAAGTTTAGCTGTAAACCAAGGTTTATTGATACTGTATATTCACAGGTTCCTGGTGGGTACACATAGGTCTTCACCAGGGGTGGGTTCTAAAATTTTTTACGACCAGTTCTGTGGGCATGGCTTATTTTGTGGGTGTGTCTTGGTGGGGGGTAATGTGACTGGGTGGGTGTGGCCAACTTTTCTTTTTCTTTTAAAAGCATTTTTTCTTCAACCTTAAGAGGTTGCAGAAATAATGCTTTTAGAAGCCTCTGACGATCAGGCAACTCAGCTGGGATCGCCAGAGGCTTTTAAAGGCATTTAGAGGCCTCTGACGATCAGGCAACCCAACTGGGATCGCCAGAGGCTTTTAAAGGCATTTTTTTTCCTACAACCTCTTTGGCTGAAGCAGTTGCAGAAAAAAAATGCTTTTAGAAGCCTCTGACGATCAGGCAATTCAGCTGGGATCGGGAAGGAAGCTTGTGACCCACTTACAAGTGTGTTCAGGTACCGCTAGCTGATTTAGCTTAGTTAGAAGTGTGTCTGGAATGATGGTATTGAAGGCTGAACTAAAGTCTACAAAGAGAACCCTTGTGTAGGTCTTTGAAGATTCAAGATGCTGCAGGATGTAGTGCAGAGCCATATTAACAGCATCATCTGTTGATCTATTTGCTCTGTATGCAAATTGCAAGGGGTCTAACAACGGATCCGTGATGGTTTTCAAGTGGGACAGCACTAGCCTCTCAAAGGATTTCATGACTTCAGATGTTAGAGCAACTGGTCTGTAGTCGTTCAGTTCCTTGATGGAGGGCTACTTTGGTACTGGGATGATAGTAGAGTGTTTGAAGCAAGAAAGAACATGGCACATCTCTAGTGATTTATTGAAGATACGGGTGAAGATGGGGGCCAATTGGTCAGCACAGACTTTTAAGCAAGAAGGAAGTATCTTGTCTGGGCCTGGTGCTTTTCCTGGCTTTTGTCTGTGAAATAGGTCTTGCACTTCCTTTTCTGTGATCACTAGGGGTTGTGAACCCAATGGGATGGGGACAGTTGTAGGAGGCTTGGCTGTTTTTGGTGTGTCTGAAATGGGAGTTGTGGAGACAGGTGGCTGTACAGGTGAAACTCAAAAAGTTAGAATATCGTGCAAAATTTCATTTATTTCAGTAATGCAACTTAAAAGGTGAAACTAATATATGAGATAGACTCATTACATGCAAAGCGAGATAGTTCAAGCCTTGATTTGTCATACTTTTGATGATTATGGCTTACAGCTCATGAAAACTCCAAATTCACAATCTCAGAAAATTAGAATATTGTGAAAAAGTTCAATATTCTAGGCTCAAAGTGTCTCACTCTAATCAGCTAATTAAGCCATAACACCTGCAAAGGGTTCCTGAGCCTTTAAATGGTCTCTTAGTCTGGTTCAGTAGGAATCACAATCATGGGAAAGACTGCTGACCTGACAGTTGTGCAGAAAACCATCATTGACACCCTCCATAAGGAGGGAAAGCCTCAAAAGGTAATTGCAAAAGAAGCTGGATGTTCCCAAAGTGCTGTATCAAAGCACTTTAATAGAAAGTTATGTGGAAGGGAAAAGTGTGAAAGAAAAAGGTGCACAAGCAGCAGGCATGACTGCAGCCTGGAGAGGATTGTCAGGAAAAGGCCATTCAAAAGTGTTGGGGACTTTCACAAGGAGTGGACTGAGTGGCTGGAGTCAGTGCATCAAGAGCCACCACACACAGATGAATCCTGGACATGGGCTTCAAATGTCATATTCCTCTTGTCAAACCGCTCCTGAACAACAAACAACGTCAGAAGCATCTTACCTGGGCTAAAGAAAAAAAGAACTGGTCTGTTGCTCAGTGGTCCAAAGTCCTCTTTTCTGATGAGAGCAACTTTTGCATCTCCCAAGGACCCAGAGTCTGGAGGAAGAATGGAGAGGCACACACTGCACACTGCTTGAAGTCCAGTGTGAAGTTTCCACAGTCTGTGTTGATTTGGGGAGCCATGTCATCTGCTAGTGTTGGTCCACTGTGCTTCATTAACTCCAGGGTCAACGAAGCCGTCTACCAGGAGATTTTGGAGCACTTCATGCTTCCTTCCGCAGACGAGCTTTATGGGGATGCTGACTTCATTTTCCAGCAGGACTTGGCAGATGCCCACATTGCCAAAAGTACCAAAACTTGGTTCAATGACCATGGGATTACTGTGCTTGATTGGCCAGCAAACTCACCTGACCTGAACCCCATAGAGAATCTATGGAGCATGTTGGATATTTATCCTATGGTTGGGTAGGTAATATATAGAAAAACTATGTTTGTGACTTTAAATGTTATAAGAAGAATGATTGGCTGTGCAATTAACAGGCAGCCATAAAAGTAGACAGGAAGCCCGGGAGCTCCTGCTCCTGCTATTTGATGGTTGATCTCCTGAAGAGGGACTGTGTGTGACTGAAGAGAACTGTAAGCAAACTATGTTTTGTTTTGGAGAGTGATTATTCGAAGACGTGTTATCATTGTTTTGAGAAACCAAGTTTGTTTTTTCACTAAGAGTAAAGAATGTTTTTTTTCACCGTTCAGAGTCTGTGAGTATCTGTGTGTTTAACCAGCAACGTATCTCTTTGCTATCCGGTCTGTTGCCTACTATGCAGAGGGAAGTTTTACCCTCAACAGGGCATTGCCAAGAGAAAGATGAGAGACATGAGACCGAACAATGCAGAAGAGCTGAAGGCCCCTATTGAAGCATCCTGGTCTTCCATAACACCTCAGCAGTGCCACAGGCTGATAGCATCCATGCCACGCCGCATTGAGGCAGTAATTGATGCAAAAGGGGCCCAAACCAAGTACTGAGTACATATGCATGCTTATACTTTTCAGAGGTCCGATATTATTCTATGTACAATCCTTGTTTTATTGATTTCATGTAATATTCTAATTTTCTGAGATTTTGAATTTGGGGTTTTCATGAGCTGTAAGCCATAATCATCAAAATTATGACAAATCAAGGCTTGAACTATCTTGCTTTGCATGTAATGAGTCTATCTCATATATTAGTTTCACCTTTTAAGTTGCATTACTGAAATAAATGAATGTTTGCACAATATTCTAATTTTTTGAGTTTCACCTGTAGCTTCCTTTCAAACCTGCAGTCAAACATGTATAGGTCATCTGCCAGTTGCTGATTTCCTTCAGCCTGGGAAGGAGGTTTGCTATAACCAGTGATATTCTTGAGAGTTTTCCACATGTTTGCTGGGTTCATTTGTTGAGAACTGATTGCTTAGCTTTTCAGAGTAGCTTCTTTTTGCTGCTCTGATCTCCCTTGTTAATACATTTCTGGCCTGATTGTACAGCATTTTATCACCTTCTCTGTAGGCTTCCTCTTTGGAATGATGTAGCTGCTTAAGTTTAGCTATGAGCCAAGGTTTGTTGTTACTGTATATTCGCAAGTTCCTGGTGGGTACACATAGGTCTTCACAGAAGCTGACATATGATGTTACAGTCTCTGTGAGGTCATCTAAGTCTGCAGAGGTACTTTCAAAATCATTCCAATCAGTGCAGTCAAGGCAGGCCTGTAGCTTTAACTTTGCCTCCTCCATCCAGGTCTTCACTGATTTAATTGTTGGTTTTGTGGTTTTAAGTCTTTGCCTATAAGCAGGTACAAAGTGAATCATGCACTTTCCCACAGCTGCTCATGGTAATGACCGATAAGCATGGTCTCTCTAAAGTATTCTTGCCTCTAGTGGGACAATTGACGTGGTGAAAATATTTTGGAAGCTCTTTCCTTAAATTACCTTTGTTGAAATCACCTAAAATAATGGCCAGTGAATCTGGGTATTTGGCTTCAGCCTCAGTAATCTGGTCAGCTAGAGTTCGTAGTGCCTTGTTTACACAGGCTTGTGGAGGAACATACACAGCAATTAGGAGAAATGAGGAGAACTCATGTGGAGAGTAAAATGGTTTACAGTTGATAAGAAAAGACTCTAAGTTTTCATCACAGAATGTATGTATTGTAGTTATACCCCGAGACCAGCTGTTGTTGATATATATTGTAATAAAGTAAATATGTATTGTAATAAAGCACTATGATTATTGCAAAAATGGCTTGTGAATTATGATAATCACTAAACTTCATTTCTGGTTGTATGAAACTCAGTATGATTACATAGGATGTATAATCTGCATTTTATATACTTTCCTATAGAACTGAAACCTTGTGTGTCTGGAATTTCAATTGTCATTGTATGTTAAAAGACTATTTACAAATGCATTAATCCACATTCAACTCCCCCTCCTTCCCCCTGGCAGATTCCAACTAATAATGTAAATTCAAGAAAATCAGAGTCACACTAGGTTTATTTATTAGAAATAATTTTGTTTTGTCAAAAAATAAATAAATAAGCACACACAAAACCTATAGCTAATGAGACCTTCAAACACATTCTCCTTTATTGGTACATGCTTTTCTGTAATTGTGTGTATATGTTGCGTTTTCATGCACAAGGGTGCAGAGGATTTGTTTTTCTGGATACCAAAATTGTGGGTTGGTGTGGGTGGCTATTCTTGGTCACTGCCACCATCAGTACAGATTTTACATTACAGCTAACATAATGTAACCCAGATACACATCAGGCAGACACTGATGTGCTAATTATCATCTAATACTGCTTTTCTATAAGTGGCTACTTTCTTCTGATTCTCTTTTCCATGTTTGATGGCATTTCCAGGTTAAGAAGCCTGACATCTCTGCATAATGACAATGAGATTATGTTATCCATTCAGTCGTGTCCGACTCTTATCAATTCTATGGGCCAATTCTTTCCACATCTTCCAATCTTTTACTGCTTCTTTGAGTTGTTCTATGCTCTAGCTGGTGTCAGTTTTAATGGTGTCCAGCCATCATGTCCTTTGGTAGCCTGGTTTCCTTTTTCCACTAACTCTTCCCAACATAGTTGTTTTCTCTGGTGACTCCCCCCCACACACACACACATTACATGGCCAAAGTAAGTGAGATCCAGTTTTTATTATTTTTCCCCTTCCAATGGCACGTCTGTTGTCTCTGCATGAGAGCAAGCAAAATAAAGCTACACTCATCCTCTTTTAGAATCCCAGCTGAAAGAGAGGAAAGCCTTTCTGCTTTTATTGCTTACTCAAAGATTGTTTTGATCTGCTCATTATCTAGATTGGCAGGTTTAATTTTGATGTATTAACTTCACATCTTTGAACCTCTGGGAATTTTTTCTCTGCATCTCTACAGCTTCCTTCTTTATGCCCTTCCTAGAACTTCAATCATCTTCGGAAATCTTAAGTGTGTAAAGTATAGCATGGCTTTCTTTTAATATCTTTAACTCTAGGGATGAAAACCAAAGGTACAGGATGCTCTGTTCTCATTCTCTGCTATGCAAACCATGAATCTTTTTCTAGAAGGACAGACCATCCAACTATACTTCTGTAGATTTGGTAAACCTCCTTCCCTTATCTGTTCTACTATCCAAAGAGCAGACAATGGTAAGAATGGACTTTGAAGGATGCAGGAAGTCAGGTAAAGAGAGAAATTGCAGAGGCATTTTTTCATATCTATTCATCTGCACTATTAATTCATTCTCTCTCTCTCTCTCTCTCTCTCCTCTCTCTTCTCTCTCTCCTCTCTTTTCTCCCTCCCTCTCTCTCTGTGCATATGTATGCCATACCCATTGAGAATGACATCAACTTGCAAAATAGAAATTAGCTAATTCACTTGTGCATTCTTCTCTCAACTACAAGTCCACCGGGTAACGTTAAAGCACATGAACCCTTTGGCTGATTATCATTCTTTTTGAATGAGCTGTCAAAAGCCAGTGCTTTTGTTTTATTTGATATCTCACAAAATAACATATCTTTAGGGGGAAGAAGCTCTGTTCACTACAACACCACACTGAAGGCTGAGTGGCAGCTATTGATTATATCAAAAGAATCTGTGGCTGTCTCCTGGTAGAAGCTACAGAAGGGCTGCATTGCCATTTAAGCTTTCCCTTGTTAGTAAGGGATTTTCAAGAGTTCAGCATCCTTTCTAGGACTTAAAAACTTTATCTCAATAGATGAGCTTGCAAATATGTCTGTTCATGTGCTCATGGGTGTTCACATGGAGTTTCTCAGTTGAGACCTTAGGGATTATCCATATATGTGAGCCAGACTTTTACTACTTTTCCTTGTTGACCTTCTCATCCACCAGATGGCATGGAGAGGCTTCAAGGTGAACATGACAACTACTGTGGTTATCACTGCAGTTGCCCATGTGAATCCTTCCCTTGTCTATAGATAATCGCCTATGGGAAATAAATAGCCAGCTGGCATGTATGAATAGGCCTAAAATAATGGCTGGTAAGTTACCAGTGGAATTACTGATATTTTCTCACTGTTGGGAAAATATTTTTATTTGGAGAAGTTCATCGTTCTAGCTGGTGTATATTTCTTTTCCTTGTTTATATTGAGCATGGCAGGGGAATCAGACAAATATCAAGCCAAAGGTTGGATCTTGAAATTAAAGTGATGCCAATAGAAGAGAATATTGTAATTCAGATTTGAACTCTGCTGTCCTTGATGCGTTCGAGCCTACCATCACGCTCGACACCACAGGGCTGGGGTGTGAATGGGCCTGCCATCCCGCCTGACATTTTACCTTTGCCGAGCCTACCATCCCGCATTTGACATCGGAGAGATGACCGGCATATGGATACTTTGATTATGCTTCACATTTACGCACAACAGGGTGGTGATGGTGACATAGGGATCTATGACGTCTTCACGGTGTCTCCGCAGCTAATGCCACTCCTCAGCTGAAGACCGACATGCTGAGACAGGCCGTTTCGGGACAAACTCTGTTTCCTTGCCCGCTGATTCGCTGCTCAAGGGGCGGTGTCAAGGATGGTGTCAGGGCGATGCCCCACTGCTGACATGCGCCCAGGTGCTCAGGGGGAGTGCTGGGTGGATAAATGTGCTATAAGCCACATGCTTGTAGCGCCAATTTTACATTGTTATGACTGCAGTGTTTTCGGAGCCAACAAGATTAAACCAGCATTTCACCTCAAAGCATCATCTTTGGTTGTTTTGGGAGTTTGTCCTTGTTTTGCCCAAGGATCCTGAGAGGAAATTGGTGCTACACTTTTATTTGCTTATCGCAGATGGACGAAATGGCAGAGGGATTAGACCCTGAAGCACTCGTGCAGGCAGCGGCCGGAGAGGACCAGGAGGAAACCACCCCAGAGGCTCAAGCTGACCTCCAACCACCTGCGGTGTGACCAAAAGAATGGATGCAAAGCCAGGGCGGGGAGGTGGTTGATGCTCCAGAGGCAAGAGGTGAAGTGACACCCTCTACTTCTGGGGAATGGTGGCATAGCTCCACTCTTAGCGGCCCTCGAGGGGGGGGGTGAGAGACCCTCCCCCTCCCCCTCCGGGTGAGCGGTTTCAGAGGTGGAGAGAGAGGCGTTGGGTTGAAAATGAAGACAGTGGAGAGTGGAGTTATTTGACGGGCCCAGGACCCTCCACCATGGATATATTATTTATTTATTACATGTATTTATATGCCGCCATTCTCCCGAAGGACTTAGGGTGGCGAACACAAGTTAAGAAACAAGTACAATAAAATCATAACTTAATCCAAATAATTAAATAGTAGTAAATAATAAAGCTCGGAATCAGTCTCAGCCTATTTGTTTGAAAAGCCAAGTCTTCAAGTCCTGACGGAAGGAACGGAGATCTGGAGCCGTCCAGAGCTCAGTAGGTAATTCATTCCAGAGGGTGGGAGCACCCACAGAGAACACCCTACCCCTAGGCACAGCAAGGTGACATTGGCTCGCCGTCGGAACCCTGAGGAGAGCGGCCCTATGTGAGCGAACAGGATGGTGAGAGGCAGGCAGGAGAAGGTCATGCAAATATCCTGGACCTAAGTCATGAAGGGCCTTATAGGTGAGGACTAGCACCTTGAAGCGGACCCGGAGAACCACTGGTAACCAGTGCAGCTCACGCAGGAGGGGTGTTATATGGGAGTAACGAGGGGCTCCCATAACAACCCGTGCAGCTGCATTCTGGATCAGCTGGAATCTCCGGGTGCATCTCAGGGGCAGGCCCATGTAGAGGGAACATCAGATTCATTCAACACATGGCTCATTGACTCTGGAGCCACAAGCCACACAACTCACAATCGAGAAATTCTCAACAATTTCACAGAAAAGGAGTATTACATAAAGGTAGCGAATCAAAATAAAGTTCTAGTAAGAGGAATAGGTAACACTCATATCAAAGGTATAGGGAAAATAGAGGGGGTACTATTTATACCCGAAATTCCGCATAATATATTGGCAACACTAAAACTAAGCGAGGAAAATGGAGTAGAGACCATATTCAAAAATGGAAAAGTATTCATGACAAAAAACAATAGGAACATAAAATATTCACTAAAGAGGGACTAACATATCTACTGCCACGGAATGACGAATTAATCTGTGCACACACTCAGGTAAAAAGCAAAGAGACTAAACCCAATAGTCATGGAGGGAATGAAAATATGTCAACAAGTGAACCCATTCTGTCAGAAAAATTATACAATGGTAAACCAATACATGACAACTGTACCCATTTACTTCATAGGAAGCTAGGACATGCAAGTTTCCCTGTTATACAGAAAATGTTAGAATGTTCCGAAGACATCAAAGTAAAGAGTTGTAAAAATTATTTAGAGTGTTCTGTATGTAAATCATCTAAGCTCAAAAACAAACCTAAGCCCAAAAAGGCCACTCGAACTACACAATCCATTTTCCAATTGGTACATATGGATGTCGTAGGCCCAATGAAACCATCAATCAAATATAGGAAAAAATATTTCCTAACTATAGTCGATGATTACAGCAGGTTTGGGTTCATGTACACTCTTAACCATAAAAATGAAGTTTTCAAAAAATTCAAAGAATTCTTTAAAAGGGTAGAAACTCAACATAATGTAAAGATCAAGCAAATAATGACCGACAGAGGATCAGAATTTTTGTCTAACGAATTTTCCAATTGGCTAAAGATGCAGGGAATATTACATTTTAAATCTTGTCCCTTCTCACCCTTTCAGAACGGGGTCATAGAGAGAAAAAATTGTTTATTACAAACCATGGTTAGATGTGTGCTAGACGATGCTGGTTTAAATCAATCTTTCTGGGCTGAAGCCCTTACATATTCTAATTATACCTTAAATTGATTATGGTCCAGTATAATTAACAAAACACCATATGAACTCATGTATAACAAAAAACCAAAAATTGGACATCTACAAATATTTGGCGTAACTGCAGATGTGTATGTGCCTAAACAGTTGAGACACAAAGGCGAAAAAGTGTCTAAAAGACTAAGATTCATGGGGTACGAATCAGGAACTAAGGGATATCATTTCATAGATAAAAATAACCAATTCATTGTGTCTAGATCTGCTGTGTTCCATGAACACTCTAATTGGTCCAAAATACACCTTAACGAATTGTGCCCCGAGTCAGAGAACACAACACCCACTCACAGAAAACACAATTCACCAGTTACTGAGCCCAAAGTCATAAAGACAGGCAAACACAATTATCAAAAGGTAATTAATGAGGAATGGAAAAAAGGGCATCCTATCTTAAAAGTAGACCCACTAACTGAGAAGGAAGCAAAGTTTATGCAAGGTGATGAATCTCCTCCTGATAGACCCATTAGATCAAATAGGGGTACAATTCCAAAAAGATTTGATGACTACATACTATCTCTCAATGCCAAAAAATTAACACCCAATACATATGATGACATACTTAAATTACCTCTGGAAGAGAAAACTAAGTGGGAGGAAGCGATGAAAAAGGAGATGGATAGTTTGAAGGAATTAAACGTGTACACACCAGCAGATCCCCCCGCAGATAAGTCCTCCATTGGCACTAAATGGATATTTAAAATCAAAGAGCTAGAAGATAACAAATTCCTGTATAAAGCTAGGTTAGTAGCTCAAGGATTTGCCCAAAGATTCCCTGATGACTACGAAGACACATATTCACCTACTGTTAGAGCAGAGAGCGTAAAGACTGCGTTAGTACTAGTTTCCATTTTGAATTTGGACGTGTATCAGTTTGATGTACAAACTGCATACCTACATGCCAATCTCGATAAGGAAATATATGTAAAGGCACCCCCAGGAAAGAATACTCAAAAAAGAGAAACTTGGTTGTTAAATAAGAGTCTATATGGATTAAAACAGTCTGGTAAACAATGGTATGAATGTCTGTCAAAAATACTTAAAGATATGGGTTTTATAGCCACTTCATCGGATCTATGTTTTTTCACTAAAAGAAAGAATAATTCTATTGAATATGTACTAATCTATGTTGACGACATATTGTATTTTGGACAAGATAAAATCAAATGTGATGAATTTGCTGAACAATTGGGTAAACACTTCAACTTAAAAATATTAGGAAAAGTAAATAAATATTTAGGAGTCCAAATTGATAAAACCGATAAGGGATTCAAATTATCCCAAAAAGAAAAAATTATAGAACTTATACAAAAGTGCAATATGATAAATTCAAAAACTTACAAGACCCCCATGTCAACTGACTTCACTAGAAACATGCACAACGAACACGAGCCATTTAAAGAAAACACTTTGTATAGATCTATTATTGGATCATTACTGTATATTTCTAATTGGACCAGACCAGATATCACAGCTAACAACAATAGCTGTTAATCTATTGTCAAGACACATAAGCAGCCTTAGTGTATATCACTGGGAAGGAATCAAAAGAATTCTAAGGTATCTAAAATTTAGTGCTGATGTCTGTTTATATCTAGAACCATTTATTTCAGAAAAGCCCATATTGACTTGTTATGCTGATGCAGATTGGGCTGGAGACCCAAAAAGTCGAAAAAGTACCTCCGGTTATGTTTTCCTTATAAATGGTTGCACGGTACATTGGTATACTGGCAAACAAAATTTAATTGCCACCTCTACGGCAGAAGCCGAATACATTTGCCTATCTAAGGCAGCCAATAACCTGACCTGGTTTGATGATTTGTTGTCCAATATATGGGCTGAACCCATTTATCCTATTATTATCAATGAAGATAATAAAGCAGCAATAGATATATCAGCTTCCGAGGCAATAGGCCAAAGATCTCGACATATCGATATCAAATATAAACATGTGAGACAATTATCAAGTATAGGATTTATTAAGGCTATTCACTGCGATACGAGTGAACAAATTGCTGACATTCTTACTAAACCCTTAGCAACCAAACAACATGTATATCTGACTTCTAAATTTAATGTACATATCTAAAACCAGTGATTTATTATTAGTTAGGTATTTTAGAGGGGGATTTGTTACAATTGAAAATACCTAACCTGTTTTCTGTATATATGTATATTTGTATATGAGTTAAATGTATGATGTCACTATGCTCCTTCCCATTGGTCCCTACTTACCTTTTGCCCCGCCTCCTCTGTATATAAGTTGATGCTCCTGTCAGAGCAGTAGCTGACCAAATGTAATTCTGTGGAAGATAAGAAACAAATAAATACATTTATTATAAAGAAGCCTCAAGTCTGTTAACTGGGCCTAACCTGAATAAACAAATAAGTAATAAGGGAGCAGTTTGGGGAGGCCAGCTTCAGAGACACGCAATCCTGGCAACCATGGGCGACAGGGGTGGAGCCCGCCTCAACTTGGCAGGGCGTGTCAGGACCATCTAGTACAGACACCCATTTTCATTTGGCCAGCCCTAAGTTGTGTTTGGAACCTATGTTGACCAGACAAAAAGGGGCAGACCTCCCCTCCACAGGTACCCACAGCTTGTCCCTGGGGGATGGATTAGGGGTAAGGACTGATGTCCAGGGTGGTCGGACTGTTCCTGCTCAGGGTGTATGGGACGGGGGCCAGACCAGCACAGGGCAGTAGGCCGATTCGCACGGGTCCTGGGGAACCTGCACTACAGCCCTTTGTCTGTCCAAGCCTGTAGCCTCGTGGACCCCGGGGACATGGGGGCCCCAACCCATGTGGGGCCCGCCACCATTGCAAGCAACCTTTGATGGGAGTCCCGACCGGGTGGCCATTTTTCTAAGTCAGGTCATCAGTTACATGGATCTCTACGGTCGCTTCTATCCATCCCAATGGGCAATGGTGGTTGCCATCAATACCGTCCTGACAGGGGAGGCAGCAGACTGGGTAGCGGATCTCCATAGTGACCATGCCCGGGAATTGACCGATGTTGGGATGTTTCTGGAGGGCCTTAGAGCTAGGTGTGAGGATGACTCCAGAATGCAACAGGCTGAGGGGGAACTGGTCTCCTTGAGATAGAGGGGCCGTCCCGCTAAAGACTATGTCAAGGAGTTTTGGAAAATTGCAGGGAGATTACGAGCATGGCCCGAACGAATGCTCGTGCATCAATTCCATCTAGGTCTAGACTGGCAAGCATGCATCTATCGGGGACTGCCACTACGCCTGACTGAATGGTTTCGAGCGGCCATAGAACTGGATGTTGGATTAAGGGAGTTTCATGTCAAGAGTGCCATAGGGCCACTCCAGACGAGGAGGGCCCCAGATAGACCCGCACCCAGCCAAGGGGACATTCCCACAGGAAACATGGACTCCACCCGGCGGCCAACATTTCGCTGTTTCCAATGCAACCAGATAGGCCATAGGGCTTTGGAATGTCCCCTCCTGCCACCTCAACCATCAGTCGGTTGAACCCCTTCGACCGGGGGGAAGAGTTGCGACAGACAATGAGTGATGAATGAATCACTCCAGAGTGATCCAAGGTGGTGTCGCAAGCCCTGCAGTCAGGCAATGACACGTTGACACTTGAGGCTGGGGAACACTCTGGTCCTGGCGTTGTGCCTGTGGTGGAGGGGGATAGTGATAACAATGACAGCAACAATGACCCAATGGTTAGTGCTCCCATTCATCCTTTTCTAATCCCGATTACACTGAGAAATACACATAGCAGAATAGAGGTACATCAAGGAGCACTGATCGACTCTGGATGTACTCGCTGCTTAATGAGACAATCCTTAGCCAAACAGTTGGGTCTCGGTTTGCATCAATTGAGGTCTCCTATTAGGTTTGAACAAACAGATGGGTCTACCTTGGGGGGGGTGGCTCCTGCTACACACGTCACGGAACCAGTCCAGTTGGGAATAGGGGAACATTGGGAGTGTCTACAGTTTGTGGTGGTGGACGTCATGATTGAACCCATTATCCTGGGACTGGCCTGGCTGGATAAGTGGAAACCCACCATCTGGTGGGAAGGGGGTTACCGGAAACGCTGCCTTGAGCTCGGTCCTGAGCCAAGTACCACAGAGGCAACGGGGCAAGTGGCTGGTGGCCTGAATGGGACTGAGAAGTCCCTGTCACCTGAGGTGCCCGATATATATGCGGATTTGGCAGCTGTATTCAATGAGGAGGAGTGTGACATGTTACCACCGCACCGTGCAAAGGACTGTGCTATAGAACTCCTACCCGGGGCAAAACTGCCAAAACCGCGTATGTATGCGATGACACCAAGAGAAGTGGAGGAATTACATAAATACAAAGACAAGAACTTGTCCCGGGGGTTTATCCAGCCCAGCCGAGTGCATATGGCTGCCCCAGTCCTCTTCAGGGAGAAGAAGGATGGAGGCCTTCGCCTGTGTATCGACTTTTGCAGTTTTTTTTTTTTAATTTGATTTATATGCCGCCCTTCTCCGGAGACTCAGGGCGGCTTACAATGCATTAAGCAATAGCCTTCATACTTTTGTATATTTATACAAAGTCAGCTTATTGCCCCCACAAACTGGGTCCTCATTTCACCTACCTTAGAAAGGATGGAAGGCTGAGTCAACCTTGAGCCTTGGAGAGATTCGAACCAGCAGTAAATTGCAGGCAGCTGTGTTAATAACAGGGTGCATAGACCACTGTACTATCAAGGCTTCTTATCTACACCAGTACAATGAAAGAACATGTACACTTAGTCCGCCAGGTGTTAAAGAAATTATTGAAGGCAAAACTATATGTCAAGGTGTCGAAATGCGAGTTTCATTGCACTGAATTGGATTACCTTGGCTACAGGATATCCAAGGATGGCCTGGGAATGGATCTTAAGAAGGTCACCACTGTTTTGGAGTGGCAAGCCCCAGGGACGAGGAAGCAATTACAGAGCTTCCTCGGCTTCGCTAACTTTTATAGGCAATTCATCCCATCTTTTGCCCAGATAGCATTGCCACATTACCAACCTTTTGCAAACTTGGGGACAGGAGGGAAAGGTATGGCCAGGTCAAAAAATAGATTGGTCATTGGAGTGTCAAGCAGTGTTTGAAGCGTTGAAGGTCCAGTTCACTCAGGCTCCTGTACTCCAACATCATGATCAGCAAAGACCGTTCGTAGTGCAAGCAGATGCGAGTGATGTGGCTGTTGGGGCTGTATTGTTGCAGACCAACAGCCAGGGCTACTTACAACCGTGTGCCTACACCTCGAAGAAATTTACCCCTACAGAACGGGGATGGGCTATATGGGAAAAGGAGGCCTTCACTGTGTGATGGGTGCTCCTAAGCTGGCAACATATATTGGAGGGGGCACATAAACCATTTGAGGTCTGGACAGACCACAGGAACTTGATAGCCCTGCAGACCCCCAGGAAGTTATCACCCAAACAGGTACGCTGGGCCCAAACAGGTACTTTCAACGGTTCAATTTTGCCTTAAAGTATGTACTAGCAGGGAGGAATTTCTTGGCTGATGCCCTGTCCCATATGCCACAATTCCAGAGTAAATGGAATGATATCATACAGGCCATGATCCCTGACGGCACGCAAGGTGGGAGGGCAGCAACCAGTACAGACACGTAAAGGGGTTGGGAGGATTCATTACGGGAGGCTTTGACCACCGACAAGTGGATACAGGACAATAGGCACCTACTCACCCATAGAGACAGGTTGGCCTGGAAGGGAGACAGATTGTACATTCCAAACGAACTGCGAAGGGCTGTCCTGCAAAGATGTCATGACGTCAAAGCCTCTGGACATTTCGGGTTTCTTAAAACCCTAAATTTCACATGGCGCCAATTCTGGTGGCCGCATATGCGGGCTGACGTAGAGGCATATGTAACTAGCTGCACCATTTGTGCAAAGTCCAAACCCCAAACAGGAAAACCTCTTGGTCTATTACAGTCAGTGGCCACCCCTAGTAGACCCTGGGACAAAATTGCAATGGACTTTGTGGTGGATCTTCCGGAGAGTAATGGAAACACTGTTATATGGACTATCATAGACCTGTTTTCCAAACAGGCCCATTTCGTCCCATGCAGAGGGTTGCCATTGGCCTGGAAGCTAGCTAGACTCTTCATCCAACATATCTATTGCTTACACGGAGTACCCCGTGTATCATTTCAGATAGGGGGGTTCAATTTACGGCTAGATTCTGGAGAAGCTTTATACAAGCCATAGGCTCGACGTAGAGACTTAGTTTTGCTTTTCACCCTAGCACAAACGGCGCAGTAGAAAGGACTAACTCTACCTATGCTACCTACCTGGAATGCTACCTACGTTTTTATGTCTCGTACCAACAGACCGATTGGTCATATCTATTGCCATTCATTGAGGTTGCCTACAATAATGCAGTGCATCGCAGCACTGGCTTTACTCCCTTTCGCATAATTTCTGGACGAGACTTCGTTGCTATACCCGAGTTAGAGGATCTGCCAGATGTTGGGTCAGAGCCACAGGAATGGACAGATAGAATATGGACACTATGGCCACAGATTAGGGAAGCGTTAAATAAAGCAGCAAACGAATACAAGTCCCAAGCGGACAAGAAAAGAGCGCAGATAGAACCATTTAAGTGGGGGATTTGGTATACCTTTCCACTAAATACATCAAATTGAAAGTACCAAACCGAAAATTAGGACCAAAATACCTGGGTCCCTTTTCGGTAACCCGAGTGATAAACCTTGTCACTGTGGTTCTGAAACTCCCGTCGTTACTGGGTAAAATCCATCCTGTGTTCCACAGCAGTCTCCTAAAACCCATAACCGCGGCTAGGGACAGTCCACAGTGTCCCGGACCAGTTAGGGATGAACATTATGAAATTGACGAGATATTAGACTCCAAAATCAGCAGGGGGAGACTTAAATATCTTGTCCGGTGGAAAGGATACTCTTACGAGGAGGCATCCTGGGTACCCGAGGGGGACGTTAATGGTAAGTGACTGATTAGAACTTTCCACAGGAAGTATCTGATTAAACCACACCCTGGTGTTAATGCATCTATTTTATGTGTTGCAGAAAAGCCCTTGGTGAAGGGGAGCCACCTGTCGAGCCTACCATCATGCTCGACACCACAGGGCTGGGATGTGAACGGGCCCACCATCCCGCCCAACATATTACCTTTGCCGAGCCTACCATCCCGCATCCCTCTCTGAGCTTGTTTTCTTTCAAACATTTCATTACCCAACTAGGTAACATCATCAGCGCTAGAAGGGAGGGAGTTTCCTCTCCATTTATAGTTCTAATCAAGGATCTACCAAGGACACTCCCACCAATACTGACAGCAGTGGTGGGTTGCTACCGGTTCACCCCGGATTGGGTGATTAATGGAAGCCAGTTCAGAGCAGTGATTTGTGTATCAGGCTAGAAACCAGGAGACTGAATTCTAATCTTGATATCAAGATATCAAGAGCCTTGATAGTACAGGGGTTTAGTGCACCCTGTAATTAACACAGCTGCCTGCAATTTCTGCTGGTTCGAATCTCTCCAAGGCTCAAGGTTGACTCAGCCTTCCATCCTTTCTAAGGTAGGTGAAATGAGGACCCAGTTTGTGGGGGCAATAAGCTGACTTTGTATAAAACATACAAAAGAATGAAGGCTATTGCTTAACGCATTGTAAGCCGCCCTGAGTCTCCGGAGAAGGGCGCCATATAAATCGAATTAAAAAAATAAAAATAAAATAAATCTGGCCTTAGGCATGTAACCAGCTGGGTGACTTTGGATTCTCTCAATCCTAGGAAGAAGGTAGCAAAAGCAAACTACTTCGGAAAATCTTGCTAAAAAAACTGCAGGGAATAATCTGGGCTGTCATCAGGAGTCAACACTTATACAAAGACCTAATGAAAACTTGATTTAGAATCTTATTTCATGATAATTTGGGATCTTTCAGACTACCCCATCCCATCATTCTTCTCAAGCTTGCAAAATACTGTATACTTACCTTATCAATATTACTTATCCTCTTATCCATGGTGGTACAGTGCTTAGAATGCAATATTGCAGGCTAACTCTGTATTCCCATTACCAAGACTTCAATCCTGACCAAGGTTGACTCAGCCTTCTGAGGTTCATAAAATGAGGACCCAGATTGTTGGGGGCAATATACTGACTCTGTAAACTGCTTAGAGAGGGCTGTAAAGCACTATGAAGCAGTATATAAGTTTAAGTGCTATTGCTATTATCAGGATTGATCATGAATTTTTATTTATTTTGCCTGCATTTCCAATATCATTGCACAGTTGATGATCACTTTGAACAATTAAACATGTTTATATTTTGTAGTTTTGAAATGGAATAGTGTACCAGCCTAAATACTACATGTTGAAACCTCTTAGATCTTTCTGCATAACATTTCTGAAATGGCTTACTTTAACACCATTTCTGAAATTGCTCCTTTTAATACTATATGTAGAATAAAGAGATTTATTTTGTCAAATCTGATTCTACAATTCATTTTCCATTTGAAGATTAACAAAATATTCCCTCTAGAGACCAATTCCTTACTCTTTGATGCTTGTTCTTTGATTTTGTTAGAGCATTATCTTTTTATTTTGTATTATTTGTTTGATGAGGGACATTGTTTTTAAGTGTTTCATCTTGGCTGGCCTGGGATTGTAGATCAGATATTAAACACCATGCACAGTATACAGAGCCTAGAGAAATGGTCTTTGGGAGTTCAAACAAAGAGCAGTTTTCAAAGGTAAAAAGATTCTGATCACTGATGCATATAAAAGCTATTTTATGCTGTCTCAATATGATAAAAATAATTTTTGAAAAAGAAAGAATTGCACTGCATTGTTTTATAGGGTAATTGTGCAAGTTCTAAAAATAAAGTATGTGTGTGTGTGTGCGTGTTTAGTTCTTCTGTTTGCCCATGTATAAAACTTGGATATTTTCTGTTTGTTTTATTTATGTATTTATTTACAAAAATTTATACAGCTGCCTAACTCACTCTCAGTGTCTCCTGGTGGCTTACAAATATAAAAACCCAATATAAAAACAATAAAAATGCAATAACCCTCCAACCTCCCTGGTGACAACAATTAATCAATTGAGGTTGCAGTTAGGTACCTATCTGGAAACAAGCCCAAGTGTTGGACTTGTCCTGACTTGGTCATTTAGGAAAG
The DNA here is from genome assembly GCF_059756535.1 of Pantherophis guttatus. NCBI lineage: Eukaryota > Metazoa > Chordata > Lepidosauria > Squamata > Colubridae > Pantherophis > Pantherophis guttatus. Next base: position 13,094,566 of record NC_142071.1, on the reverse strand, counting down.
AAGAGTCTTTGACTGCATTTGTAGTGAAAGGTATGTTTTTTTTTTCCCCTCCATGTGAAGAGCTTTTTTTTTTATATTAGAAAGTTTTTATTTTTTTATAAACAAACATACATACAATATATAATCAATCAATCGGTGTATCATCTGAATACATCTTTTTTCCTCTTACTCCTCCAATATTTATCATATCTTAATATTATCATGTCATTTGTTGTAACATTTTCCCCACATTTACTTTTATATTTGTACCTTTATCTATTCAACAATTTTATCCCAACCCAACCCTCACCCCCTCCTCACCCCCACCCCCGACTTCCCAGAGCAAAAACAGGGTATAACATTTAACAAGCAAAAGCTAAAATATACTAACCTACTACAAGGTTTAAAACTCCCCCACACTCTTTAACTCCTCTTTTACAAATTCATCAACCTCCCTTTTGTAAATTCTCAAAATCAATTGGGTTAAATTCTTTCTTCCTGAATATAAAAGCCTTTTTCTTGGTATATAATCCAATAACTTTACCAATAATACAAGCATTAACTAATAAGTTTCATTTTCATCCCTCAAACATCTTTCTTTTTCAACATTGCTCCCTAATAAGATTCTAAATTAAACATTTATCCTCTTTATTCCTTCATAAACCAATTATCAATTTCTAACTATTCAGCATTAAAAATTCTAAATTAAACATTTTAAAACTTTAAACATTTTATCACCTATACCTTTTAAAAGTCCTTAAAAGTCCAGTCCTTCTTCCTCAATCGACATTACTTCCTAATAAAGTTCTAAATTGGACATTTATCCTCTTTAATCCTTCATAAAATTAAACATTTTAAAACTTTAAACATTTTATCTCATATACCTTCTTAAAATACTATAATCTTATATTAAACATTTTAAAAATCTCTTAATACATCAATAAGACATTAAGTCATTTCTCAAAATATAAATTTCAAGCCCTTCAGAAAAATATCCCTCAAATTTTTAATTAGCCATTTTAATACCTCGATACCTCTTAAAAAGCTATCATTTTTATCTCAATACCTCTTAAAAAGCTATCATTTTTATATCCAAAACCAATTGTAATAACACACTATATTATCTTAGAGTAAACTTTAAAAATACAAATTTAATTAAGCTTCTCAACCTATAGCCAAAATCCTCCCCCCCCCAAAAAAATTAATCTTCAGTTCTTTCCTTCTTTCTGTATTTTTTCCAGTCCTTTTTCTTCGATAATTCTTTCTTCTTCAGCATTGTTCCTCCTCCTGCTTTTATTTTCAAAAATTTTAAAATTTGGATTTGAGGTTGATGTGTCTTTGAAAGTTTTTGTAAAGTTATTTTCAATAATACTTTCTCCTTCAGCATTGCTCCTCCCCCTGCTTTTATTTTCGAAAATTTTTGGATGTAGATTTGAGACTTATGCATCTTTGAAGATCGCTCTCTCCTAAAAGTTATCTGCTTCATTTTGAAACCTCCATTTCGACTCTTCCTGCTTATATAATCAGTCACTTCCTCTCTTAAAAGTTGATTCTGTCTGTAAAACCAAGAATTGTCGTGATAAAGTTTATCAGTCTGCAGGAAAGAGTCTATTTGTTGCTTTTCAATTAACTGCATAGAAGCCTCTGTCAAAACTTCTGTTTTCAAAGTGGTAACTTCCATTGTGTCTCTGACAGACTCTTTTCCCTGCTCCAAAGACAAATTAATTTGATTTCCTTCCTCTTTTCCAGCCAGGAAATCATTTTTGTTCTCCAGATTATAATTTTGAAAAGTCTTTTCAATTGATTCCAGTATAGCAGAAGTATAGAGATTTAAAAGTTCTTGTAAAACCTCTACAGTCACAACTTGTGAATTTGCTGGCTCATATAGTAATGATCCTCCATCCTTGATGTCAGCCATATTTCAATTCCCAGTTTAAGTTTGTTCAGCTATCAGGTCAATAAATCCAATAATTTTCCACTCAATTTAGAGGTATAAAGTAGTTAAGGTCAATACCATAGTCTTTTTCAATTCACTATCACTTTAAATCTTTTTCTTGCCGCATAATCCGGTAACTTTTATAATGTTGCAGCTTTAACGATCACTTTCACTTGTAAGTTTCGTTTTAAACGCCCTTAAGCGCCATCTTTTTTCCTTTTTCTTTTAAACGGAGTTAAAGTTTAATACTTGCATTTTTTGTTCTCCTGATTTGCTCTGCCAGCATCCAGGTTCGAATTTTCTCATAGTCCTTAAAATTGCATTGCTGGTGTGGTCGCACCCCCTTGTTCTGCTTAAAGCAGAATCATCTCGGATTCGGAGCACTGAAGGGCTTTCAGGGAGCTCTCACTCTGCAAACCCCGGGCTTAAAAAAAAAAGCCTAGGGGGGGTCTAGGGGAGCTCTACCCAGACCCTTCTGCTCTTCTCTCCCCCTTTTTCCCTGGGGGAGAGTTTCGAGCTGCTCAAACAGCTGATTTTCGCTGTTCTAGCAGCAAACAGGATCGCGGGGCTGGAGCTCCTAAAGGAGCGTCCATTTGGGGAACGCGGAGCCACCGTAAGTCATGAAAGGTATGCTTAAAGCCAAGTGGTTACAAGAAGAAAAAGCCAGATCTCAGGTAAAAACTGCCTAGTTACTTTCCCCTTTCCCAAGTCCTCCCCCCACCCCCATTTTCTCCATGGTGTCCAATTGGATTCAAACAAGTTGTTTTGGTAACATGCTTGGCAGGCTCGGCAGTGGTCCACATTCCATTCCCATGCTTGCAATCTTGGGGTTGATCAGTTGATGTCTTGGTGGGCACTCAGAGTGGTTTTGGTTTCTTGTTTTCACTCCCCAACCTGCTAGCTCCCTCCATCCCTCCAGAGTTCATGGCAGTCTGGCATTAGCGAAGCAGTATGGCAGTACTGACACCAAGTGACTTCATTGAAGGCTACTTCCAAGTTCACTTGCCTAAGATTGGGCTTTAAGAAAATTCACAGAACGATCCTAAGTGGATTTGAAAGTATCATGGTCTCTAGATTCCACCTGGCACACAAATAATCAAAGATGAGACATGGGAAGATGATTTCTTACTAGTGTTGAGTGTACCTACATTCATTCAGTAGATCCTCCTATTAAAACATTCAGGAAAGCAATTTGCCATTCCAGCTTATTGAAAGTGACTTTGGCTCTAGTAAATCTAAACATCTTCTGTCTGAAACCAGAATAATTGGCTCTGGAGTCTACCACTGCTTGAAACATTGGTTCAAGACAAAATATTTCATCTCATGTGTGTGGTGGAAGAGGAACAAGAGAAGTGTGATGTAGCAGAGGAAGTAAAAGGGAGAAGAAACACTTTGGAATGGATTTTTGATCCGTTAAAAATAAGGTATCCCAATCCTTCTTTAACTATTATATGAAATTGACTCTTTCTTTACTCTTAGATTTCTGAAGTTGCAATACTGTTCAGGCATATCATTTCTAAGCCATTAACTGATTATGGTTTGTCGCACAGTAAGCCAGGTATTCAGACTGGATTTGGTATTTTTATCTGCCTATCAATTCCTTCCCAAGGATCTGGGATAAGCAAATGTTGATGTTTGATGGTATTAGAGGTATCATTACAGGATGTAAGCTGTCTAAGTAAAGCTGCCTTTAGCAATTGACTGATGGTGAATTTGTCAATTCTGATGGTGTTCAAGATGTTTTGGCATTGCACCCAAGGCTTCTATGCTATCGGTCCAAGGTTCCTTGTCAGACACTACAAATCAGGAATCAGGATAGAATTCAAAAGCACTATGAGTTTATTTCATGCTACTTATACACAAGAATCCTATCTACTAATGGTCAAGACAAATTGGCACCAGATAAGAGTCAATTTACTTCAAAGGGGGGCTGAACGTAATTTTGTTATGAGGCATACTGCCTCCAAACTGATGATGTATTTGACCCCATCCTCAGGCTCACCTGGTCATCTCCTACACTCCTATTGCTATTGGTCCAAGGCTCCTGTTGCTATTAGCAACTGATTATTATTATTAATAGAAGTAATAGTATTATTTTCCTTTATGAGTAGATCTTTTCTCCCTTACCAGTCTTCCTGTCTACAATACACATTCTGATATTCCCTCTGCATAAGGCCATAATACTTGCTTCAGTTCAAGAAGGCGAATGTTATACCTGCATTTCTGTGAGGGAGTTAGAACTTCAACAACAAAACAAGTATTTTCTCATTCAGGCTGTGTAAGTCTATACACAGAGGAATCATAAAGGTCACAACCAGAAATGCCAAAGCAGAATAACATTTTGATAGAAATGGAAAGAAAAAGAGAAGAGAATAAGTAAGCTACATTTGTAGTGTCCTACATTTCTTTCACATTGAACATTCCACGTTCTTGGCAAAGCCAGTAGCTTCTCAGTTACAGACCATCTTCTATATATGTCAGTATCTCCATTTGTTAGACTAGAAATCAATCAAAGTGAAGCCAGGTCATGAGTTTTGTTTTAGCATTCTTGTAAACAGAGCAGAGAAGCAGGGATTATCAGGAAGACACTGACATGGTAGAAGGCATATGTTAGAATCTTGGGATATTGACAGTATTTTGACACAATATCTTTTCCCCTCCTCCTTCTCTTCAGCCCACACAAGGCTGAGAAATAGTGAACAGCCTATAAACCTACCTACCAAGCTTTGTATTTGACTGAAGATATGAACCGGATTCTAGTTGTAAAAGGCTATTATGGTTATACTATTCTGCCTTTTTCTGGGCTGAGTGGTACCCTCAGCGGGGAACAACTTCAAATCCTCAGATTGTCTTAAATCCTTCACTGAAGTCCTCCAGTGTAGGAATTTGGCCAATGAAAAAAGAGAGGTGAGAAATCCCAGAAGAAAACCACCCAAAAGAGATTTTTACTAAAACCAGTGAGGTGATAAGAATGGGCAGAGTTAGCGAAAGTCTAAGTGAAACTAAGAGAGATTTTCCTTTTAAGATACATATCTTGTTATTGATTTGTTAAGCAGTAAATTGTTTGCAATTTCTCCCTTGTTTTCATGCAACTGCTTATTTGGATGAAAAGTTATTATCATGGAAATTGTTGATCTCCCAATGTTCTTGTGAAAATAAAATTGTACAGTAATTATTTATAGTACTTACTCTCAACCAATCTAGTCATTGAAAGAAGACTGTTTCTTTTCCAGGAATGCTTATCCAAGCAAAATGTGAAAAATCCATGTTTCTTTGGATTCTTTTTTTTAAATGTATTTATTTTGCCTATAATATACTTGGCATGCTATCACACACTGCCTCCAATTCATTTTCATTCTGATCACCAGAGAAAACTAGATTAATCTTCATTAATATGCTGCTTAGTTGTTGTTTTTTTAAGAGGAAAGCATGAGCATGTACTTTTAGGAAATTTTGCTCATTTTATTCTGTTTATATGTCATCATCCAATAAATTAAAGGGTAATAGAATTATTGGGTTATCTTTCTTATTTGGTTCCCACAAGTCACTAACTGGGTTTTTAATAATGCTAATCCATTTTTTCTAGTTTTACACATCTCTCTAGAACCTAATCCGGAGGTATGTAACCTAATACTGAGCTTGAGAATGTATGGATGTCCCAAAAAGATAACAAAATTTATTATCTATTAGTAATTATTATTACGCCTTCATGGATTACTGCCTTGTTGTGATGAAGAGGCATGCGTAGCTCAATGAAGCTATGAGCTATGCCATGCAGGGCCACCCAAAATGGACAGGTCATAGCAGAGAGCTATGCCATTTCCTTCTCCAGTGTGATCTACTGGAGAAGGAAATGGCAACCCACTCCAGTATCTTTGCCATGAAACCCCATGGACAGTACCAAAAGGCAAAAAGATATGATGCTAGAAGATGAGCCCTTCAGGTCGGAAAGTGTCCAATATGCTACTGGGGAAGAGCAGAGGGCTAGTACTAGGAGCGACAGAAAGAGTGAAGCGACTGAGCCAAAGCTCAGTTGTGGATGTATCTGGTGGTGAAAGGAAAGTCCAATGTTGTAAAGATCTATTCTCCATAGGGACCTGGAATGTAAGAGCCATGAATCAAGGCAAGCTGGATGTGGTCAAACAAGAGATGACAAGACTGAACATCGACATCTTAGGAATCAGCGAACTAAAATGAACACAAATGGGTGAATCAGGCATACTACTGCGGGCAAGAATCCCTCAGAAGAAATGGAGTAGCCTTCATAGTCAATAAAAGAGTAGGAAAAGCAATACTGGGATATAATCCCCAAAATAACAAAATGATCTCAGTTCGAATCCAAGGCAAACCATTCAATATCACAGTAGTCCAAGTCTATGCCACAAGCACTGGTGCTGAAGATGATGAAATTGACCAGTTCTATGAAGCCCTATAGCACCTTATAGAATTAACACCAAAAAATGATGTCCTTATCATCATGGGGGGATTGGAATGCTAAAGTAGGAAGCCAAAAGATAACCAGAATAACAGGCAAGTTTGGCCTTGGAGTATAAAATGAAGCAGGGCACAGGCTGATAGAATTTTGTCAAGATAATTCAATGGTCATAGCAAACACTCTTTTCCAACAACCCAAGAGACGACTCTACACATGGACATCACCAGACGGTCAACACAGATTGTATTCAGTCCAACAACGAATACAAATGCCACACTGGGAGTGGGGCGTTTGGAATCAAATCAATGGGGCAGTCATATGGTCGGTGCAGGGGCAATTGGTCTGCCTCCTGCTTGCTGAAAACATCCGCAAAGTCCGCTAAGTCGGGGGGCAAGGACACCCTGATTGGACCCAGCAACTGGCCCATGAAAACTTGGCAGGTGTGGTCCACGCATTGCAGACTCGGAAAAGAGATGAAGTTCTGGGACCAGTAGATCTGTGCGTCATGTGTCTGGAGCCAAGCCAAGACCAAGACCACAGGAAAATGCAGGCCATAGGTAATATAAAATTGAATGGCCTCCTTATCAGAACCAATGGTCAGGCACAAGGGTTGTGTGGTGGCCTTAATAGGCCCAGACAGAAGCACCCAGCTATCAATGGTCTCCATGAGCATGGGAGATTCCACTGGACACTGAAGGACTGCATATTTGGCTGCAAACACCATGTCCATAAAGTTAGTTTTAGCTCCGGAGTCAACCAAGGCATGAGCCAGAATCCCCTGCAGACTATTGGACAAGAATATTCTTGCCACCGGGATCAAGTGCCAAAAGGGGGTCCAGGCCCCATGTCTGTTGGGCGTGACTTGGTATTGGTGCATGCCTGACCCAGAGTCTCCCCTAAATTGGACTCAGGGCATTTCCCGACAGGGTTTTCTCTGGCTTTGGGGCCGGCCCATGAGCCAACTCCCCTCGTTGCTTCTTGGGGCAAGAGGCAGCCATGTGCCCTGGTTCCCCATAATATACAACCCCCCTGATTGCAGTCTGTTTTTCTCAGCCACCAACAGATGAGGTCTGGCTGTGCCAAGTTTCCTTGGAATCAGGGTGGCCCTGGCCCCATCTCTGCATCCAATGCAGGGCCCTTGTCTGGGCCTTCCTCTGACTCCAGGACTGGCCCATTGTTCTCCCCAGCCTCCTCACTGTCCGACTCCGCTGCCAGCTGCGCAGACTGCTGGCAGACCACAACATCACTGATCTCAAGCCAGACATCCTAGAATGTGAAGTCAAATGGGCCTTAGGAAATCTGAGCAACAACAAAGCTAGTGGAGGTGACAGTATTCCAGCTGAGCTATTCAAAATCTTAAAAGACGATGCAGTAAAAGTGCTACACTCAATTTGCCAGCAAATTTGGAAAACTCAACAGTGACCACAGGATTGGAAAAGGTCAGTTTACATTCCAATGCCAAAGAAAGGCAATGCCAAAGAATGTTCAAACTATTGTACCATTGCACTCATTTCACATGCTAGTAAGGTTATGCTTAAAATCCTACAAGCTAGGCTCCAGCAGTATGTGGACTGAGAACTACCAGAAGTACAGGCAGGATTTTGAAGAGGCAGAGGAACTAGAGATCAAATTGCCAATATATGCTGGATCATGGAGAAAGCTCCAGAAAAACAAGTTGGAATTAAGATTGCCGGGAGAAATATCAACAACCTCTGATATGCAGATGATACCACTTTAATGGCAGAAAGTGAAGAGAAGCTAAAGAGCCTCTTGATGCGGGTGAAGAAGGAGAGTGCAAAAGTTGGCTTAAAATTCAATATTAAGAAAACTAAGATCATGGCATCTGGCCCTCTCAATTCCTGGCAAATAGATGGGGAAGAAATGGAGGTAGTGACAGATTTTATTTTCCTGGGCTCCAAGATCACTGCAGATGGGTACTGCAGCCAAGAAATTAAAAGACACTTGCTCCTGGGGAGGAAAGCTATGGCAAATCTAGACAGCATACTAAAAAGCAGAGACATTACCCTGCCAACAAAAGTGTGTATAGTCAAGGCTATGGTATTGCAATGTATGGCTGTGAATGTTGGGCCATAAGAAAGGCTGAGCGCCAAAGAATTTAGGCCTTTGAACTATGGTGCTGGAGAAGACTCTTGTGAGTCCCTTGGACTGCAAGGCAATCAAACTGGTCAGTCCTAGAGGAGATCAACCCTGACTGCTCTTTAGAAGCCCAGATCCAGAAGATGGAACTCAAATACTTTGGCCATCTAATGAGAAGGAAGAACCTAATGCTGGGAAAGATTGAGGGCAAAAGAAGAAGGGGATGACAAAGGTGGCTGGATGGAGTCACTGAAGCAGTCGGCGTGAGCTTAAATAGACTCCAGAGGATGATAGAGGACAGGAAGGCCTGGAGGAACATTGTCCATGGGGTTGCGATGGGTCATACATGACTTCGCAACTAACAACAAAAATTATTATTATGGAAAAGAGCCAAATTCACAATCAGGCAGTATCAGTTTCAGTTATTTTTCATTACATTTAAACATTCATTACACTAAATCTACTGCAACCTACCATTTTGGGAGAATATGACTTTGACTTTCTTCTACTAAAAAATTAAGCGTGGTGTTGGCCCAGCCTTTCCTCTGTATCTATGTATTATTTTCTTTTTTTCAAAATTGGTGTTATATACTGTATGTATGATTCCCAGAATCAATTTATGAATTAGGTAGTCTCATTAAATAAAGAATAAATAATAATTTTTAAAATCAAAACAATAGCACTGTGATTTGTTGAAGAACTGCATAATCAAAGGACCATGACTTGTATGGGTTCCAAAAGTTTGGGTGTAGTTCCAAAAATTAATATCAAATTATATTTTTTGTATATGTAGAATAGAAATTATTTAAAGAGGAACAAGAGGGGAATCTTATTACCTAAGTGTATTTTTTGTATTTTATTTAAACAAATAATATGGAGTCAAACTGAGCTTTTCTCTTGGGTAAAGAGAACAGGAAAAATAGAGAGGAAGGATGAATTCACCTGTCAAACAAGTCAGTTGTCATCAGTGGTCTACATTCCACAAAGGCTAGCATCATTCCTTATAGTAAGCCCTATTTCTACAACTCCATAAGTTTCTGTAAGATGTGGGAGTCTGCTGATCATTTTCAGGGTGAAGCATCAACTGAAAGACCTCATGAAAGCTCAATTTAACTTGTTTCTTTTTTTTCACTTAAAATGATATAATGACATAGGATGAGTACTCGTCATTATTTTAATCATTTCTGCCTTCTGAACTTCACAGTGCTATTAGCAAGACAAACTAGAACTCTCTATCTGAATCTATGTCAGAAGTGAATGGATAGTTTGGATATCAAAAGTTTGGAATATATTTCCTTCTGTGCAACTAGAGGAAATATAGATCAAATAGTAATATGTTGAATATAGCCAATTTAAATATGATATGCAATTAGGCCAGTCAGGAGGTAAATCTTAAGTAGCTAATAACCTCAGAGACCACGATCAACTCAAGTTCTCTAAGAATATACTAACAAATGCACGGCTATCACATAATGACACAGAGGAAGGGGTAAATGAGTGTTGTTAGAAATGCCATACAGATCCCAACTTTTCAGTGGATTCATATAGCTAATTGATATATAAATTCAAGATAATTTGGAACTGGAGACCAGTGCTGTTTGAAAGCCCTCTACCAAATCTGCAAGCAAAGAAATTAATTTGATTGTCTTCTAAACTTCTCCATGGGAAGGAACAATTTTTCAATGGTTCTTGGTGGCTAGGATTCCTCTTAATAGTGAAACCTAAAGGTTGTTTTCAAAAGGCAACTGGACTTTCTTTGTTTTTTCCTTGAAAATGTTTTGCTTCTCATCCAAGAAGAACTGAAGAAGTTGAAGAACTGAAGTATCTACTTGGATGAGAAGTGAAATGTCTTCAAAGAAACAACAAAGAAAGTCCAGTTGCCTTTTGAAAAAAAAACCTTTGGGACCATGACATGGATGATTGAGAATCTCCATAGACACTTAATTATGAAAGAAGACCCCATGGAAAGAGTTTTCTCCTTCCTTAAGATGTTATGGAAGTATGGAAAGGCAGGGAATCTGCAGCAGTGGTTCTTAAAGTGTTTGACCCAATTACCCCTAAGATATGCTTGGCCCAAGCTGCTTGAAATATCTGGAAATAGTATCATATTATATCTGAAGGAAACTAGATTTGGATTAGATTAGATAAAACTAGATTAATCTAGTTTGATTAGAAGAGGCTTTCTAGACTGTTGAAGAAATGATTTTGCCCATCCAGTGTTCCTGTTCCATTTAACATGAGGTGACAGGGAATGTCTTGTATGCAAAATGTGTTTAAGCTTTCATGCTTCTATTTCTGAAATCAGTTCAGCATCACAGCTAACACTTTTCCTTGAAAATGTCTATGGAGATTCTCAGTCATAAGAATCCCCCTCCCCCCAAAAAAGGCAACTCTGGAGAAACTGAAGAAGCTTCTTGGATGTGAAGAAAAATGTCTTCAAGGAAAAACAAAGAACATCCAGTTGCTTTTGGAAAAAAAAAAAAAACCTTTGGATTTTCCTTGAAAAGGCTCCATTACAAGATATAGTCTTATTTTCATACCTGCAAAGGATCCTACATAGAGTTTAAGTTTAAACCAATGTTGCATAACCTGGTCAACTTTAAGAAGTATGGACTTAAACTCCCAGAATTCCCACCCAGTCATGCTTGCCCAAGTTCCCCAAGTTGAGTTTAATTCATTCTGTAATCAGCATTGCCCTAATCCAGAATATTCATTTGTCAATGTATTTGGCATATCATGTTTATTATGCTGTATTGAATGTAAACTCAGCCACGAGACTTGTTCAATAAACCACACCTACCTTTATGGGTTTTTAAGCTCATTTGGAATTTTAAAAGACTGTTTTTGGCACTCTCATAAAAGTGATTGCCATGGAGGATGTGGCTAATTAAAAAAGATTCATAAGACTTCTGGCAGTGACATCAGCAGGTTAGGGATGAGGGAACGGCTCTCTGCTCTCGTAACCCCTAACATTCTCAATTTGAGCACCGAATTTGGCGCTATTGACCCCGGAGATAGAAGAAAGGGGAACTTCCGAGGACCTCAGGGAGGGCAGCAACCCCCCCAAAGGTTCAGGAAAACCTCCTTAACTTGGATGGAGAAAAAAACCAGCCATTTGGGCTGGCCCAATACGGTGACAGCTGTTTAGAAGGAAGCGAAGATCGTAAAAGAAGCATCGGTGGAAATAGGAGGAGAGAACAAAAGAAGAACTGAAAAAGGTATCTCTAAATTCTTAAATTGTCGAAAGAAGTTGGGTGGAAGGAACCTCCAAGTAGGACATAGAGAGAGAAGTGGTGAGTGGAAAACCGGAATGGAGGGGGAATCCATCTTAGCAGTGACAGCGCACAATTTGACAGCCAGTGAAATGGAAGAAATCCAGAGGAAAGCTGATGGTGTGAACTTTGGGACGATACTTAGAACTCTTACAGTAAGATCCTGAGAGAAGAGAAAATCTCAAAAAGCTGGAGAATATTTGACACAGGATCGTTAGTTATTTGGACACTTAAAGAAGAGAAGACGGTGAATCCCTACTGACTCGATATTGTGAGGACGTGGCGAGTTTAGGATCTAAAATACTTACCGGATAATTTGGACTCAGACTTTTTCAACACTTACTCTAACACTTGGACGATTGGTTTGGGAGACGTTCGGACAGCTGGACTAAGATATTTTGATACGTCAACGCTCAAAACTTGCGGAGGATATTTATTGTGTATTGGGCATACAAAAAAAAGAGCAAGAGTGATCGTGAAATGTATTGGATTTATTAACATTGCTTTACCTATTATTTCCACTTCAGGAAAGTTTGGATGAGAAACGCTGAAATATTCGGACAGTATTTAGACATTTGAAAGGAAATCGTGTTGGATTATAGTTGATTACTTAATAATTAATTTACTGCATAGAATTTCTCTTCTTCCTGAATCATCAGACTTTGGATTGGATTGGATTGAACAGGCGGACATTTAACTTAAAAGGCACTTGGGATGTTAAGTATTCAAAATAAAACAACTGGAAAATAGATAAGAATAAATGAACTAAAGAAGAGAGTGACCTAAGGGAAGAAGATTTATAAGGGTTATAGACTTGTAATTAAATAATCTGCTACTAGTGATTAAGAAGTAATATATATATATGTACACATTACTTTGAAATTTTATTTTGGATTTATGATTGCATAACCTAACTTTATATATATTAAGTGAATTATCAGCTTGTTAGTTTGTTAGTTTGTCTTTATATATTTAGAGTAAAAGATATATACTGGGTTATATTATAATTATTATATTTATGCAAATGATACTCATATATTTACATTAGTCATATTAGAAGACAAGAGCAATTGATATTTATTTATTTAATAGTATAAGAGTTATATTAAGTACTTGAATATTTAATATTTAATATTTTGGATAATCAATTGATGGAACATTAGAATACTATATTTTTCCCTCAATCCCTCCTTTTTAACTTCCCTCATTGTTGTCTCATAAATACTGAAAAGCATTGAAAGAATATTGAAAAATGAGAGTGAAAGATAAATTTGGATGCAAATCTAAGAAGTAGACTTTTATGAAATTTTGGGAATCAATAAAACAAGGAATAATAATGGCAACCACAAGCACAGCAACAACAACTAAAACAAGTAAGAAGATACCATCGAGCCAAATGATACTCATGGCTTCCCCGGCCCAACAAAAACCAGTTGAAATGACAGAAAAGGAAAAGACAAGCCCCACTCTTAATATGCAGAATATCCACGCTGCCTTAGCAATGATCTAGGAAGGAATGAATAGGATGCAGGAAATGATGGTCCACAACCATGAAGAGACCAGGAAAAACCACGAGGAACTGAGATTAGATGTGGGTGAAATAAAGGACAATATTAAAACTTTAGATGAGAAGATAGAGCAAATTCAACAAAACATAGTGGAAAATGAGCAGAGGATCCATAAAGTGGAAGAAAAAATAGAATATACAACTAATAAAATGGAAAGGATGAAACAGGACCAAGGGCGTTTAACAAGGAAACAGAAGATGCATTAACTTATCTTGAAATGGAGAAGGCATCTTTTTATCTACGATTCCAAAACGTAGAAGAGCAAAAGGATGAAGATATAGGGGAAACAATGATTGAGATACTGGCAAAGGCAACCCAGAGGGATAAGGAAGAACTCTGAATCGGAATAGACGAAATATATAGGGTTCATACAAACTACACAAGACGGAATAAGTTACCCAAGGAAATTCACATAAGATTCACGAAGAAATCTATAAAGGAAGAGATTTACAGGAAAATAAGAGAGGAGACAACCATGTACAAGGGAAGAGAAATCTTAACTCTCAAACAAGTACCGAGAAGAACAAGAGACCAAAGAAGAAATTACAATGTTCTAACTACACAGTTAAATAAATTCAAAATAAAATTTCGCTGGCTAATGCCAGAAGGTCTACTTATCTCCTGGGAGGACAAAAAGTATAGGATCGATAACCTAGAGAAGGCTCAAGATTTCTTTGAACAACATTTCACATGTGAAGAAGAACAAGAGAGGAGGGAAGAAACGGAACCCAGAAGGCGAGAGGTACAGCGAATAGAAAGAGAAGAAAAAGATCAAGAAGATAAAAGGAGAATGGAGAAAGAAAGAATGGAGAAAGAGAGAATGAGGGAAAAGACACAAAGAGTCACCAGAAACACAACAAAGTTGAAAATAACAAATAGATAAACCCAAATAAAGATGGAAGGAGAATTAAAAATTATTTTGATCAACATAAACGGACTCAACTCACCAATGAAAAGGAAATACATATTTACAAAATTACAAAAACTTGATATTGATATCATAACATTACAAGAAGTATATATTAAAAGACAGCAACAAAAATTGTCGGAAAATAAAAAATTAGGAAGATTATATACATCCCTAGGAGACTGTAAAAAGAGAGGAGTGGTAATGTACGTTAAAAATCACCTGAAAACCAAACAGATATATACTGATACAGAAGGACGCATCTTAATAATCGAAATACAAACAGAAACAAAAATAATATTACTAGTATCCATATATGCACCCAACGGAAACCAGAGGGATTTTTACAAGAAACTGCACGACATAATTAAAGACCTGGAATATGAGAACATCTGCATTATTGGGGATTTTAACGCAATTGTGAATCTACAAGACAACTATCGTAGTAACAGGAAAAACAAAACTAGAAAGAGAACTCTACCGGAAACATTTGAAGATATGGCCGAAGAATTCCAATTATACGATGGGTGGAGGGAGGCAAATAAACAAATTAAACAATACACATACTACTCAAGCCCCCACCAGTCATGGTCTAGGATTGACATGGCCTGGGTGACACCAGACCTTAGAAAAAAAATATGAGATATTGAAATTGTACCAAATACCTGGGCCGATCACAATCTTATAAAAATAATATGGAAAGGTTATCACAAGCAAAAGAGGTAGATGATGGATACTGAAATAATAAAAGATAAAGAATATATAAGGATGATCGAAAAGGAACTCAAAATATTCTTCCAATTAAATACAAAGGAACAGACCTCGCTACAGAATCTATGGGACACTACAAAAGCCTACATAAGAGACCTCACTATAGCACAGCGGTTCTCAACCTGGGGGTCACGACCCCTTTGGGGGTCGAACGGCCATTTCACAGGGGTCGCCAAAGCCCTCTCTCGCCCCCCCCCCACACCTTCACTCACCCTCACCCTCTGCCTCTGTTGGATCGCCCGGTTGCCGTTCTCTTACCCCGCCCACTCCCAATCTATTGCTGCCTCCGGAGTCCCAGCTGATGGCTAGAGGGAAAAAAAACTTTAAATTCTTGCCGCGGGGCTTCAAAGAGCTAGCTGCAAAGAGGTAAATTCCTGGAGCAAATTTTTTTCCCCCTAGCTATGCTGAAAAGCGAAAGCGAAAGCAGGGTCTTTGTTGCAACGTGACAAAATGAGGCAGAGAGATTTCTTTTTCTTTTTCCTCACCAAAAAAGGTAGGTACAAAACTGCAAACAATGGGAAATTTAGGGCAAGAGGAGGTTCAAGATTTTAAAACACAAAAGAAAAAAAGCACTATTTAACTAGGGAATTGTAATAATTGAGACACTATTAATTGTATATTGTGTTGAAAGCAGAAATGGTTAAATTGTGGTTTGGAGGAATATATGGGGGAAATTATTTGGTTTATTATTATTGGTAAATATAATTAATTGATTTGTAAGAAATTGGATTGCATGGAAATAATTGGAATATTCATGTTCATATTGATTAATATACAAAAAAGATAGTTATATAACTAATGCATTTATATTAAAATGTTGAATTTATATTAAACAACTGTATTACATAATTAACCAATGTGAGGATGGATATAAAAATAGATGACAATGCGAAGGGGTATAATGTAGAATAGAAGGGAAAAATTGAATTTGATTAAGATTAGAGATGAGGATGAAGGGTAATATTAGTTTTTTTAAAAAATAGATGAGGAATAAATATGGTAAAAAGGAAATATAGAAATTGTAAATTTAATTGAAATGACTAAATACTGTGTTGGAAGAAATATCCTTCTGGGTTCTGCTCCAAGTGGGGGAAAAGACACTTGAAACATGGAGACTGCTTGGAAAGATGTTTTAATGGTGGACAGGATCACATGGCTTGATGGGGCCCATTGTGTTAGTTTCTGTTGCTATTGTGTTGCAAAGGATTGACTTTCTGCCTCTGGCCCATTAACAAAGGGTGGGAGGCAGGAAGGTGGGAGCTGCTTTGTCTGTAAAATATGCTTCTCCATTTCTCATCCAGGGAAATAAAATATTCTGCCTTTTTAATATTTCCCAAAATATTTCATTATTCTAGGAAAGGGGTGGGTGCTAACCTCCTACAACTGTTTAAATTTGTGGACTGGCCAAATAATCTGTTCAAAGAAAATACGTTGTATGTTTGTATGTGTGTTTCTAATTATTGCTATTTATTCCTATTTGTTCTCTTTTATTCTTTAAAGTTTAACAATTCATTCTTTATCTTAATATCTTTATATTTGTTTGGGGTTGGCTTTCTTCCCTTTCATCTTTTTTATTGTACAGCAATCTTTCTCCTCAAACCTACCACCTCTGTCTTTTCTTTCTTACTTACTTTCTCTCCCCCCCTTCTTCTTCTCCCTACTTCCTCTTTCTCCTTCTCCTCCTCTCTTCCTCCCTCTCTTACCTTCACTCCTATTCTAATTTCCCTTCCCTTCCTTCATCCCTCTCTATTGCTGTATCCTTTTATGCATATGGACTACTCAGAGGGCTGAAAAAGTTATTTTTGACTGGTCCTCGCACTTTTGACCAGTCCTCAAACTTACGACTGTCCTCACAATTTATGTTTTTGCCCTATCTTGTCACCATGGTGAAGAGAAGCAGTTGTGAAATGAGTGACACTGTTGTTAAGAATGGTACAATGGGCATAAATGATGACCAGTCATAACTGCGAAGACCGGTCAAAAGTGCGAGGACCTGTCAGAAATCACATTTTTCAGCCCTCTGGGTAGTCCTTTTGTGCACAGGGACTACTCAGAGGGCTGAAAAAGTTATTTTTGACTGGTCCTCGCACTTTTGACCAGTCCTCGAACTTACGACTGTCCTCACAATTTATGTTTTTGCCCTATCTTGTCACCATGGTGAAGAGAAGCAGTTGTGAAATGAGTGACATGGTTGTTAAGAATGCTGCACAGGCATAAATGTGAGGATGGTCATAAGTGTGAGGACCAGTCAAAAGTGCGAGGACCTGTCAGAAATGACTTTTTTCAGCCCTCTGAGTAGTCCCTATACACATAGCCATGGCCACCCGGTCACATGACCAGCTAGCCACGCCCACCCAGTCACATGACCTCCAAGCCACGCCCACAAAATAAGCCATGCCCATAGAACCAGTAGTAAAAAAATTTTAGAACCCACCCCTGGTTGGGGGTCACCACAACATGAGGAACTGTATTAAAGAGTCGCGGCATTAGGAAGGTTGAGAACCACTGCTATAGCATATACAACTAAAAAAAATAAGGACAAACAACTAAAAAGGAAGAATTTACTACAAGAACTCAACATATATGAATCACAGTTACAAAAGCAACCCGATGATAAAACAACAAAGGCAAACCTGAATCTCACCAAACATAAACTGAATTTAATCATGCAAACAGAAATCGCACAGAAAGTGAAAATGGCAAAACAGAAACATTTTCAATACACCAACAAAACAGGTCACTGGTTAGCGTACAGACTGAAAAAAGAGAGGGAGAAGAGAATAATATATCAACTACAAGATGAAATGGGACAAATATGTAACACGAATTCAGATAAAAAATGTATAGTTAAAGAATTCTATCAAAAACTTTACTCACAAGAGGAGATCCAAGACCGAGATATCAAGGAATACATACGCGAAGCAAATATCTCAAAATTGAAGGAAACCCATAGAGACATATTAAATAAACCAATTACGATGACAGAGTTGATGGAAGCCCGGAAGAAACAGAAGAACAACAAGGTACCAGGCCCAGACGGAATTCCAACTGAATTCTATAAAAACTGCCAGTCAGCGATAGGTGAAATACTCCTCCAAGTCCTCAATGACGTATTACTAGAAGCAGAAACTTCTAAATCTTGGAACGAAACCATTATTTCACTTATCCCCAAAGAAGACACAGACCGGAAACAGGTTAAGAACTACAGACCGATTTCGCTACTAAACGTTGATTATAATAATAATAATTTTAATAATAATAATTTTATTTCTATACCGCCCTTCTCCCGAAGGACTCAGGGCGGTGTACAGCCAATTTAAAAACACAAGACACAACAATAATTAAAAATTAAAATAATTAAATAGATTTGGCCGATTTAAAACCCCAAAAATTTAAAATACCCCAATTTAAAATTATTAAGTTGATAGCCCGGCCTGGCGGAACAACAGGGTCTTCAATGCGCAACGAAACACCCGGAGGTCGGAGATCTTACGTATTTCCGGGGGCAGTTCATTCCACAGGGCTGGGGCTCCCACAGAGAAGGCCCTCCCCCTGGGTGTCGCCAGCCGACATAACTTGGCTGATGGCACCCTGAGGAGACCCTCTCTGTGGGAGCGGACTGGTCGGTGGGAGGCTATTGGTGGCAGAAGACGGTCTCGAAGGTACCCGGGTCCTATGCCATGGAGCGCTTTAAAGGTGGTAACCAACACCTTGAATCGCATATAAATTATTCATGACAGTTATAGCACAAAGATTGAAAACAATTATACACAACTATATACATTCTGATTAAAACGGCTTTGTCCCAAGGAGGCAGATAAAAAATAACACAAGAACAATTATAAACATTCTAGAATATTATGAACAACAAATTGATAAACGAGTAATCTTTCTCGATGCGCAAAAGGCATTCGACAATTTGAATTGGAAGTTCCTCATAGCACAATTAGAGTTAATGGATGTTGGCGACAAATTTTTAAAAATGATTAAGAAAGTATATTCCTCCCAAACTGCAAGAATCACAATTAATGGGGACATGACAGAAAGACTGGACATACAAAAAGGGGTGAGGTAAGGGTGCCCATTATCTCCCTTACTATTCATAATATCGCTGGAAGCCTTATTAAATGAGGTAAGGAAGGAAGAGGACATAAAGGGACTACGGATATGAAAAGAGGAATATAAATTACAGGCCTTCGCCGATGACGTGGTGTTCATAGTAGAACAACCAGAAATAGCAGGAACTAAATTACTGGCGAAGATAGAAGAATACGGCAAAGTAGCGGGACTCAAAATTAACAGACAAAAAAATAAGTTTTGACAAAAAATCTGACTAAGACACAAGAGACAAAATTGGAAGAAGAATTAGGAATACAGATTGTAAAGAAAGTAAAATACCTGGGAATTTGGATTACTACAAAAGCAACAATGATTAGAGAGGATAACTATATTAAATTGATGAAACAAATTAAAAAGGATCTGGAAATATGGAACAAATTACAGTTGTCACTTTTGGGCAGAATAGCATCAGTAAAAATGAACATATTACCGAGATTACTTTACCTCTTTCAAGTGATACCAATAGGCCCAGGAAAAGATTTCTTCAAAGATCTCAATAAGATAATAATGAAATACATCTAGTAAGGAAAGAAGGCCAGAATTAAAATAAAATGCCTACAGGACACCCATGAGAAGGGAGGCCTCGGTTTACCGGACTGGGAGTTAGCATCATCATTAAATTGGATTAGGGAATGGATAGATTTAAAAAACAAGAGAATGTTATACCTAGAGGTATTTGATCTGAATCGGGGCTGGCA
This sequence comes from Pantherophis guttatus, assembly GCF_059756535.1. Classification (NCBI taxonomy): domain Eukaryota; kingdom Metazoa; phylum Chordata; class Lepidosauria; order Squamata; family Colubridae; genus Pantherophis; species Pantherophis guttatus. The sequence continues at coordinate 13,074,784 of NC_142071.1, read as the reverse complement.
CGCCTTCTTATGGGACGGTATAGATAAGCAACACAGGTATTTTCAGCGGCACATTATCAGAGGCTCACTATACAAAACGTGGCAAGAAATCAGAAAACAACACTACACTAAGATTCCGCATTGGTTGTCGACCATGGAAGCCTTAATCTACCCAAACACCATAGAAATAGGAAAAATGAAGAACTACCAAGAATTACTGAGTAGTGAAGGAGACTTATACACGAGGCATGAATTGGAAAGCCGGGGAATAGTTATCGATTAGTGGCCATACAGTTAAATGAAGTCAAGATATATAGCAGACCGGACACAATATGGATTTCAGACCGAACCAAATGAACTAGACAAGATATTAAAAAGTACAGAGGAGAAAATGATAACCAAAATTTACAGATTTTAATAAACTATAAATTGGAGGAGGAAACGGTCAAAGAAAATATGATAACATGGGCAAAAAATATAGGCCACAACATAGAATTGGAAAAATGGGACAAATTATGGACAGAAAATCTCAACCTGACAATGTCGATACCATATAAAGAAAAGATGTTTTACAGATGGCACCTCCCACCGGCACGTCTAGCGAAAATGTTTCCAAATGTGTCACCAATGTGTTGGAAATGCAACTCACAAAAGGGGTCATATTACCATCCCTGGTGGCCTTGTAGAAGAGCACAACATTACTGGCAAGAAATCAAGGTAATGATTGAAGAAATAACGAAACAGAAGGTCGATATGAAACCGGAATTTTTTTTATTCGGAATGATCACACCACAACAGACTAAAGAGATAAAATATCTCATTATTCATATCTTAACAGCAGCACGCATAGTATACGCTCAAGATTGGAAATCAGAACTATTACCAACAGAAGAAAAAATAATTGCAAAAATAACAGAATGTGCAGAAATGGATAGACTCACAAAAGAGTTACAAGAGAAAGAGGACACTGATTATTATGCAGTCTGGCAAAGATGGTATTCCTGGCTAGAGGGAAAGATAGGATTGATAAAATAATACTTATATAAAACCTAACCAAGAAACACAGACAATCACATAGGAGGTAGACCATATGACTGTATGTATTAATAGTTAGAACAGTTATTAGAAGGATGTACAGAAGTAATAGATACTTACTCATAGAGAAAAATTTAAAAATAGAGCATAATATTAAGTCATAAGTAAGCACATAAAATAGATCTCTAATAGAGAAATAGAGGTGAAACAGAAAATAATCACCGATGCAACAGAAGTCAGAAGTCAGCCGATAGGCTGAAACAACGTTAATTGTCAGTTAGTTTGTTTCTCTCTCTCTTTTTTTTTTTTTGTATTGTCTTTATGTATACATGTTTGTAAGTATTTTTGGCTTATGTTTTTGCTTAATAATTTTTTTTTAAAAAAAAGATTCATATGATAGTGAACAAAGCAATGGGCTTCATCACCACCATTTTATTTTCAAATAATGCCCGTTTGGCTAGTTGAACTGTCTCAGGATACCATTTGTCATGCTAACTCCCTATTCATTTTTCTAAACTGAACGAGACTAAATAAAAACATTGGGCAAAAATTTTGGCAGATGCCAAGAATTGTGTCAAAGGGCAAACTGTCACCCTGGGGTGGCATGCTGAGGATCAAGGGTTAAATGCAAGAGAGAGAGAGAGGGAGGGAGAGAGAGAGAGAGATGTTTTACCAAATTATCTTGACAGTGAAAGTCCCAAATTGGATCTTCAGCTCACAAACAACGATTACAAATTGCTCCATTAATCCATGATATGCCTAATTACCCCTAGTTTAAGAAGCCCTGGTTTATAAAGGATAGTTTCTTCTTCTCTTTCTTCTCCCCCCCCCTCCCCCCCCTCCTCCTTCTTGAATTCCTTTATTTTTGAGATCAATCTGTTGGGGGAAAAATACTTGTTACTGATTGCTTAATAAAGCAACTCAATGGAAAAAAATCCCATAAAACAAAAATTGTCTATGTTACCAAAAAACCTTTCCTTTACACTCAGGTAATTGTCAAGAATGCCATTAATTTAAATTCTGGGCTTTGTTTTTCTGAGTATAATTTTTCTGACTTTAAACAACTAATCCATCCAAAAATACCATCTTGCATGTTATATGAATGTACATCTGGCATGGCAAAGCAAAGGAGGAACAGATTGGCAAATACCTTTAACTGGAGACCGTAAAGTTTTTTTCCCCTCCCTTCCAAGCTGGTTCAGATGGTTTCTGTGGTCAACTCATTTGTCACACCATCGTCCGGTAACATTTCTTTTTACTACATGCCGTCTGTTAATTTCTAAAATAAAAGGAGGAGGGGGATGGTGTTGTGCTGACATTCTGCAGATGCAATATGCCTACTTGCAACTTTTTTAACCATCTGGGGAAAGTGCTATAAAACAAGAGGCCTAACTGCAACAGTTTTATTACTAAAGAATCATGTTTATTTCTTTCAACATAAATCTACTGTTTAAATTGTGGAAACAGGAAAAATGGGCCATATCTTCAATTTTCCTGGAAATTTGATGCGGAGGTGAATTTAGTATGCATCCTGGAGCACTGCCTAAATGCAACATTTGTTAGCCTATATTTCTGTCATTGAGCTGTAACTGTGCTTTTTAAGATCCAGGAGCATACAGAAAGAGTATACAGAACCAACTTAATAGTAATCATACTGTGTTTCCTATAACAAGAAAGAAGCTTAGTGATTATCATAATTCACAAACCACTTTTGCAAGAACCATAGTGCTTTATTACAATATAGTTAGCCTGCTAAATTACACTAAACATTGTTTAGTGTGTGTGTATCCTTGTTTAGGATATCAAGCAAGGATTCAAACTGCTTTTAGAATACTTGCATTTTTAGATTGATCAAGATGTGTATATGCTTTGTTGATGTATTTTCTGTTTTGTTTTGTTTTTTACTTCTTGTGTACAAAGAAGTAAACATATTCTGAAATATGTTTGCCGAATTGCAGAAATACTAATATATGGCACATGGGATTTTATTAGCTGCATCTCTGAAGCATAGCCCTTTTTTCATTTTACCATTCAGAACCCAAGATTATTATGTATCTTTTAACTTATTTAACATTACACAAGGTCTGGGACGTGTAAGAGCTGTACCCTATGATTTAGAAGCTGGATAAATTTTCATCTTTTTGAGCCAAGCTTTGTTTTCATACTCCTTGTTGAGTAAATCAAAGTGACTGGGTTCAGACAACATAAATAAGGCATAAACTATCATATACAAACCCATTGGCTGGACATGTACAATGTGCAGAGCTAAAGCCAAAGCCACATAACCTAGTTTATCATTTAGTGCAATATGGAAAGCTAGGCATTTCCTATCCAGCAAGATTTTTAAGCTTCTATTTTTCACCTCCAGACTGGAGTTGGGTAAATACCAAAAGGAACCCCTGTTTCCCTGAGATCAATAGGCACAGATCTATTTACTCTCATTAGAGGTATAAAAAAGTGGAGCAATACTATTGACTGACTGTGGTTGGATTTGAATCATGCTGGCTGCTGTAATTCCATCACTCCTGATTGTAGAATACTTTTGTTGCTATGGTGCAACAATATTATTTCTCCCTGTCTCTCCATTTATTGTTAAAAGATTTTATTATTTCCGGGTTTTTAGTTTAGATATATAGCTAAATATTCTGTTATAAATTTAAACTTAATTAAAAAAAGAAAAAAGGCAATGGACTTATTTTACTTTGAAATATTAAAAAGCTCTGCTTTTCTGAGGTATAGAGTATCAATTGAGGGAATAGCGATCTTTTTATGACAATTCCAGCATCTGCATATGTCTTTCCAGCATAACGGAAATTTAACTATCCATCCAAATTAGCCACATAATTTAATAATTTTGAATTCTATTATTCTTCTGAGGTGGTGCAGCATTCTCCCAGGTTTAGGGTTTCAGTTTTAAGAAATCTCAGGAAGCAAAAAGAAAGTTAGTGTTCCATGTAATAAGTTAGAAAATGTATTAGGCTAAAACATATATAAATTTCAGAATTGTGCAGCAAGGACTTCCCCTGTGGCACTCTAGGGAAATAAAACTTGAACTCTGACGAACCAGAAATGTTGACACTTTTGAGTTTTAGTGTTGGAAAAGACTCTTGAGAATATTATAGATAGCCAAGAAAACAACAGATGGATTATTGAATAAATTAATCCAGATTTCTCATTTGAGATACAAATGACTCAAATAAACACATGCACTAGCCCCCTTGTAAAGTCTGTAATGCTGGAGGATGCCCACCAATAAGATGGATAGATTCAATTGCAGTATTGATAGGTGCATCCATGCAATATTTAAGGCACCAAATAGGGAGCCAGATCATCCTGGAGAAAGGATACCTATGTAATTTATAGTCACTTGATGTCAAGTCATCAACAGCAATAGCACTTAGATTTATATGCACTCCACAGTGCTTTATAGTACTCTCTGAGTAGTTTACAGAGTCAGCATATTGTCCCCAACAATCTGGGTCCTCATTTTACCAGCCTTGGAAGGATGGAAGGCTGAGTCATACCTTGAGCCCTGACAGGATCGAACTTCAGTCTGTGGCAGAGTTAGCCTGCAAGGTTGCATTCTAACTACTGTGTCATCATTGCTCAAAGTATAAATGTCACAAAATTCTAAGCATATTTGAAAATATAAGTTACAAACTTATTTCTAAATTTACCTGTGCTTTGAAAATCTAGAAGTAAAGTGGGGTAAATGACAACTGTTGCATTTAGGAGCACAAATGTAAAAAGAAACAAACTTGGTGGTGCAATGATTAAAATGCAGTATTTCAGGCTAACTCTGTCCACAGCCAGGAGTTTGATCCTGACCAGCTCAAGGTTGACTCAGCCTTCCATTCTTCCGTGATAAGTAAAATAAGGACCCAGATTACTGGGGGCAAGATGCTGACATTTGTAAACTGCTCAGAGAGTGCTGTATAGCAATATGGAGCAGTATATAAGCCTAAGTGTTATTGCTAAGTGCTACTGTTTTCTAGCATCATTGCATAGATGAGTTTCTAAGGATGCTTAAAGAGATTCCAAACAAAAAAGGAAAAGAAAAACGAATAGGACTCATTTGGTTTACTAAAACGTTTTTGTTCTCTTTCCTTATCTTTAAAAGAGGGTCACTGTACAGTATTGTATTTCTTTATTATGCTTTAACCTTTAAAGTCCTACAGTACATGGATAAACAGTGAGGTACCTCTTCTATAAAGGCTCCCAACCCACCTGATAAGCACATCCCAGGAGAAACTACTAGTAGTCCCACAAAGTGAAGGGTGCTATTTCTTGGTTGTTGCACCTGTACTTTGGACTAGTCTCCCCCAGGAATTCAATCTAAACCTTAACTGTCAGATTTCTCTATGTTATTAAAACAGAAGTTCTTCAGAGAACTTTCAAGATACGAGTTAATACCATATCTACTATGGTATGTTAGAATTCCATCATTATATTACTATGCTTTCATTTTTTTAGAGATGCTTCATTACCTTCTATTGATAAATATTGTAAATATCCAAGAGTCAGCAGGGATAAATAGCAGTAGAGGTAAATCCAATAAATGAATTAAAGAATGAAATGGTGGGCACTTACACAGGATCTCCAAAGTAGAGTTAATATATAGAGGTGGGAATGTATTGGTGAAGGCAATCCAAATTCCAAACCATTTATTTATTTAGCACACTTCTTCAGGTTTTGAAGGTTATGTCCACACAGTTGGATTTATGTTGGAGTTTTTGGAGCTGTCAGAAATTATTAGTTTCCATGTTGCATTATAGAGTATTCTTTTAAAAAATGAGATATGGTTGTCTACAAGGTAACAAGAGTAGCTGTGAGAGGACAGCAAAAGCAATAGCACTTAGACTTATATACCATTTCATAGTGCTTTTGCAGCCCTCTGTAAGCGGTTTACACAGTCAGCATATTGCCCCCAACAATCTGGGTCCTCATTTTACCAACCTCAGAAGGATAGACAGCTGAGTGAACCTTGAGTCGGTGAGATTTGAGTTGCTGAACTGCAGCTAGTAGTCAGCTGAAGTAGCCTGCAGTGCTGCATTCGAACCGCTATGCTACCTCTGCTCTGTGGGATCTTGGAGTCTTAGTGGACAACCAATTAAATATGAGCCAACAGTGTGTGATGGCAGCAAAAAAGCCAATGCAATCCTAAATTGTATTAACAGAGGGATACAATCAAGATCAATGAGGTACTAATACTACTCTATAAAGCTTTAGTAAGACCACATCTAAAATACTGCCAGTTTTGGCACCACACTATAAAAAAGATGTTGAGACTCTAGAAAGAATAAAGAGAAGAGCACCCAAGATGATTAGGGGACTGGGGGCTAAAACATATGATGAACAGTTGCGGGAACTGAGCATGGCTAGTCTAGTGAAGAGAAGGACCAGGGGAGACATGATAGCAGTGTTCCAATATTTGAGGGGCTGCCACAGAGAGGAAGAGATCAAGCTATTTTCCAAGCACCCAAAGGCCAGACAAGGAATAATGGATGGAAACTGAACAAGGAGAGATTCAACCTGGAAATAAGGAGAACTTTTCTGAGAGTGAGAGCAATCAACCAGTGAAACAGCTTGTCTTCAAAGTTGTGGGAACTTCATCACTGGAAGCTTTCAAGAAGAGACTGGATTGCCATCTGTCAGAAATGGTGTAGGATCTTCTGCTTGGGTGGGGGATTGAACTAGATGACCTACAAGATCCCTTCCAACTCTGTTAATCTGTTATAAATAAAAAGAGAGAGAGAATTTAATTCCATCCTAGTATTTTAGATTGTTCAGGTTCCTCAGCAAATTGTTTACTGATATCTAAAACAAAAGATGCACTATGTGTGTTTTTGTGTGTGTGTGCTGCATGTATAGAGGGTAAGATGGGCATGACAGTCAAACTAGTAAAAACAAAATTTGACAGAGGTCTTAAAATATATATGAACACATCTCCTTTTGAACACTGGAGAAATGTTTAAAATTACCCTTTTTTCTTGATGCTAAACATAGAAATAGAGAAGGAATGGGATTTTCTCAGCATATGTTTTTCATTGCATTATAGAATGCTTATGCCACATTCCATTTTCCCTAAATTGCTTAATACAGAGTTCAAGTAATTGACTAAATACCCCTCCTTCATTAATTACTCTGCAAATTTTCTGGGGAAACTATAATGGCAAACATACATATACTGTATATTAAAATGGTATTATTGAATTTTAATGTTAATGGTATTGCCAAACTGCAATCGAGACTAAATTTCTCCAGGATGTTGAATATTCCTGTCCAAAATCATACCTTTATGCCAATGATAATATAAGAGGCTTCTTTCTGAAGAAAGTTTTTAACTAGAGTGAAGATTATATATAGAAATATTATATTCATAATGCTATTAACATCATCATAATCATCACCACTATCAAGAAAATGTCATCATCCACCCAAATGAATGGGAAGGGACATTGGTCTTACCGTGATACGTTCCTTCTCGTAGTGTAAAATGGGAGGTGCCAGGCTGGGATATTCTATGCTCTAGCTCTATGTCCTGAGTTGAAACTTCTGAAGATCCGCCTCCCTGGTGACGTCTCTTCAGTTTTGCCAACAAAGCCAATGCGAATGGTACACAGTCAAGGTGAATGGTTCGCAGTCTGAAAGACAGAAACAACACGCTCCACGAAGGGAGCCGGTCCAGGCAGCCAGGGTGGGGCTGGCACCTCCCATTTTACACTACGAGAAGGAACGTATCACAGTAAGACCAATGTCCCTTCTCCATAGTGTAGAAATGGGAGGTGCCAGGCTGGGATATACCAAAGACTGGCCAGCCCTAAGGGTGGGAGCTGTCCTGGGCCAATGACCCTGGATCTTCATGAACCCTCTGTAGCACTTGTCTCCCAAATGCCTCCTCCGCCAATGCAAAGAAATCCAATCTATAGTGGCGGATGAAGGGAGTGGGAGAAGTCCACGTAGCTGCCCTACAAATGTCCTCGACAGACGCTTGAGTAGCCCAGGCTGTAGTTGTGGCAGCACTGCGGGTGGAGTGAGCCGTTATCCCTTGAGGCACCGGGAGAGCCTGAAGCTCATATGCAGATGAAATGCACGTACGAAGCCACCTCCCCACCATGGAAGAGGTCACCCTGTGGCCAAGAGTCGATGGCTGAAAGGAGACAAAGAGAGCCTCTGTCTTCTGGAAAGAAGAGGTCCAAAAAATGTAAATACGGAGGTCCCTCCTCACATCCAAGGTGTGCCAGGTCTGCTCCAAGGCGTGCTTAGGCCGAGGACAGAAGTCTGGCAGGACCAACTCCTGTGCTCAGTGAAACAAGGAGTTGACCTTAGGAAGAAAGGCAGGGTCCAGCTGTAGGACCACCTGTTGGAGTGAAAAATACACAGCTCTTTCCGCACCGATAATGCCGCCAACTCCAAGATCCGTCGGGCAGACATGACGGCCACAAGGAAAGCTACTTTACATGAGAGGAGACGCAGACTAGCCTCCCTCAATGGTTCAAACGGAGCCTTAGTCAATGCTTGTAGGACTTTAGAAAGGTCCCATGTGGGATAACGGTGAAGAGGAGGGGGTTTTAAATTAGCTGCTCCTCGTAGGAAGGTCCTCACCCTCAGATGGCTAGCAAGGGAACCCCCATCCCCAATTGTCAAGTCAGACCCCAGCACAGCAATCTGTCGCCTCAAGGTGTTAGTGGAAAGTCCCATGTCTAACCCTTCCTGTAAAAATTCCAGCACCTCTACCACCGATGCTGAAGTTGGAATCAAACGTCTTGAGGCACACCACACTGCAAACTTGTTCCACGTGGTCTCGTAAATGCGCATGGTGGAGGGCCGCCTGGCCGCCTGCATAGTCCGGATGACCCTGGCCGGAAAGTTCTCCCTCCTCAAGAGCCCCCGCTCAACCTCCAAGCAGCTAACTGCAATCTCTGAGGGTCCGGTGTTGCACCGGGCCCTGGCTGAGGGAAATTCTGTCTGGGGGAATCCGCCAGGGCCTGGCGACCGACAGGTCAACCAGGTCGGCGAACCACGGACGTCTGGGCCAGTGTGGGGCCACTAACACTATTTCTGCCCCCTCCAACAACACTTTCCAAATTACAGCTGGGATCAGGGGTAGGGGAGGGAAGGCGTATAAAAGGCCCCTGGGCCACGGGGTCCACAGAGCGTCCACTCCCTCTGCTCCCAGGGCAGGAAACTGGGAGAGGAAGCGGGGAAGCTGGGTGTTCGTTGGCGAGGTGAAGAGGTCCATCACCAGGCAACTGAACCGGTCGACTATGTCCGCAAACAGGCTGGGATGTAACTTCCACTCCGAGGGATCCACAGTGGCCCGACTCAGCCAGTCGGCTTCGACGTTGTCTGTTCCGGCGATGTGGTCCGCTGTCAGGGACAAAAGGTGAGTCTCTGCCCAGTTGCAAAGTGCCTCTGTCTCCTGCATCAGAGGCCGGGAACGAGTCCCCCCCGCCTGTTTATATGGGCTTTTGTTGTTGTATTGTCTGTGAGAAGGAGCACATGCTGCCCCCTCACCTGAGGAAGAAAGGCCTGCAGAGACAGACGGGCTGCTCGGAGCTCTAACCAATTGATCTGCTGGGAGAGTTCTAGGTGGGACCAACGGCCCTGAGCCACCTGAGACCCTCAATGGCCTCCTCAGCCCCACAGACTGGCATCTGATGTCACAACCACCCTGTGGGGGTCCCTGAAGTAACAGCCCTTCTGGATGGCCACTGAAGTCCACCATGCCGAAGAGCACCGGACCCATGGAGGCACCTTTACCCCCATCTTGGATGAGCTCGTGCCTGCTTTCTGGAACAGGAGCAAGAACCACTGTAGTGGTCTCGCATGGAACCTGGCCCGGGGAACGATCTTCAGGCAAGAAATCAATTTCCCCAATAGTTGGGACAGGAGGTCTATCTGCACAGTCTGGCATCCCTGAACCTGTTGGATTAGTGCCCGTATGCTGTCCTGCCTGTCCTGGGACAAGAAAACCTGCCCCGCCTGTGTGTCTATCAGGGCCCCTAAGTGAACTAACCTTGTTGAAGGAACAAGTTGGCACTTTGCCAAATTCACAGAGAACCCATGGTCCCTCAGCGCACCTATTGTCGTGGCCAAGTCCTGTTCCACTCGCCGCTGTGAGGATGCCTGTAGGAGCAGATCGTCGAGGTAGCACTGGATTCTGATGGGAAGAGACCTGAGATACGCTGCCAAGACAGCGAGGATCTGGGTAAATGTCCAGGGGGACGGATGCCAGCCCAAACGGCAGGGCAAGATATTGGTAGTGGCGGCCTGAATAACAAAATCTCAGGTACTGACGATGCTCCGGCCGAATAGGGACATGGAGGTAAGCTTCGGTCATATCTATGGAGGCTAAGAAATCTCCCTCCCTGATCCCTGCTAAGATGGAATGCAGGGAGTGCATCTTGAACCTCCTGTAGACTAAATACTCGTTGAGTCCCTTCAAACTTAGAATTGCCCTCCCCCCCCCGAGGCCTTTGGAATTACAAACAGGGTGGAGTAGAATCTGTGCCCCCTTTGCCCCAATGGAACCGGCTGAATGGCCCGGATATCCAGCAAATGCTGAATGGCCGATTCCATGAGCCCCCATCTGGACGGGTCTCCAGAAACAGGGCAACGGAGAAAGCGCCTCGGAGGGGGTGAAAGGAATTCGAGGGAGAGCCCTGCTCTTACAATCTCCCTCACCCAATTGTCTGTTGTCAGGTCATCCTAGCGGTCCGCAAACAGGGCGAGCCTGCCTCCAATAGGGGCCAGAGGCAGGCAGTCATTTCGATCGTCTAGCCCCTCTGCCACCTGAGCCCCTGAAGGGCTTGGTGGGCTGCTGCTGTCTACCCCGGGAGTAGGTAGGTCTATCGGCCTGGAAACTGGGCCTAGAGTAGTGGAAAGGCCGCTGTTGATGGGGAAAGCTTGGCCCAGCTCCCCCCTGGCAAAAGGAGGGCCGCCTGAAATAAGAGGAGGAACAGAAATCCGTTCGCCTGCTCTGAGAGGGGAGTATCTTTCTCTTATCCCTCGTCTCTATAAGCAAGGGATCTAATGCTTGCCCTAACAGGAAACCTCCCTCAAATGGGGCTGAAGCCAGCTTCCACTTGTTCTTCCCATCCATGCGCCAATGACGCAGCCAAAGCATGCACCTAGCAGTGACAGATGAGGTCATGGCCCTGGCAGAGAACCTGGCAGCCGCCAAGGTTGCATCTGCCATATACTCAGCAGCTGCTAGGATTTTAGAAAGGTCTTGGTGGGCCCGAACATCATCCGGTGCCAAGTGGCCCTGCAGCTGACGAAGCCATCGAACCGATGCCCTGGTGTGGAAGGAAGCTGCAGAAGATGCTCTCATGGCCCACTCATCCGCCTGATGCACCCGACAAAGTGCCGTCTCCTCCCGGCGATCCTCAGCCTTCAAGGCATCCTCAGCATCATGTGGCAACACAGAAGAAGAGGTGAGTGCTGCTACTGGGGTATCTACTTTGGGAACCTCCAACAGGTTAATCATAGCAGAGTCCACTGTGAACAATTGATTATCCAACCCCGAGGGCCTGGGGGCTGCGGCAGGGGCTGTCCACTGCCTACGTATCATGTCCAAAAACATTCCCAGAATGGGAACGGTGTCTGCCTCCACTGCTTGTTCTGTGAACAAATAATCATCCTGCTCTCCACTACCCGGGCCAGCACCAGAGAGCGATGGATCAGGCCCCAAGCGAGCGGTAGCTCTGGCTTTTGACAATAAAGACTTCAACAGGGCCGGATTAAATAAGCCCTTAAAGGCAGGCTTGGGGGGGGGGTCCTGATCAACATCAGGAAACTCCCCCTCCCCTTGATAGTCTGTGTCATAATCTCCCAAATCAGAATGAGAAGGAGAATATTGATAGTCCTCAGGAGCTGCAACATATCCCTGAGCCTCAACTTCCGGTCTGAAGGCATACATTTGGGCAAAGGCCTGCGACTGTAACTGCATACCCTCTGCAATGCCCCGTCTAATAGCCTGTTCTACCCAGGACTTCATAAAGTTGGGGACATCCTGCTCCCCCCCCTTCGCCCTGACGGAGGCCAGCCGCAGTGGGTGTAAAAGTGGCCTCAGGTATCTTACTGGGAGCCACGGGAGGCCCTTGGGGGGGCTGAGGTTCTGCCCGTATCTCCGGAGACCACTGACTATCATGGCTAGCCACTGCAGGCACAGGCAAGGGGAGTGTAGCAGCTGATTCTGTACTCTGAGCAGGTAGGTGATCTACAGCCACAGGCACCTGAGAGAGTTCTGGAGGTGGATTAGTGGCAGAGGCCTTTGCAAATTCTCTGTCCAAGGCCCTTTGCCTGACTTGAGCTGTCTTTTCATCAGCCTTGGAAAGCCCAGTGCGAGCCCTGGCCCTGGCCTTAATCTTGTTGGCTGCTGCAATACTTGCAGTACGTGGCCTAGAAGAAGCTCTACCTCTGTCCTGAGGAGGAGACCAAGAGCCCTCAGCTGAAAAGGAGGCCCGTCCATCCACATCCCCCATCTTGAAAACAAACTTTCCAGTCCAAATTCAGAGAATTAATGAAAGGCTTAATGAAAAGCCTGAGTAGAATAGGTAGATATACTGGCCTGAATAAAGACAAAATGGCTGCTGTGCTCTTCAAAATGGCCGCTCGCAACTGCCAGAATTCAAACCAGCTCCAGAATCTGAGGGCTTTCCCAAGTCAGTTCAGGCTGCAATGCAAGCCCGCAAACCTCAAAGAGACTGGTCAGTAGTCCAGGTTCCCATCCGTAGCCGCGGAGAGCCTACCAGTCTGTGCCTCAGATAACAGCCTGCCTCACAGGATGCCGGGGGAGCAAAGCCACCCGGACTTAATGGCCTCCAATTGCATGGGAACGATGGCCACCATGACTTACAAATGGCCCACTACCTCAGATGGAAAGTCCAAACGTGGCCAGGCAGCTAGCACTCTTGCCCAGGCTGCTCTCAATGCAATTGAGGCAAAGCAGCCCGTGCCCAGGCTAAGCAAGGCTGGCGTGGCTGCAGCGGCTTCAAAGAGCTTCGAAGGGCTCAGAAGAGGCAAAAAAATGCTGCTCCGCCTCACAGCTGAAAGACAGTGATCAAAGGGACGCTGCGGCAGCGTTAAAATGGCTGTGCGGCTCCCGCAGCTTCAGCAGAGGCTTCTGTCCCTTCTGGGGATGTTAAGAGGCAAACCGGGGCGAAAGCCAGCCGGCTAAGCCTCATAGCCACTCTCAAAGCAGAGGAGGTTGCAGGGGGACGACTTCAGCCATCCCCCCCCCACGCTCAAGACGGCAGGCAGAGAGCCCTCCCCAGCCAGTACCTTGCTAACAAGCCGTCTTCCAACACAGTCTTAAAGAAACAGTACACTTGCCAGAAAAAAAGAGGAAAAAAAATAAAAAATAAAAAATACTAGGGAAATATTACTAAGCTCAACTCACAGCTCAGGAGCTGAAAGAATTGCAACCATGAGCTAGGCTGAATTGAAACAAACTGGGGAGACGTCACCAGGGAGGCGGATCTTCAGAAGTTTCAACTCAGGACATAGAGCTAGAGCATAGAATATCCCAGCCTGGCACCTCCCATTTCTACACTATGGAGAACAAAATTTGTTCAAATCCTTTTCAGTGTGTGAATATATGTATTTTCACTTGCTGATTTTTTATGCAAAATGGAATAATTTATGCTTCAAAATTCACTCTTTCCTAGTTTTGCATTCAGATTTTTTTCCATTTAAGCCAAAATGCCATGTGTGTAAAGGAAATGTATGCTTAAAATAAAGGGGCTGGGTAGGTAATGTGAGAATTTAGTTCAAAGAATACCAAGGACCCCTCCTTTCAACCTTCAGTTTGTCCTTTATTAGTACAGCTTCTCCTAGCACTACAATCTTCTGGACAGAGAGCTTTGATATTGTTCCTAGGATTTGTTGGAGCTACTTTCCCAGTTTAAGAGTCACAGCCTGAAGTTCTCCTACTACTATTGGAACCACTTTGGTCATATCTCTCTCCCTGTTCCTCCCTCCCATCCTCTCTCTCTCCACACACATGCATATGCATTTTGTATTGTTTTTGTTTGATTGTTTTTTCACTCTCACCTAGACCACAATTCAGTAATGAATAGTACACAATGGTTCACACAACACAGAGAAAGTAAGGTGGTAGATTGACTTGTCAAAGAACAAGGCATTATATCTGTAATAACATTCCATATTTGGCAAAAACATGAGAAAAGAACACACTCCAAGTACAGGAAAAAAGCAGTGGGATCCATTGATCTCTAATTTTAAGATCCTTTTATATCTCAAAGCTTGCGCTACTTCTGTAAGGAAGATGGTTGGATGGAAAATGGAAATGTCTATCAGAGTTCCAGAAAAACCTCTGCTCCAATTAAAAACTCTGAGGCAAGCATTTTCTCAAAGTTCCATTTATTAGAGTATGTATACTGGTACATCTTCGGGAAAACCCGAATCTGAGAGTTCCCTCAGTAAATCAAAAACCCCAAAACCATCCCCTCACTAATCCGTTACTCACATGCTACAATCACCATCCGTTCCATCTCGAGACAGCACTCCAACCACTCCTTCTCCAGATGCAGGCTCATCCTGACCTTGACCGACGGGAAGTATGCTATTTTGTCTAAATACAAAACCATCAAATAAATCCCCCCCTCCTACTTTCCTACACATGAGAAGGTGGCAGCTTGGAAGCTTCTGGTCTAATATGGCTTCCAAAGCTGACAATGTCACCATTTAAATGTTCAGGGAGGATGACAGAACGATTCCATACCTACAGCTTGTTTCCACTGCCTGACCTTAGAAGACATTTTGTTCAGTCGCTGTCTAGATGTAGAGGTAACTTTTGCAAGACCAAGTACATATAGAGGAATAATAGGGGAAAGGAGATTTCTATAATAACGTGTAGAAACCAATTTTTGTAGCCTTCAACCAAGTCTTATAAGACAGTCATGTTAATATATCTTGGGTCATAGGTACAAATGTGAACTATAATATAATGTATGAATAACATGTTTTTATTTTAGATAGAGTGAGAAAAACAAAATACTACAGTCCTGATAGAAAGATCATTGCTTAAACATTTTATAATGACATGTGCTAGGGCGGTGAGGGGGGCGAGGTGAGGACGGGGAGGCTGGCAGCGGCGGCGGCAGCGATGCTGGTGGCGTGGAAATGGCGGCCGCCGGCTCAAGGAAGGGGCCGCCGCAGTTTGGTCTGTGGGAGTGTTGGAGATGGTGGCAGCTGCTTACTCGTGGCATTAGATTTCCTGGGTGATTGTGGGGCACTGTTTGGCCCTTGGTCGTCCCAGAGGCCTTCATGTTGATCTATGAAGGCTGGGCGAGATGAGCAGCATGATTATAAGGAAGATCTGGAGGGATGGGGGAGAGCTGGACCATGACTGAGGGTTTTTTCCCCCTCTGGCGTTTGTTTGCCTTGGCTCTCCTCTTTTCCCCCCCATCATCATCTCCTGGACTAGGTGTCATCTTGACCTCCCTATAGTTTTTTGATGGCTACGATCTCCACCGTTGAGCCTGCCCTGGACTATGTGGACTGACCTGATCCCATTCTTTCCCTCCATTGAATGGAGGTTTACATCTGGGGATTCAAGTCTTGGTGGAGTGGGTCTACAGCTGCTGTCTCACCTCCAGTTCTCTGGACGATCGTGGTTGACCAGCCGCCGTGAGAGGGGGGCTGGGTCACCCTTCACCGGTCCGAAACAGCATTCTTACTCCTGCCATTGCCGTGAGAGGGCAATGAGGTCCTATGTGTCCCATTGGAATTCTATTGAAGCCTGACATTTACTCTTGACTGTGATAACATCAAATTGTCCCCTGGCTACTGGCCATGGATTATCACCTCCCCTTGATGTCCAGATGTACTCGGTGAATGACCTTCGTGCCCTGCGAGATTCCCCCCTCTCGCAGGTTTGGCCCTCTTCGTTATCGAGGGCCTATCTTGATGACGGGCGTTGGAGCAACTCCTCTGGTTTTTTAGTAGGTTTTTAACAAACATTTTAAGGGGTTCGGGGGGGATGAGGGTGGGTTCTGGGGGAAATCCACCGGGTTCAAGACCAGCCTTAGCGAAGGGCTGCGACATTAGGGACGTAGAACCGGAGGTCGGGGAGGGGGTTGGAGTTCGATTTGAAGAGGGCTGTTCCATCAGCATAGTGAGTGGGAGGGGCAGATATGGTGGTAGCTGGGGACCACATCATGTTCGGGGAATGTGCACTCGCTATTTTAGAGCGATTGTGCACTCCGGTCCCCAATGCTTTTCTCGTTCCCCACGCTGTCCAGATTCTCAGGGCCAGAGCCTTCGGCTGATGTTATGCAATGCCAGGTCCATTGTTAATAAAGCCCCCCTCATTCACGATCTTATTCAGGAGGGAGAGGCAGACCTGGCGGGCATTACGGAGACCTGGTTGGGCCATGAGGGGGGAGTTCCCCTCGTGGATATAGGCTTCCGTGCATTTCATCAGCCGAGGGCTCAGGGCAGGGGCGGGGGGGTGGCGGTTATTATAAAGGAAGGTCTGGATCCAAGGGAGACCACTGTTCCACAGATAGCCGGATGTGAGTCCCTCTTTGTAAAGTGGGGTCGTGGAGTACAGATGGGCTTGTTGGTCATGTACCTGGCTCCCTGCCACGTGGCAACGGCCCTGCCCGAGCTGCTTAACGTTATAGCCGAGGTGGCGGTGGACACCCCCAGACTTGTTATTATGGGGGATTTCAACCTGCCATCTATCAGTGAAACGTCTGAGGTGGCTCGAGAGTTCATGGCTTCCATGACGGCCATGGACCTTACTCAGTTAATTCATGACCCCACTCACACAGGGGGACACACTCTGGACTTAGTTTTTGTCTCTGGTCAGTGGTTGAGTGGCCTTGATATAGGGGATAAGCCATCGAACCCTTGTCATGGTCTGACCACTCGCTCCTTCGACTGGACTTTCTAACCGCTGCACCCCGCCGCAGGGAGGCGGAACCGACCAGGTGGTTCCGCCCCAGGCGCCTGATGGACCCTGATAGGTTCCAGATGGAGCTTGGGCCATTTCCTGAGACTCTGGCTCATGACTTGGCTGAAGACCTGGTGGCCGCCTGGGATAGTGCGGCTGCCGGGGCCTTGGACCATGTCGTGCCTTTGCGGCCTCTGACCCGGCACCGAAGTCACCTAGCTCCTTGGTTCTCCGAGGAGTTTAGGGAGATGAAGCGCCGGAAAAGACGCCTGGAGAGTAGTTGGAGGACCAGCCGCTCCGAATCCGACCGAACACTGGTGAGGTCTCATATTAAGACCTACCTAGTGGCGATAAAAGCGGCGAAATCTAGCTATTTTGCCGCTCTTATCGTGTCATCAGATAATCACCCGGCCGCCCTGTTTAGGGTGACCCGCTCCCTCCTCCATCTGGAAGTGTGGGATGACCCCTTGCAGGGCCGAGCTGAGGACTTTGTGCAGTATCTGTATGACAAAATCGCTCAGATTCGGGAAGGGCTGGCCTCTGACTGGGTATGTCCGGACGGGATGACTGAGACAGGTCTTGAGAGTGTTATCTGGGGGGAGTTCGATCCTGTGGCTCCCGAGGACATGGACAGGGTCCTGGGACGGCTGAACACAACCACATGTTTATTGGACCCGTGCCCCTCCTGGTTGGTACTGGCTTCCCGGGAGGTGACACGAGGCTGGCTCCAGAAGATTGTTAACGCTTCTTTGAGTGAGGGGGTCCTGCCGGCCGCTTTGAAAGAAGCGGTTGTGAGGCCCCTCCTCAAGAAGCCTTCTCTGGATCTGGCTGTTTTGGCTAACTATCGTCCAGTCTCCAACCTTCGCTTTGTTGCGAAGGTTGTTGAGAGTATGGTGGCGCAACAGCTTCCCCGGTACCTGGATGAAGCTGTCTATCTAGACCCGCTCCAGTCCGGCTTCCGGCCTGGGCACAGCACGGAAACGGCATTGGTCGCGTTGGTGGATGATCTCTGGAGGGCTCGGGATAGGGGTTGCTCCTCTATCCTGGTCCTGTTAGACCTCTCAGCGGCTTTTGATACCATTGACCACGGTATCATGTTGCACCGGTTGGCGGGGTTGGGGGTGGGGGGCACCATTCTGCGGTGGTTCTCCTCCTACCTCTCTGACCAGTCGCAATCTGTGTTGACAGGGGGGCAGCCGTCGACCCCAAGGCACCTTGCTTGTGGGGTGCCACAAGGGTCGGTCCTCTCGCCCCTTCTGTTCAACATTTATGTAAAGCCGCTGGGTGAGATCATCCGTGGCTTCGGGTTGGAGTTCCATCAGTACGCTGATGACACCCAGCTGTACATCTCCACCCCAGGCCACCCCAACGATGCCCTTGAAGTGATGTCCCAGTGCCTGGAGGCCGTGCGGGCCTGGATGGGGAGAAACAGGCTCCGACTCAACCCCTCCAAGACCGAGTGGCTGTGGCTTCCGGCGTCCCGATATAGCCAGCTGACGCCATCGCTGGCTATTGGGGGCGAATCACTCGCCCCCACGGAGAGGGCTCGTAACTTGGGCGTCCTCCTGGATGCACGGCTGTCGTTAGAAGATCATTTGACGGCCATGGCCAGGGGAGCTTTTTATCAGGTCCGCCTGATACGCCAGTTGCGCCCCTTTCTAGATCGGGACTCCCTACGCACAGTCACTCAGGCACTCGTCACTTCCCGCCTGGACTACTGCAACGCTCTCTACATGGGGCTCCCCCTGGGGTGCACCCGGAGGCTCCAGCTGGTCCAGAACGCGGCCGCGCGGGGGATTATGGGGGCGACGAGGCGCTCCCACGTAACACCTCTCCTGCGCGAGCTGCACTGGCTCCCGGTGGTCTTCCGGGTGCGCTTCAAGGTGTTGGTGACCACCTTTAAAGCGCTCCATGGCTTAGGGCCGGGGTACTTACGAGACCGCCTTCTGCCACCAATAGCCTCCCACCGGCCAGTACGCTCGCACAGAGTGGGCCTCCTCAGGGTGCCGTCCGCCAGATAATGTCGGCTGACGACCCCCAGGGGGAGAGCCTTCTCTGTGGCGGCGCCCACCCTCTGGAACAACCTCCCCCCGGAGATACGTACAATAACAGACCTCCGGATTTTTCGTCGGGCCCTGAAAACCCATTTATTTCAATTAGCGGGGCTGGCTTGAGTTAATTTTAAATTGATTTTAAATTGGGTTATTTTAATTTATGGCCAATAATATTTAATTATTTTAAATTGTTTTTAAATTTTGTATGTATTGTTTTTTATTCTGGCTGTTCACCGCCCTGAGTCCTATTCTGGAGAAGGGCGATATAGAAATTTAAATAATAAATAAATAAATAAATAAATAAATAATCCTTGTGTCATGTTTTTCCTTAGTAATCTTCCTGCCTGCCTTCCTTTGATATTCTTTCATTATATCTTATGATTGCTGGTATGTATGAGTTTCTTCACATGCAGGTATTTTCAAAACTAAACTCATTGAGTCATTTCTTTCTCCTGCTGCCCAATTCGTGGGAAACTTTGTTTCCTATTTATAACAAATGTTATGAGTATAATCCTGACAATGAGTGCAAAGTTGAGGGCATATTGTGCATTACAGTAATCATTTCCCCCCCCCCTCACTTTTTAATTTCAGACATTCATTTTTTCAGGAAAGCAAAAAGAAGGAGAAGAGAGATAAGGGAGGGAAAGTTGTTATATATTTTCAAACGAAGAAGAAAAATCAAGGATTGAATGAGTCAAAAGCTCATAGTTATGTGTTAACTATTATGTACTTTGGAGTTTGAATGGTGATTTGTGTATAAAATAATCATCACTGATCAAGCATTTATCATCACAAAGCAACATATGTCTGTAGAGACTGCTCATATTCTACTCCAGTTCAATAAATTCATGTGGGTTTTCCTGGGTAAGAAGCAAAAAATAAAGCCCCATTGCTTGTTTTGTCCACTGGGTTTTAAGAAGGAGAGTTTCCTTAGGTCAGTGTCAAGTGCGTCACACCAAAAGTGACTAGGTTTGAAATAAGTTTGAGGAATCTGCATGTCAGATATCCATTGTAATCTGTAGACCACCCAATTATCAACATAAAGAAAACATGTACAAAGATGTCTATCTCCAGACAGACTAGAAAAATGTTTTTTTCTGGGAATAGAAAATATAATATGTGATATGAATGTTGTGTGAGGTTTGCACTTTATTTGTGCAATTTGATATTGTTTTCTTAAACTCTAAAAATCCCCTGAAGGTGAAAATTAAAAGGAACAGTTCCTGATTCTAATCCCAGGAACCAGGCAACTTCAAGGAAGAATCTCTTAAAGATTGGGACAGGTTTTAGGATGTTTCACATCATGGTAGAAAATGTGATTTTCCATTTGTCCTCTTCTCATACTGTTGAGATTATTTAACCATTGACATTTTATTTATTTTCTTATTGCTTTAAAAATGACCCCCCCCCCAAAAAAAACCCCTCACCAAGATAGTTGCAACAAAATTACATTGTCAAAAAAAAGGGGAGGGCACATAGTGCTTTTAATAAAGTGAACACATACAACAAAGGAAAAAAACAGAGATTAATGGAATGAGATGGGTGATACCTACATTTGATAACTAAATAAAAAAATCATTTTTGGTAAATAGTTACAATTTTAGATCAACAGATAGATAGATGATAGATAGAAGATAGATAGACAGACATATAGATGATGATGATAGATAGATAGATAGATAGATAGATAGATAGATAGATAGATAGATAGATAAAAACAGATAGGCAGATATAGAAAAAACATCTATCTATCTATCTATCTATCATCTATCTATCTATCTATCTATCTATCATCTATCTATCATCTATCATCTATCTATATCTAATGATATACATATCCGATACACACACACTGTACGTATCTGATACAATTCAAATATATATATAAATCTAACAATTTATATAACTATCATATCTGTGTGTGCCTGTGTGTTTTCCAATAGACCAGCAAGCATTTCTTGACAATCTATAGCACTAGCACTTTACACCGCTTCATAGTGCTTTATAACCCTCTCTAAGCAGTTTGTAAACTGAGTCAGCATATTGCCCCCAACAAACTGGGTCCTCATTTTACCCACCTCTGAAGGATGAAAGGCTGAGTCAACCTTGAGCTGATCAGGATTGAACTCCTGGCAGTGGGCAAAGTTACCCTGCAATATTGGATTCTAACATTGTGCTACCAAGGCTGTATAATTAAGCAACAACCAAAACAAATTATATAACTTTGTGCTTGATTCTATATAGCTCCACAGGCTCACTTTATTTTTATGATAGAATTCTACCAGTACTAATTTCTGTTTATAAACACTGGGTATGGCTCAGGGCATAGTCTATAATTGATATCAGTCATCTCCTCACCTATTACCCCCTGTTTAGATTTCATTGATACATCTTAAGAGTTTCATATAAAATTAATAAAGTGACTAATAAACATTTGGTATAAATTCTGGGAGTCCTCCCCAATCTATAGATAACACATGATATAATAGTTAGCAAGTTTTTTTTTAATCCTTGGTTTAGATCAGCTATCCCTAACCAGCTGCTTCTCACATAAAATGGAAATTTAATTCCCAGATGGCAGAGCAAACAAACAAAATAAAATACACTGGGACATCAGTTTGGAGAAAATAGTGTTTGATAATAATTCAACCCTCCAAATTCTATGTCTGTAGCCCCAAGATTATTATCTCTACCCTCTCTGGTCACTTGTTAGGCTGCCTGGGAATTTTGTACATTAAAGTCCAATAGAATCTGGGTACTTAAAGATAGGGAAACCTTCCTTTAGAGGCAACAAGCAGGAATTTTCCATCTCTGTTTTTTCTTTACTAAGGTATCATAGACAACAGATGTTTCAATGGATCATAATGTCACATCCATGTGGAATATTTTTATATTACAGATAAAGGAAGGGATGGAATTCAAATCTATTAATCAGTTATACTTGAAACAACAAAATAAAACTTTATTGTAGATAAGTAGTCCATATGTGAGCTTTAGCGTGCTGTGTCTTTCTTTAAATTTAGAATATTGCCCTTAACATCAAAGTTTTAAGTTGAGTGTTTTGCACCCTTATAACTGATGTGATGTTGACCTTTGTTTTTCTTTTAACTAAGGAAACATTTTCCCCACTTACATATGAAAGCCAGCTCGGTCGAGCTTTCAAGGAGAATTGGAAACCTAGTTCTCATATCTAAAAGTATGTCTTGGATATTAACTAAAAAAGAAGGTCAGATTTCTCCAAATGTCAAGATGGTTTAATTCAATATCTGGGGAACTTAGTGTTATTGCATTATGACCTATAATGTAATTGAAGGAGTTTAGAAGAACAAAGACATTTGTTGTCTCTGTTTATAAGGACAGTCTTGAGTTTGTGGATTGAATACCTAGAGTGACTTTATTTTTGAAGATTTACTTTTGTAGATAATCCTGGTACTAATTTTCAGAGTGAAGTCTTTGCATTAAAATTCAATCTTCTTTAAGATTGTGATATGTTAAAATCTTGTGATGAGGAGATGTTACAGCCAGGATTACAGAATTATGGAATAACAGATTTGGAAGGGACCTGAGAGGTCTTCTACTCCAACACCCTGCTCAAGTAGGAGACCCAGTAGTGGGATTCAGCCAGTTCGCACCACTTCGGCAGAACCGTTTGTTAACTTTCTGAGCAGTTTGGTGAACAGGTTGTTAGGGCAGAGAACCGGTTGTTAAATTATTTGTATCCCACCACTGAGGAGACCCTATACTATTCTGAACAAATGGCTGTCCAATCTGTTCTTAAAAATCTCCAGGAATGGAGGACCCACAATTTCTGAAGGCAAACTGTCCCATTGATTAATTGTTCTCACTGTCAGGAAATTTCTCCTTAATTCTAAGTTGGAGCCATCTTTGATAAGTTTCCATACTTGCTTCTTGTCCTGCCCTCAGGTGTTTTGGAGAATCAAAGAAAACCCATATTAATAGCCTCTGTTAATTTTTTTTTAATCTGTAATTTTATTATAACGCATATATGACATTTACACAACATACAATATATAGATATCTTATCATTTTTAAGCATTGTTTCATAGTGGTCTTCATCTGTTACTTTGTTTTTCTTCCCCAGCCCCAGCTCAGTAGAATCACATCCACTCGATTCTGGGCTTTTTTCCTTTCTAGCAGCCAGCAAGCTCTTCCCTTTTATATAGGGCAGGATGGCAGTTCCCATATTCTGTTCTTCTTCTTGGGTTTTGCTCTGTCCTACTGTCCCTTGCTGGATTATAGTTCTAATTCTATTTTCATGGAACCCATTTTCCATTAATACTTCTATGAGGTATTAATGCTCTGTTTGTACATGACATAACATGCACCCGAAGATAAAGTTCACTATGGAAATGGAGAAGGAAAATGGAGAAGGAAAATCAACTCCCATTCCTAGATGTACTAATATATAAGAGAACTGATGGCACCTTAGGACACACTGTTTACCAAAAGAAGACACATACAAATCGTTACCTGAACGCACACTCACACCATCATCCCTCACAAATAAGTTCAGTGGCAAAAACTTTAATCACTAAAACTAAACGTCTAGCAGATGAGGCACATGTACAAACAGAGCTTAAGACCCTCACAGAAGTATTAATGGAAAGTGGGTTCCATGAAAATAGAATTAGAACTATAATCCAGCAAGGGACAGTAGGACAGAGCAAAACCCAAGAAGAAGAACAGAATATGGGAACTGCCATCCTGCCCTATATAAAAGGGACCACCAATAAAATTAGTAAGATATTACGGAAACAAAAAATAAAAACAGTGTTCCGTACAGATAGAAAAATATCGATGATGGTGAGAAACCCTAAGGATAAAATTGAGTTGGAAAACCAGGGGATATACAAAATGCCATGTGCCTCCTGTCAGTCATCTTATATTGGACAGACAAATAGACGAATAAGTGTGCATTTAGAAGAACATAAAAATGCAGTGGGGAAAGAAGAGCAAACTTCTTCTTTGGTACAACACATGAAAGTCACGGGACACAATATTGATTTTAATAAAACCAGAACAGTGGCGAAAGAGGAACATCTCAACAAAAGAATAATCAGGGAGGCCATCGAAATTGAAAAGAGGCCACAGAATATGAACAGATGAGACGACGCCTCTAGGTTATCAAGTATTTGGAGACCTGCACTGAGAGAAACTTGAGTGTTAACATCAGAAGAGAGGCAGAGATTCCAACAAGCAACCAGTGGTGTTGCAAGGCCTGCCAGAATTCTTCCCGCTCTGCAGAGGGTGGCTAGCAATAAGAAGAGAGAGAGGATCGAGCCAGAAGACAGGTTCGATCCTCCAACTAACAATCAAGGGTGCTGTGATGCCTACCAGAATCCTTTCCCCTCTACAGCAGACAGATAATAATAGAGAATCTGAGAAAGCTGGGCCTGTAACACGAAGCCAAGCAGCTAGGATGAGGAAGCAGGAAGAAAAACTGTTGTCCTCCAATCGGGACACAGAGTTGCAGGCTAGCCAGCATACGTCAGCAGCAGCAAATATAGATAAGTGACAGCTCTGACCTCGCAACAGAGAACCCATAGCTTCTAAATGAAACAGAGCCTGAAGATGACAGGGTTGTGAGCCTGTCAAAACGTTGCTTTAAGAAAAACTTTTAAAGTGACTGGTAGGATTTTAGCTGAGGTTTTAAAGGACCTTGCAGAGTGCTCTGTAAGGATTTTTAGAAGATTTTAAGTGGGATTTTAAGCAGGATTTTAAATATTTTAACCAACTTATTTACAATGTCGCGGGAAAACACCCGAGATTTTAATTTTTTGCATTTGCACACCCGCGAAAATTTAAGAAGATATATATTGTACTTCTAATCTCTCCTTATAGTTATTATTCTTTATTTCTAGTCTTAAGCCAATTATACCATTTATTCCATATTCTATAATAGTCTGTCTCTTCTTTTTCCTTAATTTCTTTTGTTAATCTGTCCATCTCAGCACATTCTAAAATCTTATTTATCAATTCTCCCTCAGTTGGAGTTTATTTATTTATTTATTATTTATTTATTAGTTCAATTTATATGCCGCCTTTCTCCGGAGATTCAGGGCGGCTTACAATGCATTTAAAAAACCATTATAAAAACATTTAAAAATTAAAACATTAGAACCCGTTGACACCATTCATGGCCAGATCTCACAAGATCACAACAGCAAGATCAACGGCCCCAAGCCAGCCAGAAAAGCCAGGTCTTCACTGCTTTTCGGAAGGCCAATAGGGTGGGGGTGATCCGGACCTCAGGAGGCAACTGGTTCCAGAGAGCTGGGGCAGCCACAGAGAAGGCCCTCCCCCGCGGGCCCGCCAGCCGGCATTGTTTAGCTGACAGGACCCGGAGGAGACCAACTCTGTGAGATCTTACTGGTCACTGGGAGCTATGTGGTAGAAGGCGGTCTTGAAGATAACCTGGCCTTGAGCCATATAGGGCTTTAAAGGTAATAACCAACACCTTGAATTGTGCCTGGAGATCAATAGGGAGCCAGTGCAGCTTGCGGAGAATTGGTGTAATGTGGGTGTATCTAGGTGCACCCACGATAGCTCGTACGTCTGCATTCTGGACCAACTGTAGTCTCCGAACACTTTTCACGGGTAGCCCTATATAGAGCGCATTGCAATAATCTAACCGTGAGGTGACAAGGGAATGAGTGACTGTGAGCCTCCCGATACAAGTAGGGTCACAATTGGTGCACCAGGTGAACCTGTGCAAAGGTCCCCCTAGCCACAGCTGTCAGATCTTGCTCTAATCTTAGCTGTGAGTCTAGGAGGACACCCTAATTGCTACCCCATTCTGAGGGGGACAATTTCTCCCCCCCCCAGAACCAAGGATGGACAATCAACATAGTCTTTAGGAGGCAATACCCACAGCCACTCGGTCTTGTCTGGGTTAAGTCTGAGCCTGTTGACTCCCATCCAGACCCTCAGAGCCTCCAGGCACCAGCACATCACATCCAGTGCATCACTGAATTGACGCGGGGTAGAGATATACAGCTGGGTATCATCAGCCTATTGCTGATATCTCACCCCGTATCATTCTTTCCTGTTTCCAATTTTTTGCATATGCTATTTGTGCTGCTGTCAAGATGTGTAGCATCAAATATTTTATTTCTTTGGAATATGGTTTTCTAAAAATTTCTAACAAGAATGTTTCTGCCTTCCTTTCTATTTGTTATTCTGTTATTTGTTCTATCCATTTCTTAATATTTTCCCAAATTTTTTTTGCTGCCAGACACGTCCACCATAAATGGTAATATGTTCCTTGGGATTTCTTACATTTCCAACATGTTGCACTATTGTTCGGGTATATCTTTGCAAGTCTTGTCAGTGACAAATGCCATCTGTAAAACATCTTCAGCTGATTTTCCTTGTATGCCGCCGATAGTGTTAATTTTGCACTCACTTGCCACATTATTTCCCACTTCTCCAAATCTATTGTATAATTAAAATTTTGCACCCATTTAATCATTGTATTCTTCACTGTCTCTTCCTCCATTTTATATTGTAGTAAAAATTTATAAATTTTGCTAATTAGCTTTTCTTCTGATTCTAATATAATTTTGTCTAATTCTTGTTTCTCTCTTTGAATTTTGTATGTTTTTGTATCTTCCTTATATTTAGATTGGATTTGTGTGTAAATCCACCAGTCAATTTCTCTATTTAAATCCGATTCCAACTCTTGTTTTGGTTTTAATTTTCCTTGTTGTTCTATTAGATCTTTATATCTTATTACTTTTTTAAAATTCCGTTAAATTTAGATGTTTTACTGCTTCTAATGGTGAAATCCAGGTTGGTATTTTTGTATAGTGCTGTTTTTTGTTTTTTAACCAGGTTTGTAATAGTGCATTCCTTATTATATGTCTTTTGAAATAGGTGTTTTGTGTTTTCTGTCCCAGAGGAATGAATGCCAACCCACTTGTATTTCATGCCCTTCAATTGTTAG
The DNA here is from genome assembly GCF_059756535.1 of Pantherophis guttatus. Classification (NCBI taxonomy): domain Eukaryota; kingdom Metazoa; phylum Chordata; class Lepidosauria; order Squamata; family Colubridae; genus Pantherophis; species Pantherophis guttatus. The sequence continues at coordinate 13,047,822 of NC_142071.1, read as the reverse complement.
TATTCTATTATTTTTTAATTCCATCCATTCTTTCAACCAGGATAAGCCAGCCGCTTGATAATAAATTTCCCATTCATCTCTGGCCCAAAAAAAGAAAAAAGGAGTAGTGATTTATGTAAAAGAAAAAATACAATCTAAACTAGTCTATACCGATGAGCAAGGTAGAGTGGTGATGGTTGAACTAGAAATAGGAAAGAGGAAAATGTTAATTGTAGTGATTTATGCACCTAACCAAAAACTACAGGTTTTTTTTAAAGATCTACATATAAAATTAGCAGAATTAGACTATGATGATATTTGTGTAATAGGGGATTATAATGCAATAGTAAATGCAAAGAAGGACTACAAAACTGGGGAAAAAAACAAAAGAAAAAAGAAATACTTCCAAAAGAATTCTTTACTATGGCTGAAGAACTAAACTTGGCAGACGTATGGAAACACATGAAGAAGAAGCCCAATTCACCTTTTACTCCCATCCACATAACTCCTGGTCAAGATTGGACATGGCATGGATGACCCCAAATATCAAAATAGAAGTAGAAAAAATTGAGACAGGCACAAACCAATGGGCAGACCACAATCCACTATTCATAAACTGGAAAGGGGAAAGAAGACGTAAGAGATGGACAATGAACCAAAGATTATGTAAAGAAAAAGAATTTAATTCGATGTTAGAAAAGGAAGTAAAAATATTTTTTCAGATAAATAAAATAGAGGAAACCTCTTTACAAAACACATGGGATACTTTAAAAGCATATATAAGGGGCCTAGTAATAGCATATATGAGGAAGAAGAATAAAGAGAAGAAAAAACAATTAGATAATTTAGAGAAAGACCTAAAACAAATAGAACAAAAACTCCAGGAAAAGCCCCAGAACAAAACAATAAGAGAAGAATGGGAAATGATTAAGCATAAATTGAATTTGATAAACCAAATAGAACTAGCCCAAAAAATAAAAATGGCGAAACAAAATTATTTCGAACGCGCAAATAAAACGGGCAGATGGCTAGCCTATAAACTGAAAAAAGAACAGAAAAAAAGAATGATATACCAATTGAAAGACGATAAAGGAGAAATTCAACATAGTAAAGAGGCCAAAAAAGAAATTATTAAGAAATTTTATGCGAATCTATATAATCAGGGGAAAATAGAGGAAGATAAGATAAAACAGTACATAGGGAAATCAGGAATGCCAAAAATCACAGAAGAACAAAGAATAACTCTCAATAGGCCAATAACCAAATTAGAATTAGATGAAGTACTGAAAAAGCAAAAAAACAATAAAACACCGGGACCCGACGGGTTACCGGTAGAAATATACAAAACAATGCAAGAAGTATTGGGAGAGAATATGTTGCAATTATATAATGAAGCTATGGAGAAAGCCAAAATACCAAATTCATGGACAGAAGTCATAATAACAATCATTCCAAAAGAAGATACAGATCTCCAGTTAATACAAAACTATAGACCTATTTCATTATTGAATGACGATTACAAAATATTTGCAGCAATCTTGGCCGAAAGGATTAAATCAGTATTAAATACATATATACACCCAGATCAAAATGGATTTCTGCCGGGACGCCAAATAAAGAACAACATGAGAATAATACTTAATGCTCTAGAATATTATGAATCATACCCGGAGAAGCAGGCAGTGTTGGTTTTTCTTGACGCCCAAAAGGCCTTCGATAATCAAAATTGGAAATTTATGATTGAACAACTACAAAATATGCAAATTGGGGAAAAATTTGGGAAAATTATAGCAGAAATCTATACCAAGCAATCAGCAAGGATAATTATGAATGATGACATAACAGACAAATTTAATATAACAAAAGGAGTCAGACAAGGCTGTCCACTTTCCCCCTTTCATTGGAAATCCTGTTGAAAAAAATTAGAGAAGACCAAGGAATTGAAGGTTTAAGGATCAATAGAGAAGAATACAAAGCTCAAGCCTTTGCTGATAACCTAGTGTTTTTGATAGAAAATCCTATGGAATCTATACCTAATTTGTTCCAAAAAATAGAAGAATTTGGAGAAGTGGCCGGACTAAAAATCAATAAAAGTAAATCGAAGCTAATTGTAAAAAACCTTATGGAAATCCAAACAAAAGAATTGACAGATAATATACAAATCCAAACAACAACAAAAATAAAATATCTAGGAATCTGGTTATCTACAAGAACATCAGCAATTAAAGAAAACAATTAGGATAAATTACTAGAACAAACAAAGAAAGATTTAGAAAAATGGGAAAATTTACACATTTCATTCCTAGGAAGAATTTCAGCCATCAAAATGACTATATTACCTAAATTTTTATATTTGTTTCAGGTCACCCCAATTAAAATAGATAAACCGTTTTTTGAAAAGCTGAATAAAATAACATCTAAATTTATATGGCAAGGGAAAAGGCCACGAATAAAATTTAAACTGCATCAGGATACAAAAGATAGAGGAGGAGCTGCACTCCCTGACTGAGAGGTATATTACCAAGCAGCAGTACTATCGTGGGTCAAAGATTGGATAGAATTAAAGGACTCTAGAATTTTAACAATTGAGGGACACAAACTCCAAACTGGCTGGCATTCCTTTATGTGGGATGAGAAATACAAAACACATTCATATTTTAAAAGACACACAATAAGGAACTCATTATTACAAATTTGGCTTAAAATTAAAAAACAACATTATATGAAGATACCAAATTGGCTAGCACTGGCAGAATCAATTAGGCACCCAAATTTACCAGATAAGACAAAAATAATTAGATATAAAGATATAATTGACTATCAAGGCAAATTAAAGACAAAACAACAATTGGAGACAGATTTACACAGAGAAATAGACTGGTGGACTTATACTCAAATACAGTCCAAATACAGAGAACATATAAAAACATATGAAATTTATAATCAAAAACAAGAAATAGATAAAATTATATTAGATTCAGAAAATAAATTAATTGGTAGAATTTATAAATTTCTTCTACGCTATAAATTGGAAGAAGAGACAGTCAAAGAAATGATGATTAAGTGGGCCCAAAACATTAAACACACAATACCTTTGGAAAAATGGGAAAAGTTCTGGCAGGCAAACCTAAATTTAACGAAAGCAACGGCGTACAAGGAAAACCAACTGAAAATGTTTTATCGGTGGCATATGTCTCCAACCAGATTGGCAAAAATACAACCTAAAAATAGCCCAATTTGTTGGAAGTGCAAAAAGGCACAAGGGATTTTCTATCATTTATGGTGGACGTGCCCGGCAGCAAAGAAATTTTGGTCTAACATCAAAAAATGGTTGGAACAAATAACAAAAACACAGATTGAAAAAGTACCAGAAACATTTTTATTAGGAATCTTTAACAAATCATACCCTAAGGATATCAAATATCTCACTATTCACATATTAACTGCTGCAAGAATAACCTACGCAAGAAATTGGAAGCAAGAAAAAATACCAAGTGAAACAGAAGTAATAGGGAAAATTTTAGAATGCGCTGAAATGGATAGGTTAACCAAAGAATTACAAGAAAGAGAAGAATCAGACTATTATAAAATATGGGATAATTGGTACAATTGGTTAAAAATCAGAAATATACAAAAAATATAGGGGAAATATTACCGATTTAAATATATATATATATAATAAAAAATATTATTAGATTAAGGAGAGGTGAAGGAATATATCATAAGTAGAATTGTAGAACGTCTCTCTGAAAAAATGCTTAAGAAGAAATTACACTCTTTTTGTGTATATGTTGTATAAATGTTTGTTGTGTATATGTTACGTATGTCTTTTTTAATATTTATATTCAATAAAAACTACTTTAAAAAAAATTCCCATTCTGGGAGTGCTGTTCCTCCTCTGTCTTTTGTGTCCTGTAATAATTTAAGTTTAATTTGTGGGCGTTTCCCCTGCCATATAAATTTGGATGTTATTTTATTAAATTTTTCAAAAAAATTTTTTTCCAATTTTATTAGTATAACCTGAAATAAAAATAAATGTTTTGGTAAAATATTCATTTTAATAGTAGAGATCCTTCCCATTAGTGACATCTGTAAATTTCTCCAATTGTCTAAATCTTTCTTTATCTGTGTTATTAATTTATCATAATTGTTTTCTTTTATTGATGAACCTCTTGCCGATAGCCAAATCCCTAGGTATTTTATTTTCTTAGTTGTTTGAATTTATATAATCTTCTCCAACTCTTTTTCTTGTTCCTTTGTGAGATTTTTTGTTATTAATTTTGATTAATTTTGATTTATTTTTAATCCTGCCACTTCTCCAAATTCTTCCAATTTCTTAAACAATTTTGGTACTGACTAGTGGTTCTTCTACTATAAACACAAGATCGTCAGCGAAGGCCTGAACATTGTATTCTTCTCTCCTTATCCTTAGCCCTTTAATTTCTTGGTCTTCCCTGACCTTTTTAAAAAGGATTTCCAATGTTAAGATATACAATAGTGGAGAGAGTGGGCATCCCTGCCTAACCCCTTTTGTTATGCCAGATTGGTCTGTGGTGTCATCGTTCATAATTATTCTTGCTGTTTGTTTTGTATAAATTTCCCCTATGATTTTTTTCAAATTTTGTCCTGAATTGCATAAATTTTAGTTGCCCCATTAGAAATTTTCAATTTAGATTATCGAATGCTTTTTGGGCATCAAGGAAAACCAGTGAAGCTTGTTTTTCCGGGTGTGATTCGTAATATTCTAATGTGTTTATTATTATTCTCATGTTATTCTTGATTTGTCAGCCTGACAGAAATCCATTTTGATCTGAGTGTATATGGTTATTTAATACTTTTTTAAATTCTTTCAGCTATAATTACTGCAAATATCTTGTAATCTGTATTTAGCAATGAGATTGGTCTGTAATTTTGTTTGTCTGTAATTTACTCCTATCTCTATTGTTTCTACACCTGTCCTAATATCCGGAGCCTAACTATATAGTTGGGTTTTCTAATAATTTTTGATATCCTTTTTTGATATGTACCTCTTGGAGGCATATCACATCTGCTTCTAATTTTTGTAGTTTTGTAAATGTTTGCGTTCTTTTCTTCGGTGCGTTTAATCCATTTATGTTTACAGAGAGAAGTTTAATTGTCTCTTCCATTGCCTTGTATAACTGTTTTTTGGTGTGTCTTGTCTCCATCTGTCTTTTTGCTTTCACACCTTCTCTTTCCTCTCGTTCTTTTTCTTGACTCTTTCTTACTTCTCTCTCTTGCTCCACTTCTTCTATTTGCTCTTTCTCCTGGCTTCTACTTTCTGTTTCTTCTTTACTTTTCTGTTCCTCTTCCTGTGTAAAATGTAAGTTATAGAATCTCTTGCTTTCTCTACTGTGTCTACTTTATACTTTTTGTCTTGCCATGTGATTAAAATCCCATCTGGTGTTAGCCATCTAAACATTATTTTCTATCTGATCAATTGGGTTGTTAAGAACTGGTATTGCTGGTGTTGGTTTCTAATTACTTGAGGTATTTGTTTTAAAATTATAATTTCTTTACCCTTATATGTCAAAGTTTCTTCTCTTGATTTTCTGTATACTTCATCTCTAATTGTTCGTTTTGAGATTCTAACATGCACTTCCCTCACCAATCAATGTCTTCTTATGTAATTAGTATGTACCTGATATATTTCGTCCAACTGTCCTTTTATTTCTGACTTGTCTCTTTGTATTATTTCTGACACTATCTCCGCCATTTTTTGTCCCAGATCTTCGTCTATTTCTTCTATTATATTTTGAAAGCGCAAGAAGTATGAAGCTTTCTCCATCTCAAGCATCGCTATCAAATCAGACAATTCCTTATTTAGTTGAAAAACTTTTTGCTCCATTGCCTCCACTTTTGTCTCTACTTGGTCTATTTTTGTTTCTGCTTTTTTCATTCTTTGTTTGTTTTCTGTTATTATTTGTTGGAGATCCCCAATTTTTTCATTCATATTTTTAATGTCCTCTTTTACTTCTCCTATTTCATTTTTGATTTCTTCATGAAACATTTTCATTTCTTTGTGATTATCCACAATTTTTTCTTGTGTTTTTAATAGTGTTTCTTGAATCATTTGAAATATATTCTGCATAGCATTTAATGTCATTTCCGGCTTTTCTTTTTCTTTTTCTTTTCCTATGGTGTTGTCTATTGTTCTTTGCTGTAGTGGTGATGCCACTGTTGTTGTAGGATTTACAGTCTGTTTTTCCCCTGTTTTCGCTATAGTAGTTATAGCTGACATTTTTAATACTCGTGTGAAGTTTTCCCACACTAACATATAAATATTGATCTTTGATTCTTATTTTCTTTCTCCCCGTTTTTTTTGGATATACTTATACTTTTTTCTCCACCTTTTGCTTATTCAAAACAATTTTAGATAAACACACCTTTATCTTTATCTTATATACGTTTCAACTTATTCTAAATTTATCTATTTATGCAAATATATACTCTAATATAGCACTATGACACTATAACAATATAACAATATAATCAATTATTATCTTGCAAATTATCAATTATTACTTTACAATGTTTTCAATCAATGTACTTGTAGTTAATTTACTTTTCTTTTCTTTTATATTCCATAATTATAAAATTAATAAGTCTTCATTAATTCCTTATCCTCTATAACATTCCACTTTTTCAAACTTTATAAATTCACAATGCAATAAATAATTATAACTGTAATACAATCCTTTTTCCCCCTTACTTTACTGTTTATATATATTTCTATTATTGCATTTTTTTCCTTGAAACCTTTGTTAAAATAATCTTCCAACCCTTGCTTTTTTCCCTTTAACAATGTATTTCTTCTGTTTTACTTCTTACAAGTCTGTCATTTACATCATTTACATTCAATTTTACATTTCAATTTTAATTCCCATCTTAATTTCAATTAATTATTTTGTTGCTTTTATTTCTCTCCACTTAGTGCTTCATCCAACATCAAAAACATAGTTCATTCTTTTTTTCAGATTTCATCTACTGATCTATTTTACATTAAACAGTATTTTCACATATAATTTCTACAACTAACATCCTTCTCTTTAAATTAATATTAAATTTAACATTAATATTTTCACTGACTCTTAACCATTTTCTTTTAAACTCTCCACAATCCCATTTCATGATGCTTTCCTCCCTTTCTCCCATTCCCTTGCCTTCTTCCTCTTCTTCTTCATTTTCTTATAACTCCCTTCTGCCTCTTTTCTTTTTCACTCTGTTAATTTTCCCTCTCAATATTTCCCCATTTATTTTTCTTCTTTTCAGTTTTGAGATTTATTCTCTCTTATCCATTTTTATTCTATCACTGTTAATCCCAGTGTAATCATCTTTATCTTTATTTTCATTTATTTTCTTTTCAATATTTTCTCCTTGTTTCTCTTGCTTCTCAATCATCTTTTCTCTTTCTTTTTTCTTGCATTCTAACCAATCCTCTGCTTCCTTATTTCCCTTAATTGTTTCTCTTATTTTTTCAAACATCTCCCTTAATATCTCACATTCATCCTCCCAATTCTCCATATTGTCACTTTAGAAGGCTAGAATTTTCCAATTTATTATTTTCATTTACTTATACTTCTAGTTTCAAAGTCCATGCGATATCTCCTTTTTCTTTCCAAATAGTGTCCAGTTCAAATGCTCACTTGAGCCATCACAATCTCAGTCCTTGTCCTCTCTGCTTCTGTTCATCTTTTCAGCTGTATACTCCTATGGCTCTTTCCCACGATCTCTCCTCCAGCAGATATCTCTCTTCAATTCACAACTCTTTCTGCAGCAAAGTATCCATTTTATAACTCCACGGGAACACCCGTTTCCTCTCTTCCGAGTTAAATCATTTTATTGTTTAAAAAATGTTCCTCTGTCTCCTTTTCCTTTGTCTTGTTTTTATTTCTTTCAAAATCCAATTTTAAATCCAGGTGGAAGATTCCTTTTAGGGCTTTCATTTTAACTTTAAAGTTCCTCTTTTTTTTCTCCTCTGCTTAAATTCCCAAGTGCAAATTAGCCGCTAATTGCTCATTGGGATTTCTTTCAAGCTTTTAAAAGTTTTTTCTTCTTACCTGTGAGTTGGCCAATCATTTCTAACAATACTCTGTTCAATTACCACTCCTGCACTTCCTCTTTCTGATTGTGGCCGCTCCAGCTTTTGACAGCTTCATGGCTGCCTTCCTTTGCCAATGGGTCGAAGACTAATGCTGGCACTTCAGGGAACTTGCTCTTTCCCTAACCATGCCAGCCTGTCTCTTCTTTCTTCACTGTCCCTACAAGACAGTTATGATCCCTTGGGATCCCCAAAATTGGCTGGGATATTGGTGCTCTTCTGGAGCTCCAGAATCCACACCGTATCACCCGATGCTGGCCACACCCTCTCACCTCTGTTAATTTTTAATAGGGAGATGTCACTGAAATTTGCTCCTTGAAGTAGAGCAAATTAATTCAAAATACATATTAATTTAATTGAGGACAGAGCAATTGGATCTATAATATAAATGTTAAGAAAAATTTTTAACTTTAAAGGAAGAATAAAGAAAAACTTAAAATAGAAAAGCCCTGTAAAGATATTTTAATTGGATTTGAATTGGAGGGTAAAATCTGGATTTGAAATATATAAAAATTAAGAAGAGAAAGAAGAAATTAGAAAATATCAGGCCATTGGATTTAATACACAAATTGGATACTTTGTTAAGCTGTTGGTATAAAACTTGTGGATTGGAGAGAGACATCTACCGGTGGAAAAAAAGTACTACACTAAACATCTTGAAATCTGAAAAAACAAATACAGTGACCTTGATCAACGAGCCGTGAGAAGTTTTAAGGAGGCTGTTTTTTTTTTCAACTATTTGACTTTGATAATTAAAAGAGGTGACAAAGAATAAAATTTTAAACTAGAGTTAAAACCTAATTAGAACATCAAAATGTGGCAGGAATTAATTGAGATGTTAAAATGGTATGTATATCATTTGACTTGGATAGAAAGAAATCAAAAATTTTGCCAGATTCAACTGGTAACTGGATTCAACTGGATAAACAGATTACCAATGAGAAGCAAGAAAACAACAATGAAAATAAAGACATTGATGAAAAATTAAATGATTATATTGGGAGTAACAATGAAAAAAAGAGAAGGATTAGGAAAATACAACCAACAAAAAAGAAACAAATTAAGAGAAGGAAAGGGGAGAGGAAAAGATTAGAGAAAAACATTGTTAATGATTACACTGGGATTAACAGTGGTAAAAATAGAGAGAGTAGAAAGAAACAAATGAAACAAGGAAAAGGGAAGAGATTGGGGCAAAAAATTTAAATTATTACACTGGGATTAACAGTGGGGAAACAAAGAAAGTGAAAAGAGAAAAGGGGAACAGATCAGATGGGAATGTAGGGCAAATTAAGTGAGTAATGGATTTAAAAGCTAAAGGAAGGAAACAGTGGGAAAGATATAATAACTACAAAAAGAAAAAAAAAGAAAATGAGAGAATGGATTAAAAGGAGGGGAATTTTAAGAGATAATTTGCTATATGGACCAGGAGAAAATGGTTAAAAGGAGGAATTAGTGGAAAGGAGGAAGGGTAATAATGATATCATGATTAATATCGGTGATTGTAATACTTGAATGGGTTGAAATATATTCTGTAATACCCTGTTTTCCCAAAAATAAGACATCCCCTGATAATAAGGCCATTTGGGCTTTTGAGCACATGGAAATAGGGCCAAGCGCTTACTTCAGGGTTAAAAAAAATATAAGGCAGGGTCTTATTTTTGGGAAAACACAGTATAAATGGTAGAAATACTAGGATTAATAAATACTAGGATCCTAGTATTAATACTAGGATTGAAATATTAGGATAGGAAAAAATTGAACTTCGGGGAAGATGATTGGAAATGATGATAGAATTGTGAAATATAAAATGATTTATCTAGAAAAGGAAATTTAAATAAAATGGAAATGGAAGATAGGTTTATTTAAATGTAAAATGATAATTTGAAATTATCTACTTAGAGGGGAAGATGATTGGAAATTATGATATAAATTGTGAAATATAAAATGATTTATTTAGAAGGGATTTATTTAGAAGATGAAATGGAAATCTAAATGAAATTGAAATGGAATAAGATATTTTTACGTAAAAAAAGGTGATGTGGAAAATAAATTTGAAGAAATATATTGTTAAAAAGGTAAAATGATTAATAAGGAAACATGACATAATAATCTGGTCCACCTGAAGAAAACAATCGATATTAAGAAATAAGTGTGAAATATCAAAATGATTGAGTGTAAATTAAAGGGTTTCAATAGAATAAAGAAATATTGGAAAATATATGTGATAAAAGGAGAAATAAAATAATGAAATTTAATAAGATTAAGATTAGGAGGTTAGGGCAGATGGCAATATTGATTATATATTAAATATAAAATAGAGATGAAAAAGGGAAATGTAGAAAAGGAATACAATGGCAGAAATTGAAATATATAATTTAAATTTGGGGAAAATAAGCTGAATGAATTTTGACTTGGTCAATACTCTATTCAGAAAAAATGTATGTTTGTCTGTTTAAAAAAAAATACACACACACAAAAAAAAAGGAATTGAGAATTCAGTAGCTTGTATTTCCAACACATATTGAATACAATTGTTTTAGTGAATGATTTCTTGACATAAAATAGAGGAGGAACAAAGAGAAATATGTAGTAACTGATTAATCATCCCTTAAATCAAATTATAATCAATTTAATATTGATCAATCACATCGTAGCATGTTATATAGGAGGGATGATTAATGTTTCCTTGGTCAAGTAGTTCTACCTTATTATTACTATACTCTCACCATTGTATGTACTCTCACCCTTTTCTAAGCATCATTAGAGTATTCATCTTTAACAGTTCTGTTTTATCTCACATCTCATTTAGGTCCACCTCATTTAACAAGAGGAATCATTGCTCCTTGGGAGTATCTATTTCAGAAAAAAGCTCTGCCTGAAATTTGGTAGGGCATTCCTAACTGAAAAGGCTACTATTTCTTCAAGTTTAATCACAAACCCTCCTTTCTCCATTTCATAGCAGCTCAGGATAGGCCTCTGAAGCACATGTGTTATCCTTATTATTTAAGTAGGTATGCAGTACTTTGATTACTTAATGTTAGTGCTTGGATAATAAATTGCTGAACTGCACTTCTGTGCAACCAATTTTTCTTTGATCTGGAAAGACAGTCAGAGCTGAACTGTGCATTAGTACTATATATCTTACTACCAGAATCAGTTTGGTAAACCCTTGAAATAAACTGATTAATTTTCAGCTGCAAAGGGAGGAATGTTACCCCTTTAATTAAGGCTGAATTCATATTGGATGCATCGCAGGAAATACAGCTTGCATAAATATAGATCTCAAAACATTAATGCACTTTCTCTTTGCATAAGGAACTTGGGTTTTTGTTTGTTTTTAGTCTTGTTTTAGTTGAATGGAAATGTAGTGCTGGATGGATAGAAGGACTATAATATTTTGAACCTTCTTTTAATGACTGCCTTTAATATCATGCTAGTCCAAGTTTCAATGGGATTCAGGATATTGATAAAACCAAGACATCCTAGGCGTATGTTTTTTGGGAGGCATAACATGTTACTGAAAACAGCAATTGTGTTTTATTCATCTGAGTTTAGAGTTAAGCATATCATTTGACTCACTGATAGGTTCTAGGTGGAATTGGCTTTAAGGTTAGAAAATGAAAACATAACTGTTATTTGGTTTGGATCAATTATATGATCAAGGGTATATTGGCAGTGTTTGTTCTTATATCTTTATCTTTATCTTTTATTAGATTTGTATACCGCCCTTCTCCTTTCGGACTCAGAGCGGTGAACAGCCAGAATAAAAACATTTGTACACAAAAGTTAAAATAATTTTTAAAAATAATTAAATGAAATTTGGCCCATAATTTAAAACATTTCAATTAAAAATCAGTATCAAACGTTAAAACCAACATGGAATCAGGCCAGCCCGGCTAACTGGAAAAAGTAAGTTTTTAGGGCCCGACGAAAAGTCTGGAGGTCTGGGATCACTCGTATCTCTGGGGGTAGATCGTTCCAGAGGGTAGGTGTTACCACAGAGAAGGCTCTCCCCCCTGGGGGTCACCAGCCAACATTGTCTGGCTGACCTCACCCTGAGGAGGCTCTCTCTGTGGGAGCGAACTGGCCGGTGGGAGGCAATTGGTGGCAGAAGGCGGTCCCGTAAGTACCCCGGCCCTAAGCCATGGAGCACTTTAAAGGTGGTCACCAACACCTTGAAGCGCACCCTGAAGTCCACCGGAAGCCAATGCAGCTCGCGGAGGAGAGGTGTTACGTGGTAGCTCCCCGTCGCTTCCATAATCCCCGCGCGGCCGCATTTTGCACCAGTTGGAGCCTCCGGGTGTACCCCAAAGGGAGCCCCATGTAGAGAGCGTTACAATAGTCCAGACAAGAAGTGACGAGTGCTTGAGTGATCGTGCGTAAGGAGTCCTGAATCCCTCCAACCGGCACAACATGATACCATGGTTGATGGTATCAAAAGCCGCTGAGAGATCTAACAGGACCTGGATAGAGGAATAACCCCTACCCGAGCCCTCCAGAGATCATCCACCAATGCGACCAATGCCGTTTCCGTGCTGTACCCAGGCCTGAAACCAGACTGGAGTGGGTCCAAATAGACAGTTTATATTTTAAACTGTGTATCTAAAAAAGGGGACATAGACAAAAACTTGTTTCAGACAATATATACATCTAGAATGAATATGGATTTGGCAGCAAGATCTGACCATGTTCATGTTCAGCCTTAATAAAGCTTACAAGTTAATGTTAACATTTCAATCATTGCAATTTGGTCCAGGGTTTAAGGCAACAGGCTAGAAACCAGGAGACTGTGAGTTCTAGTCCTGCCTTAGGCATGGAAACTGGCTGGGTGATCCAGGACCAGTTACCAGTTATTCTCTTGGTTTATGACATCAGGTTCAGGTGACAAGCCAGTGGGTCAATTATTGTCTCAGACAATGAATCAACATTCAGTGGATGCTAAAAAAGTGAACCCTGCACTTGCAGAAAAATGCTAGGAGGGAAAAAAATAATAATTACGAATTACATTTGCTCATGATTGTAATTTTCTTCTACAGTTTCTTCTGTCCTTTCTTCTGCTTTGGACATCTATCTGGTGCTAATTATGTGGAGTTTTGCAGGCCCCTTGAGTATTTGTAATTTGTGCTCTGAAATTAGATGCTGGTAGTCCAGAGGACTGTGGGGAAGAACTTAAAAGAGCAAAACCATTCCTTTTCTGATTCTTATATTTATGCATTAATTCTGGTTATTTTTAGCAGGCCAAATTTCATATTTTGAGTTTCTTACCGAAACGATTCCTTAAGCCCTTCTTTCCATGGTACATGTGAGAAGTGGCCTTCTTCATCCAAGTTATTTGCAAAAATCAATAAATGAGGACATAATCTGGGTTGTGAGATGCTTAACTGATTTCGTTTGGATAATGCTGTAAACTACTCTCTCTCGACAACATATAATTGGTGCAAATGTGTGCTTAGGATAATTTATCATGCGATTCTATACATGGAAGTGAAATTAATCCATATCTGCCCCTGAATGGTTTTATGGCACATTTTGCAATTTAGCAGTATTTGATGGGAACATTTCAATTCCGGGCATGCTGGTTTCCAGAAAAGAGAAAACAATAAATTTAGAGTACATCATTGTCTGTCATTATCAAATAGAGTTCATGAACCTAACATGTAAAGGTTACCAAAGTGTGGTCTTGGGAAGGGGTGTGTATGTGTGTGTGGAGAGAGAATGTCTGAATAATCATCACATTATGAACATTTGGCAATAGTTTTCTATCATTAAAAAAGAAAGCAATAATTTCAGTATATGTAACTTCCTTCCTTCCTCCTTTCCTTCCTCCCTCCCTTCTTTCCTATCTTTACAAAATGAGCCACGGTGGCATAGTGGTTAGAGTGCAGTACTGCAGGTACTTCTGCTGATCACCAGCTGCCAGCAATTTGGCAGATCGAATCTCACCAGGCTCAAGGTTGACTCAGCCTTCCATCCTTCCGAGGCTGGTAAAATGTGGACCCAGATTGTTGGGGGCAATATGCTGACTCTGTAAACCGCTTAGAGAGGGCTGTAAAGCACTATGAAGTGGTATATAAGTCTAAGTGCTATTGCTATCATGTCTTCCCTGGTCCTTCTCTTCACTAGATTAGCCATGCCCAGTTCCTGTAACCGTTCTTCATATGTTTTAGTCTCCAGTCCCTTCATCATCTTGGTTACATTGGGGTTTTTTTGGCTGCTGCCACACACTGCTGGCTCATACTTAACTGGTTGTCCACTAAGGCTCCAAGATCCCTCTCACAGTTACTGCTATTAAGCCTGGTTTCACCCAGTCTATATGTGTACTTTTGATTTTTCTTGCCTAAGTGTTAGATTTTATTTTTCTCTACATTGAATTTCATTTTGTTAGATAGGGCCCAGTGTTCAAGTCTGTCAAGATCCATCCATCCATTTAGGGTGTTGGTTATTCCTGCCAGTTTAGTATCATCCACAAGTTTGGTAACTTCCCCTTCTATTCCCTCATCTAAGTCATATAAGAAGATATTGAAGAATACTGGGCCTAAGACGGAACCTTGTGGTACCCCACTGCTTACTTCCCTCCATGTAGATGTAGTACCACTAAGGACTAATTGTTGAGTACGGTTTGTCAGCCAGTTACAAATCCATCTGATGGTGATGCTATCTATCCCACTTGTTTCTAGCTTACCAAGAAATCTACTTTGTTGAATGCCTTGCTGAAGTCTGAGTATATAATGTCCACAGTATTGGTCTAGTAATTTAGTCACTGTGTTGAAGAATGAAATAAGATTGATTTGGCATGATCTGTTTTTAACAAGCCCGTGATGATTTCTAGTTATTACTTTACTCATTTCTAGATGTTGGCAGATCCGTTTTTTATCATTTTTTCCAGTATCTTCCCGGGTATTAATGTTAGGCTGATTGGTCTATAGTTTCCTGGGTCTGTTTTTTCCCCCTTTTTTGAAGATGGGAACCACATCAGCTCTTTTCCAGTCCCCCGGTGCTCCAGGATTTTTGAAAAATGTGGTACAGTGGTTCTGAGATGACATCTTCCAGCTCCTTTAGAATTCTGGGATGTAATCCATCAGGTACCAGTGATTTGTATTTATCCAGATCAGACAGATGTTCTCTTACCTTTTTTTTTTTTTTTGCTTATTTAACTTTTATTTCTAGTTTGTCTTTTACAGTTATGTTTTTGATAGGTTGGACTATAGTTCCTTTTTGTGCGAAGACCAATGCAAAGAATGAGTTAAGCAGCTCTGTTTACTCTCTGCTGCCTGTTACTTCCTTGCTGCCTTCTCTCTTTAGTGGACTGACTGTTTCCTTGATTATTTTCTTGTTATTTATGTGTTGGAAGAAACTTTTTTAGTTATCTTTGACTTTTGTCGCAAGTCTTTGTTTATTCTGAGCCTTTGCTTTCCTGACTTCATCTTTGCATATTCTGTCTATCTGCTGATATTCTGCCTTAGTTATGTGTCCTTCTTTCATTTTTTTTTGTACTTGTCTTTTTTGTCTTTCAATTTGTCAGAGAGATCTTTGTGCATCCATGCTGGTTTCTTCTTGGATTTCTTGTTTTTCTTTTTCAGTGGTATTGTGCTGGACTGGGCTTTTTAGAGCATATTTTTCAGAGTTTTCCAAGTTTCTTGAGTTGTTTTCCCCTTTAGGATTTTCATCCAAGGAATCTTTCCCAAATTCTCACTGAGTTTGTTAAAATCAGCTCCTTTAAAATCTAGGATTTGGCCACCCCACCTATGCCAGCATAAGAGGCATGCCACGAATTTCATAAGTGAAGGAATTTTGGCAAGCAGGGTTCAGGAGAAGAGCATTTTTGGCTGTGGCTTCTGCCCTTTGGAATATTATATCCTCTGAGGTGAGATCCACACCAACCCTCCTAACCTTCCTTAATGGCCTAAAGATCTGCCAGTTGGCCTGGGACCCCAATGGGAGGGTATTACTTATTATTAGGTGGCAATAGGACTAAGAGAAGACCCACCTCTCCCCGTGTTCTTTAGCCTTCCTTCTCTCCCTCCATCTTTTAATGATAAATTATTATTTATTGTTTTATCATTTTAATATTTGCTGGTTTAAAGGTTTGTAACCTGTCCAGAGTAACTTCTAGATGAGATGGGTGGCCATCCTAATTTAATAAATAAATAAACTCCCAGTCTGTGAGATACATGTAAAGTAACCCAACATTATTATCATCCTGGAAGAAAGAATTGGCAAACCATACTACAAGAAAACTATATCGGTGTTTCAGTTCAGTACATATGAAGTTGTGGAAAAAAAATGAAATTTTTGAAACGCTACAAGGAGGACAAAAAAAATTAGTAAATCAGGGCTGGGTGCATGTTCACAAAGTTGATTGGACTGGTGTCTGTGATGGTGTAATTGGTTTTGTTATTGTTGTCCTCTGTTAATATTTTGTCCTCTGTGGAAATCAGATCACTTTGTCACCAGGTTCATCAGATTGTTATAACTTTTCCAACTTCCTTCATATCTCAAATTCTAGGATGGGAAAGGATCTACAGCAGGACTGTCAAACTCGCATTGTCACGACATTGTCACGTGACATATCGGGACTTTTCCCCTTTTGTTAAACTGGCATGGGCATGGCCAGCATGTGATGCATCTGGCCCGCGGGCTGTGAGTTTGACAGCCCTGATCTACAAGGTCAGATTTTGGAACATCAGTATGACCCATCAAAATATTTCAGATGTTCTGGGAAAGAGTTGGCAGTCCTAAGGTTGGAAGGACATATCACTGTGATTTCTACCAGAAAATCCAAAGCCAGAAGCCTTGATTGATTAGCTTTGCGAAATCATTGGGTGACCTTGAACATGTTGCTCATTTTTCATCATAATCTTTATGATACAGATTATTATGAAGATAAATGAGAATAATTTTAAAGGCTTTGTACATTGACCAATAAACTTTAGAGAGTGAAAATATGAACATCTCAGGGTGTCCCTTAAATTCCATTCATAGAAAATTACCATTTCTTCCTGGAACATCATCATATATATCCTTCCAGCTTTAGATGAAGAGATGTTGGCTCTGTCAAACGAAGATCTTTTAGAAAAAGCCTCCACTGTTATTTTCCTTGCTTTTTAGAATGTGTCTATGGACACATAATTTGGTAGTTTCTATGAATAATGAAGTTAACAGCTGTTTTGCAAATTTGTTAAAGGGCACCCTACCCTAGGGAATTCACAAACTGTAAATCAGAATGGTCAAGCTTCTAGGTCTTTATTTTAAATTTTATATCCAAGCTGAAAGTGAGATGCTCTCATAAAGATCTCTCTCTCATCCCGTCTCTCTTTCACACACACACACAAATCCATATATTATTAATACACTTTGATGTACTAGAGACAAAAGATTTTTTCTGGAGAAATATTCCAAATTGTAGTTTATCCAAACTGAGATACTACATTCGAGATGCAGAAAACATCCAAAACATCATTCTACATTCCAGATGCAGAAAAACATCCAAAACATCCAGGAATATTCTCATGGGTATATGAGTTTGAACTTTCTGTGCTCAAATAATTCTTAACTTACGTTCTAGAACCCGCGCAGGTAAAATGAAAATATCTGGTAGCTTTTTTTGCTATCAGTAAAGGAATTCGCAATGTCTTCTTATCTTAAAATACCCTTAGATTCCTTCCAGAGATAGTGGAAATAAAAAGGAGGAAGTGGATGTGAAAGAATAAAAAAAACATATATGGGAAGTAATAAAATAAAATACTGCTTGCATAATAACTGCAACAGGCAATACAGGCAATATTTTTGCAGCCAAAAGCTGGTTCCCCCCCCCCGCCCCATTTTTCCAAGCAGTTAATTAATAAAATAAAAGATGGTACTGGAATAAGTAGATTATCTTCTCCCATTTAGGCATTGGAGTTGTTAAAAATTAGGGATATGTTAAGCCTATTGTAGATTAAAACATATTTATAATTTGCCAAATCATTGCTTTGCCAGGAAACATTGATCCTTAGAAACTTCAGGGGCCACTCATATTATGAACCATCTTTATTTTAAGCTAAAATTGTTATTTGTTTGTTTGTTTGCTTGCTTGCTTTATTTATTTATTTATTTTTATTTATTTGTTTGTTTGTTTGAATGATGACATACCAAAATAACTTATTAGTCTAAATGTATTCATACTCAGCTATAATGTAAACAATCTCATCACAAATCCTGTGTATCTGGGTATCTTTTCCACTTTTTCTCACTAGTCTCATCTTTCCATCATATGTTCAACAGAAACCTGATTTTGCTTTTTCTGTCCCTAGCTAACCAACGCGATAAATGGTGCTGGGGGAAAAAAAGTCTGCTGCCTGGCATGGATTCTAATTGGCCGTGATAGTGGTCAGCTGCCGATTTGTTTATAAACTGGAAAATCTACAAATTGCCAGCCATCTGCCCAGCACAGTCTGCTAATGAATGCCTGTAGCCTGCAGATCCATACACTGATTGCCTCCATGTCTCTGTGCTGTCACCTGGGGTGATCTGCCAGAGTTTGAGATCTGAAAATAAGTTGTGACTTCACTGTCATTGGCTAATTCTTATAGATATGAAATACCCATTGCAAAGGTGTAGATGATACACTTTTTCATATTTCGATGGAAGGTATGAGGGGTCTTTGGTGCTCTCTGAGTTTGGTTATTTTCTTGCAGACATTTCATTACCCAAATGAACATAATCAGTGCTATCAGTAACTATCATTGATGATGTTACCTGATTTGCATAATGTATTTATTTATTTATTGGTTCGATTTATATGCCGCCCTTCTCCGGAGACTCAGGGCGGCTTATATACTTTTGTATATACCTGCTTAGTAGGGCTTTCGGGGCCCCCATAAGCGGTGTTCTTTTTTATACAAAGTCAGTTTATTGGCCCTACAATCCAGGTCCTCGTTTTACCTACTTTGAAAGGATGGAAGGCTGAGTCAACCTTGAGCCTGGTGAGATTTGAACTTGTAGTAATTGCAGGCAGCTGGTGCTACTTAACAGCACTTTAGTCTGCTGCGCCACTAAGGCTCTTTGTAATGACACATCTGCAAGAAAGCAACCCTGATTTCAACTCTGAACTACAAATATACTCCTTTATTGATGGAAGATATAGTTTTTGCAATTAATTTACCTGCTTTGCAGGATCAAGTACTTTGGTGTGGTTTCACATTAGCAGATTTGGGACAGCTCTCTGGAGTGGAACAATCTTTCACTCAGAGTTTGCTGGAAAGTCTTTAAGGTTCAGAGCGTGTGACTCCTTAAGAAAAATCTTTGGAACTTCAGGATTGCTTTATACCATGGGGGAAATACTAGCAGGGATTTCCCATTACAATGCTTTCCCAAGAGAGAAGGGACGCTACTTCTTTCCTTTGAAAAAGAAAAGGAAAGACTCATGGAGTCATAGAGTTGGAAGACAAAAAATATTTGTTCATCACTCTTCCCAATTCTGAAGGTTCTGTGCTTTGATTTTGTTGCTTCATTATGATATTTTTCAGCCATTTGCCTCAGTAAGTGGTTGCTTTTAGCATCTGGAGATGCTTCACATTATGTGTGTATCACTTCTATTTCTAAAGGGTCTTGGTGTAATGCCTTAGCTGGGGGGGGAGAGAGAATGGGGTTGTATATTGTGACTTTACCTGGTCTATCCTACTCCTTTCTTTTTTCCATTGTCCTCCAGGTTTGTACCTCTTCTCTGGAGATTTCCTTATTTGTCACATTTTTCCAGTTCAGAAGACATAGAACAAAACGAAGCTCTGCATTCTTGTTTTACCAATTCTGCATCTCTCCTACCCTTTTATCAGCATTCTATTTTATTAGTGTCTGTAATATATAGACTTCTATATAGACATCCAAGGAAATGCACAGCAAATTCAGCTTTCTTCACTGTTCCTATGCCCTTACTGAATGCACTGAATAAAGAAGGTTCCATATTATTTTCATTTCCTGCTTTTTTTTTTCTCACCTGAATTCATTGTCATTCTACTTTATCAAGCAGCTATTAATTGGAGGAGGACCATTTGATGCCATCCAAGTCTTTTTTATTCCCATGATGTTTAGTCAACATGGATAGTGTTAAGAGATTCCAGGGACAGTACCAGACTTGTCTATTTCAGGGGTCTGCAACCTTAAACACTCAAATAACCATTTGGACCCGTTTCCCACAGAAAAGAAAACATCGGGAACCACAAAACTCTTCCCGTGCCTATTTCTTGAGCAGCCACAAAACTAGCATATGTAGTTGAATTAAACGTTCTGTTTTCTTCTGAAACTTTTCTTTTTTTGGATTTATCCATGGTTGGCCTACCGGGGGTTGAAAAGCTCAATAAATCATGGGTCGGTGGGAGTCGTACATTGGCGGTTGTGACACATATTTTGAGTGACAGGGAGTTGCAACAGATGGGTGAAAGAGCCACATGCGGCTCCAGAGCCACAGGTTGCTGACCCTTGGTCTATTTTAATATAATTAATTTCAAATCGCGAACCAGGGTGGTATATCAATATTCATAGTTTATGAATTGTTTTTTCTCCACTCACTTTCTTTTAAGGTGGAATGGCTTAAGAATGAAGAACCAGTCAATGCTGAACAGGATGAAAATATTGATACCCGAGCAGATCATAATCTAATTATCCATCAAGCCCGGCTGTCTGATTCAGGGAACTACACTTGCACTGCATCCAACATTGTTGCCAAAAGAAGAAGCCTCTCAGCCACAGTCGTGGTGTATGGTCAGTAGGTGTGACATGCTGTAACTTCTTGGACTATGAGTATCACTCTTGCTTGATCAATACAGTTAAAGAATTCTTTTAAGCATCACTGCTGGCCAAGGATTTCCTAGAATTGAGGTCCACACATCTTAAAGTTGCCAAGGTTGAAAAATATTGGGTTAAAGCATCAGACTAGAAACCAGGTGGCTCTGAGTTCTGGTCCCATCCTTGATATGAAGCCAGGTAGATGACCTTGAGATAGTCATTTTCTTTCAGCCCTAAAACAGAGTTAATGGCAAATAACTTTTGAAAACCATGCCAACAAAAATGCAATGACTTGTCCAAGCAGTCTCCAAGAATTAGATACAATTGGACAGAAGGAAAAAAAGTTTAATAGAACACTGAAATAAGCCTTCTACTCCTAATAGTGATTGGGAGACAGATTATGTCAATGCTCCCTTTACTGACTTCTAACTGTTCATGAACTATGTGTGCATCCAAGCAAAATATAATTTTATTATTGTTTTTAATAACAATAACTTTTAATAACTTAATAAAATAACATCTTTCTGTTCAATCAGAGATTAAGATCCTTGATTTCAAAACAGAGTTGAGAGCATAACAGTTGTGACTACATAAATTCTATGTATACTTTGCTGAGAATGAGTGGGCATAAGAGGTACAAAGTCCATTAGTGAATAGAAGTGTGTCTCAGTGGAGGAGAAAGGTTATATTAATGTGGAACTGGGGCTAAATATTCCCCACTTTTTTCTTAGATAGTAAAATATCAGTTATATTGAAGACTCTATAGCTGTCTCTAACCTACTAAAGCTCGATTTCCACAAGATATAATCAAGGTAAGGATGTTGGGTAGTGCAATTAAGCAATATCTTGAGATCCAAAGTCTAATGTATACTAATGATACCTGTCTGTACAACAGTGGAGCCTCTTAATCAAACTTAAGACATAGAATTACAATGACCTTACAGACATTTTTCGGACAGCTGAACTTGAAATGCAGCAGGGAAGTTTTCTGCTTCTTTCTTTCTTCATTTCATCTTTTCTTCTTATTAAAGTACCAAATGGCATTTCATTGATTAAGAACGAAGGATGTCTCAACCCTTCACTTCGCTTTGCTTCCCTCCCTTTCCTAATTGAAATGAAAACCACTTTGGTCTAGTGTTAAGGTACCAGCCTAAAAACCAGGAGTTCTAATCCTCTCTTAGGCCTGAAAGCCAGTTGGAAGACTTTGGGGTTGTCACTCTGTCTCATCGCAAATCACCTTATAGGATTGTTCATGAGGGGAAAATTGGAGGAGAAAGGAGTATCTTGAATTCTTTATAAAATTAATAAAGGTGGGATTAAAAAACAATTTTTAAAAAATATGCTTGGAAAGAATTAAAATGAGCCTATGTCATCATTAGTTCCTTACCAAAACATATCCGTTTATTGATACTATGTCATTTAGGTAGGTGCATCTCAGTAATACTTGCACATCAGCATGTAAAATGGAAATGGTGATAATTCTCACGTTTTTTTGTTTTTAAGGAGAAAATATTGAAAATGGAAAGCTTTGTAACAAAGACTGACTGCTAATATGCTATCCACCTGTTCTCCTATATTTGTGTTTGCATAGTGAACGGAGGCTGGTCTTCTTGGACGGCTTGGTCGGACTGCAATGCCCAGTGTGGCAGAGGAATGCAAAAGAGATCCCGCACATGTACCAACCCTGCTCCCCTCAATGGTGGTGCTTTCTGCGAAGGAATGTCTGTACAGAAAATTACCTGCACATCATTGTGTCCCAGTAAGCAAGATATCCTGTTAACAGTGTAGCCAGGAGGCAGGGCTCTTAGCGCATGTAGAGCCCCAGGCTCGGGTGTGTAGCCAGGTCCTTAAAGCTTTA
The DNA here is from genome assembly GCF_059756535.1 of Pantherophis guttatus. NCBI lineage: Eukaryota > Metazoa > Chordata > Lepidosauria > Squamata > Colubridae > Pantherophis > Pantherophis guttatus. The sequence goes on along the minus strand of NC_142071.1, from coordinate 13,025,104 downwards.
GGGAAGGCTAACAGGATTGGGGGCATTCTAATCACTGAAGGATGTTTCACAGAGCAGGGGCTCCTGCAGAAAAAGTTTTTTTTCTAATCCCCATCAACTGGCATTCTTTGGCTGATGGATTTGCAGAATGCCTGTCTTATTTGATCTGGTTGGATGGGTAGAAACTCTGGAAAAAAGGTGATTCCTCAACTATCTTTATTGCAGGGTGTGGTAGATGTTGGGACATGAACACAACTATAACCTTTTTTCTTTTTCAATGTCCCAGTTTCTCCAGAATCACAGAATTGAATTATAGGCCAAATGGTTATTAAGATTTTAATCTGCAACCTGATTCTTATGCATTCTGATTATTTGTGTGTTTGTGTGTATGTATGCATTTTTCTTTTTGTCTTCTGCATATTCCCTATGGGTTTTATTACCTAAAGCAGTTTGAATACCATGGATGTTTGAGCACCTATCTATGATCTAAATTGGAATTTAGTGGAACTGTACTATACACTGCAAGCATTTTCTCCTCCTTAACTTCCTCTCTTAACTAGGCATGGTTTGAACAGGTACTTCAAGCAGAACTGGACAAGGCTTGTACAGGTTACAAGCTGGAAAGTGTGCTCTCTGTAAGGCAATTCACAAATGTATTGATCCTGAATTTCTCTTAGACGTAAACAAGAGGACTGCAAGGCTAGCTCTGATATTTCTGGCACATGTCAAAAACTCTGGATTTTGTTGGAATCTGGATTTCCATAGCAACATTACTTTCACTTCAAGCAATTGTTGAAGCAAAAAGCCTCAAACCATTGTTGAATCTCATAAATAATCATAGCCACCAATCTCTGGGTTTTCTTTCCACTTCCTCCTTTTCCACCAAAAGAGTTGATGCTAAAATCTGTTTCCCAGTGTGCTGAGGCTGTCCTTTCTCCTAAATGCTTACCTTGTTCTCATTTTTTTCCTGTAATCTCTTCAAATGTGTTCTTGTTTACTTGAATGGGTCAAGATGGCCAAAATTCAAGTAATATACTTTTCTCCATCTTTGTCCTAAACCTAGGTATTCATACTTTTAGATCAACAAAAACCTTGTATCAGGAAATTCCCTTAAGAACGTCTTCCTTGGGATTTAATTGAAAGGTTAATATATTTAACCTTCTCAAAATCTAGGGTATATGTGTACCTCTGGAGTAGACCTGTGAAGAAATGATTAAAGGACAGGACACTTCTCATGTCCATCTCATAATTAAGACTTGTGTTAAAAATCTCACAAGCCAGTTATGAGAAGTTCACCAATATCTTCCTTTTGCTTGAAAAACAGAAATGGAAAGAAGTATATTTTCTATTAAAATGAGGAGGAAGAAGGGAAAATATTGACATGCTATTTCTTCCAAATGTTCAAATCTCATTTGAGGAAGATATTCTTAATTCCTCCAGCCAAACCCCAATGTCATGCTTCAAGTGAGGGACTACTGAAAATTATGTAATAGAAAACCAATTGTGGTATTATTTCTATGAGAATGAAAAGGAGAAAATGTGCAAGCAGAGACATTCTTCCTTTCTATATTTTGTATTCTATATTCTGTATCTCCAACAGGAATACAAATCAATTGGATGATACAGGTAGTCCTTGACTTACAACAGATCATTTACTGACCATTCAAAGTTACAACAGAAACTGAAAAAAGTAATGTTAAGTTGGGTGAATGAGGACGCAGCAAGCCAGGCAGTGAGTGACAACAGCTCTTTATTGTAGAGTGAGAACCCAGCAATTGACCAGGGGAAACAACTCCCTTTATATACCTTGCAGCTGTGGTGGTCAGCCAATCAGCTGACGGTCAGTTAATTCAAACTGCCCGCCCAAAATCTACATACATAACACTCCTCCCCTCCCAGAAGTCACTTGGGGTGGACATTAGCATACAAAGTCTCTCAAGTGACCAGGGCGTGTCCGCACCCTAGTTGACCTGCACAGTTCAGTCGGAGGTGTGGCGTCAAGTAGGTTGGAGGAACTCCCTGTTTCTCCCTGCTCCACCAATGGAACCTCCAAGAATTAGTTGTGGGCGGCGACTTCTGCGGGTGGTCGATCTTCTGCGATGGGGTGGTGCTGGATCTCGGGGCCGACAGCTAAGTCCTCCGCTAGATTCGGGTTTGAGTTAGGTCGAGAGTTCTGTTGGTAGCTAGGGAGCGGTTCGTCGAGTGTGTCTTCTGTGTCGGCGGCCCAATGCTTCTGTAACTGATCAATGTGTCGGTGCCAAATCCTCCCATCTCCCATGTCTACTCTATACGACTTGGGCCCGGTTACCTCCGTGATTGTCCTGGTTTCCCAGAGGGGCCCGTTCCCATAATTCCTAGCGAATACTGGCATTCCTGTTGTCAACTCCCTACGTCTTTTCTCTGCCCCTCTGAAGTTGTCAGGGGAATAACTGGGGTGTAGCCTGTCTAGGACTCCTCGGAGCTTTCTCCCCATCAGAAGTTCCGCCGGGCTGCTGCCTATGGCGGTGCATGGTGTGGCATGTTGGGCCATTAAGAATTTATCTCTCCTCTCCTACCAGTCCCCGGGACCTAGGCGTGAGATGGCTTCCTTAGCCATTCTCACAAATCTCTCCACCAATCCATTGCTAGCCAGATGAAATGGGGCGGAGAGCACATGTCTGATCCCCAACTCTGCTAGGTACCCCTCAAACTGTGTGGCCGTGAACTGGGACCCGTTATCTGAGACTAAGGTGTCCGGTAGGCCATGGATGGTGAACAACTGCCTTAGCTTCCTAATGACGGCGTTGGTGGTAGTGGTTTTCATGAGTCTGATCTCCAACCACTTCGAGAAAGCATCCACAACAACCATAAATACCTGCCCATGGAATGGGCCAGCGAAGTCTATGTGGATCCTGGACCAGGGACCCTGGGGCCATTCCCATTCCCTGACCGGTGCTGTGGGGGGGTCTGGCCTAGACTTCTGGCAGGGTTGGCACTTCCCCACTCACTCCGTGATGTCTTTATCCATTAGGGGCCACCATACGTAACTCCTAGCTAACCCCTTCATCCTCACAATCCCGGGGTGCCCCTCATGCAGCAGATTCAAAACTTTTTCCCTTAGGCACAAGGGAGCAATAACCCGATCGCCCCACAAAAGACAACCCCCTTGCATTGTCAGCTCGCCCTTTTTGTTAGCGAAGTGTTTGAGTTCCCCGCCCTCAAACTTTTCTGGCCACCCCGTCATGACCCAACTCGTGACTTTCCTAATCACATGGTCTCTGGTTGAAGCCCTTGCCATCTCCGCTGAAGTGATGGGCCCCGAGTCCAAGACGTCAATCAGCAGGACTGGAACTCCGGGTGTGGGGTCCTCTATCTTGTCTGGTAACGGGCAACAGCTGAGGGCATCAGCATTGCCCATGCTCACCCCTGGTCGATGTACCAGGCGATAGGAGTATACTGCCAGGAAGATGGCCCAGCGTGTCATCCTGGGAGATAGGGCTGCCAGGGTGGGTCAGTCCCCTGTGATGAGACCCAGAAGGGGGCGATGGTCTGTGATGAGTTCGAAGTCTCTGCCAAACAGGTATTCATGGAACTTCTTGACTCCTGAGACAGCTGCCAGGGCCTCTTTGTCAAGTTGACTTAGTTCCATTCGGTGCTTGAAAGAGTAGTAGGCAATGGGTGCCTCTAGACCGTTCGGTAGTCTATGGCTCAGGACAGCCCCCACGCCAAAGGGGGACGCGTCACAGACTAGCACTAAGGGAAGCGTAGAATTGTACTGAATTAGGAAACTCTCAGCCGACAGGAGTTTCTTTACAGTAGCAAACGCGGTAGCTTCAGCCTTTCCCCAAACCCATTTGGACTTTTTTGCCAACAGTGTGTGCAGGGGCTCCACTACTGTTGCCTTGTCCCTTAGAAAAATTGTGTAAAGTTCAATAGTCCCAGGAACGCTTGTAGTTCCGTCTTATCTCTGGGGGTGGGAGCCTCTCGGATCGCCCTAATCTTGCTTTCTCTGGGGTCTATGCCAGGTCCATCTAACCAGTACCCCAAGAATTCCACGGAAGGGACTGTGATCATGCACTTGTTGTGTTTGACCCTGAGTCCTGCACTCCTGAACTTCCCTAGGACTTGTCTCAGTCTCTCCCCTAGCTGCTGTTCATCTCCTGCAGTGACGAGCATGTCATCAAAATATGGGACCACCCCGGGGATCCCCTGTAACAGTCACTCCATGGTGCTCTGGAACAGTCTTGGAGCTATGCTGACTCCGAATTGGAGTCTCTATGTGTTACTATAGTTTGTGCCTCTGCAGTAGCGCCATCTACCAGCAACTGCTGGTACGCCTGCGCAAGATCAAGTTTAGCAAAGATCTTGCCTGGCCCTAGGGAATGCAGTAGATTATGTATGATCGGAACCGGGTAAGCACTCTGTTGCAGAGCTTTATTGATCGTATACTTATAGTCTGCGCAGATGCGCACAGACCCATCCGGCTTAACGGGAGTCACAATTGGGGTCTCCCATCAGGCATGATCGATTGGCACTAATCCCCTGCTTTATCAATTTGTCCAATTCCACGTCGAACTTGGGCTTTAGGGCAAAGGGTACCCTCCAGGGTTTCAGCCGGATGGGGGCAGTATTGGGGTTGAGGTTGAATGAGATAGGGGTCCCCACATACTTGCCGAGCCGCTCGTCAAACACGTCCTGGAACTCCTGCATCAGGTCGTCCTTCATGGTGCTTCACACGCTGCGGACTCTGGTGAGTCCCATGCCCAGGGCTCTGAACCAGTCCATGCCCAGGAGGCTTGGGAGCTTTCCCAAGTGAAGGGAAGCTTCTCTCAGAATTCCCCGTACTCCACCTGGAACTCACCGATTCCTTCCATGGGGATGCGGTTCCCCTGGTAATCGTGCAGTCCCAGCCGCTGGTGCCATAGTTGCCGTCTCTGGATGCTGGGGACGGCCTTCTTTAGCTTGTCCCAGGACATGATGGTAATTGGGGATCCGGTGTCGCTCTCCATTACACACTCATGCTCCTTGATGTCGACCGTCATGTAGGTCTTCTCCCTGGGGGATGTGCAGGTCCGGCCGATTCGGATGGTGCAGGCCTTGAGATCCTCAGATTTTGCGCTCTTCCTGTATCCTCCCTTTGGATTGGTTCTTCTCCGCTGTGCTGTCTCTGATTGGCTAGTGTTGCTCCATGGCTTGTAATGGGGGTTCTGCTTGGCTCTACACACTCTGGCGATGTGCCCCTTCCGCTCGCATTGCCAGCAAATGGCATCTCGGAACTTGCAGGTCTGGCGTGGATGGGGTCCCCCACAACTCGCACAGGCATCTCGCTGGCCTCACCGGTCCTGCCGGTCCTGTTCGGTCTGGCAGACCTCCTCGTCCGACTCCTCCTCGTTCCCCATGCCTACGGTTTCCTGGTGAACCAGGGCTGACTTCTGTGCCGTTCTGCTCTGCGTCGTCCCCTGTAGTCTCTCGGCTGCCTTGGATGAGGATTCGTGAGCCCTCGCCTCGTCCAGTGCGATGTGTAGAGTGAGATTTGTCTTTGCTAGCAACATCCTCTGCAAATGAATATCTCTCACTCCGCAGATTAGTTGCTCTAGCAGCATCTCATCGAGGTCTCGGTACTTGCACTGGTTTGCGGCCTTGCGCAGGGCAGCGACATACTCACTGATCGATTCTCCCTCATGCTGCAGCTGTTGCCGGAAGTTGAACCGTTGTACGTACTTCGATGGCGTTGGGGCATACTGGTCCTTCAGCAGTATCTGAAGCGTCTGCCACGAGATGGTGTGGACTGAGTTCAGTTCTGACAAGGCCTCTGCCGTATTGAACACCTTGGGTCCACAATGGCTCAGGAACAGGGCTTTCTTCCGTACGTCGGGTAGCCCCTGTAGGTCGCTGGCCACCAGGAAGCATTTGAAGCAGGACATGTAGGATCCCCATTTCTCTTCCGTTGGGTTGAAAGGCGCTGGCGGCACGTAGGTAGACATCGTTGGTAGATTCTCCGAGTGCTCCGCTCGCTCACCTGGCTGGATTCAGGTTTGCACCTCTCTAGTCGGCTCATGGCTTCAGCTCTTTCCGTGGCTTCTGGCCTCAAGATTTCACCTTCATCGCCAATGTTAAGTTGGGTGAATGAGGACGCAGCAAGCCAGGCAGTGAGTGACAACAGCTCTTTATTGTAGGGTGAGAACCCAGCAACTGACCAGGGGAAACAGCTCCCTTTATATACCTTGCAGCTGTGGTGGTCAGCCAATCAGCTGACGGTCAGTTAATTCAAACTGCCCACCCAAAATCTACATACATAACAAGTAACATGACTATTTTCCACATTTACGATAGTTGCAGCATCACCATGTCACATGTTCAAAATCCAAAGCACATGAGCAGATGCTTGGCAACTGGTTCATATTTATGATGGTTGCAGTATCCCATGGTCATGTGATCATCTTTTGTGACCTTCTGACAAGCAAAGTCAATGGGGAAGCCAGATTCACTTAATGATGATATTACTAACTTAACAACTGCAGTGATTCACTTAACAACTGTGACAAGAAAGATTGTAAAATGAGCAAAATCACTTAACAACTGTCTCACTTAGCAACAGAAATTTTGGGCTCAATTGTGGTCATAAATTGAGGACTACCCATATGTTTTTATTATTGCTATTCTATTCACCTCTCAAAGCTATACCAGATGCAAGGATGGCAATTTGTTAAGATTGGCATGAAATAAAATTTTGCAGAATGACCATGCAACTGAAATTGCAATATTAATGCTGTCTGTACTTTTTGTTCAAAATGGTACTTTGCATGTAACTCGTAGGTGTGAAAGTATGTAAAAGTTGCTGAGTTTTGAGGCAAGTTTTTGTAAAGTTTCCAGCTGAGGCTGTACATGAATCAGCATTTTTCCCTGAGATCATTTTTTTAATTTTCATTTTGCTTCAGGCAATCTTTCTCTCTCTCTCTTACCAAAATGAAGCAACCCAAATGAATCTGAGAAAGTCAGAAATAGCAGGAAAAGTGACAACTGAAGAGAAGCTATTTCATTTTCCCTTTGGTGAAATGATAAAAATTTGGCACTTGTAAGCTTCTAGGGCAATTTTGAGCTTTAGATTCACATTCAGACATTTTCATTTCAAGCTATTTATTTTAAGAAAGATTGGATATTCATTCTTTTTGGCAGCTCTAGCTTTCAATGAATCTATACTTGCATAGACAGAGGAGACATACTTCTTTGTAAGCTATATGTCAAAGGAAAAAGTTCTAGCTTTGAATAGAATAGAATAGAATAGAATAGAATAGAATAGAATAGAATAGAATAGAATAGAATAGAATAGAATAGAATAGAATAGAATAGAATAGAATTTGCCATCGCATGCCAGGAATGTGTGTGTGTGTGTGTGTGTGTGTCTGTCTGTCTCTGTGTGTGTGTGTGTGTCACGCGCATGCATGCCCACACCCATAATTCTATGTGCCCTGCTCGCGTGCATGCTTGCATGAGCCCCCTGCTCTCCCCCCCCCACTCCTGGCACGCGATAGCACGGTTTTCTCTCTCTCCAGGCTCCAGAGCCTTTCTAGGAGCTTGGGGAGGGCAGAAATGACCTTCCCCACCCTCCTGGAGGCCCTCCGGAGGCCGGAAATGCCCATTTGCCAACTTCCAGTGGGACCGGAAAGCCTGTTTTTTGCTCTCCCCAGCCTCCAGAGTCTTTCTAGGAGCTTGGGGAGGGTGAAAACAGCTCAATGTTCAAATCTGTTAAGATTCTTCTATATCTTAAGCCTATCTTCTGGAGTTTGGGCTATTCCTGCCAGCTTGGTGTCGTCTGCAAATTTGATGAGTTCCTCATGTGTCCCCTCATCCAACTCATTGATGTTGAAGAGTACTGGGCCTAAAACAGAGCCCTGGGGCACCCCACTGTATACCTCCCTCCATGTAGATGCTGTTCCATTGAGGACTACACATTGAGTGTGGTTGGTCAGCCAGTTACGAATCCATCTGGTGGTGATGCTGTCTAACCCACATTTTTCTATTTTATCAAGTAGTAGGTTATGGTCTACTATGTCAAATGCCTTAATGAAGTTCAAGTAAATTATATTGTCAACATTCCTCTGGTCCACTAGTTTTGTCACTTTGTCAAAGAATGCAATAAGATTAATCTGGCATGATCTGTTTTTGAAAAACCCATGTTGTCTTTTGGTTATTACTTTGTTTGCTTCTAGGTATTCACTGATTCGTTGCTTGATTATCTTTTCCAGAATCTTCCCTGGTATTGAGGTCAGGCTGATAGGTCTGTAGTTTTCTGGATCTATTTTTTTCCTTTTTTGAAGATGGGAACTACATCAGCTCTTTTCCAGTCCTTTGGCAGTTCCCTGGTGCTCCAGGATCTTTGAAAGATATAGTTCAGTGCAAGGGTGAAATGCTCCCAGTTCGGACCAGATCACCCGATCCGGTAGCAATGGCAGCGGGTGGTTCAGAGAACCGGTAGCAAAAATCCTTGCGCTCCCCCCACCCCATGCCCAGCTGAGCCGCACGATCATCAGAGGGTTTTTTTTTTTTTACTTTTAAAAGTATTTTTTCTACCACTTCTTCCACTGAAAAATCTCAGAGGCTTTTCAAAGCATTTTTTTCTGCAACCTCTTCCCCAGAAGAGGTTGCAGAAAAAAATGCTTTAAAAGTCTCTTTGATGATCCCAGCTGAGTTGCCTGATCATCAGAGAGACTTTTCAAAGCATTTTTTAAAACGATCAGGCAATTCAGCTAGGATCATCAGAGAGATTTTTAAAGCATTTTTTTCCTGCAACCTCTTCAGTGGAAGAGTTGGTTTTAAAAATGCTTTGAAAAGGCTCTGACGATCCCAGCTGTGTTCCTGATCGGCAGAGGCTTTTCAAAGCATTTTTTTGAATTTGCAGAAAAAATGCTTTGAAAAGTTAAAATAATAAAAAAAAGTTGGCCATGCCCACCCAGTCACATTACCCCCCCACACCAAGACATGCCCATAGAACCGGTAGTAACAAATTTTACATTTCACCCCTGGTTCAGTGGTTCTGAGATCACATCTGCCAGTTCCTTCAGAACCTTGGTGTGTAATCCATCCAGTCCTGGTGATTTGAACTCGTCTAGGGTACTTACCATTTTCTTCCCTATTTTAACTTGTGTTCCTAATCTGTTTTTTGTGGTGCTGTTTTTGATAGGTTGGACTGTTTTTTCCCTTTGTGTAAAGACAGATGCAAAAAACAAGTTAAGTAGTTTTGCTTTCTCCCTGTTGTTTGTCATCTTCTTGCTACTTTCTCCCAGCAATGGACAAATTGCCTTTTTTCTTGTTTTTAACATGTTGGAAGAAGCTTTTTTGTTATTTTTTTTACTTTTGTCGCAAGCCTTTGTTCGTTTTGAGCCTTAGTTTTCCTCACTTCATCTTTGCAGGTTCAGGTTGCTAATCCCCGATAAATTGAAAAAGGAAGTTGGTCTTATTTGACACGTCTCTTCTCAGTGTGCTGCAGGAGAATCCAAGCAAGGGTTAACTTCAATCCTATTGCCAGACTGAGTTGTAGATTTTTCTTGGCCACACCTCCCTTGTCTAGCTGAGTTTCAGTTTTTTGTCCCCACAGTGGCATGTACTCTTTGAAGAACTCTACATCCAAAGGACGCCTCAGCCAAAGCATACACATCTAGCTTATAATGTCTGATAAAGGGCAATGGAGATGACCAGATCACCGCCCTACAGATGTCTTCAGTGGGAACTTGCATGGCCCAAGCAGTGGTAGTGGCTGCACTCCTGGTGGAATGAGCTGTAATCCGCCTTTGAACAGGCTGAGCCTGCATCTCATAAGCCTTGGAAATACAGGCTTTTAACCAATGGCCTATGGTGGAAGAAGTCACCTTCTTGCCCATGGTGGCAGGCTGAAAGGAGACAAACAAAGATTCTGTCTTCCAAAAGGAAGAAGTCCATTTAATATACCTGCAGAGAGCTCTCCTGACATCTAGGGTATGCCAGGGTTCCTCCACAGGATGGAACGGGCAAAAATTAGGCAAAATGAGCTCCTGGGCTTGGTGAAACCAGGAGTTCACTTTGGCAGAAATGAAGGGTCCAAACAAAGAACCACTCTATCTGCCTGAAAAATGCAAAGGTCCTCCTCACAGATAATACTGCCAATTCAGATATCTGCCTGGCTGATGTTATCAACACCAGGAATGTTACCTTCAGTGTTAAGTATCTGAGGCTAGAGGTCCTCAATGGCTCAAAAGTTGTTGAAGTGAGAGCTTGAAGGACCAAGGCCATGTCCCAGGTGGGGTAATGATGCACTGCTGGATGTCTCAAATTAGCAGCACCTTTCAGAAAGCTGTGTATACTGGGTTGGTGAGTGAGGGGTTGCCTGTTTTCACATGTCAACACTGTAGCTAAGGCAGCAACCTGTCTCCTAAGGGTGTTGTGAGAGAGTCCCCTGTCCTGTCCAGTTTGCAGAAAATACAAAACCTCAGGAACTGAAGCTCCTAAGGGGTCAAGGTGATGAGAGGAACACCACTGACAGAAGGCCTTCCATGTGGCGTCATAAATTCGGTTGGTTGAAGGTCTTCTAGACACCTGTATGGCCCGGATGACCTTCCCAGACAGTTTGGTCCTCCTCAGGAGATTCCTGTCAAGTGCCAAGCAGTCAGTTGGAGCCACTGAGGCTCCAGATGTACTACGACCACCTGGCTGAGACAAATCCTGTCCTGGGGAATCCACCAGAAGTGGGACACTGAGAAGCTTATCAGGTCCATATACCAGAGGCGTCTGGGCCAATGCAGAGCTAGAAGCAGAACTTCCGCCTTCTCCTCCAACACCTTCTGAATGACCCTGGGAATGAGGGGAATTAGAGGGAAGGCCTAAAGCAGTCCCTAAGGCCAGGGACTGCGGAGAGCATTGATCCCTTCTGCCCCCGGGGTTGCGAACCTGGAAAAGAACCTCGGTAGCTGGGCATTGGAGAGGTGAGTGAACAAATTCACCTCTGGCTGACCAAATCTCTCACACACTTCCTTGAAGAGATCCAGATGCAGGTGCCACTCTGAGTGGTCCAGAGTCATCCTGCTCAGCCAGTCCGCCTGCACATTCGTCTCTATGGAGATGTGTTCCACCCTGATGGAGAGAACATATCTCTCTACCCAGAGCCCCAGCTTCTTCGCTTCTGCCATGAGAGACCTGGAGCAAGTACCCTCTTCCCAATTTATGCCTGTTAGGATAAGAACGTGCTGGCCTGACACTGCCTCTTGGAAGTGGCGTAGGACAAGGTGAACTACCTGTAGCTCCAGCCAATTGATATTGTTCTGGAGATCTGTCAGAGACCACCTGCCCTGAACCACCTGAGCTTGGAGGTGGGTGCCCCAACTGAAGAGGCTTGTGTCCAATGTGATCATGACTTGCTGGGTCACCCTAAAGCCGCAGCCATGCCGTAATGCAGGGGATGTCCACCAATGCAGGGATCTCAGCACCCTTTGTGTAAGTCTCACTTTGATTTTTGAATCACTCTTGCCGGCCCTCTGGTGTGATACCAGAAACCATTGCAGTGCCCTGTCATGCAGCCATGCCCAAGGCACTATCGCTAGACATGAGATCATCTTTCCCAAGAGGGAGAGGAGATTTAGAGCACCAATTGCAGAACTACTACTTTTGTCACTAATGACTGCAGGCTTTCCTGATGGTCTGTTGAGAGAAAGACTTTGCCGGAGGAGGAATCTATCACTGCTCCTAGATGAAGAAGACTGGTGGATGGAACCAGATGGATCTTTTTGAAGTTGACCATGAAGCCATGGTTCTGAAAGATCTGTATTACGGTCTGGATGTCCTGTTCCGCTCGCAAGACTGAGCTGTACTGGATCAAAATGTTGTTGAGGTAACATTGCAATCGAATGGGGATTGCTCTGATGTGGGCTGCAACTACTACCAACACCTTCATGAAGACCCTGGGAGCCGACGACAGACCAAAGGGCAGGGCCTGGTACTGGAAGTGGCGCCCTGCATACGAGAACCTCAGGAACTTGCAATGACAAAGACAAATGGGCATGTGAAGATAGGCCTTCTTGAGGTCTATGGAGGTCAATGTGTCGCTCTCCCTGATACAGCCCAAGATGGATTGAAGTGACTGCATCTTGAAGTGGTGGTAGACTATGTGGACATTGAGTTTTTTAAAATCCAAAATTCCCCTCCAGCCCCCCAAACTTTTCATTACCAGGAACAGGACTGAGTAAAATCCCAAGCCCTCATGGCCCTCTGGAACCGATTCGATGGCTTTAATTTCCAACTAATGTTGGATCTCAGTCTCCATCAGCTGTCTTTTCTCATGGTTCACAGGAACTATGCAATGAACAAATTGGTTGGGGGGGTGGGTGGATAGGAATTCCAGTGCAAGGCCCAACCGCACTGTCTGCAGATCCCACTCATCTGTTGTGATCTGTCCCCATTGGTCCGCAAAGTGCTGTAAGTGGCCCCCAATGGGCAAACTGGTGGTGTAGTCATTTGCCGCAGCGAAAGGAGTGACCTCCTGACCCACAAAAGGGCCGCTTGGTTGGAGCCCGATGATGCCTCCCTCTATTGCAATAGGATGACCTATCTGGAAACCTCTTGTGACCCTGGTAGGCTGGGTGCTGAAACTGGGCAAAGCTGGACCCAGATTCTGTCAACCTGAATTGCTGCCTTTGAGAGTAGTAAGGCGTGGCTCTATGATCTGCCCTTCTGTGCAAGGAGGGCAGAGTTTTCTTCTTGTCCTTGCTTTCAATAAGGATGGGATCCAATGCTTCCCCAAACAAGTTTGACCCTTTGTAGGAGACGGAAGCCAATCTCCATTTGGAATACATGTCCGCCTGCCAATGGTGAAGCCACATTAGGCGGTGTGAAGTCATAGAGGCTAAGCCCTGGATGCGAACTTAGTCGCATTCAAATGCAGCAGAATCCTTTTTAGATAAATGCCTCTTAGAGCTTTCTGTTTGAAAAGCCCCTCTAGAGGACTCTTCAGCTCTATGGAGCTAGGGGGTTCAGAATGCTCCATGGGTGGTGATAACTCCCTGTCTGCCATTTTGCCACTACTTACTCATTTTATACAGACCAGATCTAGAAGGAAACTCTATACCTGATCAGATCAGTCTGCTGCTCCAAGACTGTGCTGGATCCTCGTGGCAAAATCCAGTAATCTCAGTGCTCCTGCAAAGAGTTCTGCTCTGGAGCTAGCACTTGCAACAATGCCTGCTCCAAAAACTAGCCACTCCCCTGCACTGAACTTAAACTGGTGCTGGAAAGGAAATTTTCCACTCACGAGCACCCTGTTGCACAATTGCAGCTTGCAGAGCTCCCTGCAGCTCTGCGCAAGCGCTGAGGCACCTCTGCACCTCTCAGCTGGAAGAAAAATGGCGCAAAGGCAAAATTGTCTCTCCCAGCACCGTGCGGGAAATTCCAAGGCTGCCAGCCTACTAAGGAGAAACAAAGTGGGCTGAGCCACTAAGGAGAAACAAAGTGGGCTGAGCCACTAAGTGCTCCTCAGCACTACAGTCAGTTAAAAGTGAGGTGCGAGAGCAGACTTCGGCTTTCCTAGTGCCTCCGCTTCCGCAATTAACATGCCGGCTGCCAGATGGCCCAAGGCACAGAAGCAATGAGCCCGGCAACGCTGCCACTCAAAACGCTTCACCCCACCACAGCGGTACTTCTAGGGGTGGGAGGACATGACTAAAGCCCTCCCAGTACCATGCAGCCCAAATAAGCACGGAGTATGTCCCTCAAGCCAGTGACTCCGCCAGCTTCCCCCTCTGGGGAAAAACACAGGTGGTGGCGGTTTTACAGCTCACAATGGAGACACCAGCTCACACACCAGCAGCTAGGTGGGTAAGATTCCAGGTGCCAGCACCATGGAGGATCCCCATTCTTGAGTTGACCCCGGAGTTGCTGCTTACCTATATTTTTCCCTTCAGGATGGTGGAGGTCAGTCCAGGCTTGCCATAGCAGACCAGCTCACTCACCCACAGCATGCTGGCCCTTCCAGAAATCCAAAATTGTCCCAAGAAGTCTAGAATCATCCTCCACTCAAGTAGAACAATTTAATATACGTCTCTCTTGGCTGACTGAGTTGAAAAACTGAAACTCAGCCAGACAAGGGAGGCGTGGCCAAGAAAAATCTTCAACTCAATTTCTGGCAATAGTATTGAAGTTAAACCTTGCTTGGATTCTCCAAGCAGCGCACTGGAGAAAGAAAAGGAATTCATTTCAAGATTAAATTTTAAATACAAATTTGGTTCATGTGCTGCATGAATAGTTTATCTGCTTTTCTTCTATAAACTAAGGATAAATTCTAATATGTGGAGCCTTTCATGCTCTCTGAGTTTGGTCATTTTCTTGTAGATATTTCATTACCAGACTAGGTAACATCAGCAGTGCTAGAACTGACTCCACAATTCAACCCTGAGCTACAAATATTCTCTTCTATAGATTCTAACATTTCACAAGTTCCAAGTTCCCATTATCTGTTTAGAACAACACTGAGCTTATCAACCAGAAGGTTGGCAGTTTGAGACCCAATGATGTAGTGAGCTCCTATTCTTGCCCCAACTCCTGCCAACCTAGCAGTTTGAAAGAATGCAAATTCAAGTAGATAAATAAGTATCACTTTGGCGGGAAGATAACAGTGTTCTATGTGCCTAAGCATATAGTCATATCGGCTACATGACTACAGTAGCATCTTTGGACAAAACCGGCTCCATTAGCTAGGAAATGAAGATGAGCACCACCCTCTAGAGTCAGAGACAACTGGACAGCAGAAACACTTACCTATTTCTTTTCAGGTTCAGAGAGCATACTCAGCATCTAGAGTTGAGTGGAATCATGGTCTGGTTAGTTTGAAGAGGATATAAAGGTGGGAATTTACAGCTCAATTCAGATTATCATGTAAAATTGTTAGAGTTTATTTGGTATTTAGAAGATTGTAGTCTAAGATTGAAAGACTTATCTGAATGGGTAAGGAGGAATGCCAAAAATGAAAACCCATATACCCATACAAAGTGAGAACTCGGAGATTCAAATCCAGCTCTCCTGTTCTAAGACAGCATCATTGCAAGAGAACATGAAAGATTTGAGGTCAGACTGGGTAAAAATCCAGAACTACCAGATGCATTCATTCAATAACTGTGAATTATCTTCTATAGTTATCCTTTCTGGTAATAAAATAGAGATATAGTTTCCAGCTCATTCTTGTCTCTTGGGGTGTCCAGTAGTTATTTAAATTAGGAATGAGCAGACTTCAGGCCACATGTAAGCATTAAATCTACTTATTGCAGTCTTGATTTTGGAGAGAACAGAAAACTATTACATTAATTTCAAGATTTGACATATCAAGCTGAAATTCTCTTTCAATTCCACAAAGAATGAAAAGCTGCTCACCCATTCAAGTCATGCCATTGCAGCACTGCAATGGCCTTTAAAAAAACGTTCAACCCCAACTTGTACAAGGATGAGGAGCAACAACACTTAGAATGTAATATCTTCCCCTTCCCTCATCTTCTTTTGTAAAGTCCCTATCACCACCACCATCAAAGCTATCATCATCATCATCAAATTCAAATGGTTCCCAGATTTCCTGTACCTAATGGCATTATATGAAGTCCGTTGCCTGTGTCTTCTTTGCACACTATTAACAGTGTGCTTTCCAGCTCCATGGAGTTATATCTTCTAAAATGCTGCACATAACAGGCATGGGGAGGATCAGTAGAAGAAGGAAGTGAAGTTTAATGGGGAAAGAATGAAGTTTTCCATTCGACTGCAAATATTCAGCTTTACTTACAATGCAATGTTGGGAATCAATATTTGTTTTAAGCTGAGAGGAATATGGGAGCATAAGACAGAAGCTGAAGTTAGAGACATGAATGTTGCCAATTAGAAGGAGTAGGAAAGGAAATTCAGCTATATAAGAAAATATATGCATTTTTTTAAAAAGTGGAGGGACCAAACAATGTCACTATTTCATTTCTTTTTTCCAAATGATTCAAACTATCTCTGGATCAAATGTCATCTCCCAAAGGTGCTTTTTCAAGGAGCAACTGGACTTTCTTTGCTTTTCCTTGAAAATATTTCACTTCTCTTCAAAAAAGCTTCTTCAGTTCTGATTGAATGTTGGAAAATGGAAGAACTTCAGTCATAACTGAAGAAGCTTCTTGGATGAGAAATGAAATGTTGTCAAGAAAAGTAAAAAAAAGTCCAGTTGCCTTTTGAAAAAGCACCTTTGGGACAACCATAACCTAGATGACTGAGAATCTCCATAGAAGATCAAATGTCTTGTACTGAAATCTACCATTTATCCATTTTCTCCTCATTAGTGGACGGTGCCTGGGAGGTATGGAGTGAATGGTCCATCTGCAGCCCTGAGTGTGAGCACTTGAGGATCCGGGAATGCACTTCTCCACCTCCACGGAATGGTGGGAAATTCTGTGAAGGTCCAAACCAAGAATCAGAGAACTGTACAGAAGGCCTTTGTATCCAAGGTAAGTCATGCATCTGGGAAACTCCTTTATTAAATGAGGGCTGAACAATCTCCAGCCATGTGTGAGCTTTGATTCCTCTTTGCAAACTCCAATCCTAAGCACAACTATCAAAGAAGATGAATATACATGTCCCAGGAAAATGTTGCAGGATCCAATATGGATCGGACACCAGGACCAGAGGTTAAGTCTTCCAAGCTGGAACCCCACCCCAGGGAACTTCTCTCTCGCCCAAATGTGGGTGAGAGAGAAGTTCCCCAAGGATGGGCTCCAGCATGAGTCTGAAAGTTCCTAAAACTAAACCTCTGGTCCTGGTGACTGACCCAGATTGGATCCTGCAACAATTAGCAAATTGTTATTTAGAGCCAGGAAATGAATAAAACCTTCTTAAAATAACCCCTTTCAATTGCCTAATTGTACCTCTAGTTTAATTGCATCCTTTGGCTATCTAATTACTTCCATCTCAAACCTTTCAAACCTATCTTCCTCCCTTCTATATCCTCTTCCATCCTTATAAGCTTCATAGCCATATATATATATCTAGTGAATAACCAATGTTAGAGACTGATGAGAATTATATAAAGTCCACTTTTTCCATTAGGAGCTGATGAATTGCATGTGTTTGCAGCTTTCATTTATTTGATTTCATCTGAATTTTTCTTTGGAGCTCAGACTCTTTGAAGTTCCTGGGAAGAGTTACATTGGCTAGAAGGGAAATTCTGTATTCCTCTAAGAGTGAATAATTAATCTGGTATTAACTAGGCTAGTCCAGTATGACTCATTGCTACAAAATGTCAAAGCAAGATCACATACTCTGGGAGATAGCTTCCTTCTGCTGCATGTTCATAGCTGAATGATCATTAAGCTACACATTGTTCTCTAATTTGGGAATAGAAGTGATGGAAAATAAATTGTATTTCTGAATGCCTATGTTATGAGTATGAAAAATTCCCCCATCCCTTTCCATGGTTAAAGGCCTTATTCTTTTTATTAATATTGGCATCCTGTTGCCTTAGAGCTTCATGCAGCCTCTGGCCTAATTTTATCAACCTTCACTCAGCATGTGCACTCCCCATTAGTTTGTTATGCAAAAACAGTGAGGGAGAAGAAAGAGTCAGAAATTGATTTAAAGAGTATTGAGAAAAGGATTGAAGAATAGGATGTCTTCACCCACATTTAGATCCAGATACAACTTTGTCTTTCTTTGGGTTCATCCTTCATCAGCATTTTCTTCCTAAAGGAGCAAGGCCCTCAACATCTAAAATGGTGATGGGGAGAAAAGAGAGAATGAGCAAAAGAAAGAGAGGAGGGAGATGGAGAAGGGAGGGAGGGAGGGAGGGAGGGATATTATCATCCCATATTAGCATGGGTTGGTAGATGTTGTGATCCCTCAGACCATGGGGATGGAAAAATCTTAAATGTTGGCTGTGTTAACTGGGTATTGAAATCCTATAAATGTCAGTGGTTCAGTATTGGGGGCAACTAGGCAACTAGGATGTGTGTATGTAGCTAAGTCATCAGAATGTCCTTATTACAGATAGAAATGTGAATCTTTAGTTCCCAAGGCACATTTCTGAACAAGTGCACTCTCAGAATTAATATTTAAGTGAATGTTGATATATTGTATCTGAAATCCTCCACCCCATGATCAGAGGCAAAATTGGATTATTTGCTCAAGGATCCAGTAGCTACACTCAATACAGTATTATTCACTGTTTGAAAATCTCTTGATCAACAGGCAGGAGAAATTAATTATTTTAAAACACCTTACAAATAAGCATGATGTTTGCTCCTGCAGTATAAGAGCAACTGTTTCTTTTACACATCTTTCTCTGTATAAAGAAATAAGTACATATATTGAGGCATGTGGTTGTGAATCAGTCATACCGTTTCTATTTAATTGTCCTGCTGGGCATGAAATGAACTCTTCACCATAGGCTCTCTTCGGTAATCCTTGGTGTTTCTGTGTAGTTATCTGCACTTTGTACATTAGCTGGCATGGATACCAGAAGAAGAGAGTTAGAAGAGACCTCAAAGACTATTGAGTTTGCATCCTTGCCAATGAGAGGGACTTCTTTGATAGACATCCATGGTATCTTCTGCTAAAAATCTCTCATCAAGGTTTCCACCATCTTTTAAGATTCCCAACTCTAACTCTAACCCCAATTTCTCAGGATTGCTCAGATCCTACAGGCAGGAGTTTCTTCCTAAAATTTTCATTTTTAATAAAAGGAGGAAATGCATGGGATTGTGTGTCATGGCACTAGCTCCCTATACATACCAAAGTCTAGTTCAAACTGCTGATGCTTATATCCCCACCTCATCTTATCCTCACTATGCGCCAGCCTATATTTTCCATACTTGCATTCTTTCTTCTAGTCAGAATATTTCTGCTTCCTATTCCAGGGTTCTGGGCACCAAATTTTGCCTGGGGTTGGCTCCTTCCTTTTAACTAGCACTGCTGATGTTATTTAGTTTGGGTAATGAACTCCTCCTTCTCTTTTCCCCCATGAAAGATTTACAGGAGTTAAAAGATTTTTTAATTGTATTGTGGGCTACTGGGTTACTGTGAGGCCTGGTTATTTTACTCTTCTCTCATGAAGACTGGTAATTTTCTTGATGCATTCTTTATAATAATTATATATGTATATGTACTCAGCAGTATACTACAGCAGTCCTTGAAAAATATATGGTTTGGTTGGATTTGTTTTGGTTTTAAATACTGGAATCCCCAGCTGATTTTAAGTTGAGAAATAATTTTTTGGATGGATTTTTGTGCTTTTGTTTGAACTTTGCTAACCTTAGTACTGATTGTTCTTTCTACTATTTCTATCATTGTGTGAAGCAATACAGAAAAACTACTTGATTTTGTATTGTCAAACAAATGTACACATTGGCATTAAGCTATCTTTTGAAAATACAAAGAGTGTGGTTCTCAAAAATAAATAGATTAAGTGTGTGTCTAGAAAAAGGTAATAATAATTTATGTGTTGAAGGAGTAAAATGAATAGCTGACCCAAGACCTCCAAACTCTCAAGACCCCTGAATATAAGTAAGCCTCCTTAAGAATTTATTTAAGCAGGAACTTCTGGTGGTGACATCAGCATGAAAGGGATGCTAAGGAAAGAGGGGGATTGGGCCTTCCAATGGGAAAAAAATTATCAAGCAACAACTCTTGTATGGATTTAGATGTATGTTTAGATACATCTAAAAAATAGGAGGTTGCTAATGCTGGAAGGCCATGATATGCAGATTGGGTGACACACTATTCTCTGGGAAGAGAAATACAAGGTTCACAAGTACTTTCAGAAGTACTTCATCAGACGGGCACTCTTGGATGTTTAGATCAAAATTAAACAATGTACTTATATGGAAGTTCTGAATTGGATATCAACATTGGAGATGTTTACATACCCAAATTTTATCAAATTAGAAAGAGTTATTACATATAAAGATTTGTTAAATGAGAGAGGAGAGTTGAAATCCAGGAAAAATTTAAATGAGGAAGGAATTGAACTCGAATGGTGGGCATATCTCCAAGTACAATCAAAATATATGAAGGATAAAAAAGATTGGGGCATAAAAACAGAATTAGATAAAATTTTATTAAGAACAGAGGAGAAGGCAATAAAGAAAATATATCATTATTTATTGGAACAAGATATGTTAGAAGAACAAGTAACAGAAACTATGTTAATTTGGAGTAAATATTTTGGCTATAGCATTGATCTAGACAAGTGGCAGGATCTATGGGAAAGAAACATAAAAATTACCTTAGCTACTACATACAAAGAAAATTTATACAAGATGTTCTATAGGTGGCATCTCCCACCCACAAGATTAGCAAAAATAAGCAAAAAACATTTGTTGAAGTGTTGGAAGTATGAGGTAGTGCCAGGGACCTTTTATCACATGTGGTGGGGATGCCCAAAAGCCACAAAATTTTGGCACCAGATAAGACAATGGATAGAAGAGATACTAACGCAAAATATAGAAGCAAAACCGGGCAAATACAACAAGAGTGTAATTTATCTAATGTTATACTGTAAATAAAAATGTAAATGTCCATTTGTACATAACTGCACATCTCCGAAAGTTCTTCACCGATTTCTTTCAAATTTTGACACAACGTTGCATTCAACTACGGGCGTGTTTTTATATACCTATATTATATACATGTCACACCTGTGACAGGTAAAAACATGAAAAACATTGGAAAACATTGAAAGACATTGAAAATCATTGAAAAACAGCGCCATCTGCTGGACATAAAACCAACATGGCAGCCTCCCAGCCCTGATTATGCTCAACAGATTTCTGCTCCTTACATTTAGACTCTCCATATTGCTTCCAAGAAACTGCGCATTTGGAAGGCAGAGACGCCCGAGGGCCATATCCTGCCACCAGGCTCAGCAGGTAGGCAGCCGGCTCCCCACCGGAAAGCCCTCGCAGCCGGCGCTTCTAGGGCTGGCCGGGGCCCGCCCAAGCCTGGCTCTGACCTCCCCCTCGCCAACCGCTCTCGGGGCTCCCTCCAAAGAACACCTGGAAACGAGGCTGCCTGGGTCTTCCAAGCAGGAACCCTCCGTACCTTGCCTGGCCTGAATCGCGCCTGGCCCAGCACTACCATGGGCCCCGAGGTCAGAAAGACCAGCCGCTAACCGGTGCTATGCGAATCTGGTCGGTGAGTGGGAGATGGCGGCAACTGGAGCCTCGGGGTTGCCTTTGACCAGTGCCGCCTTTGATTCCCAGGTAGGCGCTCTGGCAGTTCACGGAGCCTACATGAAAATTTCAACCCCTGGCAGAAAAGGGGCTCCTGGGAGGCTTCGGGGGGCAGAAATGGCCAGGAGGGAGAATGGCCGGCCCTCCTTCGTTTCACCTGGAAGAGTGGGGGATTTAATCATTCCCCTACCCTTGGCAGGTGGGGGAGGAGAACTGCGCAGCAGGGGTCCAGTGAGGTGTGTGTGGCTCCTGGCTTTGCCGCTTTCTTCCTTCAGGTGGGAAGCCCCAAACCAGCCTCGAACCCCCGCCGCACCCCCTGCCTCCCTCTCTTCCCTTCCCTTACCTGCTATGTCTCTCCCCGTCGAGCCTCCAGAGAACATCTGTGTAGGGAGGACAGAGGGGGCCCCCGAGTTTCTGCTTGTTGCGGCTCCGTTACCTGAGCCTGTGTCATCGGCAGGAGAGGACTCCAAGAGTGAAGGAGAGGAGTTGGCAAGGCCTCCCTCTCCAGGACCCTCCTCTCTGGCAATGCCTTCGGTGTCTGCCGAAGAGCAAGAGATAGGGCCGGGGCCAAGCACATCCACGCAGCCACAGATGGACAGTGATGAGGGTAATAAGTCTTGGCTGGACCCACGCCAGCGTCACAGAGATAAGCGCGCGCAACAGAAGAAAGGGCGTGCCTGAGATTAGGCTGAGTCACTGGACCACACCCCACAGGATATAAAAGGGAGCGTGGTGGCCAGTCAAACCTTGTGATGAACAAAGCTGAAAGCTTCCACGCCATTCTGCATTGCCGGACTTTTGCTTTAAGACTTTGCTGGAAGTATCTCTGGACTTGATTTAATTCCGTAATTATTGAACTGCTTTCCTTTGATGTATTAGAAGTGGGGAGAAGTTATCTCTCCTCTTTGTAAATAATAAACTTTTGGCAGGCAGCCACTAGGTTGTTGCCAAGTTCCGTTATCATAAGGAAAAGGATTTTGCTGGCTGGTTTGGTCTTTAACTCCTGACGTCTGTTGGTGTGTGTGTATTTCTCTTTCTCACTCTCTCTCTCTGTTTATCTCTGTCTGTGGCCCAGCCTCTTCTGCATCCCCCACCATCACCCTTACCTTTTCAGGCCAGGCCTTTGCAGCTCTCCGCACCACAGCAGTGTTCTGTCCCCAACCCCACGCACACACTATGGGTCTAGGAACTCCGTTTCCTCCAGGAACTGTGGGAGCTGTTGCGCCACCACGGATTCAACAACCTTCACTATAAAGCGAAGGTTGGAGACAGGCCGATAGTTATGAAGTGAGTCTGGATCCAGGGCAGGCTTCTTGAGGAGGGGTCGAACCACCGCCTCCTTAAGAGAGGCGGGGAAGACCCCCTCCCTCAGAGAAGCATTGACAATTGCCTGGATCCAGTCCCCAGTCACCTCACAGGCAGCCGAAACAAGCCAGGAGGGACACGGATCCAACAAACACGTGGAGGCACCCAGTCTACTCACTATCCTGTCCACTTCATCGATGGAAATAGGGTCAAACTTAACCCAGATATTACTCCCAAGACATGCCCCAGTCTCCTGGATGGATTCTGCCCAGTCAGAGTCCAATCCAGTCCGGATCTGAGCGATTTTATCTTGCAGAAACTGTATAAAATCCTCAGCTCTGCCCTGTAAGAGGTCTTCCCTCGCTCCCTGATTGAGAAGAGAGCGGGTCACTCTAAACAGGGCCGCTGGGCAGTTTTCTGCAGATGCAATGAGAGCAGTGAAGTGATCCCGCTTCGCCGCTTCCACCACCACAAGATAAGACCTAATATGGGTTCTTAACTGTGTTCGATCAGATTCAGACCGGGAGGACCTCCAATGCTCCTCTAGGCGTCTTTTCCGATGCTTCATTTCCCGGAGTATGTATGTATGTATGTATGTATGTATTTATTTATTTATTTATTTATTTATTTATTTATTTATTTATTTATTTATTTATTTATTTATTTTTTAAATTTTTATACCGCCCTTCTCCCGAAGAACTCAGGGCGATGTACAGCTACAATAAAACAACATATCTCCACAAAATTTAAAAAACAGTTTAAAACATATTAAATAATTTGGCCCTTGTATTTAAAAAAACTAAAAACACCAAATTAAAATTCGTTTTCTAAGCCAGCCCAGCCTGTTAAAACAATAGAGTCTTAAGGGCACGGTGAAAGGTACGTAGGTTGGGGATCATACGTATCTCTGGGGGCAATTCATTCCAGAGGGCAGGTGCCCCCACAGAGAAGGCTCTCCCCCTGGGTGTCACCAGTTGACATTGTTTGACCGACGGCATCCTGAGGAGTCCCTCTCTGTGGGAGCGTATTGGCCAGTGGGAGGCTATTGGTCGCAGAAGGCAATCTCGTATGTACCCAGGTCCTAAGCCATGGAGCGCTTTAAAGGTGGTAACCAGCACTTTGAATCGCACCCGGAAGACCACTGGAAGCCAGTGCAGCTTGCGCAGGAGGGGTGTTACATGCGTACACCGAGTTGCTCCCATAATCACCCGCGCGGCCGCATTCTGGACCAGTTGGAGCCTCTGAGTGCTCTTCAAGGGGAGCCCCATGTAGAGAGCATTACAGTAGTCCAAATGGGAAGTGACGAGGGCATGAGTGACCGTGTGCAAGGCGTCCCGGTCTAGAAAGGGACACAACTGGTGAATCAGGCGAACCTGATAAAAAGCCCCCCTGGCCACAGCCATCAATGATCTTCTAAAGACAGCCGTGCATCCAGGAGGACACCTAAGTTGCGAGCCGTCTTTGAGGGGGCCAAGATCTCACCCCCAATAGTCAGCGATGGAGCCAGCTGGCTATACTGGGGCGCCGGAAACCACAGCCACTCGGTCTTGGAGGATTTGAGTCTGAGCTTGTTTCTCCCCATCCAGATCCGCACGGCCTCCAGGCACCGGGACATCATGTCAAGGGCATCATTGGGGTGGTCCAGGGTGGAGATGTACAGCTGAGTATCATCAGCGTACTGATGGAACTTCACCCTGAAATCGCAGATGATCTCACCCAGCGGCTTCACATAAATGTTGAACAGGAGGGGTGAGAGGACCGACCCTTGCGGCACACCACAAGCAAGGCACCTCGAGGTCGACCTCTGTCCCTCTGCCAACACAGACTGCGTACGGTCAGAGAGGAAGGAGGAGAACCACTGCAACACAGTGCCCCCCACTCCTAACCCCTCCAACTGACGCAGCATGATACCATGGTCGATGGTATCAAAAGCCGCTGCGAGGTCTAATAGGACCAGGACAGAGGAGCAACCCCTGTCCCGAGTCCTCCAGAGATCATCAACCAATGCAACCAATGCCATTTCGGTGCTGTACCCCAGCCTGAAGTCCGACTGGTATGGATCTAGATAGACAGCTTCATCCAGGTACTGGGGAAGTTGTCGTGCCACCACACTCTCAACAACCTTCGCCACAAAGCGGAGGTTGGAGACTGGACGATAGATCGCTAGTACAGCCGGGTCCAGGGAAGGCTTTTTGAGGAGGGGCCTCACCACCGCCCCTTTCAAGATGGGAGGGAAGAAACCCTCACTCAAAGAAGCATTAGTAATCACCTGGAGCCAGCCTCGTGTGACCTCCCGAGAGGCCAGCACCAACCAGGAGGGACATGGGTCCAATAAACATGTGGCAGCGCTAAGCCTACCCAGTATCCTGTCCACGTCCTCAGGAGTCACAAGGTCATACTTCTCCCAGGTAACACTCTAAAGACCCACCTCTGTCACCCAATCTGAACCTACCCAATCGGAGTCCAGGCCTTCCCGAATCTGAGCGATTTTGTCATGCAGGTATTGCACAAAATCCTCAGCCCTACCCTGAAAGGGGTCTTCCCTCGCTCCCAAATGAAGAAGGGAGTGGGTCACCTTAAACAGGGCGGCTGGGCGGTTCTCTGCAGACACAATAAGGGTGGAAAAATAATTAAATTTTGCCGCTCTTATCTCCACTAGGTAGATCTTAATATGAGACCTCACCAGTGTTCGGTCAGATTCGGAGTAGATCTTTTTAAATATGTTCCTGTATCCAATCACATGAGTGTCTCTTTTTTTCTCTTGGGATTTTTAGTTTTATTTTTGTTTCTTTTAAATTTACTGTTTTGTTCATTTGTTTCATTTTTATTTTGTATTCAGTTACTAAAACCAACCTTACTTCAAAAAAAAAAAACAAAAAAAAAACAGGACCTTCTGAGATCAGAGCCTTTTTTTGTTGTTGTTGTTCTCATTCAAGTATTGGAATGCAGTCTGATTCAGCCTACCTGTGGTTATCCAGAGAATTTGACTTGTAGTAAAAATTAACAATACTTGCCAATTAACCTTTGAAAATTGCTTAAATGTACTGAGAACATTGTCTTGAAACCTGGGTTAGATCTCAACGATATTTTGGCTTATAGTTTGCCAGAAATATTTAGATCTATTTATTGACAAAGGATTGTCTGATTCTGCCTCTTGTGTATACAGCATCCCAGTTTGCTACGGCAATAATCAATGTTTTCATTGGCTATTGGAACTATTCCAATAACATAAAATCTTTTTTTCACCAAATATAATTTTATCCTTTTTCTGACTGAACTTGCATTGCATGCGGTGACCGTCATTTTCCTTGGATCCAGACAGTATCCAACAGACTTAGCAAAAAGCTTGTAGTGGAATCCTATCAGACAGACCAAAAGATGCTTGAAACATGGGCAGATTCAAATACTGTCTTTTACTTAAGCCCATAGAAAACAAAGCTTGACTTTTGTCCAGCTGTACTGCTTAGACACAGGCTTTTTGTTTTGAAAGGATTAGGGTCATCTTTATGGACTACAATCCTAGCTAAAGATAAACTGCTTCAAAACAAAACGATTATGATAACTTGGAGCTTTTGAAATCCCATTTCTAGTTTGATATCCTGTCAAAAGCTGGATATATGCACATATCAGAGGTGGGTTTCAGAAGGTTCTGACCAGTTCTGGAGAAATGGTAGCGGAAATTTTGAGTAGTTTGGAGAACCAGTAGTAAAAATTCTGACTGGCCCCACCCCCATCTATTCTCTGCCTCCCGAGTCCCAGCTGATTGGGAGGAAATGGGGATTTTGCAGTATCCTTCCCCTGGATTGGGGAGGGAATGGAGATTTTACAGTATCCTTCCCCTGCCAGGCCCACCAAGCCAGGCCCACCAAACTATGCCACGCCCACCAAGCCACACCCACAGAACCGGTAGTAAAAAAATTTGAAACCCACCACTGGCACACATATATGTACACATACACAAACACAGATCCATACACGCACATATATTTATACACATACAGACAGATACAGATAGACACACCCTTCCAAGACTGAGTGGCTGTGGTTCCCGGCATCGCAATATAGTCAGCTGGTGCCATCGCTGACTATTGGGGGTGAAACTTTACCCCCCACAGAGAGGGCTCGCAATCTAAAGACGCACGGCTGACTTTAGAAGAACATATGACGGCCGTGGCCAGGGGAGCTTTTTATCAGGTTCGCCTGATTCGCCAGTTGCAGCCCTTTCTGGATCGCGACGCCTTGCGCACAGTCACTCACGCCCTTGTCACCTCCCGACTGGACTACTGTAATGCTCTCTACATGGGGCTCCCCTTGAAAAGCACCCGGAGGCTCCAACTGGTCCAGAATGCGGCCGCGCGGGTGGTTATGGGTGCAACTCGTTGTGCCCACATGACACCCCTCCTGCGCGAGCTGCATTGGCTCCCAGTGGTCTTCCAGGTACGATTCAAGGCGTTGGTTACCACCTTTAAAGCGCTCCATGGCATTGGACCTGGATACCTTCGAGACCGTCTTCTGCCACCAGTAGCCTCCCACTGGCCAGTCCTCTCCCACAGAGAGGGTCTCCTCAGGGTGCCATCGGCCAAATTATGTCGGCTGGTGACACCCAGGGGGAGGGCCTTCTCTGTGGGAGCCCCTGCCCTTTGGAATGAACTGCCCCCAGCAATTCGTAAGATCTCTGATCTCCGTGTATTTCACTGTGTCCTAAAAACCTTGTTGTTCCACCAGGCCGGGCTATCAATGTAAAGATTTTAATTGGTTTTAAATATGGGATTTTAAATTTGGGGGTTTTATAATCGAGCCAATTATTTAATAATTTTAATTATTTTTAAATTGTCTGTCTTTGTGCTTTTAATAAGGCTGTACACCGCCCTGAGTCCTTTGAGAGAAGGGCGGTATAGAAATAAAATTAATAATAATAATAATAATAATAATAATAATAATAATAATAATAATAATAATAATAATAATTTCTCTGCTCAAACAGAAAAGAAAGTGAGGGTGGGGCAGCACACAGGAGTACTGTCATGCAACCAGTTTTATGCTCTCTTGAACTTTTCTCAGTTATTAAATTTAATGGTGAAGTAACTAATCAATGAAAATTTCTGACAGCTGCAACATGTGTTTCTTGCATCTCCAGAGAGTAGATTTTGCACAGGCAGCTAACATGAAAGTTCTACTAGCCCTTCCATAATGGAATAGAATAGAATATCAGAGTTGGAAGGGACCTTGAAGGTCTTCTAGTCCAACCCCCTGCTTAGGCAAGAAACCCTACATCACTTCAGACAAAGGGTTATCCAACATCTTAAAAACTTCCAGTGTTTGAGCAATCAAAACTTCTGGAGGGAAGTTGTTCCACTGATTAATTGTTCTAACTGTCAGGAAATTTCTCCTTAGTTCTAAGTTGCTTCTCTCCTTGATTAGTTTCCACCCATTGTTTCTTGTTCTAAGCACTCAGGTGCTTTGGAGAATAGCTTGACTCTATTATTTATTTATTTATTTATTTATTTATTTATTTATTTATTTATTTATTTATTTATTATTTATTATTTATTTATTTATTTATTTATTTATTTATTTAGTCAGTCAGTCAGTCAGTCAGTCAGTCAGTCAAGCATGTGTTTTATGACAGATCCAAGTATAAATATAATTATAAATACATGAAAAGGACATTAGGACAGGGACACTTATGCATGCCCCTTACAGACCTCTTAGGAATGGGGTGAAGTCTACAGTAGACAGTCTAATTTTAAAGTTTTGGGGATTTGGGGAAGAAACCACAGAGTCAGGTAATGCATTCCAGGCGTTGACAACTCTGTTACTAAAGTCATATTTTCTGCAGTCTAGTATGGATCGGTTTACCTTGAGTTTGCATTTATTGTGTGCTCTTGTATCGTTTTGGTTGAAGCTGAAGTATTCATTGGCTGGTAGGACATTGTAGCAGATGATTTTATGTACTATGCTTAGGTCAGACCAAAGACAGCGAGGTTCTAAGTTGTCTAAGCCCAAAATTTTGAGTCTGGTAGCATAAGGTATATTGTTGCGAGCAGAGGAGTGGAGGACTCTTCTCGTGAAATATCTCTGGACTTGTTCGATTGTATTAATGTCCAATATGCAGTGTGGATTCCAGACAGATGAGCTGTATTCAAGAATTGGTCTGGCAAAAGTTTTGTATGTCCTAGTTTGCAGTTCAATATTACCGGAGAAGAAACTACGCAAGATTAGGTTAACAACTCTTAATGCTTTTTTAGCAATGCTAAAAAATTTGAAAATTTTTTAGAAAAATTCTTTTCTAAAGCCAAATTGCTTGTTAGAGAGTAGGTTGTTAGTCTCTAAGCAGAGGGTAATGGATTGGTTTATGATTGATTTCATGACACAACATAATGAGATTGGTCTATAATTATCAACTAGGCTGGGCTCACCCTTTTTGAAGATAGGGATGACCGTGGCTAGTGACCATAAGTTAGGTAAGGAGCTGGTTCTGAAAGATATTTCGTAGATTATGCTAAGTGGTTCTGCTATGGTGGTTGATACCTTATTTAGGAAGTAGGCACATAATCCATCAGGGCCAATCGATAGAGAGGTTTTAGGTTGTGTAGTGCCTTTTCAACAGCATCTTCTATGAAATCGACATGTAGTAGATCGTTGTGAATAGTTGTGGTACGATTGGGAAATGAGGGGCATTATTAAGTGATTTTAACACTTCACATGATCGTGATTCTATCTGTAGGAACCAGCCTCTTCCCCCCTTCAAGAAAGCATAGACTCTTGAAAACTTTGTATTTCAAAAAGAACCTTTTATTGAAAAAGGGTGAAAGCAGGTCAGAATTCAAAGCAGGCTCTGAGGTCCCTCAGGGTATACAACTAGGACAAAGAAAATTAGGAATCCCTCCCAACAGTCTGATGTGGATTCCACCAATCCGCAGGTGTGAAGATGTTATTGTACCGGCCTCTCTGAGAAAGAGATAAGAAGAGTTTCTGAGGGCCATCTTCCAGCACTGCAATCTACATGGCCCTCCCTCCCCTTGCATTCCCCAAGAGGTGAGAATTTTCCAGTCATCTGAGGCACCAGGCAATGGTTATAAATCAGGTGAAAGGTTATACAAAAAGACAAGGCAAGAAATAGGATACCTAGTATACATAGAAAGGAAAGAGAACTAAATGTATCAAATCCAACCCCCCCCCCCCCACTTCCAAGAATGGCAGATACACGGATCTGACATATTGCCTTCCTCAGAAAAATGGAAAATCCACCTGGAAAGACATAAAACATATAATACATTAAGAATTAGGATAGTTTGTGAGGATATTTCAGGTGGAATTTCCGTAACAGTGTGGGGGGTTTGACATGTTTTTTGGCTACCCATTCATTTTGGGAGAAGGGTAGGTGTTTCCATGCTACTAAATATTGTGTGGAGCAATGGTGAGTGTGTGAATCAAGGATATCTTTAATTTCAAAATGTTCTCCTTCCACCATAATGGGGGTTGGAGGTGTGGGTAAAGGGGGTCTGATCTTTGAAGTGATTTCTGGTTTGAGTAGGCTGCAGTGAAACACTGGATGAACCTGTCTAAGTGTCTTAGGAAGGTGGAGTTCTACGGTGACCAGGTTAATGATTCTGGTGATGGGAAATGGGCCAATGAATTTTGGTCCCAGTTTCTTAGACAGTTGTAATGATTGTAAGAACTTTATGAATAAATACATGTGGTCCCCAACCTTGAATGGTTTGGGTTCACTGCATTTTTTGTCAGCTTGAGGTTTAAAAGCTGCTCTAGCCTTTTGTAGGGCTAGTCTGACCACTGGCCAAGTGGTTTGTAAATTGTTTATCCACTCCTTAAGGGAGGGGGTGTCAGGTTCCTTAGTGGGTAGCTACAGCATGGGCTTGAATTTCTGTCCTGTGGCTACCTGGAATGGGTGAAACCAGTGCTACTGTGTACAGAGTTATTGTAAGCTACTTCAGCAAAAGGCAAAAGGTCAGTCCAATTGTCCTGTTGGTAGTTAATAAAACATTTTAAATATTGTTCTAACACCCTGTTGGTCCTCTCCACACGCACACCCCATTTGTCTGGGAGTGATGTAAAGAACTCAATCCTTGGGCAGAGCCTAACAGGTTTAAAAAAGCCCACCAAAATATGGAAATGAATTGAACACCCATGTCTGAGATAATCCATTGGGGAGCTCCATGGAGGTGATAAATGTGTACTAAAAACACTTTTGCTAACGCTTTGGCTGTTGGGATCTTCTGGCAGCATATAAAATAGACCTGTTTTGAAAAGAGGTCCATTACAACCCATATAACTGTGATCCCATGCTTTCAGGCTGCTCCACTATAAAATCCATAGAAATCTCTCTCCAG
The DNA here is from genome assembly GCF_059756535.1 of Pantherophis guttatus. Classification (NCBI taxonomy): domain Eukaryota; kingdom Metazoa; phylum Chordata; class Lepidosauria; order Squamata; family Colubridae; genus Pantherophis; species Pantherophis guttatus. Next base: position 12,994,293 of record NC_142071.1, on the reverse strand, counting down.
GGGGCTGAAGATTCTGCTACAGTTTGTAGCAGAAGTCCTGTGGATTTTCCTTGTCGTCTTTTTGCAGCTGTGCAGGTGGGGCAACTAGCAACATAACTCTTAATGTCTTTTTTTTAAGGGACGGCCACCAGAATTGTCTTTTGATGAGGTGTAGAGTTTTTACAAATCCAAAATGTAAAGCTATTTTGGAGTTGTGGTATCATTTCATGAGGTCTTTGGCTGGCAGGGATGTAAATTTTGTTATAAGTCTCTTTTAACATGCTTAATTTCTCTTATATTCTAATTTCCATCAGTATTTAAATTTTATATATCTATAACATATGCTTCTCATATTCCTATTCATCCATATTTGTCTATAAGAACCTCCTTTTTATTATTACTATCCACCTATTCATTGTTTTTCCATTTTTAATCACATTATTTTAATCTTCTTCTTTTTCCAGCCATGTATATCTTATTTCTTCATTTTCTTGCCTGATAGTGTATATTCCATTTTATTTTCAAAGTCTTCAAATTTTGTCTCCATATATCATTTTAAATCTTTTTCTTATATTTATTCCAGATAAAATGCATCAAGTTCCCTTCTCTTGTGCCTGCGCCAGATCCTTCTCTTATTCCTGTGCCAGTTTTTTGAATTATTGTTATTCCAATTATAAGAGTTCCGTTATAGTTTCCTTTTCTTTTCACCAAAGTCAAGCTACCTGCAGACAAGAAGAAAAACCTCCTCCACAAAATCCCACGGCTATTATCTGTAAAGTTCAGAATTTTCCATAACAAAGACAAATTACAATGTTCCTTTTTAAACCAGAAAGTGTCTCTCTACAATCCACAATTTCCATTAGTCATGCAAGTATCTATTTTATTTCAATTATATAACAGTCCAATTTGGTTGCTCTTTTTCCTTTAATTTTAACAATATCAAATCTTCTTTTTTAAGATCCAGCTCAAATTTTAAAACTTTATCCAGTCTTCTCACCATGTCTCAATATTTAATTCCATTAGTTCTGTTCAAAGATTAGTTGATTATTGGGTCTTTGTCTCTTTAAGGTTACATTTTAAACTTTCCATTGCCCCTTTGTTGTTCAGCCGCTGTTTTCTGGCTAAGGGTCTTATAGTTAAAAATATTGCTGTAAGCGTTGTTACAAGCCTGGATTGGTTGTCACTCACCCAGCTTCAAAGATCTTTGTTTCAATCCACTTTCCTCCTGCACATCTCTTAGCCCGGTTGTCCCAGCTTCATGGCAGCCACTATGGCTGCTGCCCCCCGCCGCCGACTCACAGAGGGTTCCCTCTGACCTCCGAGGAACTTGCCTGTTCCTCTTGGTCATCCGAGGTGCCCCTCTTTCTTCCCTGTCCCTGCAGGATGGTTCCAGTCTGAAGACCCATCAGCAGCGGTTCAGCAGCCGGGGTTTTCGTGATGCTCACCGGAGCCTGCTATTTCCCCAACTGTCTTGCCGCAATGCCAAACTGGAAGTCATCTTGCTGCATTTATTTCTTGTCGGCGTCTTCTGCTTCTGAACTTTGGCAGATTGCCTAATTAGACCAAGATTAGTGATAAGGCTGAAGAATTGTGTTATGAAGAATTTGTTTCGAATTAGTTTGGACTACGCTGAGAATGAGTTTAATTCTCAGTTGTTCTAATAAAGTCTGTTTGTTTTTGAACTAATTGTGTCTGATAATACCTACTTGGGCCTGGGTCACAACAGCTAGTGGGCTCAGCAGGATGGTCGGTCATTGCCGTTTCCCTGTTTTCCTTTCCTTCCTCTTTCACGTTCGTGAAAGTTACATGCCCCCGGAATTTTACAGTTCCTCTCTTCCAGTTTATTTTGGGGTTCCACTTCTACAGCCATGTTAGTCCTAGGTCTAGTGGCCATTCTATTTCTGGGGCTACTATGAATGTGAGGGTCTCGCTATGATCCCCCAGCTTCATTTGCAATGGTTCTGTGGCAAAAATGGCTGGCTCCTTCCCCTTTCTACAGTTTTGTCTAGCTGGCAAAAAGCGATCAGGGTTTTCATTTTCCTTAGGTGAATTCCCAATCTCCCTGCCAGGGTTGGGCTAATTAGGCATCGGGTGCACCCTGAGTCCAACAATGCTGCTACTTCCTCCCCTTTCCCTCGGCTGGGGATAAAAATTCTTAGGGGTAGGGTGAGTGGTTCGATTGATTTGCTTACCAGTGGGTCATCTTCCAGATCACTTTTGGAGTGGTTTAGGTCCTCTCGGGGCATCAGAGATCCTTCCTCTGATTTTGTAGGGGAACAGAATTCCGCGGTTCTCAGCTTCTCAGCGCAGTTTCTTTTCCTCGGGATGTGGGTTTTGCAGGCTTCCCCCCTGACAGGCAATCAGGCTTTCTGATGGAAGTTTTCAACTGGCATTCTGCTGTGTGGTGCCCCTCCTTACCACACTTAAAGCAACCTGATGGCCTTTGTGCCATGGCAGTTTGGGGTTTGAATGTCTCCCACTTCCCCTGGGGTGGGGATCTTCTCCAAGCTTCTCCAGTATTGGTCCGGTACTGGTTCAGTTCATGTCAATCTCTGCCTCCTCTGCCACCAGGTACCATTCATGCAGGTGGTTAGGGGTCCCGCAGGCCAGGCAGACAGTGTACAGTTCATTGTTGAGCCCATTTTTGAACCAGCAAACTAGAATATCTTCTGGCCAGTCAACTTGGCTGGCAGATAATGGAATTCCTCTGTGTATTCAGCTGTAGGGTGACAGCCCTGCTTTATGACTGTAATGCAGTCACAGGCTTTGTGATTGGCGAGAGGGTTTTCGAAGCAGTGGTGCAGGACTGTCATGAATTGAAGTTTCGTAGCTCTGGAGCATCAGCGTTGTGGAGGGTCATCATCCACCTGGCAGCTGCCCCTTCTAGGTCTAGGTGATGACTCGCACTCATGCTCCCTGGGTTGGGAACTTCCACTTGAAGTCTTGCATATAGGTGAGGACTTGAGCCAGGAAAAAACCCAATTTCTGGGGGTCTCCGTCAAATTTTACATCAGGGGGGGCTTTCCTCTCCAGCTGTGGCCCCTGGGTTAGCCAGGGACAATTGCCTGGGCTGGAATAGCAGGAGGTTGGATGGCGTGGCTGCTGCTCTGCCAGCTTGGTCAGCTGCTTGATCAACCATGGCTGGACCAGGGGTGACAGCTCAGGCACCCTCAGCTGCTGGTTCTCTCGCTCTCCTTCATTGGCAACCCAGTTCACCTCGGACGTTGAGATTTTCCAGAGATTCCATCACAAGGCGGTTGATGTGCTGCTTCAATCGATCACCTGCCAGTGGTTCCTCAATCAGCTCTGATCAGAAAGGGCTTCCAGCTTCATTTTCCACCCAGGCTTATGGCTACCATGGGTGAGGGTCACCCCCCCCCCGGGTTCTTCTATCCCAGCTGTCCCTTTTTCCTATGCTGATAGACCATCGGGGCTTTGTGGAACTTTCAAGGACACCTTTGATGACTTCGATGGGTGATATGGAGCTGGTGTTGGGCTAGGTAGTTGTCGAGGTTTCTCCCCAGCACTCGGCTTCCTCTTGCTCGTTGCTTTGTTCAAATATTGATGCAGGGTCCTCTTGGTAGAGTAAAATTTGGAAGGAAAAAAATTCCTCTCCGGGTTGACCACTACTGCAGAGCCTGCTTTATGTAGGGACCAGCCTCTCCCCTCCCCAAGAAAGTATAGACTCTTGAAAACTTTGTATTTCAAAAAGAATGTTTTATTGAAAGGGGGTGAAAGCAGATCAGAATTCAAAGCAGGCTCTGAGGTCCCTCAGGGTATACAACTAGGATAAAGGAAATTAGGAACTCCTCCCAACAGTCTGATATGGATTCCACCAATCCGCAGGTGTGAAGATGTTATTGTACTGGCCTCTTGAGAAACAGATAAGAGTTTCTCAGGGCCATCTTCCAGCACTGCAATCCACATGGCCCTCCCTCCCCTTGCATTCCCCAAGAGGTGAGAATTTTCCAGGCATCTGAGGCGCCAGGCAATGGTTATAAATCAGGTGAAAGGTTATACAAAAAGACAAGGCAAGAAATAGGATACCTAGGATACATAGAAAGGAAAGAGAACTAAATGTATCAAAACCAACCCACCCATGCCCCATTTCCCCCAAAAAATGGCAGATGCAGGGATCTGACACTATCCCTCTGTTTATGCAGCCTAGAATTGTGTTGGCTTTTTTTGGCAGCTGCTGCCAACTGCTGGCTCATATTTAAATGGTTGTCCACTACAACTCCAAGTTACTACTATTGAGCAAGGTACCACGTATACTGTATCTGTGCATTTTGTTTTTCTTGCCTAAATGTAGAACTTTAATTTTTTCACCATTGAATTTCATTTTGTTAGATAGCAATGTTCAAGCCTATCAAGATCCTTCTGTATCTTAAGCTTATCTTCTGGAGTGTTGGCTACTCCTGCCAGCTTGGTATCATCTGCAAATTTGATGAGTTCCCCATCTATCCCCTCGTCCAAATCATTGATTAAGATGTTGAAGAGTACTGGGCCTAAAACAGAGCCTTGGGGTACTCCGCTGCATAGTTCCCTCCATGTAGATGCAGTTCCAATGAGGACTACACGTTGAGTGTGGTTGGTCAGCCAGTTATGAATCCATCTGGTGGTGATGATGTCTAACCTACATTTTTCTACTTTATCTTGTAGTAGGTTATGATCTACTTTATCAAATGCCTTACTGAAGTCCAAGTAAATTATATCGACAGTATTCCTCTGGTCCACTAATTTTGTCACTTTGTCAAAGAACGCAATAAAATTAGTCTGGCATAATCTGTTTTTGACAAACCCATGTTGTCTTTTGGTTATTACTTTGGTTCTAGGTGTTCGCTGATTTGTTGCTTGATTATCTTTTCCAGAATCTTCCCTGGTATTGAGGTCAGGCTGATAGGTCTGTAGTTTCCTGGATCTATTTTTTTTCCTTTTTTGAAGATGGGAACTACATCAGCTCTTTTCCAGTCCTCTGGCAGTTCCCTGGCGCTCCAGGGTCTTTGAAAGATATAATTCAGTGGTTCTGAGATCACATCTGCCAATTCCTTCAGAAGTTTGGTGTATAATCCATCCGGTCCTGGTGATTTGAACCTGTCTAGGGTAGACAAGTGTTCACTTACCATTTTCTTCCCTATTTTAACTTGTGTTCCTAATCTTTTTTTTTTTTTTTTTGTGGTGCTGTTTTTGATATGTTGGACTGTTTTTTCCTTTTGTTTAAAGACAGATGCAAAAAAATGATGAAATTCACACTCTGTCTCTATTTTTTGTTCTGCCATCTGGGAGGAGATTCCGAAAGACAAGGAGCTATGAATGATCCATGAGATGTCCTTTTCCCAATTCTAGAAATATTTCTATTGAATTTTTATCTAAGTATTTCTTAGTCAGCATTGAATCTGATTAAGCATGGTTGGATCAAACAATTTCCAGTCTATGTCAGATTTGGATATATTCATTTGGAGGTCTTTTCCTATTTCTTTAAATTATGGACATGCACCCATATTTTATAGGTATGTGATCATAGGTTAGGCATTTGTATATTTATTTTATTTATAAAATATGCATTGGTAAGAAAGGAATTCTGGCCAATATATTTAACAAAGATGCTTGTAATGAGGATGGGAGGGAAAGGGGGAATAAATATCCTAAAATAAACCTGAATTCAACTGTTTCCTAGTAAATTTGCAGTAAGTAACCCACAAATTAAAAAAGAGCAGAAGTATGTGACTGCATAGTCATCTCTATGTTGTAAAAGAAGACAAGAAACTTTCACTTCAGAATATTCATCATATTTCCATCACATCCCAACATGGATCTTTTTTTTCTGTTCCAGTTGCCATGCGGCAATCTGTATCTTATTCTTTATTGCTATCTTTTTTGTTAAGACCTAAAATTGTGGTTTCATTTTGTTCTGATTTTTTTTTAAAAAAATTGTGAATCTTTGGATGTTCGCAGTTTGGAAAAAAAATGCCTTTTGTTTCTCTGTGAAGTTCTTTTAGGTGCAATTTTGATGGCCAGAATAAGAAAGCCGAAGCTGGCAATATTCATGTAGTTCGATCTCAGATCTGACCTTAAGGAACTCATAGTATTTCTTTCAAAGACTGGGAAAGCATTAGGAATTATTTTCCAGGCTTTGATTAAAGCATGACTGTAATAACTCTGGCTTTACTTTCACATGCTTATTAAAGCTTCTGTAGAGTGCTCCTCACATTCAACTATGTTTATAGGCAATCTTATTCAGACTACTGTTGTGACATTTCTCCCTACTTCTGAATTTGTTTTTTTTTTAAAAAATACAAGTTTTATTAATTTTTTTCTTTCATCATATATATTTTATGAAAAGAGGGTTGACAGGGTATAAGATCTTATACATCTTATACATAGTCATAATCATAGTTATAATGTATTTTAATCTTCCCATTTTTTTCAATATTCATCTCCTTTATCACAAATTAATCATTTTTCACCATATTTTATTATTTCAACTTTTGCCTTGTTGTTCTCTTTCCATAATTCTTTATCATTTTCAATTTTACTTAAAAATAAAATCATTTTATGCCTTATATTTCTCCTCAGTTTCAATTATTCCAATTTTCATCCTTTCCTCTCTACACTTTTTGCATTCCCAATAATTTCTATAATATTATCTATCTGATTTTTATTTTTTAATATTTTCTTTTCAACATTGTTAACTTCTTCTTCTCATTTACAATTCCCTCTTCAAACTACTCTTCACTTTCTTTTTCTATATCTTTCAGTGAATTTTCTGTTTCTTTTTTGCCTAATAAAGATTCACACATACTTTTAAATATCAAAATTAACTCTTCATATATCTGCATTTCCATTTTGTAGCAATTTAAAAGTTTATTAAAACCTCCCCAATTGCAATTAGCCAAAATTTAAATTCTATTTAATTTTCTTATATCTCCTCTTCTTTTCCTTTTTTTCTTCTTCAACTATTCCTTTGTTCTTCAAATTTAAAAAGAGCTCCTCAATTATTAATTGTCCAAATTCAGCAACAGTCAAATCCAATTGAGAAGCTATATTCCATGAGAGAAGGGAAATGAAACAAAATCTCAGATGTAAAACACAGTCATACCTTAATTGTTCTCACAGTGTCCAAATTATCTTCTTCTGTATGACCAAGGTCAGGACTTCCAGCTGCTATTTCTTCTGTTTTGTCTATATAAGTAGAGTATTATAGTACTTTTTCTTTCCTCCAGCAGATGGCACTCTCCATTTCTATTCCATTACAAAATAGTCTGTTAAGTCCAATTAATTATCAAAATATCCAGAAATTTTTAAAATCCTCATATAAGTTTTTGTTTTCTTCCGAAAATCACTTTTTTCCCTTTTGAAATATTTTGCTTTTCCCAATTTTCCAGATCTAAAATTTCTTCTTAGACTTTTTGTATTACAGTCCCTGCTTTTTCTTTTTTCTCTGTGTGTGTTTTTCCCCCAAATGCCAGATAGCCACTAGTCCAAGCTCAAGAATTTCTTTTAAGACTCCAATTTCAATTTTTTCTTAGTATAAATTGGCAATTATCTCATCCAGTTCTACCACTCCGTCCAAACGCCGCTCCAGCTCAATTCTTAGGTTCGGTTGTCCCAGCTTCAAGGTGGCAACAGAAGATGGCCACCACTCCCGCTGCCACTTTGGGAGAGCTGTTTCTGTTCCAGTGAGGAAATTGCCAATTCCTCGCGGTCCACAAAATGCCTCTCCTTTCTTCACTGTCCCTGCAAGAGGGCTATGGCTCGAAAGCCTCCCAACAGCAGTTTGTCCGGCTGGATTTCACACAGCTCATCAGAGCCTGCTATTTTCCAGTCCATTCCCACTGTGATGCCAACCAGAAAATCTCGACTACTTCTGAATTTGTAAGGGGCTAATGATGATCCCTGAATATTAATAAGACGAGACGTAAGGTGATTGCCTCTAGGAAGAGGCAAGCTAGATATAAATGGAGATTGGATGAAGAACCAATAAAGATAAAGTAAAGGAGTCCCTGTGGACTCCGCTAGTCATTGCCAACTATAGGGGTGGTGCTCATCTCTGTTTCAAGGCTATTGAGCCAGTGCTGTCTGAAGACATTTCCATAGTCATGTGGCCAGCATGACATCAGGGAGCACTGTTAACTTCCCACCAAAGTGGTACCTATTAATCTACTCACATTTGCATGCTTTCGAATCGCTAGGTTGGCAGGAGTTGGAGCAAGTAAAAGGAGCTCACCCTGTTGCATGGTGCTCAGGTCTCAAACCTGAGCTGCCGGCTTTCCAGCCAAGAAGCCCAGCATCTTAACCACTGAACCACTGTACTGCCCTGGATGAAGAACCAATGGATGAAACTAAATCTTATCTCTACTTGGATGTGGTCTTTTTAGAATCAGGTTCCTGGATTTCACTTTTTAAATCATGTTCATTAAAAATCATAGCTAGTTCTTATTCTCTAATGTGCCTTATCAAGCATAACTATCTGGGAACTTTGAACCTGTCCAGTCACACATCTGCATGTACTTAGCCTTCCCAATTTTTCAAAACCACCTTAGAATGTGGAATTTCAATGCAATTTCTAGCACAAGCAGGCCCAAATGCTAAGAAAATTGTCAAGCAAAGAATTGATGATGTTCCTGCCCCAGAAAATATTACATTGCATAAATGTGCTTGGCTATGGCTGGCTATATGCATTTTTTTTTCATATTGAAAAATATTTAACAATTTGTATACCATAATACCGTATACAAGCTTCTACTAGAGCATGATTTGAACAACTCAAATCTCTGGTTAAGCCTGGTAGGTTTTACAAAGTTACTTATCAGAAAAGATTGTGCATACATAATATACATGACTTTGAAATTATTGCTCAGGTGTATATATGTTCTAGAAAGGGCTGATCCATTGGAATCTCATGTAAAAATTAAGACCAAGGACAATGAAAGAAGTAGGTGAAGTGAATATATACGAATATATTAATTCATTACACAACATACTGAATATTGTTGGTTACACCTATTTCAGAATCAATGGTAGAGTTCACAAATATTTAAGGGTAATAAGGAAGAATATAACTATCTGAATAATTGGTTCATAATTGGAATGTGTGTGTATGTGTATATATATATACTGTATGTATATGTGTGTGTGTGTGTGTGTGTGTGTGTGTGTGTGTGTGTGTGTGTATGTATATATATATATATATGTTTTCTGAGGTTTTCGCGGGTGTTTGTCTGTAGGTCTTTGGTTATTCAGGTTTTCTCCCGCGTAAAATTGGAGGTGTCTTGGCAACGTTTCGACGAAGTCTCATTCGTCATCTTCAGGCTGGTGTTTTCGGCTTCGTGCTTCTAGGAGCAATGTGTGTGATCACAGCTGTTTCTTCCTTTTAACTGCCAGTGGGGGTGTGAACTGATTGGGTGGGAGCTTGGCTGTGTTCTGATTGGGTGGAGGTGTGTTCTGATTGGTTGGGGATTTGGCTGTGCTCTGATTGGATGGGGGGGTTGGCTGTGCTCTGATTGGATGGGTGTGTGTTCTGTTTAGGTGGGGGCTTGGTTGTGCTCGGGTTAGTCTGAGTAGCAGGGGGATTTGAACTGGTGAGCTATGTTGCTGTTGTTTGGCTTCGTGTTCGTGGCCGTGCCATCTCTTCATGGTGGGTGTCAGTCTCCTTCATGTATGGATTGGAGGGGTTTAAAGTGGCTAATGATGCAGCTGTGGTCTGGCTTCTGGTCCGTGGTCGTGCCTCATCATCAGTGTGGGTTTGAGTCTGCTTTCTGCGTGGATGTGTGGTGGTTACATCCTGTGTGGCTCTCATGAGTGTGGGTCTGGTGTCATTCTTTGTGTTAGGGACTCGTTTGTCAATAAGGGTGGGTTTCCAAATGGCTGGTAGGTGGGAGGTATCATCTCATTTATTCATGCTGTGTGGACGTTTTTCTATCTCGATGGCTTCTCTGATTATTCTGTTGTTAAAGTGTTCAGTTTTGGCGATAGTTCTGGTCTTTTTAAACTCTCACACCACCATCCAGCACAGATCAACTCCGTAGCCAAGACACTCATCTCCAGAACAAAATGCTTAGCTGACGAACAACACCTAAAAACCAAACTACACACTCTCACTAACGTACTAACATCCAATGGATTCCAAAGAAATAAGATCACCAACCTAATCCAAAAAGAAACCCCCACTAAAATCCAAGACAGAGAACAAGAAAACGGCAAAGCCCTCCTCCCATACATAAAAGACACCACAGACAGAATCAGCAAGATCCTCCACAAACACAACATCAAGACAGTATTCTGCACAAACCAAAAAATATCCACCATCCTAAGAAACCCCAAAGACAATATTGAGTTAGAAAATCAAGGAGTATATGAAATCCCATGCACCGCCTGCCCCACCACATACATCGGACAAACCAACAGAAGAATAAGTGCATGCATTGAAGAACACAAGAACTCAGTCAGAAAAGAGGAACCAACTTCTTCCCTGGTCCAACACCTCAAAGCCACAGGACATGATATTGACTTTAAAAAACCAGAACTATTGCCAAAACTGAACACTTTAACAACAGAATAATCAGAGAAGCCATCGAGATAGAAAAATGTCCACACAGCATGAATAAATGAGATGATACCTCCCACCTACCAGCCATTTGGAAACCCGCCCTTATTGACAAACGAGTCCCTAACACAAAGAATGACACCAGACCCACACTCACGAGAGCCACACTGGATGTAACCACCACACATCCACGCAGAAAGCAGACTCAAACCCACACTGATGATGAGGCACGACCACGGACCAAAAGCCAGACCATAGCTGCATCATTAGCTACTTTAAACCCCTCCAATCCATACATGAAGCAGACTGACACCCACCATGAAGAGGTGGCACAGCCACGAACACGAAGCCAAACAACAGCAACACAACTCACCAGCTCAAATCCCCCTGCTACTCAGACTAACCAGAGCACAACCAAGCCCCCACCTAAACAGAACACACACCCATCCAATCAGAGCCCAGCCAACCCCCCAACCAATCAGAACACACCTCCACCCAATCAGAACACAGCCAAGCTCCCACCCAATCAGTTCACACCCCCACTGGCAGTTAAAAGGAAGAAACAGCTGCAATCACACACATTGCTCCTAGAAGCACGAAGCCGAAAACACCAGCCTGAACATGACGAATGAGACTTCGTCAAAATGTTGCCAAGACACCTCCAATTTTACGCGGGAGAAAACCTGAATAACCAAAGACCTACATACAAATACCTGCGAAAACCTCAGAATATATTTATATATATGTGTGTGTGTGTGTGTGTGTGTGTGTGTGTGTGTTTTCTTCTCTTATCGTAGGCCTATGATAAGAGAAGAAAACAAAACAAATACTTGACCTCTATGGGGAGGAAACATGTGATGAGGGTGTGGCTAACTGATGAGGACTAATTAGTCTGAAATAGATCTATATTAGTCTCCCAAAAGGCAGCAAACTGCTTGCTTGCTGTTTGAAAAAGCCTAGAACTAGTGGATGTGATTTCACTGAGCTATGGCAGCATTTTGAAAATCTTGGTCTACGTAAGAAAATACCCGGCTGAGGATATATCTATCTATCTATCTATCTATCTATCTATCTATCTATCTATCTATCTATCTATCTATCTATCTATCTATCTATCTATCTATCTATCTATCTATACACTACAAAATTATGTGATTGGGCTTGATAATTCAACACTTACAGCTTGAAAGTTAATGAGTAGTTACGATTGCCACTCCTCTCCCCTTCTCTCCCTCAGCCTTGCCCCACAGAAGCCTTCCCTATCCTATCCCCTCTCCCTCAGCCTTGCCCCAAGAAACCTCCCCTATCCTATCCCCTGGTTGCTGCTATGAAAGTAAAACTGAAAGTGAAACTCCTCTCCTCTTGCTTGTGTTTTGCATTTGGAACAGATTTCTTTTCAGGTGGGGAAGGGGAGTACAACTCCTTAGCATCAGAGCATGGAACAATTTCTTTTCAAGTGGGGAGGGGGAGTACAAGTCCTTAGCATCAGAGGGCTGTTTGGAAGGTGAAACAATATTTGCTGTGTGAGCAAGAAGGAGACAGGAGGGAACCTGGCTGTGGCTTAGCTCAACTGTTCTGTATTAAAGCTGCTTCCTACTGTGAAAGTAAAACTGAAAGTGAAGCTCCTCTCCTCTGCTTGTGTTTTGCATTTGGAACAGATTTCTTTTTAGGTGGGGAGGGGGAGTAGAACTCCTTAGCATCAGAGCATGTTAGTCATAATATAGGAAATACTAATGCTCTGATAGTAATTTCGAAAAAACCTTTCTTAGTGAGCACCTAGAAGCCAAGAGGAATATACGTGGCAAATTTCAAGTTTGTAGGCTTTATGGTTCTGGAGATTTCGTGATTACGGTGTGAGTGGTTTTCACTTTTATATAGAGAGATATATAATTCCACTTGCCATGATGTTTTAAATGGTTTGCTATGGTTTAATTTTTAAAATTTGTAGCAACCCACTTCCATAATATATATATGATAGCCTGTGACTAGCGTATGCCTATATTTAGAGGTTCACTTCACTTCAATTAACCAAAAAACTAATTTTTTAAATAAATAACTTTTAGAAACCCAGACATCCATTCCCCACTTTGCTGATGAAGCATCCCTTGAATCTACATTTATCTAGAAGTTGTTCATCAAGATTTGCTTGTAATGTGTAGTTCTACCCTGAAGAGTCTGCCAGCTAATTATCTGCCATGCTTTATGTATGATTCCTTTGACTAGTTTACATGTTTGAGCAATAATTATTGAGTGACAGAAAAGCATTTGTATAAACCAGGATGAGGAAACAGCATTCATTTACTTGAGTATAGCACTGTGAGAGTTGAGACTGGCTAGGCGATGGGAAAAGAAACTCATACTAGACAATGCTCTTATGTAAACCTGGCATGTGCTTTTCACATTTTAGTCAGGCAAGGGACTAGCCCATAGTTCATTACCAGAAAAGAATGGGAGAAGGAGATCTGATGTGGTGGAATCTCCAGCTAGACTGGAGGGAGGTGTTAAGAAACGGACAAGCTTAAAGTTCTTGCATTGGAGAAAGAGGCATAGAACTGACCTCGCCCAGAATCCCTGAAGTCCCTGATCTGACCATCCCCAAGGGAATGCAGCCAGTCTGATGAGATTCTTGTAACATTGCTAACTAATAATAAAGTTTCTGCTTGAGAATTTTCATGAGTGATTCTGGTTACATAATGTCTATGGAGATTCTCAATCATCCACGTCATAGTTGCCACAAAGGTGCTTTTTCAAAAGGCAACTCGACTTTTTTTTTTTCCTTGAAGATGTTTTGCTTCTCATCTGAGAAGCTTCTTCAATTCTGACTAAATGGGGGTGAATGGAAGGATGTATATGCCTTGTAGTCATTAGCATTCTTTTTGAGAGGCATTGAGACCACTTGGAGGTTTATCTGCACACTCAGAGTCACCCGAATAGTGCAAATGGGTGTGGAACCTTCTTGGAACTGCCAAAAGGGTGTAGTAATCTCTTGTTGTAAACAAGAGATAGGGGACGTCATATCCCGCCCCTCTGTTGAGAGAGAGCTGTTCAATCTTAATGTAAATGGCCTCTTTGACCTGGTTGATTGCACCTAAAAGTTACATTCTGTGAACTCTCTCTCTCTTTCATGCACACATACAAGAGATTTGTCTAGTTTTCTGTCTTAACAAAATTAGGGAGTGGAAATCTTCAGCAGAGATATAACATTAAATTTTCAGTAAAGTTTTTTTTTCTAACCATGCTGAGTCTGGAAGTTTCTTCTGCTAGGTAGCTCCAGAGTAAGTGCTGAAGACTTAAAAATGAAGCTGTACTTTCAAAAAGCTGTTTCAACACATTGCCCTCCTCCCTGTCCACCAGCACCATCACTGTGTATATACACACACATATACATATTCATTCCCCTATGTAGTGAGCCTGCTTACTCAGGACTGGACAGATGGGTGGAATAGAAATCATGATTATGCAGTATCTTTAGGCATATGGTTGCTGCATGCAGCAGTTTCTTTATTTGGAAACCCCAATTGATTCTCATATTCCAGAATTATGGCTCAATCCCCCCTTTTTTCATTGCAAAAGTAGCATAGAAGTCAGTCATGCAATAATGTTCAAGACTGGAAATTCCTAACTAACAATTTTTTTTCCCCAGACAGTCTGGAATGCTGAAAGCAGTTTCCTAGATTGAGAGTCATTTCAAGTTATACCTTCTTTTCCCTTTGTCAAAATTTGAAGCATGCTTTTGCTGTTGCAACCATTATCGCTTGCCAATGAAACAGGGGGAAGGGAAGGGGAAATCAAGAAGATGAGTGTGAGAGCCAAGGACACTTCAGCAAGTATTTGCCAAAGCCAAAGTCTTTTTCTCATAACAATACAATGAGTCTCAATTGAATAATGTGACCTGCACTAATAGGTGAGGGAGAATCCTACACTTTAATTATGTGTGTTTGCATGGGAATTAGCTAGATCTGGTTTTGCTCTCATGAGTGCTGAAATTATGTACTCAATAAAGTTTTGCATTAAGAGATTGGATTGTCTCAATTGTGCCTGCTTTGGTTGGGTTTGTCACTCAGAACATTGACATTAAACCAGATCTACTAAAATTTTAAAAATACAAAGGAGTCCTGGCCTCCCACAGCGTATCTGGTCACCTCTGGAAGAGGTGTGAAGACCCAAGGGAAGATGTCTGAGGTGGAATGTAAAGGAGAGCAGACAGCCAAATCTGGGATGGGCTGGGTGAAAAATACCCTAGCTGCAAAGCAGATGGACTTCAGCATCCAAATGGTGGTGACCCATTTGAAGGGATGAGTGGAGAATACTGAGCAGCCAGCAATATGGGAGGAGACTGTGGCAACCAGGGGGACTCCACCAGGTAGCCAAGGAGCTATGGTGGGGTGTGTTGCCAAAGGCATCTGAAGCTGAGTTCCCTTGCTTCTGCCTGCAGTGGCATTTATCCAGGGTCCAAGATGGAGAGGAAAAAGAGCAGCAGAGTTGGAAGAGCTGGTGGAGTGGCTGCAGCCCATCAGTCAAACTGCTGAGAGAAAGGTTAGTTACAATGGAGATGCGGGAAGGAGAACCAGCATGGCAAATGGCCCAAACTTGCGGAGCAGCATCCAGTCAATTCTCAAATGATTATCTCACTCCCACTGCTTCAGCCATGGCTAAGAATGGGGGGAGGAGCCCTTGGGAGCAGCCAGTCTCCCACAGACTGCTGTCCCCCAGCCAGGCTCAGGTCCAGGGCAAGGTGCCACTGGACCCCAACGGATGGCTCAATTGCATGGGATCGCTATCCAATTTCAGAAGCGAGGTGGATCAAGGCCTCCAATATTAAGGCAGACTGCTTATTAGGCAGATTCCATGCAAAATACCTTCAGAAGCCAGGGCCCCTCCAAGGATAAATACTTTCAGAATAAATGATAGTAACATGTAATTACTGTTTTCCAGGTATTTAAGGGGGGTCCATCTGTCAAGATTTGAAGTGTGCTTTTGCTGTTGCAATCATTATCATTTCTCAGCTTGCCAACGAACTGGGGGGAGGAAGGGGAAGATAGAATGTAAGCTTCAGACATCAAGAAGATGAGCATGAGAGCCAAGGACACTTCAGTGGGCATTTGCCAAAGCCAAAGACTTTTTCTCATAAAAATATAATGAGACTCAATTGGACAATATGACCTGCACTAATAGGGGAGGGAGAATCCTATACTTTAATTATGTGAGTTTGGCAGGAATTACCTAGATCTGGTTTTCCCCTCATCATTGCCAAAATGATGTACACAATTAAGTTTTGCATTACCAGATTGGATTGTCTCGACTATGCCTGCTTTGGTTGGGTTCTTCAGTCGGAACATTGAACCCCTATATTTGAAAATATTGAAGCTGCATCCTCTTGAAAACTATCATATATAAACCTGATTGACCACAAGATAAGTAGTCCTGACTTTCTCTTTCTCTCTCTCTACCCACTACCCCTCTCTCCCCTTTTCTCTTTTTAGACAGAAAATCTCTTCATGAAATAAACCCCCCAAATATGTTTCTCTCTTGTATATGTTTTTTCTAAGACCCCATTTTTGAAAAATATATATATACTGCAGGGGTGGGTTCTATTTTTTTTTTACTACCAGTTCTGTGGGCATGGCTTATTTTGTGGGCGTGGCTTGATGGTCATGTGAAATTATTTAGGATTTAGCAGAGGTTCTAGTCTACCAGGCTTTTAACTGCTTGCAGAGCTGTACCAATCTATCCATGTATTTTGGCAGGCACTGATCTACTCATGTATTTTTGTAGGCACTGGTCTACCCATGTATTTTTGCAGGCACTGGTCTACCCATTTATTTTTGCAGGCACCAGTCTACTCATTTGTTTTCTTTTAACACTGATCAGCTGTAGGGCAGCCCTTTGAAGCCCCGCGGCAAGAGTTTAAACAGTTTTTTTTCCTCTAGCTATCAGCTGGGACTCAGGAGGCAGCAATAGATTGGGGATGGGGTCAAATAAAAGGTAAGACTAATGCAGGGGGGCTGGGGGGCAGAACTGGTTTGGTGATGTCATATCGTCACCGCTACTGGCTCGGGGGAACTGGGCCAAACCGGGAGGAACCCACCACTGATATACTGTGTATTTATCAACATCAGATAAATGACTCAGTTGAAAGAAGATACAAAGCATGCAGACTTTTGTTTTTTAACTTCTTCAAAGCTGCTTTGTCCTACCAAAGAAGCATTCTCACTTCAAATTATTTCGAGAGGTGGTGGTAGATGGTTCCTGTGAGTATAGTTTCTTGTTGCAAGATGGTTGAGTTATTACTTGTCTATCAATCTATGGCTTCCTTGGCCACCCATTTCTCCTGTTCAGCAAACATGGGATAAGAACTGCCAAGTGTTGGAGAAAAATCTGAAATTCATCAATCTATGTTGTGCAAAACTTTTAGTTCAAACAATCCTTCTTAACCAAGTTGTAAGAGACATTAGAGTCTTCTAGTCCAACTCCCTGCTCAACAAGAGACCCTATACCCATGATGGCGAATCTATGGCACACATATGGGCATGTGCACCATCGCCAGCTGCTCTTCCTGGTTCTGTTGTTCACATGTGCACCAGCCAGCTGGTCCAGCGCACATGTGCACCGGCCAGCTGCTCTTTTCCGGGTTCTGGCACTCTGGTGCGCGCATGCTCCAGGTTCAGCAGTAGGTGCTGAAAAAGTTAACCATCACTGCCCTATACCATTCCAGACAAATGGCTGTCCAATGGCTGGACTTTCCACAACTTCTGAAGGCAAGCCATTCCACTGATTAATTGTTCTCACTGTCAAAAAATTTCTCCTTATTTCTAGGTTGGATCTCTCCTTGATAAGTTTCCATCCATTACTTCTTATCCTGCCTTCAGGTGCTTTGGGAATAAATTGATTCCCTCTTTTTTGTGTTAGTCCTTTAAATATTGGAAGACTGCTATCATGTCACCTCTAATCCTTCTCTTTGTTAGACTAGAAATTTCCAGTTCTTGCAACTGTTTTTCAAATGTTTTAACCTACTGTCCCCTAATCTCTGGAGGTAGAATATTCCAAAGGGTAGGTGCTATGACAGAAAAGACATGCCTCCAGTTCCCACCAGTCAATATTCCTTGGCTGACGGGACCCAGAGCATGACCATTCTATCAGGCTAAAAACAGCAGTTGAACATTGCCCCTCAGGTAACCCAGTCCCAATGCATAGATGAGCAATTTTTAAGAGCTCTGGACCACTTTTGAGAGTGTTGGAGAACATTATGTTGATAGCATAACATAAGGAAAGGTTGAATTGGGGGGGGGGGATGGAGTTCTTGGGAGGGCAATAAATCATCCAAGGCTAAGATTGCCATGTCATGGTAGAATGACCTTTCCCAATTAAAACAGCAATGTTCCTCCAGGAGCAGAGGGAAATTTGCACATATTCTTGCACATGTCTCAGATATTTTTGGAGTTTCACTTGGTAGCTCAGCAACCATCAGTTTGTCTAACAGATTGCAAGTTCTTTGTTTATCCTCTCCTCATCTCCAGCATCATGATTGGATCCTTAAGAGAGTCAGCCAAACTGCTGAGGTTGATTTTATTCCTTTAAGCTCCCGGGGGAATTAAACTATTTATTCTGAACTGGAAGATTAGCGGTGTGTTTTATAAATAAAACTTGTTGCTTGCTTTTGAACTGAGTGGGCATTAAATTTAAAGCCATGTGAATCATCACGGATGCAAAATCAGTTAATTATTAAGATAATTGAGAAAAAACCAGTTGTGGTAGATAGACTTATATATAATCCTCCCTGACTTAGAACTCTGTTTCTCATGTGGCAGACATTCTCCATGGGGGAGACAAGGGAAACTGAGCAGAGAAGTAGATTTCCATGTTTACCAGCTACAGAAAGGAATAGGAGGAAAAAGAAAGATTGCAAGAACTGGGTGTAATTGTTCGTCTCTGGAAGAGAATGAACAATGAATTGGAGATGATATGTACCCAGCACAGCTTGTGTGAAACTTTATTACAAATGAGATAATTTAATCAATTATGCTTCCTAATGCATTAAACCCAAATGTTTCATTTTGAGCTTCTGTGCTTCTTAATTTATCTTCAGGTATTTTTATAAAACTTAATCATGCTTAATAAAAACTTCATTACCATAAAAGAATGCTTTCAGATAAATGTCTTTAATGGTGTCAGGAAGCACAATTAAATGCAGACAGGGTTCAGGCATAATATCAGATGATCGTTGATAGCTTTGGGTTTATACATTCCTTTTCCCCTTCATGCAGTCTTCTCTCTTCTCTTAATCTGAGACAACCTGGTGAACTTTGTTTTGTGCCTAACTTGACAAAGCAATTAGAAACAGGAGTCTGATGATATTTTTATTATTATTCTGTTTTAAAGGGCAAGTGGCATGGTGGCTTAGTGGTGAAGATGGTCACCTCCCACTCAGAAGGTTGAGAGTTCAATCCTAGGTAGGAACAAATGTTACTCTCTCAGGGCACAAACAGAAAATATCTTCTGTGAACTCCACGTAGGTGTCAGGAAGGGCATCCAGCCAGTAAATGCTCTACCCTGAATTAAAGGATTACAGGGTTGTAAAAACCAAAAAAAAAAAAAAAAAAAAAGCAAAACTGATTTAAAGGGTAAATGCATAGAATAGCATTGTGGAATTGAATAAACCATGAGGATCAGTTATGGATACAAATCTAAAACTTAACAAGTTTGATCAGTGTTCCTCAGCCTTGACAACTAGAAGATGTGTGGATTCAATTCTCAAAATGGGAATTCTGGGAGTTGAAGTCCAAACATCTTCAAGTTGTCAAGGTTGTGAAACACTGGGTTGGATGAATGGAAAAATACAGAAAGGATGATGCCTAGTGATAAAGTACCTACTTTGGATGCAGACAATCCCAGTTTTAATCTTGCTGCCTACAAATAGAAGAATTCCACCACTAATTAAGATATCTTGAGGACTGAAGACATCTCCACAGGTATCTATATTCTTGTCAAATGATGGTAGCAATGAAAGGTCTTTAGGATATGATATTTAGAGCAATAGCACTTAGACTTACAGTATATACCACTTCATAGTGCTTTACAGCCCTCTCTAAGTGGTATACAGAGACAGTATATTTCTCTCAACAATCTGGGTCCTCATTTTACCCACCTTGGAAGGATGGAAGGCTGAGTCAACCTTGAGCCAATGAGACTCGAACTGCCAAACTGCAGGCAGCAAAGGAGCCTGCAGTACTGCATTCTAACCACTGTGCCACCATGGCTCTAGAGCAGTGGTCACCAACCAGTGGTCCGTGGACCACTGGTGGCCCACAAGAAAATGTTGGTGGTCCACGGTGCACCCGTATGGAGGAGCTGCTCTGGGATGAGCAATGGCCAGTCCTGTGACTAGACCTCTGAAATATTGGATTGGCCAGGCATGGTGGGGCTGTAAATCTCCGCTGTAGAGGGAAGTTCATGCAACTTGCAACTTTGCAGTTCAGCCCTCACTGGCCGGAATGAGGTAATGGTGCAAGGCAGAGTGGCGGTGCAGGTAGGCCGAAGCAATGGGTGGTGGAAATCCTGGCCTGTTTCTTCCCCCTGCTGTAGCTTCCTGTCGGCTGAACCCACAAGTGGCTGTCCCCGCCCCTTGCCCTAGCTTCCAGTCACTCCTCGCTTGGCAAGGGAAGGGAGGGGATAGAGATTTGCTCCATATTCCAGAGCAGGAGAGAAGCTTAATCTCTTGCTGGATCTCGCAGCCATTTCTTTCAGCCCTTGTTAGTACTCCGCACACCTCGGTCTCTTGGGGAGTTGCTTGACTTCCCCTCAGCCCCAAGACACTAGCTGGCCCATGAGATGAGAGAGAGAAAGAGAATCAGAGAGAGAATGAAGGAGAGAGAATGAGAGAGAGAATGAAAGAAAGAGAGGGAAAAATAAGAAAGAGAGGGAGAGAGAGAGAAAGAGAGAGGGGAGAGAGAGAGAGAGGAGGGAGGGTGCCTGAAGGACCCCATCCCATCACTGGGAGTCTAGGCGCTTCAGCAAGCAGCACACTAGATTTGTATTAGTGGTCCATGGGATTTAAAATTATGAACTTGGTGGTCTCTGAGGTCCAAAAGGTTGGGGACCCCTACTCTAGAGCACATGAAACTAGTAGTAATATGAGAGTTTTTACAAAATTTCATGTGGGATTTATTTTTATTTTCAAAGTAGAATCTAGGCTTCCCTAGTGATTTCTTTGAAAATAGTAAATTGAGATGAAAAAAAAATTTCTCAGTGAACATAGCTAATTAGTGTGGGAGATAGCTCAATGTTGCTAATTATTGAGGGATAACTCAGATAAACATGTTCAGATCCAGCAATGTCTCAGGGCATTAAAAAAGTCAGCCTTGACTGCATAACTTAAACCCCACCCCTTTATTATGTACATTATGTATAACTGTAAAAATCATGTGGGGCTTTAATTATGACTACTGTCTTGAATTTCTGTACATCCTGCACACCCAAACTCCAGGAGTGTTCCTGTTTAGATCTACATTTGAATTCCTGATAGTCAGAAATTTGACCCAACTACCAGAACTGACCAAAAATAAGTAATTAATAACCCCAATTTTTGCAGATAAATATCACTAAGCAAATTGCTGTCTTAGATAGGTCATGGAGCAAATGTAAATTTCACTAACTTCATATTCTTCATTGCGGCATCTTCACATCTCATTTTCTAGCAAAAAAAGCACATAAAGCAGTGGTCCTAGTTTAGCAGTGTATATAAATAACAACAAATGTAGTACTGTATACATAACTATGAACAACTCTACACTATTCATTTACATGAACCAAATCCTTCTGAACGTTCTTTGTGTGTGTATACGTGTATGTGTTTTCTGCTGCTTGGTTTGAAGAAGTGAAAAGGAGAGATAAATCTGTTTGTGGACTCTGCATTTTTCTTGAAGTGGCATTATTTTCAGAATCCTGTGTCACAAGCTGTTGCTGTGAAATTGCCTAATTGGGCCCATTGACAAAGATTAATGTCTGTTTTCTATGGAGAGAATTGGAATGGAAGAATAACAGTCAAAAAACAGTAAAAGAAACAATGCATCATTTTGCATGGTGTTTTTTTTTGATATCTTGATGCTCCTATTTGGGGCAGATTTTCCTGCCCCAAGGGATGGTGGGATGGGCAGATAAAACTGTAATTTTGTATTTATATTTATTCTATTTACTATTTTATGTTTTTATTAATGTGGCACATTCTAATTTCTCTACTGATACCTCAAAATCTTGATGCCTATTGAAGAATTGGCATACTCTTGAAAGTCCAGGTCTGACCACTGATTTAAGTGGATTGTTGGCTGGATGATAGATTGACAGATAGACATATATAGAAAAGGACTTTTCACTCAGATTCCAGCAATATATTTCTCAAGCAAAATGAAATTGAGAGCACAAAGGACAGCTGAGTGAAAAGTAATAAGCCTGTGGTTTTAAACCAGCAAAATAAAGCCAATATTCCTCAAAACTTTTCAAATGGAAAGGGAGCTTTGGGAATAATCTGTCTGGTTTTTCTTTCTACCCATCCTTTATCACAAGCTGTGTTAGAGTGGGACAAGTTGGAGTGGGACAAAGGCTGTGTTGGAGTGGGACAAGTTGCCGCAGCCATCTCGCTGTAGCCAATTCACTATGGGACAACTTGCCATAAGAAAATTCAACAACCACAAAAGTTAAATTAATTTCAACCAATAATAATAAAATAAGAAAGTCAATTAAGAAATATAAGAGTTACAATAATTTCTATGAAAATGTGTTCTCCAATAATAAAAGTAACTAAATGAAACTAATACAATGTTCAATTGTCCTGTGGCAAGTTATCCCGTGGTGAGTTGCAGCAGCTAGCTGGCTGCAGTGAGTTGGCCATGGTGAATTGGCCATGGCGAGTTATCCTATACCAATGATGGTAAACCTATGGCACACGTGCCAGAGGTGGCACACAGAGTCCTCTCTGTGGGCATGCACGCCATCACCAGCTGCTCTTCTGGTTTCTGGCACGTATATGGGTGCCAGCCAGCTGGTCTTCAAGGGTGCTGGAGCACCGGAAAATGGCTTGAAAAACAGCCAAAAAGCAGGCTGTTTTCCGGGCCTTTGGGAGTGGCGTTTTTCAGGCCATTTTCAAGCTGTTTCCCAGCTATTTTCAAGCCATTTTTCAGGCCAAAATTGGCCTGAAAAACAGCCCAAAAAACGGCCAAAAACAGCCAAAAAACAGGCATGCATGCAGCAGCCAGCTGGTCTTTAGGTTTCCAGTGCTCCGGCATGCACACATGCACACACATTCTGGTTTGGTGCCGAAAAGGTTCGCCATCACTGTCCTAGACAAAGGTTGTGTACTCTCCTTCAGAACATGCTTCCTAAGCAAGCACCTTCAACTTGGGAGATTTATTTAAAGAGACCATGGGCAAAGAGAAGGCAGAAACATACCTGCTCATTCTTAAACACAGAGATACACTAATTGAATGAATTAGCATCCTTTTAAAAGCCTTCCATTGTCCCCTCTGGTTCCCTTCCCCCAAGTAATTAGCCAGACATTTGCAAAATCAGACCCAAAAGTCAAAAGGGATCTCACTTACATTAGAAGAAGATTTAAGTGACTGGTTGTGCCTGATCCAGCATCTTAAAGCATTATCAAGTTCTTTTAAGCAACCTTTAATTTGAATTTCTTCATTAAACTGCAATGCGGGAATGGATTAAATTGTCCTGCTAATGCTAGGATTCTCTAAGTGCATCATAGTCGATATGGATTGGACGAGAGAGAGTATTATATATTTGGGAAGGAGAAAATGGACATGATCCAGATTTAATATTTATGGAGATTCTCAGTCATTCAAGTCCTGGTCCCAAGGTGCTTTTTTCAAAAGGCAACTGGACTTCCTTGAAGATGTTTCACTTCTCATACAAGAAGCTTCTCCAGTTCTGATAGAAGTTTCTTGGATGAGAAGTGAAGTGTCTTCAAGGAAAAGCAAAGCCCAGTTGCCTTTTGAAAAAGAGCACCTTTGGGACATACAGATTTTATGTTTCTCCCTTTCCAGAATCCTATAGGAAATAATTATCCATTTTTATTCTCACTTCCTTTACTTTTTACAGGAAGATCAGGAAAAAAACCTCCACTAATTTAATAGTGCAGGTAGGCTGATCATGGGTAGTGATTCCTCTTTTGAGATAATTATTCCTATTCTCATAATTTCTGCACATTTAAGATGAACGTTGGCTTTGAATTGACTCTAGCAATCAGGACAGCCTGCACTCATTTAGGCTATTTCTTCTCTTGCAGACATTGAGAATACAACAGATATCGCCCTGTACTCAGGCCTTGGGGCTGCCGTCATCGCCGTTGCTGTCATTGTTATTGGGGTGACTCTCTACAGGAGGAGCCAGAGTGAATATGGTGTGGATGTGATTGACTCCTCAGCTCTGACAGGAGGCTTCCAGACATTTAATTTTAAAACTGTCCGGCAAGGTTGGTAAAATTGGATGATGGCTTTTTGAGGAAGGATCAGATCAGTGGAATTAACTGACCAAGTTTTAAGCTTCCTTGGACTTTTCATGTATGTATGTGGTATGGAATTGACTTCCTGCTCATCCCCTTCATAGCATACTGATCATGTAAACAAAATGGGAAGTATAGATATCTTGAACACAAGTAAATTCTTTCTACTTGGCTGTGTTTCCTCCTTTAGACATCTGGCAAATTGTCAGCTTTCTATATAGGTATAGCATGCTAATCATGCTTCTAGATTTCTTGACAATCTTTGTTACCAAATTCAGGTGAAAAATGCATCCTTTTTGAACCAGACAATGGTATGGAATTGAGTCTTCCCTTCCAGTCCACACATCCATTGAGAACCACAGTGGACTGTAAGCCAGGATATTTAGATGACATAGTTCTAATACAATCATAACTTAATAGAAGTGGGACATTTTGGTGAATGTTTGGAACAGTCAGCACCAGTGAGCACAGCCAGTGGGAGTAGACTGTTTTCCAACATATGTGAAAGGTATCTATGTGTCAAACTCAAGCTGTGTGTTTATACAAATAGCACTCAGACTTATATACTGCTTCATCATGTTTTACAGCCCTCTCTAAGCAGTTTATAGAGTCAGTATATTGCCTCCAACAATCTGGGTCCTCATTTTACCAATCTTGGAAGGATGGAAGTCAACCTTAAGCCAGTCAGGACTGAACTGCTGACAGTTGGCAAAATTAGTTTGCAATGCTACATTCTAATCACTGTGCCACCATGGCTCTTGTATTTATTATTCTTATTATTTAAGTATAGCAACAACAAATTTAAAATTGGGGGTTTGTAAGCTTATTTAAACTCAGTAAATTGATTGTGTTTAACTTCCAGATTGTGGCAGTAATAAAGATTACTATAGTAACATCTGATTGATTCTGTGTTAAAATATCACAATCAAGTATAATTTCCAAAAGACATCTTCACTGAATAATTGAATTGATTCAGAATTCCTGATACATTGGTTCATTGTTTATTAAATCCCAGAGAAATGTTTGTATGCTGAGTGGTGAGCGGGGGAAAATCATCCAGCTGTCTTTGTGTCCTACTTCATATAAGTTATATACTGCATCCCATTGTTCAAGTATCATTATTAAAGATTGGCACTTCTGATCTCAATTCTAGTACATCTCTACTTGAAAAGGGTGATCCATTCACGGAGAGTAGAAGACATGAGCAGTGTGTTATAATTATACAAAGCCCAATTTGTCAAGTTTAGTCATTGTTTAAATGTATCATCAAACACTCAGGAAATCTAAATTGTACATTGTGATATTTTTCCTAAGGACTCTGTCAGGCATGCCTCCATTCAAAACTCAAGAAAGGAAAACCCCAACTCCATGTTTGTAGAGAAAGATACTTTTACTGAATTTGAACTGATAGCAATGAAAGAAAAGCAAGATCTGAAGCAAAAGGCACAAAAGTTACATATTGAAAGTATCCCCAAATCCTTCCCCCAAAGACCCAGGGTAAATGTCCAATCCCCATCCCAATTGTTGTCATGTGGGCAGCAAGTGTTTTCGTTCATCTGGTATTCTGGGACAGTTGACCTTGACTGGGCATAAACAAGTCCATACAGCTGCACAGTAGAACATAGGAGCAATCCTCCCTATTTGTTCACATAGGGCATCTCTCTCCAGCTCACATTCTCCACCTAAATGCCAACATTCCCTGCCCCCTGTCCCCCATTACTATGGCAGCAGATAGCAAGTATCATAGAGGCTGACATTCGCCCTCCTGCAGCAGAGGTGTTAGCCCTGGAGGAAAAACACAAGACAACGTAGACAAGATAGACAATGTAACAACCCAGTATTCAAGATACTGTACAATAAGAAGACTAAGGCTTATCAGAGTATGTAATGTGAAACAGTTGTAAAAGTTTTGATGCTCTGACATCTCACTCATTCACCCATTCAGATTGAGAAGGTGGAAAATGTTTCCAGGCAACCAAATACTATGCTTTCCCCCTATGTTTCTGAGAATTGAGAAACTCTTTGACCTCAAAATGCTGTTCTCCTATGCACAGGGGTGGGGGGGGGTGTAGGTTGATCTGGTTAGAGAGAGGAGGTATGTTCAGGTTTCAATAAGCTAACATGAAACACAGGGTGAATCCTTCTAAGGTTTTTGGTAACTCTAGCTGAACTGTGTTGACAATCCTTATAATAGGCAAAGAACCCACATACTTAGGCCCCGATTTCTTTGACTTCTGGATAGTCTGTAAGTACTTAGTGGACAAGAAAACCCTATCCCTAATCTGGTAATCTTTTGGCATAGCTCTTTTCTTGTCAGCATATTTCTTATGTGCCTGATGAGCATCCTCTAATGCCTTATGAGTAACAGGCCAGATAAACTGAAGCTGCTCAATCCATTCCACTAGTGAAGGGATGTGTGGCTTCTCTTGCGGCAGCTCTGGAATGGGTACAAAGTCCTGTCCAGAAGCCACTTTGAATGGGGTGAAGCCAGTGCTATTATGGATGGAATTATTATAAGCAAACTCTACAAAAGTCAATAAGTCGGACCAGTTGTCTTGTTGATAATTTACATAACATATGAGGTACTGCTGTAGAACTGAGTTAGCGCACTCACAAGCCCTGTTAGTTTGAGGGTGATGGGCAGAGCTTAGGCCTTGGGTGGAGCCTAACATCTTCAGGAACTCCCCCCAGAAGAGGGAGATGAATTGTACCCCCCTATCCAAACTAATGCATTCAAGAACCCCATGTAATCTATACATATGTTGAATAAAAGTTTAGCTAGTGTTTTTGCAGAGGGAATCTTGGAACAGGGTACAAAACGCACTTGCTTGGAAAATAAGTCAGTGATCACCCAAATGACCGTATTTCTCCCACACTCAGGCAGCTCAATGATAAAGTCCATGGATATTTCCTTCCATGGAGGACTAGGGCTAGCAACATTCGAGCCACCTGGGAATCCTGGTGGCTTCCCAGGTGGCCACTTTGCAGAAGCACACACCAGACAGCTAGTGACATAGGCCACTATGTCCTTTTTCAAAGATGGCCACCAGAACTACCATTTAACTAAATGTAACATTTTCATGAACCCAAAGTGTCCAGCGGCTTTCGAATCATGGGCCTGTTGTAATACAGCTCCCCTAAGACTGGCGGGGATGTACAACTTAGCTTCCACCCATGCAAGGCCATCACAAACAGTGCACTCATTTGAGTAAGATATGAACCAGTTATCAGTTTTTAGTGCTTCCTTTAGCCGCTCACTTAAATCAGTGAATAGATCCAGGTCCACCTTCCCCTGGGTTCTGGTGACCATGGAAGTAGCCAATTGCTTGGAGGGAATAACTGGGCGGATTACTTCTGGCCATGTGCTATTATACTGGGCAGTGGTGGGTTCCAACCACTGTTACCACCAGTTCTCTTCGTGCACGCGCTTTGTGCGCGATCGCCTCCTTTTGGTTTCTGTTAATTTATGGGTAGTGTAAGTGCAGGGTTGTAAAGTTCCAGCAGCATTAGCCCCCACAGCCACGTCACTGGCGTCGGCTTGGACTACAAAAGGGACATCCATGTCGGGATGTTTAAGGACGTGCTTGGCCGCAAACAATCATTTCAGCTTCTCAAAAACTGCCTGGCACTCCATGGTCCGCTCAAGGGGGCAGCTAGGCCTTGGCTTTGCTTCTCCATTTGTCTTTAGGAGATTAGTAATGGGCAATGCAATTTTAGCAAAAGAGGGAATGAATTGTCGATAAAAGTTAGCAAAGGCTAGGAAGCTTTGCAGCTGCTTGCAGGTGTGTGGGGCAACCCATTCAAAGACTGCCCGGACTTTCTCCGGATCCATTTCAATACCTTCATGCAATATGTGGTAACCTAGATAATCAATTTTAGTCTGGTGAAATTCGCACTTTGGCAATTTGGCATACAGCTCAGCATCCCTGAGTTTTTTTAGACTGAACGCACTATATTCACATGTTCCTCCAGGGTTTCAGTGTAAATAAGAATGTCATCTAGGTAGACCAGGACCCCCTTGTAAAGATGTTCATGTAGCACCACATTTATCAATTGCATGAACACAGCCGTGCCCCCTATTGCCAGAATGGGAGCACCCTGAACTGGAAACAACCCAAAGGGCAAATGAAGGCAATTTTCCATCCCCTTTCTTAATTTGAACTCAGTAATAAGCCTCTCTTAAATCCAGTTTAGAGAAAATCTTTCCCTTAGCCAGATGAGCTAACATGTCCTTCATCAGGGGTAGTAGGTAAACATTTTCTATGCAAATGGCATTGAGATTTTTGTAATCCACACAAAGGTGAAGAGAGCCATCTTTTTTCTCAGGGAACAACACTGGGGCAGTCACTTGTGGCCTAGCTGGTTGGATGAAACCCCGTTTTAGGTTTTTATCAATAAAATTTCACAATTCTTCCAGCTCATGAGGGGTCATGGAGTAGATCTTTGGTTTAAGGAGTTTCACACCTGGGAGGATTTCTATGCTGTAGTCCATGGGCTGATGAGGTGGGAGCACATCTGATGCCCTCTTGCTGAATGCCTCCCTGAGGTCTCAATATTCCTTAGGGATTTTCTCCTCCCCAGCAGTGTTTACTCACTGCCGCTGCCAGCTCCTTCACAGCTTTGGCTATGCAGAGGGATTTTTCCCCTTCCTTCCCCTGCTAGGTGGAACAGATGTGCAACCACCCCTTCCTCCAATTCACATAAGAGTTCCATTTCTGGAGCCAGGGTAATCTGAGCAAGAGGGGCAATTCCATTCCATGGGCTATGATAAAATCAAGGTCTCTTGTATTATTATTTATTATTTATTTATTTATTTTATCATATTTGTATACCACCCTACTCCCGAAGAACTCAGGGCAGTGAACAGCCAAAATAAAATACAAAGACATACAAAAGTTAAAAACTATTAAAAACAGATTAAATAATTTAGGCTCAAAAAACAGATTAAGACATCCAATTTATCTAAAAAACATTTAAAACCCAATTTAAAAGGGAGAGTTAGGCCAAACCAGCCTGTTGGAATAAAAATGTTTTTAGGGCGCGGCGGAAGATGCGTAAGTCTTGGATCCTCCGTATCTCCGGGGGGAGCTCGTTCCAGATGGCAGGTGCCCCCACAGAGAAGGCTCTCCCCCTGGGGGCCGCCAGTCGACATTGTTTGGCTGACGGCATCCTGAGGAGCCCCTCTCTATGGGAGCGAACTGGTCGGTGAGAGGCTACTGGTGGCAGAAGGCGGTCTCGTAAGTACCCTGGTCCTAAGCCATGGAGCACTCTAAAGGTGGTAACCAAAACCTTGAAGCGCACCCGGAAGACCACTGGGAGCCAGTGCAGCTTGTGCAGGAGAGGGGTCACATGGGAGCGCCACATCGCTCCCGTCACCACCCGCGCGGCCGCATTCTGGACCAGTTGGAGCCTCCGGTTGCTCCTCAAGGGGAGCCCCATGTAGAGTGAATTGCAATAATCCAGGCGTGAGGTGACAAGGGCGTGAGTGACCGTACGTAATGAGTCCCGATCCAGAAAGGGACGCAACTGGCGAATCAGGTGAACCTGATAAAAAGTCCTCCTGGCCACAGCCGCCATATGCTCTTCTAAAGACAGCCGCGAGTCCAGGAGGATGCCCAAGTTGCGAACCCCATCTGTGGGGGCCAACGACTCACCCCCAATAGTCAGAGATGGCGCCAACTGACTATATTGGGACGTCGGAAACCACAGCCACTCGGTCTTGGATGGGTTGAGCCCGAGTCTGTTCCTCCCCATCCAGATCCGTATGGCCTCCAGGCACCGGGACATCACCTCGAGGGCATCATTGGGGTGGTCTGGGGTGGAGATGTACAGCTGGGTGTCATCAGCATACTGATGGTACTTCACCCCAAAACCACGGATGATCTCACCCAGTGGCTTCACATAAATGTTGAACAGAAGGGGCGAGAGGACCGATCCTTGTGGCACCCCACATACAAGGGGCCTCGGGGTCAACCTCTGCCCCCCTGTCAACAGAGACTGCGACCGGTCGGAGAGAAAGGAGGAAAACCACTGCAAAACAGTGCCCCCCACCCCCAACCCTTCCAAGCAGTGCAGCATGATACCATGGTCGATGGTATCAAAAGCCGCTGAGAGGTCTAATAGGACTAGGACAGAGGAGCAACCCCTGTCCCGAGCCCTCCAGAGATCATCAACCAATGCGACCAATGCCATCTCCGTGCTGTACCCGGGCCTGAAGCCCGACTGGAACGGATCTAGATAAGTCGATTCATCCAGGTACTGAGGCAGCTGTCGTGCAACCACACTCTCAATAACCTTCGCAACAAAGCGAAGGTTGGAGACAGGACGATAATTTGCTAACACAGCCGGGTCCAGGGAGGGCCTCCTTGTAGGTCCCCATCCACATCTCAACCAGCTTGGTCACAAAGTGGGCTGCCCCCCAGCTACTGACTCATCCAACTGGCAAAACGCTATGGGCACTTTCATTGTTCTCACTCTCAGTCCCATTTTTTCCACCACCTCTGGGCTGATTATGCACCTAGTGCACCCAGAGTCCAAAAGGGCTGGCATCTTCCCATGGGCACCAGATGAAAGCACCTTTAACTCCACCAGAATGGTAATGGGGCCCACATGCTGATTTACCAGGGGTCATCGTCGGTTTCACTGCTGTCTCCTGGGGTGGTTGGAGCTCCCAGCTCCTCCAAGCCTGGAGGAGCAAACTCTATGACTTCCATATCTTTCAGAGCCATTTCACAGTTCTTTGCTGGTGGCATCTTGGCTCTCTTCCCTCCAGTTGGGGTTGGCTTGGAGCCAGGCTTGGTGAAACAATCAGCAGCTTGGTGCCCCTGCTTCCCACATCTGAAGCAGGCTGTGGATATGGGCTTAGATGCGCCCCCCCCTTTGGCAGCTCTAGGGGCCTCTTTCAAGGAGGAAGGGGAAGACTTGTTCTAGCTGCAACCCCCTCAGTACTGATCTTAGGCCAGGTCAATTTCCACCTCGGCTGCCAACACATACCAGTGCTACAGGTCTCAGGGGGCCCCTTGGGAACAACAGCTTTGGTAGATATCCTTATTGAGGTCATCCTTGTAACATTCCCTCAGGTTCTCCTGGGACCACGTGGCAAACTAGCTCATGAAACTCCTGGGTGTATTCGGCCCTTGAGCTCCTCCCTTGGTTTAGGGTTTTCATCCTGGTTCTAGCTTTTTGTTTAGCTAAGGGGTTATCAAAGCGCACTCGGAGGGCCATCATAAACAGGTCATAATCCCTCAGCAGTCGGAATCCTCATTATGAAGGGTCACCATCCACTCAGCTGCTGTCCCATGGTGACACACCGCACCTTTGCCATTTCCGAAGCAAAATCATACCCATACTTCTGCATATGATTCCAAACTTCGGCTAGGAAGAATCCCAAAGTCTTGGGATCTCCTCCATATTTTATTGCTAGCTGAGGAACCTTTGGAATTTGGCACCTCCGGGGGACTACCCCCCCCCATTGGGGGTGTGGGTCGCAGCTGCCGCTTGAATTCCTGCAGCCTGCACTGGCTCTGGCCGAGCTCTAGGAATCTAATCTGGGTATGCAGGGGCTTCTGTCCGTTCCCCCCCCCCCCGTTGCTCAGCCTCCTCATATGCAGGCAAGGCATACCTTTCACGTGCTCTCCAACTTTCAAGAGCTTTTTGGAGGTGATGCAGGGCTTGAGTCAGCAGGAGGTCTTCTTTGTCAGCTTCCTGCCAAGCAGCTTCTCCATGCCAGCATCTGGCAGCTGTTACCCCAGGGGGAATCTTCTCTGGAGCCTCCATCCATCCTACGCCCAGTGACCATTTGGCTCGGACTGGCTTTTCCTCAATCTGCAGTTCAGACATCCACTCCGACTCTTTCTAACAGTGATGGGACTGGGGGGGGGAGTGCCTTGGTTAGACATTCTTTGCTCAGCACCCACGGTAGAGTTTTCTCTGGGATAAAGCACATCTTGCTTAATATCAGGCATGCCTCCATTCAAAACTCAAGAAAGGAAAACCCCAACTCCATGTTTGTAGAGAAAGGTACTTTTACTGAATTTGAGATGATAGCAATGCAAGAAAAGCAAGATCTGAAGCAAAAGGAGCAAAAGTTACATATTGAAAGTATCCCCAAATCCCTCCCCCAAAGACCCAGGGTAAGTGTCCAATTCCCATCCCAATTGTTGTCATGTGGGCAGCATCTTCAGGCGTTTTCATCCATCTGGTATTCCGGGACAGTTGATCTTGACTGGGCATAAACAAGTCCATACAGCTGTGCACATAGAAGCAATCTTCCCTATTTGTTCACATAGGGCATCTCTCTCCAGCTCACATCCCCCCACCCAAATGCCAACCTTCCCCCCCCTCCCCATTACTATGGCAACCAATAGCAAGCAAGCATCATAGAGGCTGACAGATTCTTTTCTTGAAAACTTTATGTAAAAAGTTAGTTTTTCTTTTTCTTTTCTTTTTAAATAACATTCTGATTTCTGAAACCCCCTAGTGCTAGAAATGTGAAGACAACTATGATTATTTACTTATATCTCTTTAAGAAAGAAAGGAGATAAGAATTCTTTCCATAGAATAATACAGAATAAAGGTTCAAAGACATCCTGAAGACCATCTGCCCAGCGTAGTAATCCTTTATCAGAGTATCACCAACAGTTGACAATCCAGTATTTAAACATTTCCAACAAAAGAAAGACCACCAACTCCCAAGGAGTTGGATCATATCTTACTACTGTATTGGGTTTTTAAAAATCTGATATCCAACTAGAATCTAATTTCACATAATTAACCCCATTATTTTTTGGCTTGTCTCCTACAATTCTACAGGGAAGACCTGAAGGATCTTCTTAACAGCTATCAGTCCCAAGCCCTTTATTCCCCATAAATTTCCCCCAGCTCTTCATCATCTATATTATTATAATGAATATATTAAATTATCTAGATGAGATACTCATTTTAATTTCCTTGGTGATTGGGGGGAGGGAAGTACTATATTATTACTGAGAGTTTAACGAGGCAGCTATGTAATGACTAAATCTACTGAATATTTCATCTATGCAGTGATTCACGTACACATTCTCATACACATATGAGAAACAACCATTCTGTAGAGAACTGTAAGAAAAGAAGAGGCACAGCCTAGGGGCAAAGTCAAGGGAAGACTCAGCCTAGAATCATTACATGTCCCCAAAGGCTCCATGTCCAATCCTCCTTTAATTTAATTCGATTAACTCTTATCTAGCATCAATTTAGTGTTGCCCGTTAGTTGTCCAGATTCTTGTGTATAGGCTTGAACAATAAATCTATTGAACTGGAACTTACATGTGATCCTGATTCTTCACATCTGACAAGAGCTATCCTATAGAAGATGAAGCAGTACGGTTCAAAATTGTTCCAGAAAGAAAGACCAAAAACATTTACATTACAAATCAGACATCAAGAAGAGTATCCTAATGATACAAGCTATTCCACAATGGAAGGAGAAGTGATGAACCTTACTTTGTTGGAGATGTTTAAACAGAAGCTGATGACCATCAGTTAAGGATGCTGTAGTAGTGAATTCCTGTAGTGGACGGATGATTTTCACAGTGCCTTTCAATCCTTTCACTTTATGATTCAGGGTAAGAACCTGGGGAAAATCAGCCCTCTTAGAAATCTAGGCCTCCAATTTGCTCAATAGTCACTGAGCCAAAGAGTTCCCATAATGAGATTTCTAGCTATTTCTCCCAGCATGTATTATTAAAACACCCACACATCAAGAGAGAGAAAAAAAAATTCAAGAGTAAACTAAAAAGAAAAAGAAGAAAACATCTACTTTTATAGGAATTCAAATTACATGGTAACAGCACATTGCGGATGGAAAGCTGCAAAAAAAAATCTATGTATATGCTGTTATATACATATAACAATAAGTCATGTGTTTGCATGTG
Organism: Pantherophis guttatus; assembly: GCF_059756535.1. Lineage (NCBI taxonomy): Eukaryota > Metazoa > Chordata > Lepidosauria > Squamata > Colubridae > Pantherophis > Pantherophis guttatus. The sequence continues at coordinate 12,960,347 of NC_142071.1, read as the reverse complement.
TGTCCTTATACATGCTGGGAAATTCACTGAAGCTCAAAAACATTTGGGCAAGGATGTCAAGCTGTTGAGAAAACATTAATAAAATAACTTCAACATTTCAACATATGGAGAAAAAGGACTGAACTCTATCCAGATAGGTCCAGAAATTGGTTTCTTGAAAGAGGTATTTTTTAAAAAAAGATAATAATAATCAGGGAGACTAGAGACTATTGTACCCGGGAAAGGATTAGAGATCTGATCCCACCCACTCACCTACTGTACTTTTTTCTCCTTATTCTACCCATTCATTTGTATGCCTTTCTCTTCTGGTGTCTACAGTAGAATAATAAAAAGTCTATGAATTACTTACTGACCAACAGTAAGCAATAATATTTATTTTTATTTTATTTTTATTTTTATTAAATTTGTATACCGCCCTACTCCCGAAGGACTCAGGGCGGTGAACAGCCATAAAATAAAACATGTGGATACAAAATTAATAACTGCATCTCTATTAGAACATTGAGGAAATACAGCTTCTTAATGCCCCTGATTTGTCTCCCAAATGTCCCCAAATTTGGAAACTCAAAAGAGCCCAGAAACTCTAAAGTTCAAAGAATGTTATGGAGAGAACAGGAAGAAGAAAGGTCTGTCTTTTCCTCAGTTCCACAAGTCACAGCATAGCCAGGAAAATTGAGCAAAACAGATTACTTAGTTTGGAGTAAAGAGAATGGAGCATTTTTCTTGGCTCATTTAAAATCAAAGTTGAAGAAAAGCAGCCAGATCATTGTGTTAATTTTGTCTGTGTGTACTGTGTCTATTTTAAACAAGCATTATGAACAGATATCAACAGCTTGTTCTGCTCTGAGGGAAATATGAGGTAAAATAAGACAAGATACTTTGCTGGCAACGTTGCAATTCTTTGTTTCCATGTATGTAGCTGAGGGTTGAATTGTTTATTTTGGCTGTCCTCTATGCTTACTTCTCTTCCTGAATATGTTTCATTACCATTCTGGATAACATCAAGGCATGGAGGAGCGGGATTTGCTGGTTGTTTACATGTGGTAGATTATCCTATCAGCCTTGATTATTTTTTTTTTCCTTGGTTGCTTTTTGGATGGGATATAGTTTCATCTTTATTCTTGTTTATCTGAAGCTGGTTCCTGCTTATCTGGTTGTTAGTTAACAGAGGCATAATGAGGAAGGGTGTATTTAGGTCTGTTTGCCTCTTTCTTTTGCCCCTGGTTGCTTCTCTTCTTGAATAATGTATAGAAGAAGCTTAACTCAATATGCCTATAAATGGATAATTCATTCAGAGTCACACCTCTAGGACTTTTCTTGCATTTTTGAATCTCAATAATAGAGGTAACTGAGGGTTAAACTACTGGTTCTAGGTGTTTCCTGAACTTGGTTGTTTTCCTGCAGATGCTAGGTAACACCATCAGTCTATGTGTAAGCCCCATAGGTAGACCAGACCAAGAAATCATCTCCAAGGAAAATCTAAAAATACTTTTATACACATTGGCTGTAATAACACAATTTTGCAAGTCCAATTGTGTTGTAACGTTATCTTCTTTTATTTTAGGTGAATTAAGGAGGTGTCTGTCTGAGTCACTTCTAAAGATTATCTCAACATTCTGGATTTAGACAAAATGTTTAACCTCTTGTTTAGAGAATTTGTGTACCTCCCTCAAGATCATCTTCCTTAATCTCTATAGCACGGGGGACTTCATCTGCTGGTAGTTTATTCATAGTAGCTTGCTCTGCCAGTAAACCCTACACTCTCATGCACTAATGATGTTATCTGTCCTGGTCAAGAAACATTTGCAGGAAAATATCCAAGCTCAGTGAATTTATTTAGATCTGGCTTGGTCTAAGATATCTACAGTTTCCCAACTGAAACTATGGTTAACTCAGGCATATTCTTCCTGATAATTAGTTTTCTGTTTGGAAAAACACTTACTTGTAATTTATTACAAAAATTTTCCATTTGAAATCTAATGTAATGTTGCTTGAGGTTTGCAATCTTAATTTAAAACTAAGTATGCAGACAATGCTTAGGATTCTGTGTAGCAATGGTAACTGATTGCTTGATCAATTTCCTTCTATCAGGTAACTCCTTGCTTTTGAACTCATCCATGCAGCCTGACCTGACTGTCAGTAGAACCTACAGTGGACCCATATGCCTTCAAGATCCCATTGACAAGGAGCTGATGACAGAATCCTCCCTCTTCAACCCTTTGTCTGATATCAAAGTCAAAGTTCAGAGTTCATTTATGGTGTCGTTGGGTGTGACAGAACATTCAGAGTATCACAGGAAAACTCATTCTGGGACATTTCCACATGACAACAACAAAACCTTCAATGCTGTGCATGCAAAGAACAAAACGGCCTATATCCAGAATATCTCATCACTTTCAAAGCAAAATGAGATGAGAGCTACCAGTGTATTTGGTCATCTGGGAGGGCGTTTAGGAATTCCCAACACAGGTGGGTTTCTGCCAAATCTGCAATATTTAGAAATGCAGGCATAATTGGATTTCCCCCCTTGGGTTTATTTAAAAATATGCAATAGTAATAAATTCCTCTATCAGTTTTTTCTGAGAGGAATGTGATGTGTGAACTTTTGCAGGTAGAGAAGTAACTGTGACAATTCGGTAAAGCTGTTTTAATTCTCCCACTGCAGCTGTGAGATTTTTATTAATTTTTTTACTTCCTAAAAAGAAGCACAACGTTTTTCCTTCCTCTTTGATAAGGAGTAAAATAATTTGTTAAAAGTATAGGACCTGCCACAACTTAAACCTCTAAATAAAAATGATCCTTGGCTCCATTTGTTGAGAAGGTATAATTTATTAGAGGTCAAATCAGAACTGAAAATCGTGCACCAAAAACACTATGTTCTACTTTTCCCTCCCTTAACTGTCTCTCATTGCCCATCCCAGTGTAACCAATCAGGTTCAGGCAAGATGTTTTCATAATGGTCAGTCCAAGTGCAGTTTGGTATTTATCCCCCTCCTTCTTCCAACTGGGTGACCTTGAGGCAGCATCTTGAGGAGGTACAGCACTTACTTTCATTTCCCCAAGCATTCCTCCCTTCGTTCCCCCTCCCCACAGTTCATGGCAGTCATAGCAGTGAAGCACAAGCAAGCATAAGGTGGCAGCTGAGAAAAAGTTTGTAAGGGGGTGAGGAGGAAGGAAAGGGCTCCTTAGCTTGGAAGAGGTCTCTGTTTTTGAGTTTCTTCCAGTTCTTTGAACAAATGGTCATACAACCAATCAACCCTGCATAGTCACCTGGGAAGGTATTCTGTTCCATGACTATTGTGGGGCACATAATTATCCAAAGATGGAAGAAACTGCAAGATGAAGAGAATCTCTGTACCCAGGCAAGTGACTACAGAAATTAAGTTTAAACAGTATCTTCAAGACAGATCTTCTTAGCCATCACTGAAGGAAGGCAATCTCTCCTGTAGTGTGAGACTTCTCAAAGATTTTCCATTTCAAATCATTGCTATTTAATTTACTCCCCATCTTTTCCTGCACATACTTTCATGAATGGAGCAAATTAAAGGTGAATGGACAATTTGGCACATCAATACCTTAATGATTAACAGAATACTTTTATATGGTAAGTAAGCTTGTTATCTAACATTCACTCAGTTCAATGGATGAGCTTATTCCATTTGCCATTCTGTAGAAGAAGAACTGAGGTAATACATTCTCTCCACCCCCAAGTTATTTTTCATCACCCTGCTGAATACGATGGAACATGTTTTTTTTTTTTTTTTGCATTCCAACTGTGGCAAACCATAAGCTTCTATGAAGCTTCTCCCCCAAAAGACATTATGAAAATAGCTATTCCTCTCTTCTTTGGTGTACTCAAATTCTTAAGGTTTTTTCCCCTATAAAATAAGCTTCTGTTCTTTCTTACCTTATTCTTGTGATGCATCTGTTGCGTGTCCTTTGGAAAGTGTATTTTAAAAAACTTTATTGTAATGATGTGATCACACCAACTGTCCTTTTGGTTCTCCGAACACATCTCACTAGCATTCTGCAGCATTCATGGCTTACTTGCTTCCTAATATGACAAAGGCCCACAAAAAGAATCCTAATATAATGGGGACCCAGGGTAGCACTAGGCCAATGAATGTTGCAGGGGGGGAGCTGTAGTAATCTATACAAAAATCCGGAATTTGATAGCACCTTTTTCGAATGTGTTAATTGGAGGAGGTGCTACTAGACTCATTCTGGTTCAGGCCACTGAAGAGAGACCGTACCATGAAATCAAAGTGGTGAAATGTAAAATTTGTTACTACCAGTTCTGTGGGCATGGCTGAGTGGGCGTGTCCAACTTTTTTTTTTTTTACTTTTAAAACCATTTTTTCTACAACCTCTTTGGCTGAAGAGGTTGTAAAAAAAATGCTTTTAAAAGCCTCTGACGATCCCAGCTGAGTTGCATGATCAGCAGAGGCTTTCTTTTTTTAAAAAAAGCCTCTGACGATCCCAGCTGACTTGCCTGATCGGCAGAAGCTTTTTTTTTTTTTAAAGCCTCTGACGATCTCAGCTGACTTGCCTGTTCGGCAGAGGCTTTTTTTCCATTTAAAAACATTTTTTCTATAACCTCTTCGGCCGAAAAAAATGCTTTTAAAAGCATCTGATGATCCCAGCTGAGCCACACGAGCATCAGAGGCTTTTTTTTTTACTTTTAAAAGCATTTTTTCAGCCAAAGAAGTTATAGAAAAAATGCTTTTAAAAATTAAGAAAAAAAGCCTCTGATGATTGCGCGACTCAGCTGGGCATGGGGGGGGGTGGCAGGGATTTTTGCTACTGGTTCTCCGAACCACCCGCCTCCATCGCTACCGGATCAGGTGATCCGGTCCAAACTGGGAGCATTTCACCCCTGATGCAACCACCTCAGAGCCATTGAATCATTGAAAGAACCCTCACCTCTAATTTTGCTGATTTACTGACTTTGCTGACTTCGCTTATTTGCTGACTTTATGGATTCTGCCTCATTCCACATGGGCATAGTGCTGTAGAATAACAGTCAAAGAATAATAATAGCAAAACAGGTCTAATAATCATGAAAGGGGTCAAACCCTTGCATAAATTGTTATTATCAAAAGTAACACAAATATTGATGACAGTTCCTAAGTGAACTGCATTTTTAAGGTTCTTATGAAGGTTAGGAGTGATGAACCCATCTAGATTTCTAACTGAACACTATTCCAGAAAGTTGATACCTATGAAACAAGACTGTCTTACATTCAAAGGAAGGTTCTTCTTTGCAGCAAATTCCCCAAGCAATTTCTTTTCTGTCAGATTGAATGAAATAACCAAGGAAAACATGCCAAAAGAAAAGTTTGATGAAATGTCAGTTCAGATAAAATGGTATATGTAAAAGAGGTAGAGGGGGACTGAGAAGATTTACTGGCCACATCCCTCATCATATTTCTACCGTTTTTCAAGTATTACAAAGGCAGTAGCAGGGATCAGGACCCATGTGATTTCAAATTCTGTGTCGTAAAGTTTCTGGATCACATAGGGAGCTTGTACTGAGCATATAGCTAGGCCCTCCTGTTGTCTATCGATGGGAGGCAAATGCCCAAATAGGTACAGCTTGTGAAGATTTCTGACTGCCATTTTATATTGTGAAATAATATTAATTTTAAAATAGACTGTTCTTTTGTCATATGAAGTTTCTTTCTTTCTTTTTTTAAGCCATCGGGGTAGCAGATGTTTCTCTTTCTTTCCTCATCAAAGCTAACTATTGGAATAACATGTCAAAAATAGGAAATCTGTCCTAGAGTATCCAGCAATTATATGAGATACTTGCCATGTTCTCTGAAATGAAACACTCTCCCCACCCCCACCCCCCCGTGTTGGCAGCACAGGCTTTTGATCACATTTTCACTATTATTTTTTTGTTTTGCTTGGGTGTATCCCTATGAGTGAAACAGGCCATTCAAAATTGCTGCATAATTGTGCTGCTGGCAATTATTCTGTAGTCATTTATGCCTGTAAATTACTGACAAGGATCCCTTGTCCTGTAATTTATTTTTTTTATTTTATTTCGAATTTATATACCGCACCTTCTCCTGAGGGACTCAGGGCAGTGTACAGCCAGATAAAAACATACAATACAAACATTAAAAACAATTAAAAGGATATATGTTAATTTGGCCCCAATTTAAAATAACAAACCAATTAAAAATATTTTAAAAATATGTTAAAAAATATGTTAAGCCAGCCCGGCTTGCTGAAAAAAGAAAGTTTTAAGGGCACGGCGGAAGGCAACGAGGTCTTGGATTCTCCTTATCTCTGGGGGCAGCTGATTCCAGAGGGTAGGTGCCCCCACAGAGAAGGCCCTCCCCCTGGGGGTCATCAGCCTACATTGTTTGGCTGATGGCACCCCGAGGAGGCCCTCTCTGAGGGAGTGCACAGATCGGTGGGAGGTCATTGGTAGCAGCAGGCGATCTCGAAGATAATTAGGTCCTATGCCATGGAGTGCTTTAAAGGTGGTAACCAACCCCTTGAAGCGCACCCGGAAGACCACTGGGAGCCAGTGCAGCTCACGCAGGAGTGGTATTATGTGGGAGCGCCAAGCGGCTCCCGTGATTACCCGCGCGGCCGCATTCTGGACCAGTTGGAGCCTCTGAGTGCTCCTCAAGGGGAGCCCCATGTAGAGAGCATTGCAGTAGTCCAGGCGCGAGGTGATGAGGGCGTGGGTGACTGTGCACAGGGAATCTCGATCAAGAAAGGGCTGCAATGGCAGATCAGGTGAACCTGATAGAAGGTCCCCCTGGCTACAGCCGTCAGATGTTCCTCCAAGGACAGCTGCATATCCAGGAGGACTCCCAGATTGTGCGCCCTCTCCGCGGGGGCCAAAGACTCGCCCCCGATAGTCAGTGATGGAGTCAACTGACTATATCAGGATGCTGGCAACCACAGCCACTCAGTCTTGGAAGGGTTGAGCTTGAGTCTGTTCCTCCCCATCCAGATCCTCACAGCCTCCAGGCACTAGGACATTACTTCAAGGGCATCGTTGGGGTGGCCTGGGGTGGAGATGTACAGCTGGGTGTCATCAGCGTACTGATGGTACTTCACCCTAAAGCCACAGATGATTCTCACCCAGCGGCTTCACATAAATGTTGAACAGAAGGGGCGAGAGGACCGACCCCTAGGCACTCCACAAATGAGAGGCCTCGAGGTCGGCCTCTGCCCCCCTGCCAACATGAACTGAGACTGGTCTGAGAGAAAGGAGGAGAACCACCGTAATACGGTGCCCCCCATCCCCAACTCCTCCAACCGGTGCAGCATGATACCATGGTCAATGGTATCAAAAGCCGCTGAGAGATCTAACAGGGCTAGGACAGAGGAGCAGTCCTTGTCCCGCGCCCTCCAGAGATCATCTACCAATGCGACCAATGCCATTTCTGTGCTGTGCCCAGGCCTGAAACCTGACTGGAACAGATCTAGATAAGACGTTTCCTCCAGGAATTGTGGAAACTGTCACGCATGAACTGTAATGCAATGTTTTACTCTGGAATTTATTCTAGCTACAAAAATTATAGCTTGGAGAACTTCCTGATTTCCTTCTAAAAGAGAGGTGGACCTTTACAGATTCTGTGGCTTATACATTGATCCAGGTTCTTGAAGGCTATGCATATAGCTTTAAAGGAATGAAGACCAACCAAGATTCACTTTTAGATTCCAAATGGCAAGATTTGATTGAATAAAAGTGTATGAGTTTGTGTGTCTCTCTTTCTGTTTATCTGTGTATTCTGTGTATCAAAAGATTCATGCAAAAAGTCCACTGAATGTTCACATCAACGCAAAAGCACCTAATTTGATTCAACAAATGGACTTTCAGTGGAGAGTCAAGCATTCAAACAGAAAGCTCACACATCTCAATTTATTATCCCTGCCTCTAGGGAAATCCTGAAGGTTGATCATAAAGTCAAGGTGGTAGCTGTGACAGTGTGATGCTCTTAAAGCCAGACTGAGCTTTAACTTCACTTTTACAATGAAATTAGTTTCACTTGACTTTTTAAAATCATATCCACCAGACACTGTTCCACTACTCCTGAAGAAATGGTTCAAAATTCTGTCCTGACTATATGTTCTGGTCACTATATGTTGAAACTTTTGAATGAATTTAAAAGTACAGTTCCAAGCTATTGCCTTGTAAAACAAATAAATAACAGATCTTCCTAGTTATGAGAGTAACTTAAATGTGATATAGGGTGATTTATATCAAGTATCAAAATAGCATACTCAGTTCTGCCAAAATGTGTTTTGAAAGGTGGTGCATAGTTGATAACATTAATATGAATGCATTAGCAACTGGACATGGTGCATCCCTGGACAACTGGACATAACAGTATCTGAAAAGCTGTCCCAAAGAAGAAAATGAACTCTGTTGTTTTAGAGGGAACAACATGGACATGGGTTTAAGTTGCAGAAAAGCAGATTCCAGTTGAATGTTTGGAGACGTTTCTGAATAGGAAGAGCTATCTTATGCAGGATCAGTGATCATAAGAGGGCTAAACTCCAGGATGTATTCATGCACAGGCAAGCCAATGTTTGTTGGCATTATCAAATTGGATTTCAGCACTGTACAAGGACTTGGACTTCTGTGCTGTGCTGTAATGTTTTGCTGCTGGACAGAGCATCCTGTGAAAGGAGCTCCTCTTTTATGAGTGATGCTATTCAACTCATCCAGGGGACAAAATTGTTTATTCCCCAGGAGAATCACCCCAGAAGAGGAGGATAAAAGATGTGAAGAGAAGGCAACACACTGAGCAGGGTCTAATTGCTGATGCACATTTGTTGTTTTGTACATCCTAATAAGCATAGCCACATTATCAATACGGACCAACATGTCATTCCTGTTTAAGTGAATAAATTAGTAGACTTGGTACCAAAATTCATTAAATTGCTAGTAAGAACTGCTGCATGGTAAAAAGCTGTTGAGTTCACTGAATTATCTATGATGCTTGGAAATCTCAAATGATATGGGTAAGAGAGAATTCCATTCTTTTCCCCCTCCTTCTCTCTAGTATTGTATAGGGTTGTTGGTGGCCATAACCCTCCCAAACAGGTTGAATCCAAGTCATTTGCCTTCTTTTATAACTTTTATATCTTTTTATATCTTTTATCTGTGTCCTATGGCTCTGAACCCTTTTTTAGCAACTTTCGTGCCCCCTCTAAACCTACTGCTTAATTTCATTTGCTATTGTTGCAGAATACTGCTGAGATAGTTTCTTTAAGGGAAGAAATATGTGAAAACTCTTGTGTACATTGTGAAAAAGGCTCAGGGCAGCTTAAAATGCAAAAGGAATAGGAAAAACTTTTTCCTTAGAGACAGCTGGGATTGTTTTTATATGCACCCATGAAATCTGCTAATAATGATCTTTTCCAATATATTTTATGTATGTATGTATGTATGTATGTATGTATGTATGTATGTATGTATGTATGTATATATATATATATATATATATATATATATATATATATATATATATATATATATATATATATATATATATATATATATATATATATATATATATATATATATATATAATTAATACTGTCCTCATTATCCAACTAAAATTTATTGTGGCTGTAAACAAGCATCAGAAAATATTTATCCAATAGTAGTGAGTTTGTGTGTGTATGTGTATGTTTGCATACATGTGTATTGGTGTGTATGTTTGTGTGTGATCAATACATATAGCAACATTTTCTAAAAAAAAATTATCTATGATGCCTCACTTTCAATATACCCTGAGATTGAGTGTCTCTGTGTGTTCAGTTTGATTGTTTTTCATGCCAATGATTCCAAAAATTCCAGGCTATTTTCTCATGGAACTGGCCCTGTAAATTTTGTCCTATAGGAAAAATTTCAATTTTCTCTATTAAATGTATCCATACTAGTGGAAGTTACCCTCATTTATAGCCGTTCTCAGGAGAAAGGTTTCCCAAACCAATTGTTTGATATCCTATAATGGGAAATCTAAAGCAAGGAAATTGTGTGAAGCTCCTCTGTTATCTTTGCAATCTTCCCCCAGAAGCAGGATTGTGACTTTCTGATGCAGTTAATTGACAGTTCTATATACAATCTGAAAGGGTTCTCCAAGTGACATATGGGGAAGTGGTTGTGATGGGCATCTTCAATGACCAATTTACAATGAATGAATCTGATCTTCAGAGTGATACTTATACAGCAACTGTTTCCCTTGTTAGAGGAAGCAGTGTACAGGTGAAAGTGTTTGTCATTCAGTTTGATGGGAGATAAATTTCTTCAGAAATTCTTCCAAAGTATAAGAGAATTGCAGATAAATTCTCATAACACTCACTCATTTAATTTCCAGGCAACCAAAGGCATGTATGAATGTCCTGTCTTTCACTCTCTTAGTAGTCTGTAGTTTTCTTAGCTTCCCAACTTCATTTAAATTCAAAGGGAAGACACTACAAGGGAATTTCTCCAGATTCTGTCAGCACTAAGGGGGAATCCTGCCCTTGAGAGATTGTTGAAGAATTTCAAATAAATCGCCCACACAATTTGAGAACTGGGCAGAGAATTTTGAAAGGCTGTTTATGCCTGCTGTGCATGGTGATATAAGGAAAGGATGCTTAAGGTAGAGCAGTGCACAGAACAGAAGGCCACAGCAGGCCCATCTGAAGTATCTCTGGTTAGAATCTAACTTCATCATTTCATATTATTTAATACCTAATTTTTAGGCTATATTTTCAGAGAAGAAATTCATCCGGAATCAGCAGGATAAGGATTTTGCACCAAAATCCATGATAAATATGAGCTTCCCTGATTCTCTGAAGAATTATTTTTATCCCACACCTACACAATTTAATACTGAAAACAACTTTTTTCTGTTTGCCATATTAATATAAGTATTACTGCTATTATAAAGCAGTATACTTATAAAGTATTACTTTAAAAAGCATCTATACTGTTTTCAAGTGCTTCATGCAAACAAAACATAATTTTACCTGAAACCATGGAAAAAGATTGCTCTGCAAATATTCCAGTGTAATAAATGCTTATCAGTTGAAATACGATGCTTGTTGTACTATTCAGATGATGGCAACAATGATTTATCTACTACAAAGCCGCAATAAAAGTAATGTGCTCTTTTTGTGTGTTACAACTTCAGTTCACTTTAATTCTAGCAAGTACTTGGAGTGTTTCCAAGTAATTTTTGTCTTTGCTGTTCCAGGAGTTAGCCTACTAATTCCCCAAGGCGCTATCCCTGAAGAAACATCTTGGGATATCTACCTTGCAATCAACCATGATGAATCCAGGTAAGACATGAACAAATTCTTAAGCATATATTATCTATTTAACAGGAAAGGAAAGGAAAGGAAAGGAAAGGAAAGGAAAGGAAAGGAAAGGAAGGGAAAGGAAGGGAAGGGAAGGGAAGGGAAGGGAAAGGAAAGGGAAGGGAAGGGAAGGGAAGGGAAGGGAAGGGAAGGGAAAGGAAAGGAAAGGAAAGGAAAGGAAAGGAAAGGAAAGGAAAGGAAAGGAAAGGAAAGGAAAGGAAAGGAAAGGAAAGATGCACTTAGCAATAGCACTTAGACTTATATACCACTTCACAGACCTTTACCGCCCTCTCTAAGTGGTTTATTGCCCCCAGCAATCTGGGTCCTCATTTTACCGACCTCAGAAGGATGGAAAGCTGAGTAAACCCTGAGCTGGTGAGACCTGAACTGCCAAACTGTTGGCAGTCAGCAGTCAGCAGAAGTAGCCTGCAGTGCTGCATTCTAACCCCTAAACCACCATGGCTCTTTATTGATTTTTATAGTTACTGATTTTCTCATTACTCTGTATTACACCACTGTTCTGCAAGTTCCACTGTTCTATTATTGCTCTTTTGGGGGGATGGATGGCTACATAAATACATAAATCGGTGATTTCCGTTACTTGTCAATTTTTACATAACAGAAAATTGGTGTATAAAATGATTATTCTTATTCCTTTTCTTAGATAATTTTACAAATGTTAGTGGCAACTAAATGGTATTGTAAACCAATTGTGGAAGACATAATTGAGCAAGGCAAAGTTCACATTCCAGCTTGACAAAATTAGTCAGGCAAAATGTAGGTCTTTTAAAGCAAAGTCTACTTCTAGGTAATATCTTGGCTAAGTCCATGTCAGCCAGGCACTGATACAGGAAATGAGTCCTGCTGGAATTAAGGATGGGAAGATAAATAGCAGATTCAAGAACATTTGAGTATTTCTTTCCTTTTTAAGCTAAAAATGTTTTTCTCATTTCTAACTTTGTGTGCATTTAAGGACAGATGTTGGTTTAAATGAGCAGCATTCATTCATCATATGCAGCTGAAATTCAGTTTTCTCCTGATGGTTTGAAAAGTGAAATAGAATTGGAGAATTCTATTTCTAGAATTGGAGAATGATATATTTTCAGGAAATCTGAGATACTTTGAGGATTTATTTCACGAATGAAGGCAAATATAGAATAGAATAGAGTAGAGTGGAGTAGAGTAGAGTAGAGTAGAGTAGAGTAGAGTAGAGTAGAGTAGAGTAGAATAGAATAGAATAGAATAGAATAGAATAGAATAGAATAGAATAGAATAGAATAGAATAGAATAGAATTTTTTTATTGGCCAAGTGTGATTGGACACACAAGGAATTTGTCTTGGTACATATGTTCTCAGTGTACATAAAAGAAAAGATACATTCATCAAGAATCATAAGTTCAACACTTACTGATAGTCATTGGGTACAAATAAGCAATCGAACCATATTAGGAAACAGTCAATATAAATTGTAAGGCTACCAGCAACAATGTTACAGTCCTACAGTCATAAGTGGGAGGAGATGGGTAATAGGAACAATGAGAAGATTAATAGTAGTGCATATTTAGTAAATAGTTTGACAGTGTAGAGGGAATTATTTGTTTAGCAGAGTGATGGCATTTGAGAAAAAACTGTTCTTGTGTCTAGTTGTTCTTATGTGCAATGCTCTATAGTGTCGTTTTGAGGGTAGGAGTTGAAACAATTTATGTCCAGGATGTGAGGGGTCTGTAAATATTTTCACAGCCCTCTTTTTGACTCGTGCAGTATACAGGTTCTCAATGGAAGGCATGTTGGCAGTAATTGTTTTTTCTGAAGTCTGTGTATGTCTTGGGTTGCAGAACCAAACCAGACAGTTATAGAGGTGCAGATATGCATATATATGTCCCAGGTAATGATGCAAGATCAAATTTAGGTCAGTCACCACAACCAACCCAAATTCAATCTCACATTTATTTATTTATTTGTTTAGCATATGGCATATCATATATGGACTTGATACTTTCGATTGCCAGTTGGGCCCGCAATATTTGCTCCATCTAATTTTAGATCTCTTTTGTGGATGCTTTTTATCAAGTGGAATCCATTCTATGACTTCCTTAGTCCACCTGCCATCAGTTGTTTTTGCTATGTGACCAGCCCATTTCCATTTCAACTCTTTTACTCTTTTGATGGCATCATATATTTTTGTTTGTTCTCTAATTTATGTGCAGGTCTTTCTATCTTGTCTTGTGATGCCAAGCATGTATCTTTCTATGGCTCTTTGCACTTGATTTGATTGAATAAAAGTGTATGAGTGTGGAGTGTGGAGGAGAGAAAGAAGACAGAGGATTTTGATGCCTGGAAATTTCTGTTTTGAAATTAATCTGAAATCCTTTAGATTCTCTTTTCCCTTTGATAGCTTAGCTCCCTTGTGAGACCTTGTATACTATATGTCCATCTGTTCTCAGTGCTTTTTGATAATCTTTAGTGAAGGATTAAGTATGAGAAGGGACAGAAAGAATGGAATAAAATATTAAAAAGAAAAATGTTCAAGTTTGAACCCAGATGTTTTATTGCAAAGTCATGGTAGAAATGAATTAAAATGGGTTAATTAAATAGAAGGCACACAAATCTCTCCCTGCTGTTTTACTTCTGTAGGCTAAAAGTGAGGAGAACAAGCTAGACCAAATGAACTTAGGAAGCTTTGTTTGCTGAAATGCTTGGGGGGAAATATCAAATTAAAGCAAACTTTAATTAAAATGATGCACATTTTTCCCTTTTCAAAGAGTTGAGTGGGTGTAAGTATATTGCAACTTCTTTTATAGGAAACCTAGCTAAATCAATGTGTATGTGCATGCTGTTTTGGGAAAAGTAACCATTGTTTTTTCTCCAAGTTATTATTTATGGAATAATTTCCCTCTTCTGGGGGAAAATAACCCAAAAGGTTTTGGTATGTCTTCTACATTTTACAATCTGGCATTGTTTTATTAATCAGTTTGTTTGTTTGATTTCTTTCTTTCTGAGCTGAAGTGGTGCAGTAGTTAGAATGCAGTACTGCAGGCTACTTCTGCTGCCTGCCAGCTGCCTGCAATTTGGCAGTTCGAATCTCACCAGGCTCAAGGTTGACTCAGCCTTCCATCCTTCCGAGGTCGGTAAAATGAGGACCCAGATTGTTGGAGGCAATATGCTGACACCTACAGAGAGGGCTGTAAAGCAGTGTGAAGCAGTATATAAGACTAAGTGCTACTGCTATTTTATTTGTTCATAAAATGCTCAAGTTAGTCTGAGGTCATTTCATTTCCCCCCCTTCCACCATTATCTATCAGTAAAGTGTTGAATGAGTGATTTTAACCACTGTAAAGATTGAATGAATGAATGTGGTTGTGGTTTGAGGGTCACAGGCACTGAAAGCATTAATAGCTCATTCATATCCTTGATAGTTTTGCATTCATAATTCATTTCTTTGAGGGAAAGCTGTATGCTCTAAATAGGATCTGTTGGAAGTATGTAGATTAGAAGGAAAAATGCAGGTAGAAAAGCATGAATAGTGCTATTGTTCAGATCATCCTAGGAACATCTTGTAAGCAAGTCATCAAGGCTACTGTTCAGTGGTGGGATTCAACCGGTTTGCACCACTTCAGCTGAACTGTTTGTTAAATTGCTGGCTGGCCCCACCGTGCCCTGCCCCACCCCTCACTCCTTATCTCGCCCTGCCCACCTTGACCAATGCCTACAATCATGCCTGTGGCATATCTGCTCTCAGGTTCCCTCACTTGCCTCGACCCAGCCCCCGCAGCCCAGCTGATCTCTGTCTAGTGAGTCTTCCTCCTTAGCTGCCTCCCACACAGAGGTGGGCTCCAGCTAGTTCAGACCTTGTTAACTTTTTGCCTAGTTCGGCAAACTGGTTGATAGCACCACTGGCCCTACTCCCACCTGGCCGGCCCTGCCCCCACCCCACCTGGCCCCTCCCAGCCACTCCTTATCTTGCCTTGGCCGCTCACCTAGAGTGAGGCCCATGGCCCACTGCTCTCTGGTTCCTCACCCAGGCCCAGCCTTAGATCTGCAGCGCCACCTTGGCCCCGCCCCTTGGGCGTGCACACAAGTGGTGGAGAGTGTGCAGGGCCTGGCGACTTCATCCCTGAGGATTGCTTGCTGAGTGCTGCCCTTCAGTCAGGATGCCAGCCTTTGTACACTTGGAGCCTGCTGTGTACACGCCCAGGGGGCAGGCCGAAGTGGCAGCACGGATCTAAGAATGGCTGTGGGGACACTAGTGCCTCCTGTCCTTGCTTGCTGGCCTTTCCCTGGGACTGGCCCACCGCTGCATGCAGGAAGGAAGAGGTGGGAAGGAGAGGGCATGGGACCTGGGGCAGAGGCTTTTGCCTGCCAGCCACCATGGGTAGTAGGAGATCGCACGGGCTCTGGGGGCACGTGGAGATGAATGGAGTTGGCGTGCGATTTCTGGCATAGGGGGGAGGAAGCAGAGATGCCCTTTTGGCATCAGGCACGGAGGCAACAGAGGGAAGGATGGACAAAAAGGGAAGTTCTGTAGGGTTTTTTTTTTAAAAAAAATGAGCAGAGGCTTCCCATTTTGATCCCCTTCCCCTGTCATTGCCTCTATGCCGTGTGTGCGTGTATGTGGCATGTGCGTGTGCGCCTTGCAGCCTGGTGCTGTGACAATGGAGAGGAAAACATTGGGAGAGGCGGGGGGGGGGGGGGGGCTGTGAAAAACAAGCTTTGAAAAAAAAGAGCTTTCATTAGTTTGCACTTTTCAGCCTAAGAAATATGTGTGTGGGAGGTGTCTCACTATTGCAGCCTGCAAGCTAACGAAAGATATTTTTTTGAAATGCTTGTTTTACTCAGCCCAGCCTCTCCCAATCTTTTCCTCTTTCACAGTGCCGGGCTGCAAAAGGCACACACACAGAGAGTCCAGGCGTGACAAGGAGTGGCTGGGAGGGGAGGAGCTGGGCGAGGCGCCTCTCAACGTGAGTGATATTGAGTTGGCCACAGCCAGCCAGTCACATGACCATCAAGCCATGACTACCAAGTCACACCCACAGAACCGGTTGTTAAAAAAATTTGAATCCCACCACTGCTACTGCTTATTACAGGTATTGCCAAGTTAAAGTATTGTTCAAGAGAGATAGAAACGTAATGCTATTTAAAAGAGGTTTAGCCTAAATTTTATGTGACTGCTTGAAGAATATATGTTTCTTTTTTGCAAAATTTAATATCTACAAGTATTTGTGCTGAAGAAGAAGAAGAAAGGATTATCCAAATGTTTATGGCTTTAACATTCTTATAAGTTATCAAACATTTCGGTTAAGAGGTGTTTTTAGGTGTACCAAACTGATAGTGACCGTGGGCCAGTCTTTCTCTCTCTCTCAGTCCAGCTTACCTCACAGGGTTGATGTGAGGAAAATAAGAGGAGGAAGACACAATAATAAAGGCAGGATAAAAGTCAAATAAATAAGATAGACACTATAGTGTCAATCGGAGTATAGTTGTCATCACAGTTCTCTGGAATGTACAGTGCAATTTTGCTTTCTAATATATAAACATTATATATATTCTAATATATAAACATTTATAAGCCAAGAAATTTCTAGGGGGAAAAAATGTCTGGGGATCTAGCATGCAAGAATACAAGTGAATGTAATATATAATAGAAGGGCATCTAATATGATACTGTATTGACCATTCATTCATTCATTCATTCATTCATTCATTCAGTGTATGGCACATGATACACGGAGCAGCAATACATATTACAATTTCACCTAGATTAGTAAAACATAGTAAAATATAAATGTTAAAAAGGATCTGTGTTCAAATACCAATGTCTAGGCCCATGATGGCGAACCTATGGCACGTGTGCCGGAAATGGCAGAGAGCCATTTTTCCGGGCACGCGAGCTGTCACCCAACTGAACTGCAGCTGCACATGAGCGCACACCCAGCTGCGCATGTGCACATGCCCAGCTGGTGGTCAGGCCTCCTGTGCGCATGTGCACAATTCAGGGGACCTGGCTGGTTTTCGGAGCTCTCCTGCACTTGTGGGCGCATTTGCGTATGTGCATGAGAGTACTGGTGCGCAGCATGTGCATGCACAGATGGCATTCGTGTGCATGCATTGCACATGCAAAAACCACATGCAATGTGCAGATGGTGTGGTTGTGCATGCAGTGCACAGTGGGAGGCCGCGCAAAAACTGTGTGCATGCACAGATGGTGCGGTTGCGTACACAGTGCATGGGGGAGGTGCTGCGCATTAGCACGGATGGCACATGTGCACACACAAAGCGTGCGAAGCACGGACCTGACGAAGTCTCATTCATCATCTTCAGGCTAGCAATGCTCCTGGAAGCACGAAGCCGAAAACACCAGCCTGAAGATGACAAATGAGACTTCGTCGAAACGTCGCCAAGACACTTCCAATTTTACGTGGGAGAAGACCCGAATAACCAAAGACCTACATACAAACACCCGCGAAAACCTGAGAAAACATATATATATATATATATATATATATATATATATATATATATATATATATATATATATATATATATATATATATATATATATATATATATATTTGCCATATATATATATTTGTCATTATTGAATATTTGTCATAGCAAAGAAGAGATAAACAATGGTGCACATTTGCTAAGAATCCAAATAATATGAGACTTGCTTTAATGAGAAGCGAAAGCTGGAGCATCTGATTATGCATTGTACAGCTCTTTCATGGATTCTAACTGCACTTTAAGAGTATTGTTTCTTGTCTTATTAATTCTTCTGGAAGAAAGAGCAAGTCCCATTAAAATGATTTGTTGTAAATATCTATTGTCAACTAAATGTACCAAAGCTACACTGTTCTCTTGCAAAAAACAAACACACATTTCGAACAATGAGCAAGAAGAAAATACAAAAATGCTTTGTGAGTGATTTAAGTCTTCACAGGTTATTGCTCATTTCACTGGAT
Source organism: Pantherophis guttatus (assembly GCF_059756535.1). Classification (NCBI taxonomy): domain Eukaryota; kingdom Metazoa; phylum Chordata; class Lepidosauria; order Squamata; family Colubridae; genus Pantherophis; species Pantherophis guttatus. The sequence continues at coordinate 12,942,060 of NC_142071.1, read as the reverse complement.
TGCCAAGATCTTTTCTCTGAGTGGGAAATAAATCTTAAAAGTCTTCTAGTCTCTTGAACTAGGCATCATGCTTAATTATTTTTTAGTGCTTCCAACAATTTTGACATGGATTTGATTGTTTATTTTGATATGTTTGTGGCAACTCTTAACCAATATTGAAAACTTAAACAGTGTTGAAGTGTTTAGTACTAGTTTATCTGTTATAAGGTCTCTAGCTTGAGAGAAAGTAATGGCAAATCAATTCCATTTTGTTGCCATGAAAACATAACAGATCAATCCAAAAAGTCATTTATGGAGATTCTCAATCATTCAGATCTTGGTTGTCCCAAAAGTGCTTTTCAAAAGCAACTGGACTTTCTTTGTTTTTCCTTGAAGACGTTTCACTTCTCATCCATACTGAAGAACCTTCTTGGATGAGAAGCAAAATGTTTTCAAGGAAAAAAAACAAGAAAATCCAGTTGTCAGGCCTGGAAGCCATCTTTTGCATTGGATCTTCAGGCCTGCCACATTTACTATTGTGGGAAACTGGGAGGAGGGAATTATATGGAGCAAGGGTGATACTGTATATAGTCATAATAACATTCCTTTCTCAGAGAGTCAAGGACATCTTGCCCTGCACCTGGAAGGCTGGAACTGGGAGGAATCTCCAGTTGGGATGGTGCTTGATTGGACCATGTGATGGACATGTGGGTGCTAGGCAAGGACTTAGGCTTCCCTTTGGGTGGGGAAAACCTAGAAGCTTTCAGATTCAGTTTTTCTCAGATGTACCAATATGACATCTCTAATAAAATGGAACTTTGAGGAACTTCAAGCCTTGGAATCTTCTTTCGTTGTGGGTGTTACTTGAAACCCTGACAACAGTTGCCTTTTGAAATACACCTGGGGGGAAGGGGCACAAAGTCACCAAGACTTGAGCTTGACCTGAAGAAAACTTACCTTTTTTTCTTAGTTGTGTTTTGTTAACTCCCACATAATTGGAAGCAGTTTTTAAATGGAAGATGGATATATTTCTTCAAATAGTATTTAAAACTAATGGAACAGAATAGTGTTGATGATGAGGGTGATTTAATTTGTAGTATTCGCCTCAGTGGTAAAATCTAATTTTTTTCCCTACCAGTTCTGTGGGCGTGGCTTGGTGGGCATGGCTTGGTGGGAGTTATGTGACTGAATAGGCATTGCTATGTAGCCATGTGACTGGGGGGGGTCAAAAGACAGAAGCTCTTATCTAGTTGGTATCCATCCTTCTTGTTTTAATTTTCTCTTACAATATGATTACCTATTTTGTGTCAGTTTCCCAGCATGCTCTTTCAAATTAATTCTCAATATATTTCATAATAATCATCATTTCCAGCATATATTAAATTAAATCACAATTTGTTGCTAAAATCTGTGTATCTTATAGTTTGTTCAATAAAACCTTAGTCAAGCGTAATCACCAATCTAGCATTTGTTTGCAAATTAAAATTAAAACATATTACATCAAGCAGTAGATTTTCTTAAAGTTGTTTCACATTAATATATACTCTTCTTTATTGTTTTTAACCACCTATATATCATCCTCTATTTTAGTTGCCATCTCTTATTTTCTATTTTTATTACTTCAAAAACCCTCCTGTTTTTATACAAAAATCATATATAACTTTAGGCTTTTAAACTTTACATTTCAATTTAGTTACATTTAAATTTATCTACTTTATTTCTTCCTTTTCTTTCTTTTTCTATCTGTCCATAAATGTTCCATTTCAAAATTCATCTGTTCAAATTAAAAAATTGTCTCTTTAATGCTTTATAATGTCTGTTCCATGTGTGATGCATCAACTTCCTGCCTTTTGTTCCTACGCCACACCTAATTTTTTTTGCTAAACTTGTTAATTTCTATTGTCAAATGTCCAAAATATTCTTTCTTTCTTCTTAAAATCATCCAGGACAGAAAAGGGATCTCCAAATTTCATAGATCTAATGTTATTTTCAAAGTAATCCAAGGTAAAAAGCCATTTAAAATGTTTCTTTTCCAAACGGAAAGGGAAATCTCTTCTATCCACTCTCCTACTTAGTCACCGGACTCCATGGCAATTATGTAGCCATCCGTCTGTCTTTCTTCATTAGCTTCATTAACTTTCAAAGGTATAAGCTCCCAGAGATACATTTCTCCAATCCACTCCAAATAAAAGAAAAGTCACTTTTCTAAGTTGTTAAAAGCCAATTCTTCCAAGCCAAATTTATTAAAGCAAGGTCTGTCTTGGGTCTTTATTTCCATTTTTTTTCCCTTTTAATTTTCCAGCCCCAAATAATCATGTTGTTTTGCCTGGGTTGGTGTCACTCACCTGGCTTCAAGATACTCGCTCTATCTTCTCCTTCTCTCCTGCACGATCTTGTGTCCTGGTCTGCCGTGGCTTTGTGGCAGCCGCCATGGCTGCCTACCCCCACCGCCGACTTCGAGGATTCCCTCTGGCCTCCGAGGAACTTCTGAGGAAAAGCCATATTCTTTTTCTTTAATATATGTTGTTTTATGTTAAATTTCTTTTCAATTTCCATAAATTTTAAGTCACCCAGTGTTGCTATTCAGGAATAACCTCAAACTTGAATGTATGTATGTACAGATGTATGAATGAATTCACACTCTGAAAACCATTATGCATACACTAGTCTACCTTTTCCATATAGTATAAAGCAGGATTTCCAATGGAAGATGGTAAATTAAGAGCCATGGTGGCACAGTGGTTAGTACTGCAGGCTAATTCTGCCAACTGCTAGCAGCTTGATTCTCACCAGCTCAAGGTTGATTCAGCCTTCCATCCTTCTGAGATTGGTAAAATGAGGACCCAGATTGTTGAGGCAATATGCTGACTCTGTAAACCACTTAGAGAGGGCTGTAAAGCATTATGAAGTGGTATATAAGTCTAAGTGCTATCGCTATTGCACTTAGACTTATATAGGAAATGACCTAGAGAAGGATAATGCTGTATATTTTGCCTCAAAACAAAATAAATTTATGGCAGTTTCATGATTTGCTGCAATATAGTTGTAGGATTTGCCATTGCTTGCTTTCTGGGGCTGAGAAAGAATGACTGGCTCAACTGATTTACATGCCTAAGGCAGGACTAGAACTCAGAGTCTCTTTTTTTCTAGCTTGGTGCCTTAATCACTATAATAAATTGTTGACTTTTGTGTATCAGTTTGCCTACCTTCTATTGCAGACTGTTCTGTTTTGTTTGGGGAAATCTGAACTTTGTAAATTGGGTCTATTGTAGTTTACATTTCTGCAGAAGATGGTTCAACATCATTAATTTTTTTTCTCTCCCTTACCTAGGACAGATAAATACATTTATGTGTTTGTGTCATGGAAAAATATTCTCTAATACCTAATACAGTGGTCCTAAGTGTTAAAAAAATTAAACTTCACAGTTTGATGATTTCATTTCAGTTAAATAATTGAAGCATATCCAATTTTACTCTCCTTCAGTTTTTTTTTTTAAATGCTCCCCTTCACAGTCACTAACCTATGGAATTAGATTTGGCCTGGAGGCGGAAAGGATGCTGGTTTATTTTCTCTTAAGGTTTCTTCCATTCTTCAGAAAACAAAACAAGCTTCTGATTTTGATGGAGGCCAAAAGATTAGATCTGCTTTGCCATTTGTTTGGTCTGCACCCAGGGAAATGTTAAATACTTGAAATTGTACAATGCTCTCTGCCTTCCATAAACAGCAAATGAACTCTGCATTCAAGGTCCTTGTGCCAGGCTGGCTATTACAGAGAAGATTCTTGCTGTTTTTTGGGGTGAGGAAGCCCTTCTAATTAGCTGATTTCAGTTCATTTGGTAGTAAATAATTCCCAGAATTCCAGTGTGTCTGTATATTAGATTCACTAAAGAGAGAGTTACTTCTCCAAAGGAATTGAAGAGCTCCCTTCAGGAGATTGTGCTATTGGACCAAATCCATTAATGTTTACCTTACATGTAAATTCAGGCAGCAGTCATTCCAGTAAATGCTATGAACACAGATGGTAATCCAGGGACCATATGGGGGATCAGTGATAAATCAGTGCGAATGATTCAGAAAGTAAGTCCTACTGACTGGACTCTGTTGACATTGCTGTGCTGACTCAGAAGAGAGTCCATAAGAGATTGACCTATCACGTGTGAGAATGCAGGAGGACAAATCCTACCTCTCCAGCTCACCCCTCTAGATTGGGCAGAGTAAGGATGTTGAAGGTACCATCAGCCATGGATCTTCATTTGATGATGTGCCTTCTCTACTGCAACACTCACTTTATGGAACATTCTTCCCTCCAAAATTAGACTAGATCCATCCTTTTTGCTATTCTGAAAAACCCTCGTCTTGGCTGTATGTTCAGGTCTGGATCATCCAGACAGTTGGGGACTGGCAGCTGGCAACAACTTCATTGTTGAAGTGGCCATTTTTATCCACCACTCCTATGATTTGTATTCTCATGTTTTATTTAGTGCAAGAGCTGGCATTAACTCTTCAGAAAATTTCAGAATGTAAGAACAGCTTTGTTTAATCAGACCATGGTTTGTCATCCTTAGTCCAATGCCTTGTTTCTCACAGAGGTCTCTGAGGTGCTCACAAACAAAGGAGAGATACATGTCCACCTCCCATTATTGTTTCCTAGCTACAGATGGGGGACTTGTGACCACTTGTTGTCAAACAGACAACAAGTGGTCAAAATAGGGAGCACCCTATCAAATCCTGCACCTGTTAATAGCGGTGTCCCCCAAGGCAGCATTCTAGGACCAACACTCTTCATACTATACATAAATGACATTTGTGATCATATTATAAGTAGCTGCATTCTCTTCGTCGATGATGTAAAACTATTTAACACCACCAACAATACTGCTACCCTTCAAAAAGACCTTGACTTTGTGTCGGAATGGTCAAAAATTGGCAACTCCAAATCTCATTGGCAAAAAGAATCAGAACACAAAGTACAAGCTGAATGGACATGACCTTGTAGATGACCCTCACTCTGTCAAGGACCTTGGAGTACACATATCAAATGATCTAAGTGCCAAAGCCCACTGTAACAACATTGCCAAAAAAGGCATTAAGGGTTGTAAACCTAATCTTTCATAGCTTCTTCTCCGGTAATATTACATTGCTAACCAGAGCATACCAAACATTTGCTAGACCAATTCTCGAATACAGCTCATCTGTCTGGAACCCGCACTGCATATTGGACATTAATACAATTGAACATGTGCAAAAATATTTCACAAGAAGTGTCCTCCACTCCTCTGCTCGCAACAAAATACCTTATGCCATCAGTCTTGAAATTTTGGGCTTAGAAAATTTAGAACTACGCTGCCTTCGGTATGACCTAAGCATAGCTCATAAAATCATCTGCTACAATGTCCTACCTGTCAATGACTACTTCAGCTTCAACCACAACAATACACGAGCACACAATTGATACAAACTTAAAGTGAACCACTCCAAACTCGATTGCAGAAAATATGACTTCAGCAACAGAGTGGACAATGCCTGGAATGCACTACCTGACTCCGTGGTTTCATCCCCAAACCACCAAAATTTTAACCTTAGACTGGCTACTGTTGACCTCATCCCATTCCTAAGAGGTCTGTAAGGGGTGTGCATAAGAACACCAGCCTGCCTACCATCCTTATCCTAATGTTCTCTTTTCATTTTATGTATTCAATTCATGTTTATATATATTATCTAATAATACATACTCAACAAAATAAATAAATAAATAAAAATAAAATATAGATCATTAATCCTGGTTATTGGTCATGTTGTAGGTAATGGAAGTTGGAGTCCAATAAAGTGGTTTCCTCTTATTCCCTTAAATTAGTCTCTTTTTCTAAGTATAATAGATTTCTTCTCACATATCTAAGTGTAATAATAAATAGTGGTTTATTTTTCCTTCTGAAAAGCTTCTGCACTGGGGTTGAATATAATTGTTCATTGTTCTCTATTGCTCTTTCTCTTCCATATCCTGACAGTTCAGTTAGATTTACAGGATTGGCTTCCTAAGAACATTAAAATGTATTGCAATTTATTCGAAGTAATATATAAATCACAAAACTTAAGGGATTGGGGCGATGGTGCTTTTTTTAACTGATTTATTTGCTTAACATTTAATAAAAAGAAAACATCTATAAGTAATGGTTCTAAATTTAGACCTGAAATATAGAAGTAGTTCTTATCAGTTATTTTATAATTTAATATCAGTTTGCATTCTGTTACCAATTAGGTTCATTCTGGGTCAGATCAGAAGTGCTTTCAAATTGAGTAAGTCATAGTAGAAAGAGACAATTTGTGAGAGGATATATTGCTAAGTTATAATTATCTTATTCCTTTTTTTTTTTTTTGCAGTCATAACACATTACTCTTAGCACCCACCGACAATAAATAAATAAAAATCTCATTGCAATTCTATCATTTAAAATTAGAGTTTACTTCCATTTCGCCTAAAGGGACCATTTAGTTTCAGAATAGAGATAAGGAAATAATATTAAATTGATAAGTAAAAAAAAAGAAAATAGATGGAGGCAGATGGGTCCAACAAATGGATTTTCTAACAAAATGTTACAATGTTGAATATGCCTGTTCAGAAATTCAGTCAAGCATGCTCTTTCAAGGCATTCTGTTCTGCCCCCATCTTATGATTCCACTGACTCCTCTATAAGTTGGGATTTCAGAATTACTAAGCACATTGTATTATCCTTACAATGTTCTAACGTTTTGTAGAAACAAAACAAAGTTAAAAATCAGAAGTCTAGTAGAACCTTCTCAAACTTACATATTTCATTAAAGGTCAGACACTTTCATAAACTACAGGGGTAGCTTATGGGGTGTCAAACTCAAGGCCCAGGGCCCAGATCCAGCCCATGGGGTGCTTAGATCTGGCCTGTGGGGCTGCCCTGGAAATAGCAAAGTACTGGCCTGCAGTGCCTCTGCTAGCAAAAACTGCTCGAAGGGCTGTGTGCGGTCCTCTCGAGCTCTGTTTTCGCTGGCAGAGGGTTGCAGGAGGCCGTCGCAGCTCAAAATGGAGCTTGGGTGCCCGTTTTCGCTGGCAGAGCACTCAGACCACTACAGGCACCTCCAACACAAGTGATGTCATACTAGCCACACCCACCCTGGCCACACCTCTCCCCTCACCCCCAAGGTCAAACACAACCCTGAGGCAGCCCTCAATGAAATTGAGTTTGACACCCCTGGCTTACTTCATCAGATGCGTGGAATAGGTAAACTGATATAGCAGTTAGATGGGATGGGGGGGGAAGGGGGAGGCAGGATGGCTGTGAACATGCAGGTGACATGTGAAACAGATTACAAGTATTTTAATCAATTAACTATTAAATAAATAAATAATTTTATTTCTATACTGCCCTTCGGAAGGACTCAGCGTGGTGTACAGCCTATTAAAAGCACAAAGACAGACATCAGTTAAAAATAATTAAAATTATTAAATAATTTTGGCTCAAATTTAAAACACCCAATTTAAAAATCATTAAATTGATAGCCCGGCCTGGCGGAACAACAGGTTCTTGAGGGCACAGAGAAATACACAGAGGTCAGAGTAAAATCCATCTATTGTACATGTGATGGCCGATCCCCAGAATCTCTGTTCCACATTACATTCGTATGTCCCCACTACCGAGACATAAGATCAAGATTCATTTCTCCTATTTCCCAGAGATTCCCTGGTTCACCTGGTCTGTTCAGCCTTTATTTCCTACTCCAGGACACAGACCCCAATATAACTCCAAAGGTGGCAAATTTTTTTGCTGCAGTCGTGGCTGAAAAAAAACGAGGGAAGAGATGAGTAACCCCTACGGCAGAGGATCACTAGTATTGACAGTACGGATTGTATCTGAGGCAGTAGATGGTGTACTGTCACATGATCTATCTATATTTGTAAAATATACTCCCCTTCTATGTGTATTTTAATTTGGTCTCTGACCGCAATAAAAAGCTTACTTACTTACACAGAGGTTGGAGATCTTACGCATTTCCGGGGGCAGTTCATTCCACAGGGCAGCGGCTCCCACAGAGAAGGCCCTCCCCCTGGGTGTTACCAGCCGACATAACTTGGCTGATGGCACCCTGAGGCGACCCTCTCTGTGGGAGTGAACTGGCTGGTGGGAGGCTATTGGTGACAGAAGTCGGTCTCGAAGGTACCCAGGTCCTATGCCATGAAGCGCTTTAAAGGTGGTAACCAACACCTTGAATCGCACCCGGAAGACCACTGGGAGCTAGTGCAGCTCGCACAGGAGGGGTGTCACATGGCCACAACGGGTTGCACCCATAACCACCCGTGTGGCCGCATTCTGGACCAGCTGGAGCCTCCGAGTGCTCTTCAAGGGGAGCCCCATGTAGACAGCATTACAATAGTCCAGCTGGGAGGTGACAAGAGTGTGAGTGACTGTGCGCAAGGTGTCCCAGTCCAGAAAGGGCTGCAACTGGCGAATCAGGTGAAGCTGATAAAAAGCCCCCCTGGCCACGGCCGTCATATGCTCTTCTAAAGACAGCCATGCATCCAGGAGGACACCCAGATTGCGAGCCCTCTCTTTGGGGGGCAAAGATTCACCCCCAATAGTCAGCGATGGCACCGCTGACTATATCGGGATGCCGGAAGCCACAGCCACTCGGTGTTGGAAGGGTTGAGTCTGAGCCTATTTCTCCCCATCCAGACTCGCACGGCCTCCAGGCAGCGAGACATCGCATCAAGGGCATCGTTGGGGTGGTCTTGGGTGGAGATATACAGCTGAGTATCATCAGTGTACTGATGGACTCTCACCCCAAAACCATGGATGATCTCACCCAGCGGCTTCACATAAATGTTGAACAGAAGGGGCGAGAGGACCGACCCTTGCGGCACTCCCCATGCGAGGTGCCTCGAGGTCAACCTCTGCCCCCTTACCAACACAAACTGCGAACGGTCGGAGAGGAAGGAGGAGAACCACCGCAAAATGGTGACCCCTATTCCTAACTCCCTCAACCATTGCAGCATGATACCATGGTCGATGGTATCAAAAGCCGCTGAGAGATCTAATAGGACCAGGACAGAGGAGCAACCCCTGTCCCAAGCCCTCCAGAGATCATCCACCAACGCGACCAATGCTGTTTCTGTGCTGTACCCCTGCCTGAAGCCCGACTGGTACGGATCCAGATAGATAGCTTCATCCAGGTGCCGGGTAAGCTGTCGTGCCACCACACTCTCAACAACCTTCACCACAAAACGAAGGTTGGAGCCTGGATGGTAGTTAGCTAATTCAGCCAGGTCCAGGGAAGGCTTCTTGAGGAGGGGCCTCACCACCGCCTCTTTCAAGGCAGTGGGAAAGGCACCCTCACTCAGAGAAGTACATATAATCCCCTGGAGCCAGCCTCGTGTAACCTCCCGGGAGGCCAGTACCAACCACGGGTCCAATAAACACGTGGCAGCACTAATCTTACCCAGAACCCTGTCCACATCCTCAGGAGCCACAGGATCAAACTTCTCCCAGATAATATTCTCAAGACCTACCATCGTCTCCTCCCCTGGACTCATCCAGTTGGAGTCCAAGCCTTCTCGAATCCAAGCGACTTTATCATGCAGGAATTGCACAAAATCCTCAGCTCGACCCTGCAAGGGATCTTCCCGCACTCCCCCCCGAAGAAGGGAGTGGGTCACCCTAAACAGAGCGGCTGGGCAGTTCTCTGCAGATGTGATAAGAGCGGAAAAATGGTTAGATTTCTCCGCTTTTATCGCCACTAGGTCTTGATATAAGACCTCACCAGTGTCCGGTCAGAATCGGATTGACTAGTCCTCCAAATGCTCTCTAGGCATCTTTTCTGATGCTTCATCTCTCTCAGCTCCTCGGAGAACCAAGGAGCCAATTGAGATCGGTATCGGGTCAGAGGCCGCAAAGGCACGACATGGTCCAAAGCTCTGGTGGCTGCTTTCTCCCAGGCGGCGACCAGGTCTTTGGTCGGGTCGTGTGCCAGGGTCTCAGGAAACAGCCCAAGCTCCATCAGGAACCTTTCGGGATCCATCAGGCACCTGGGATGGAACCATCTGGTTGGTTCCATCTCCCTGCGGCGGGGGGAAGTGGCTGGAAAGTCCAAGTGAAGGAGTGAATGATCTGTTCATGATAAGGGTTTAATGTCTAGATCCCCTCTACCAAGTTCATTCAACCACTGACCAGAGACGAAAATCAAGTCCAGAGTGTGTCCCCCTTTGTGAGTGGGGCCTTGAACTAACTGGGTCAGGTCCATGGCCGCCATGGAAGCCATGAACTCCCAAGCCACCTCTGATGCCTCACCTGAGGATGGTAGGTTGAAATCTCCCATGACAATGGGAGGGTATCAACCGCCACCCCAGCAATAACATCGAGCAGCTCGGGCAGGGTCGCTGCCACGTGGCAGGGAGCCAGGTATGCAGTCAGCAAACCCATCTGCACCCCATGGCCCCACTTCACAAAAAGGGACTCACATCCGGCTATCTGAGGAACAGTGGTCTCCCTCGGACAAAGACTTTCCCTAATAATCACCGCCACTCCCCCACCCCTCCCCTGAGCTCTTGGCTGATGAAATGCACAGAAACCTGGTGGGCACATTTCAACAAGGGGGACCCTCCCTCCTGGACCAACCAGGTCTCTGTAATACCTGCCAGGTCCCTACCCCCCTCCAAGATAAGATCACAAATGAGGGGGGCTTTATTAACTACTGACCCGGCATTACATAACATCAGCTGAGGACCCAGGGCCTGAGACTCTGTGCAACCCAAGACATAAGTCGCGCCTTGGGGGCTGGAGCACGCAATCGCTTGAAGACAGCGTGTGTGCACCCCCGTAACCTGATATGGCCCCCTGCGCCCGTCATACTTGCTCCTCCCATTTATTATTTCAATTGAACTGCCCTTCCTTTCGCCCCCCGGCTCCCTGGTCAGATTACCCTCCTCAACCCTTCTGCTGTGCCCATCCAACCCACCACCCCGCATAGTGGCTATATGGACCCCCCCAGGTCCATCTCTATAGCCCCCTCACCCCCTCCCGGGTCCCCTTAAAAGCTTCCCTACTACCCTTGTTAAAAAATCCCTCAACCCCCTTTTTTTCACATGCCACCTCTCTGGGTCCCAAAGCCCGTCATTGAGGTAGGCCCTTGATAATGTGGAGGGCCACGTCTGCAAGAGGGGGGAATCTTGCAGTGCAATTAGCTCCGCCACCAAATACATCCACTAAAGTCCAACAAGGATCTGGCATCCGGGTGGGGTCTAATAAAAGTTCTGCAAGAGAAGATGGAAAATCCATGTGGAAAAAAAACAGCTGGCCTCTACTGTTCTCTTACCCCAATGGGAGGAGTCTTACGCCTTTGAGCACATCTGGAGGATCAATATCCCAGTTACCCTCTCACGGTGATGGTCAGATGGTCGTGACTTTAGAAAATTTGATGGTCCGCCTCCAGCCTTACAATAGCATCCAGTGTCCAGAAGCCGGCTCCCTCAGCACCCACGTGACTGTCCAGACCATATCGGTACATAGGTTCAATAAGAATAGAACATCGCTTGTGGAGACCGATCAATATAATAGTCCTACAGGAGGAGGATTTTCCACGAAGGGGAATGTGTTATAATGTGTCCATTATGTTTGTTGAGATCTTTGAAGAATTTTGAATGTATGGTTTAGCAGCCTTTACCTCAATTGTCCAATCAACATTTCCCCCCCCAATTTGGCAACCTTGATATTTGTAATAGAGTGTCCTGGGAGGTTGAAATGCTTTTATATGTTGCTGGCTGTTTATGGGGTCATCTCTCCCTGACGTTATCTGACTTTCACACTCGACTTGATAGTGTGGCATTTTCCAGGTCTCGTCCTTCAAATGTAAATACCTTGTAGGAGAAGGAGTTGAGCGGTGGAATTAAGCGTGTTGTCGGCCTAGAATCATTACATTGCCACAAATGGTCCAACCCCTCTTGAATTCCTTGAATCTTTATATATTATATTATATATTATAAAGAAATGTATATTTATAAATAAATAAAATAAATAAATAAATAAATAAATAAATAAATAAATAAATAGTCCTTGTTTTGAGTCATGATTTCAAACCTGTGTCCATTAATTATTTACATAAAGTCTGACCCATTTGTTCTATGTAAAATCCAGAAGGACGTTATTGGTAGATATTCACATGCATTATATTAACAGAAATCCATGTGAAGTTACCTCTAATCTTGTATATGCGATTGTTGGGGGTCTGTGATGGTGTTGTTTCTGTAAATGCAGGGGTGAATTAGACATCTCAGTTAGTTATAGGATCTAGTTGTGTTGTTTCTTGAAATTTGAATCTCAATTCTGAAATTTGGTAACGCCTTATGTACTCTGTGGATCGTACACATTGGTTATGTATGAGGCAGCTCATATCAGCCTTTCCAAATGTAAACAAGATTGCAAAATCCACTTCAGCAACGCTGGCTAAGGAATTCTGAAAGTGTGTCTGGAAAATGTCTGGTTGTTGAAGGATGGTATATAGCCATGATGGCGAACCTATGGCACGTGTGCCACAGGAGGCACGCGGAGCCATATCTGTGGGCACGTGAGTGTTCCCCAGCTCAGCTCCAGTGTGCATGCATGTGCTGGCCACCTGATTTTCAGGCCTTCAGGTCCCACCAGAAGTCAGGGAACGGGCCATTTCCAGCCTCTAGAGGGCCTCTGGGGGTTAGGGAAGGCCATTTCTGCCCTCCCCAGGCTCCAAGAAAGCCTCTGGAGCGTGGGGAGGGCGAAAAATGGGCCTACCTGGCCTACCGTGCCATTGTGTGCCAAAAGTGGGGAAAACATGGGGGGGTCATGCACAAATGCGCAGGGGGTAGGGTGCATTGAATTGTGGGTGTGAGCACGCACACACACAACCACCATGCTCCCCCCGCTTTTGGCATGTGACAGCAAAAAGGTTAGCCATCACTGGTATATAGGATTAATTTTATCTGACATGCAGCATATACCATTTTCTTTACTTACCTAACTCGCATTGTTTTTCTCTGTTTTGTTTGTGTGCCACTCATGGTTACAGCCCTGAAATTTTGTTATATATATTTTAAAGGAATTAATTGTACAACTGAGCAAACATAAATGCAACATAGGCATGAAGATAAATATTGTATACTATATAATGAGTGTGTATTATCACTTTTTTTGGGGGAAATAATTTGATGTTCTGTTTCTTTCCTTTTCAACATTTCTTATGTATCCAATGTGAAGCCTTCAGTTGGAAGGCAGTGAAATCCTCCTAGGTCCAGAAGTGACTTGCGGTCCTATAGAAGTGATGGTCTCCACTCCATTTGCCTTGACAATCCCGCATTGTGCAGATGTGAACTCTGAGCATTGGAATATTCATTTGAAAAAAAGAAAGCATCCAGGCAAATGGGAGGTAAGCAAAATTACTTTCAGAAATAGATAAAAAGTATAAGGATGAAACTGATAAAAATTAGAGGAGTTGGAAATCATTGCTCAGATGTTAGTGATACTTAACAATAAAAGCAAATAAGTTCCACCTGTGTATTTAGAGCCTAGAATCACTTCAACTTTGAGATAGACAGCGTATAAATATAACTGGATAGATAGAAAGATAGATGATGGGGAGGGAGGAAAGGAAGGAAGGAAAGAGAAAGAAAGAAAGAAAGAAAGAAAGAAAGAAAGAAAGAAAGAAAGAAAGAAAGAGAGAGAGAGAGAGAGAGAGAGAGAAAGAAAGAAGGAAAGAAAGAAATAATTTCCAAATACAATATAACCCTAGAATTGTTTGCTCTGATGTCTAAACAGTCTTCAAAGTAAACACTTATTTTTTATGTCTTGTTGATTTCTTTATCAGTATTTTCATTAACACATATCAACATTTGGTGAGCAGAGGATTCACGCAGCCCCCAACTTCCTGTTTGAGGTTCCTAAAGATTCCTCTAATTACAATTACCCTTGATAAACAACATATTGACTTGATGTGTTACAGAAACAGAAGTTTAGAGATAGGAAAAGAGCAAACAGAACTGTGGGGCACAGAGTCCAGAATCAGCCTAGAGCCATTATATTGTCACAAACGGTCCAGATCTGACCCCCTTGAATTCCATTGATCCTTATCTGGTACCAATTTAGTATTGAACTTTAGTTGATTAAATTCTTATGTACAGACTTGAGCAATAAATTTTATGAACTAGAACTTGTATGTGATCCTGATCCTTCATGCCTGACATTAAATACTAAAATTAACTTAATGTAGTTTAAAACTAAATAGAGATTACGTTTTCCCAACTTGGAGAAAAGAAAGAAATTCTAATTCAACCAAGTGCAATTCTTCACCTGCAAATACTTTTTTGGGGAGCCCTGGCCAAAAAAATAGTAGTAATACCTGTAGTGTATATAGTAAGTCTGTTCCAAGCTCATTAAAAAAACCACTGCAAAGTAAATAATAGAATTTGTATGGAAACTTTTTGAATGTAATTCATTTTCTGCCAAGTCACTTTTGCTTTTCTTCTTTCTGGGTTTAATGTTCTGACACATCCAGGAAGTGATGTCTGTAGAGGAAGAAACCACTTCTTGTTACTGCCTCTTGGACCCATATGCTTGTCATATTCTTTTGGACTCCTTTGGAACTTATGCTCTCATTGGGGAGCCATTGTCTGATTGTTCTGTTAAAGAACTGAAAGTAGTAGTCTTTGGCTGTATGTCCTGCAACTCTTTGGATTACAGTCTAAGAGTGTACTGTGTTGACAACACTCCCTGTGCATTTCAGGTAAGATGGCCAAATCATTCTTGGTATTTCCAGATGTTTAATGCAAGGGTGGGCAATTAATTTTCCCAAAGGATCACATAAGAAACTGGGATTGTTGTAGAGGGCTGAACCAATGTAAACTGATTTGATGTCCTCAAACTCCATCACCTCAACTCCTCAGGCTGCTCTAGGTGAGGGATGAATGCAGGGGTGAAATCTAAAATTTCTTACTACCGGTTCTGTGGGTGTGGCTTGGTGGTGGGGTAATGTGACTGGGTGGGCGTGGCTTTTTTAAAAAGCCTCTGCCGATCAGGGAACTCAGCTTGGATCGTCAGAGCATTTAAAAGAAAAAAAAGGATTTTTCTTTTAAATGCCTTTGACGAGCCGCGCGATCATCAGAGGCTTTTTTTTTTTTTTACTTTTAAAAGCATTTTTTTGGCTGTAGTTGTAGAAAAAATGCTTTTAAAAGTAAAAAAAAAAAAGTCTCTGATGATTGTGTGGCTCAGCTGGGCATTGGGGGGGGGATTTTTGCTACCGGTTCTCCGAACCACCCGCCTCCATCGCTACCAGATCAGGCGATCCGGTCCGAACCGGGAGCTTTTCACCCCTGGATGAATGTTGTGCAGGCACAGAAAAGCATTTTCTCTCCTCATCCTCTCTGCCACCTGACTGAAGGAGCACATGGTGACTGCACAAAGCCAGACCTGAATCAGCTTTTTCTCCTGCCCCTTGCAGCATGTTTATTTACATTTGATTTCTAATTTCCAATTGACCTCACATGAGCTGGACAGGAACAACCAAAGGGACAGATATAGTCTGGGGGGGCTGTAAAAAGCACAGGTCTGGTTTAATGGATTTTTTGGGGAAGGGGGATATACTCCATCCAGAATCCACTGGAGTTGGGGGCTATAACAAATTTAAATAATAAACAAATAACAATAAAAAATTGCTTGCACTTCTGTTCTGTGCCCAGAGATACAGGGAAAGGGAGAAGAATTGTGCAGACATTCTAGAATGCAGAGAAGGTTTAAATAGCCTGTCAAGACAAACCCAATTGTAAGGGCCAACTACAAGCAATAATTAAATGTAACTTTGCCCTCTTAAACAAAAATAAAATAAAGGTGCCAGCCAGATAATCAAGATTGGGGATGCAGAAAACTGTACATAGCTGGCTCTTTTATTCTCAAATCTGCCTGAAACCTCAGGTGGCTTATTCAGAACAAAAGAAGTTTAATGCAATATGTTAAGTGTGTCCTTATCTGGTCATATGCCATAAAAGATGGCCGGATCTTTTTCCTTTTTCTTTTTCATTAAAAAGCAGAAGGATTACAGAAAGTTCCACATAACTGAACACAATGTGCAGCTTGGTCCTAACAGGCATTTCTCCCAGCATGAAACATTTTTCTTTTTCCCTGGGTAAATGGTGAGATTCAGAGCCAGATGTAGTTCTAGCCAAGCACACGTGATGCAGTCCAGTGCACGGTTTTCATAGTTTAATTCTGGTGGTTTTTTCCAAGCTCTTCCTTACAGCTCTTCTGTATTTGATCAGGAGTAATGAGCTCTGAGTATTCGACAAGGCATCTGGATGCCAAGCGCTTGGAATGATTCATGCACAAAATAAAGAAACTGTTAAACAATAGGATCCATAGAATTTCCAAGCTTGAAAAGAAAGAAGAACCAAGCAGACATTCTCCAATTCCCAATTGGCAAAGTCCTTAGAAATACCCACAAGCTGCGGAAGGCAAACTTTTCATAGTCTACCTCCAATAGCTTTCTTATCCAGGGAAGACAATGCACTGAAGAATCAAACATCAAAAGATCTTGATTAAAGTTAAGAAATTATATCCATATTGTATTATATCCATACAATAGCGTATGCAATCTTGTTTAACAATTGATTTATTGAAAGCAGAGGCTGAAGTTCTGATCTGGATAAAATAATCTCCTGGGTCATATAGACTGGACAGTCATGCTCTCTTTCATTCTGTGCAGAGGGAATGGGACAACTTGCTTCAGCCAACTTGCCATGACCAATTCACTGTGGCCAAATCGCTACAGCTAACTCACTGCAGGATAACTTGCCTTGGAACAACTACAACTTGCTGCGGAACAATTCAACAATTCAATTTCAAATTATTTTAATTTTTGTCATTCACATTTTATTTTGTCCTTCCTTTGTCATCCTTCCTTTAATTATCCTATTCGACTATTTCTTCGATATTAGTGTATTCTTGTCCTCCAGCAAGTTGTCCTGCAGTTGGCCATGACAAGCTGTCCCACGGAGAGTTGGCCAAGGTGAATTGGCTGCAGCAAGTTGGGTGTGGCAAGATGGCCATGGAGAGTTGAATTGAGGTTCCCTTCTTTAAGGCCACAAAGCCCTTTTTCTTGCATCCTCTGAAACTGAAGTTCTGAAACTTTTGTGATTTAGTTTTCTGCTACTTTGAGATGGGAACCACACAAAAACTGTACAGGACAACTGAAAAAAATATAATTTAGGGAAAAAAATGATAGCATCTCAAAAACATCTCTCTCTCTCTCTTGCAGGACATGGATAGTTGGACTGATCCATGGGAGCTTTTCTTTTAGAATAATGCCCTAACAAGATTCTAGTTCTCATTCCATTACCTTCAGCATGGAGGGAATTTTTTTAACATTTATCCTACAATGCATTTGTTTTCTATTCTCCATTGTTGCAGGATGTGATTTCATGTGAAAGACACCAGGGAGGACAATTGCTGGAAGAACCAAAACTGCTGCATTTCAAAGGGAATACCTTCAGCCTTCAGATCTCTGTTCTTGATATTCCCCCTTTTCTCTGGAGAATTAAACCATTCACAGCATGTCAGGTATTTGCATAGGAAGACTAATATGTGTGTGATGAGTATATTTTCCATTTTTAATAACCAAGCAATTTCAAACCTTCAATGCGTATGTCTTTGTGGGGTTCATTGCTTCTCTTAACACAATGCACAGACTTTTGGATTAAATGTATAGTTTAATATATTGATAAATCAATTGATAAAAAAAGATTTTGTCAAATATTATTGGATAAACCAACAGATGATGTCATCTTGGCTGATCCTGAGAAGCTAAGCTAGATCAGTTATAGTTAATAATTAGTAAGTGGAGCTGGGAGCTGTAAAATAGTTTTTTTTTTCTTTTTATGACCCTGTAATCCCTTGCTTCAGGTTGGGGTTTGGGTGACCGGATGAAGCTGAGTGTTTACTGGCCAGATGCCCTTATTGACGCCTATGAGAAGTTCGCAGCAGATGTTTTCTTTTTGCGCCCTGATAGAGAAACATCTGCCGCTGCCTAGGACTCAACTCTCAACTTTCTGAATGAGAGGCGAGCATCTTCACCTCTAGGCCACTGTACCACTTGGCTGTAAAATAGATTAAGAAGTTGGGAAAAAATCATTGAAGTTTCGGTAAACAACCTCCTGACTTGTTCTAATAATGGCATTCTGCATTCAAGTCCAGTTTGGCTTGAGGTAGCTTTTAATTTTCTATCATTAAAAGAACAAAAATAAAACATAATAATGAAGCTGTAAGAGATTTGACACTAAGGTATTAATTATTTTTAAAAATTGAAATGCTACTGTGAAATAATAAAATTCACTTTGCAGATAGTAGATTGTAACTTTTAACTTTATTAGAACAAGTCATTAACAACCTGGTTTTGAGGTTTATCTTAGGACAGCGCAAGACAGCCCAAATTAAAACAGAAATGAAACTCATTTATAGAAAATAATCTGGAAGATTTTACCTAACTGAGCATTATCCATAACTTCTATTATATTTTTCCTTCTACAGCATAATACTCAGCTTTAGTAACTCAGCTTCCCTTTCTCTTCTTTTTCTCCCATCTGCAAAAAAAAAAAGAAAAAGAAAAAAAAGATAGTTTTTAAAGAGAAAACTAATTACACTTCCACTTTATAATGTTGTTTCTATTTTGTTGTTTTAATCACAATTTATAGTGTTGCTTCTATTGTTTCTTTATCACAATTAGTATCTTGCTCTTATTTACTGAAACAGATTCTAAAAGCCAGGTTTAAGAGCTATTGTGTGTGTTTGCTGGAGAGGGTGTGTTTTAATGAACCAGTGGTTTGGAAGGAAACTCATAAATTACATATTGTTGTTTGCTTCCTTTTGCTGTATATGCTACAATTGTTTTGTTGATGTTTTGTTTTATTTACAATTCCAGAGACTTCCTCTATCATGCCAAAGGAAGAATTGATTGGGTTGATTTTAGCTTAGCATAGGGCAGTTTGACTTGAAAGGTCTGTGAGACTCAAATAAGCTCAATCTTTCTGCATTGTTTTTTCCTCGCAACTTCATGATACAAGTCATTTCTTCCCCACTTCGGTTAACTTCCACATTCTGGATAGAAAAGATCTTTGGTTTGAAAGAGTGGTAAAAGAGGCTATCTATGTTAGAATTGAACAGCTCTCCCACAACAGAGGGAGAGAAACATAACACCACCTATCTCCTGTATATAATGCGGTCCTTTGTTCAAAGAAGATTCTACATACATTTGCATTCTGATTCAGGTGACACTGAGGGCACAGATAAACCCCCAAATGGCCTCAACAGCTCTCAGAGAGAGAATGCTAACAACCAGATGACTACAAAGAAATATGATCCTTCCATCCCCCTCCTCATCCTGTCAGACCTCATCCTTCCATCCTCCCCACCATCCAATCAGAACTGATGAAGCTTCTTGGATTAGAAACGAAACATCTTCTTCCTCAAGGAAAAACATAGTCCAATTGCCTTTTGAAAAAGCACCTTTGAGACAAACATGAACTGGATGACTGAGAATCCCCATAGACATTCAGGTACTGAAGTTGGGTAGGAGCCAATGTGGTGTAGTAGGTAAGTGGTTGGACTAGGAGTTGAAAGTCTGGGGTTCTTTTCTCTCTTAAATACAGAAGTCATCTGTATGATTTTAGGCCATTCTCCCAGCATAAACTGGAAAACTGCAAGCCATCTATCTACCAACCCACGCTAATTCAGATTGGTAGATTACAAGTCCATAATGTTCAGTGAAGAGCTTTTCATTGCAGTGGATTGATTGATGATGATGATGATATTGATTCAAAATGGATAGATAAGCACCTTTATAGAAGCCTTCTTTTATAATATTTCCATTATTTGTTATTTGGTGCCTATGTGATTCAATGTGCCAGTCATGACTTGTCTATCTTCTTGCCTCTATCAAGTTTAACATGGAAACCTGGCATGCTGTGAAGAAATGGCTAATTCCTGCACTGATTCAAAGAATGTGTGCACATGGTTTACAGAGATCATTTTTTTTTTTCGGGGGGGGGGAATTTAATGAGCAGCTTCATCCCAGTGCTTCATTGGAAAAGGGGTCTATCTTTCTTGGGAAAAAGCAGCAAAATAAGTTGAGGAGTGTCCAACCTTGGCAACTTTAAGACCTGTGTACTTCAACTCCCAGAATTCCCCAGCCAGCCTTGGCAAATCTTAAAGTTGCCAAGGTTGGACAGTAACCTTGTAGAGTATCTGGGAAAAGACAAGTTAAAGATGACAGATTGAGAAATGTTTCCTCAGCCTGCTTTCTCGTCATTCATGCTTGTCAACCGGTTACTGCGTTGTCTACCAATTAGGGATTTTTCAAGATCTATAATAGCAGATGTTTGATAAAAGTGTGCAGAGCAATGCTCTTAAACTGCCAACTGTATTATAGTTTAAAGATTCAAAACCCACAGTTCACTTAAAATATGGTTGCTTCCTAATACCTTGTCTTACCTAGCCATCCTTATCCACAGTTGACTTGGTATTCCTTCAAAGCAAATATTTATTGCAAAGCCTCTTTTTTTTAGCACTTATCATTATGGTTTGTTGCCTAGTCAGCCAGATATTCAGATGTATTTTGCATTTTTATCCACTCTCAGTCCTTTCTAAGGACCTGGGATAGGCGGATGTTGATGATTGATGGTTTTACAGGTACTGTTGCAGGATATAAATTGTTCCAAATTAAGCTGTATTTGCAACTGATTGGTGATGAATTTGTCGGTGCCAATGGGGTTCAAATGGTGCTCCAATTGTTTTGGGATTGCACCAAAGATGCTTATTGTTATTGGTATTACCTTTGCTTTCTTTTGCCAAGGTTGTTTTATTTCTATTTGCATGTCTTTGCATTTTGTTATTTTCTCCAATTCTTTCTCTTCTATTCTACATTAATCTTTTGCTTGGTCAATTTGCAAGCCACTTCCATCCTGCCCCTTCTTTTCTAGGAAGTTCCTTTTTCTCGTGTATGGTGCAACAACAAGCAACCACTTCACTGTGCCTTTTCCCTGGAGCGCTACACTCCTGCCACCACACAACTCTCATGCAAAATCTGTGTCAGACAAGTCAAAGGCCATGAACAGATCCTACAGATCCAGACATCAATTCTAGAGGCAAGTCTTTCCTTCCCTGTTCATATCTATCTTCATTTGTTACCACAACATGCAGGCATCTCTGAAATAAAGTTGAACAATTTATCATTAATATGAATGAAGGACTGTGTGATTCTTGGAAAGTTGTTAGCAAGGAAGAACTAAATTGAGTGATAAACTAATTAATCAGACAGATGTGAGAACAGGCATAGGTAAAAGAAGAATATGAATTGCTAATCAGGAAATACACAATTCTATTCCCCACTGCACCTAAAGAGAAGTTAACCAATCTTTGGCTGTTTGTGGAATGAAATGCTCAGATAAGCAAGAGGAGGCATTTTATAAATATGCTGAATTACATTTTTTTATCATAATCAGATTAATTTGCTTTCTGGGAGGGAACAGTAATTTACCAGACAGACAGGTAAAAGAAAGCTATATTGCAAAATGTGATATACTGTCCATTGAAAAAAGAATGTTGATATTACAAATGTTTTTTTTTTTAAATCAAAGACCATCATGTCTAGGCTATAAATATTCAGAAGGCCACTAGATAGTAGCTAAGTATTAAAATGTACTATATTTGTTTTTTGACATCTAGTGGTTCTCTGAATTTTTGCAGCCCAGAGATGGCAGTTTTAATTCTTATTTTCAAAACACAAATACAAGACAAAGTTAATTCAGAAATATATGGGGAGAAATAAGCTCAGTCCTTCTTGAGTACATCACCATGTATCACCATGAGTGCATTTTATTGGTTGGTTGGTTTGATAAAGCAGGTAGCAGAAGCTTATCTTCAAGGAACAGAGTACCAAATCTGTTGCATATTTAATTTAAAACAATCTGGAAATATGATGTACTTGCAGCTTTCCCAATCTGGAAATATGATGTACTTGCAGCTTTCCTCATATCAAAAAACTGCTGTTTTTTGAGATGAGCCATAAATGTTATATGAAAAGACTTGTAGAAACATCCCCATGAAATATTTAGTATACACTAGCACCAAGACGTTGCAGATAATGAGCAATATCCTGATACAGAAAATATGGAGAAAGTGATATGAGGGAAAAATATAGAAGTGGGGAGGCAGGTAGTTTGTTACCCATATAACTTATGGTGTCAGGTATTGCATGGGAAAATGAAGAAAAAAAACCCTGGGAAACAGGCAAGTAATGAACTAGAGACATAGAAACCTGCTTTAAATCACATCCTCTTGAAAAAGAAGACCATAGATCTGTGCAAGCAGGTCTGTTTTTGCTTGAAGAAAATTCCATAGCCAATCCTTTCAAGTCAAGATATGGGTATAAAAAAAAAAAATCTAGTAAAAGTCAAGAGTACTCAACTAAATGTAGCAAGGGTTGGTATTTGGTGGGTTTTTTTCCTCTCAAAAATATGGTAAGTCAACCAAATGCACTATTTTTCCCACAGTAAAAATAAGGGTGTGCTGCTTTCATTGCAAAGACTGGGAAATTTGTACTTTCATCTATTTGCTTGACATTCAAATTCTTAGCAGCCAGTCATGCAAAGTACCCACAAGCCTCAGTGAGTGCAATAAATGTCACATTTTCCCCTAACAGTCTTCAGAAATAGGATGTTGTTCTGTGTTCACTGATTAATAAGATGCTGCTGCATGTTTCTTTACAGCCAAGAATGAGTGACCAGCAGACCTTCACAAGTTGCTAAAGTATCATTTTTAGCTTCTCTCAAAACTGGCTTTGCTAGCTGTTGGAATGTCAGGATTGTTCTTGATCTGATTCCACTTGCCAGATTGATTCAACAAGTTGATTTGATTTGAGGTGATAATTTGGGTAAGGGGGAGTGGGTTTGGCCAGCAAATCAATGCTGTAATTCACTTTTAAAGGATGGTTCTATTCAATCACTTGGGAATCAAATAGAATATTTGCAGACTCATAAATAGATCAGTTTATATTGATCAACATCTAAAAAGCCCCAGATGTCCATTTCTGCTTTACCCAAACAGCAATTTGTTTACAGAATGGATTCTGGTGAATTAAACAAGTTGGTTTGGGAGAGAGAAGAGCCCACTTTAACCATTATTAAAATAATTTAATTTTATTAAATTATTAAAACCATTAAAATAACCATTATTATTATTTCCCATGCAGAATGAAAGAGAATCTATCACTTTTTTTTCGCACGATGACAACAACTTTCCTGTTCAGATGGGCCCACAAGCCTTTAAGATACCTTACTCTATCAGGCAAAGAATATGTGCAACTTTTGACACTCCCAGTGCCAAAGGCAAAGACTGGCAGATGTTAGCACAAAAAAATAGTATCAACAGGTAAGCCAAAGTGATTGCAAAAGACCATTAAATAACAGTTAAAGTAGTGAGGAATGTTCTAAATCAGAACTATGGTCCCTTTATGATTTGTGGACTTCAACTACCAGAATTTTTCAGCCAGCATAGCTGGTTCAGGTCCCCTCATTTGTGACTGGGTCAAAGACTTCCTGACGGACTGTCCACAAACAGTAAGAGTTGGGTTCTCGACATCTTCCACCATGAAGCTCAGCACAGGCTCCCCTCAGGGCTGTGTGCTCAGCCCCTACCTCTACTTGCTGTATACACATGACTGCATATCCTCGAATTCATCCAACCTCATAATAAAATTTGCAGATGAGAATGGTGCTGGGGCTGATAACTGGAGGGGATGAATCAGCATACAGGGAAGAAGTCCAGAAGGTATCCATATAGTGTTCAAAAAACAACCTACATCTAAATACTAGCAAGACAAAGGAGATGGTGTTGGATTTCCAGAAGCAGAGAGAGGAACCTGCCCCACTGTATATCAAGGGATGTGAGTGTGGAGAGTGTTTCCTCTTTTAAATTCTTGGGAATATTCATTAGTCAAGATCACACCTGAAAAAACAACACGTCCCTGGTGGTTAGTAAGGCTCAACAGAGACTTCATTTCCTTAGAGTCCTGTGGAAAAATCAGATGGAACAACAACTGATGACTTCTTTCTATCAGTCCACAATAGAAAATGTCCTCACATACTGTATAACAATATGGTATGCTGGTTTAACAGCTACGGACAGGAAGGCACTACAGAGAGTGATCACAAGAACAAGAAACCATTGGTTGCCCTCTAACACCACTGGATGACATCGCCAAGTCTCGCTGTTTCAGCAGAGTAAGGAAGATACTTAGGGATGATTCACACCCTGGCCGGTGTCTCTTTTCACTTTTACCATCGGGCAGAAGACATCGAAGTACAGCCAGCTGGACAGGTTTAAAAACAGCTTCTACCCATGGGATGTCAGACTCCTAAACAAAATCACAATCACTCCACATACATATGGAAATGTATGACTAGTTTTTTTCTTTCCCCAATTACTTGTAAAAATTGGGAACTGTATTGTCCTGTATTTTTTGTTATGGATTGCACCAGTAGAGGCTAAACCAATTTCGTTGTCTACATGTTGTACAATGAAATAAAGGTTATTATTACTATTATTATTATAAAAGAGCCATAGTTCCCCACCCCTGTTCTAAAGGAATGAGGTAAAAAAAACAATATGGTGACCATGAGCTTCCAATGAAAGCCCCACCCATTTTTTAAACCCATTACATGATTTTGATTCCCATGTTGACATACATCCCTGAATTAGTGCCAGTATTCAGGGTTCTCAAATTCCTTCTTTCATATATGAAAGTAGCACAAAAACTAACTTATCAATGGATATTTTGAGTTCAATTGTGATTCTAAGTTGAGGACTACTTAATGGTTGCAGGAATTGGGTATGTCTAGCTTACTGAAAAAAAGGATTACATGATAGCAGTATTATCATAGTAGCCGCAAAGAACAGGGGGTCAACCTGCTCTCCAAAGCATCTGAAGGCAGGACAAGAAGCAATGGATGGAAACTAATCAAGGAAAGAAGCAACCTAGAATTAAGGAGAAATTCCCTGACAGTTATAACAATTAATTAGTGGGATGCAGTTGTGAGTGCTCCAACACTGGAAGTTTTTAAGAAGAGATTGGACAACTATTTGTCTGAAATAGTATAGGGTTTCCTGCCTGAGCAGGAGGTTGGACTAAAAGACTTCCAAGGTCCCTTCCAACTCTGTTATTCTGTATAATTTTCATTTCAATCTTCAATTCACACCAGAGTATTGAAGGCTGTAGCACTATTGTTATCTCAGAAATCACAAGTGTAGAATTTGTAATTCTTTTGTTCTGATGAATTGGATTTTCTATTGGGTTTCTACTAATGTTCCATCTTTCAGGAATTCAAAGCTGGCATTCAGCAGCAGCAGAATCACATGCTTAGAATTCCTGGGATGCAGAAATACTAGCTTTATCACTGGCATTTTGTTTTATTTTGCTTTGTTTACTTTTCTTTTCTTATAGAAGACATTACCCCTTTTGTCCCATCAGATCACTTAGGCTCCTTGATGAAATGTTTGGATTCTCTCTTAAATAGCCTCTATGTCAATTGAGTTGAAGTTACTTCCAGTTTTTAGTGCATTTGCCTTAATCTAATGCCTTGTTTATTACTGGAAACAAATGGGTAAAATAATACATTCTGAAAAGAGCTGTACTAATACTTCAATTAGGTAACCCCACTTAGTTTGCAATTGTGGTGTTGGAGAAGACTCTTGAGAGTCCCTTGGACTGTGAGTCAATCCTAAAGGAAATCAATCCTGACTGTTCTTTTGAAGGACAGATATTGAAGCTGAAGCTCAAATACTTTGGCCACCTAATCAGAAGACAGGACTCATTGGAAAAATGTTGGGAAAGATTGAAGGCAAAAGGAGAAATTGACAACAGAGGATAAGATGGTTAGATAGTGTCATTGATGCAATGAACATGAATTTGTGTCATGGCTGCATCTCACCTATCCAACCTTCATGAACTGACACCCAGACATTAGCTTAGGATAGGAGGGAAGGATTGGAATGGGAAGAAAGGGGGGCGGTTTGGAAGCCTAGCTTTCTTTGCTAGATAACTGAGTGGGATGGTTGACAATTTGGGCAAACTTTGGGAGATAGTGGAGGACAGGAGAACCTGGTGTGCTATGGTCCATGAGGTCATGAAGAGTCGGACACAACTTAGTGACTAAATAACAATTTAGTTTGCAGTCCTGTATCCTTGCAACAATATTCCAGCATTTGTAAGGTTGCCAAATTTTCTCTGTGATGGCAACAGCAATAGCACTTAGACCTATATAATGCTTCATAATGCTTTACACAACTCTCTATGCAGTTTACAGAGTCAGCATATTGCCCCCAACAATCTGGGTTCTCATTTACTGACCTCAGAAGGATGAAAGGCTGAGTCAATTTTGAGCAGGTCAGGATGAATTCCTGGCAATGAGCAAAGTTATCCTGCAATACTGTATTCTAACCACCACACTCCCACGGCTCAGGTGGGAACATAATATTATTGCTTTTTGCTTCCCAATAACATCTAGGACTGGACTTCTCTTGGGGAGGAAATCCTGACTTTGAGAAATCCCCAAAGGGTTAGCAAGAATGGTATTTGATTCAAAACAGGAACAAAAAACCTTTCTTTCTTTCTTTTTTTTTTAATTTTTTTTTTATTATTAAAATATAAACACAGATATAAAGACAATACAATACAATACAATACAAAGACAAACAAAAAACCCACCACCTACAAACCCACCTAACATTTTACATTTACGCTTTTGTCATCAACAGAATATATGTCATTGAGCTTATATAGTTTAATAAAGAGTAATTATTAAATGTCTAATTCCAATGTTATAACTTTTCACTACAAATTTACATTTCTTATGGGTTCATTTCCTTGTGAAAGTCTTTACCCTAATTTCTGTCCTCTACATTTTTGCTGATTTTCCTTTCCAGCCATTGATACCATTGGTGCCATACAAGATAGTATTCGCTTTCTTCCTTTTCCTGGAGTTCCAGCGTCAATCTGTCCATTTCAGCACACTCTGTTATCTTTGCAACGATTTGGAACAAAAAACCTTTCATAGTCTTCTTTTTAAAAAACAACATGTAAATCAGTAGTGGGTTTCAATTTCGGCTGCTACCGGTTTGCTCATGGGCTTCCATGCGTTCACATGTGCATGCAATGCTTCTGCACATGCGCAGAAGCTTCTGTACATGTGCAGAGACATCCAGACGGGTGGGCGGAGCCTCCCACCACCACTGCTACTGGTTCACCCGATCCATGGCAAACCGGTAGCAACCCACCACTGATGTAAACGTAATTCTTCCCATTGTGCTGAAAATTTATAAAGAAAAAAAGCTATGAAAATGCATAGATGAATATTTCCACCTCTCTTTGGCTGCCTTCATAGAAAACACTTATCCAGATTATTGAATTAACTTATTTTCTGTGTTTGTATAACATGCTGAAGCAAAACCTAACCAAGCAAGCTTTTTTATAACACAACGTCATCAGTAGTTAAATAGCCAAAGTTAAAACTAACCAAGCTTTTCACAGTAGGCAAATGCAGCTCTTAGCTATATGAGAAGTTAATGTGTTAAGTTACGCCCTAGTTAACTGTGTTTTGGAAACACAGATCTGTCTTACAGGCATTTGATACCTTTAATAATTATGATTTTGGTAAAGAGTGCTCTGCTACAATGAAAATGACTTTTAGCCAAATAGCACTGGAATGATGTACTGTATAATGAAACAGATTAAGTTACGATGTTTCATGAAGACTCAAGGATCTCTAAAAGTAATTGAGAAAGATAACAAATGGTAAAGAACATTAGTGCAGAAATATTGGTGTGCTTTCCATCAGGAAGGCCAGGCATCTAGTCTTTTCTTCTACCATCTGGGTAGTCCCCAAGGGAAAGTATGGAAGAGAAAGTGTTGCAATTTCTGTTTGCTTTCTGACTGGGACTCTCCCTTGAGATCTCAGAATGGGAAGCAGCTTCAGGATAAGGAGATTGATCAGTAGTAGAACCCTTGGTTCTCTCTCTCTCTCTCTCTCTCTCTCTCTCTCTCACGCTCACACACACACACACACACACACACATCTATCTCTCTATCATCTATCATATTTCTCTAGCTCCCTATCACCTGTCATTTATCTTTCTATCTGTCTATCATCTTGGTGGTGCAAATGAGTAAAATGAGGACCCAGATTGTTGGAGGCAATATGCTGACTCTATAAACCACTTAGAGAGCGCTGTAAAACACTGTGAAGCTGTATATAACTCTAAGTGCTATTGCTATTTTTCATCTGTCTATCCATCTATCATCTATCACTCTATCTCTCATCATTTATCATCTATCATCTGTCTGTCATCTCTCCCCCCCCCTCTCTCTCTCTCTCTCATCTCTCTCTCATCTCTCTATCTTTTGTTTACCAATTTAGATCCTATCACAATCATAGACCTTTGGTGGCTCACAAAACAAGCAAGATAAACAAGCATTGTTTATAAAATCTAAACAATGCAGCGCTTAGAACCTATGCAAACTCCTAAAAGAAATATATGAGATCAAGCCCCAAATGCCTGGTGCCTTCAGCACTACACCAAATTGGCAGTCATCAAACTTAGTACTAAGCATCAAACATTCTGCATTCTTATTTGAGGAATCTGATTACATGAAGGAAAGCTTTGGAATTACTTTCAGTTTACAGCTGCCCATACTCACCCCATGTGGTTTGCACTCATGACCCAAGCTTGTTTTTTTTAACAGACTGTCTTTCTTGATGCCATCAAAGCCAAACTAAAACCAACTGAAAAAAGAGAACCAAGAAAAAACAACACAGAAGGAACTAAGGAATGGATTTAAAGAATCATGTTGATGTTTTGAGAACTTCACCTTAAAACAGTTAAATTAGGTAGGGATGGGTTAAATGGGAAATCTTTTACTTCTTTTTCTCCCTCAGCAGCCTCCCATGACTATAAAATCCAAATTCTATACAGTATTTTTTAAAATAATGGCTATTGTTCCAAACTCTAAATCAGCATTTATTAGGATGCCTGTTTGGAACAGGAGTGCCTTAAAACTCTGAAGCATGCAAAATTTCTGTTGAGAGCATTAACTGTACCTGGAGAGAAAAAAGGAGGGACATAACTTGAGACAAATTGGAATAGGAATTTTTTTTCTAAATGTTTAGACTTGAGTCCATAACCTTCAGCCTGCAAACCAGGTATTTGAAACAAATGCATGACTGCCTGACTTTATATTTTCTTGGGACATTTTAATTGCTTGATGGCATCAAGAAAGATAGTATGTTAAAAAAAGCCTCAGTAATGAGTGCCACCTTTAGGCACTCTTTATTGGCCAAGTGTGATTGGACACACAAGGAATTTATCTCAGGTGCATAAGGTTACAGTGTATATATATTATATATAGGTCTCAGGTCATAAATCATAGTTACAATCATTAATCATAAATTACAAACAACAATTGATAAATCATAAGAAACCAGTAGGAGAAGATAGTAGGAAAGATGAGAAGATGAGAAAAGATGAGAAATGAGAGAGTGCTGTGGGAATTAAGAAACCATGAAAATCAGCAGATCTCTCATCTGATGGCTCTATGGTAATTTCTTGGATCTTATCTGGGTATGTTAGGAGCAGATAAGAATTTAGTCATTTCATATACATTGTAAGGTCTTGCCTCTCCAATCTTCCCAAGAAAGCAGGACTCTTGAAACTGCAGTTGTTCCAAAAGAAGCTTTTATTGAAAGGTTTGTGATAACAAGAGATCTAGGCAAGAACTGAAGCTTTTCACTTAAAACCAGCTATTTAAAGCAATGCTAACCAAACCCCTCCCACACTATATCATTGCAGGGAAACAGAAACAGAAACTTCATATACAGATCACTCCACTCCTTCTTCCCACCAAAATGCCAGTGTCCCTGTAGAAAATTGTGGGACCTGACACACATTTCAAACCTACTGAACATCTGTGCATAGTCAATCCTCTTTTTTCCAAATTGATCTAATGTTAGCAAAGAGTTAAAATGCATACCTACATACATACAAAAGTGTAAGCACGAGAAAATGTGGCTTTGGTGGAAAAAGACTTGCTTTCAAAAATGTGTATATTAAGAGAAATGAAAAGTCATGTGAACCTTTTCTGGATTTATAATACAGAATTTGTAATACTTTTTTTGCATTTGTAGAGCCAAGCAGAACTTACAGTAGGCAAGATGAGAAAAGCGGCAGATAGTGTTATCTATCCATATTTGTTTCCTTAGGATCAATAGTCAAGATCATGCTACAGTAAGGGAGAAAAAAAGCAAGAAATGAAAATTAGGAAAGATTGTGTGTCTCCTCATTTCTTATCAAAAGTCATTAATCTTTTGCATCTCTCACAACACAATCTGCAGTTCTAATCACAACCATGTCCAGAAAGAACATTATCCCAGTTTCTCTTTATCTCTGAGAAATATGACTTCTGCTGTATCCTCTGTATCTCTGCTGATATTGATGTACAGCATTGGAAAATGTGCAAAGTCTATATTTTAGACTATGCATATCACTTTTTGTCTTTTTTGACTTGATCATATGTTTATTTAAAAGTTACATCAAACACGTGCAGTCTTATGTTGAAAGGGCATAGCTTCTGATCGGAACTGCAAGTTTTTTATTTATGGAAAATTCTTGTCTATTCAAAAGCAGATATGTTTGTGACTGATTAGACAATCCCTCAAACCGAGATGTATAAGCTCACATTAGAAATAAAAGGCAAGGAAGAAACAGAATTTTACAAGGTTTGGGATAAGTGGTATAAATGGTTAGAACAGAGAAACAAAAATGTATAGAAATAAATGTAGATAACTGTAAGAGACACATGACACAGTACTGTTAAAAAATGCTTATTGTTATGTAAATTGGAAAAATGGAAAAAAAAAATTTTTTTTAAAAAAAGATAGATGGATTCTACTCTTTCCTTTTATAACAGGGGTAGGCAACTATGGCCCCTTTACGATTTGTGGACTTCAATTCCCAAAATTCCAGAGCCAGTATGACTTGAGATCCACAGTTTGTAAAGCTGCCTACCCTTGACTTATACCTGCCAATTTTCTGCAATCCAGAGTTTTCTGACATAGAAAATGTAAGAAGAATGGAAAATCCATTTTCTGCCTACCAAGCTCTACATCTCCTGCCAGAAGTCCTATTGATTAGAACTTTGTATAGGTAGTCCTCAACTTACAACAGTTCATTTAGTGACTGTTCAAAGTTACAACGGCACTGAAAAAAGTAATTTATGATCATTTTCACACTTATGATCAATGCAGCAACCCCATGGGTCACATGATCTAAATTCAGATACTTGGCAACTGACTCATATTTATGATGGTTGCAGTGTCCCAAGATAATTTAATCATCTTTTGCAACCTTCTGTCATGCAAAATCAACCGAGAAGCCAGATTCACTTAACAACCGTGTTAGTAACTTAACACCTGTGAAAAGAAAAATGGGGCAAACTTCACTTAACAAATGTTTCACTTAGTAACAAAAATGTGGGGCTCAAGTTGAGCCCTACCTGTATAGTATTCTCTCTGTTCAGAGAATGTTTCTACCAGCAGGGGCATTATGGCTATTGCTATTGTTGCTTATTAAGCCTTTAATCCACTCTAGTATAACTAATACAGTTATATCTTTCGAACTTGTGCAATTATATAGAATAGAATAGAATAGAATAGAATAGAATAGAATAGAATAGAATAGAATAGAATAGAATAGAATAGAATAGAATAAGGTGGAAGAGATCTTGGAGGTCTTCTCAGCCACATCTACTAATTTAGACCATTCTTTATCAAAGAATGAAATAAAATTGGTTTGGCATTATCTTTTTTTAACAAACCTATGCTGGCTACCAATTATAACTTAATTTACTTATAGTTATTCACAGATTTTTTTCAGAATATCTTTTACAGAATCTTTCCAGTTATTGATGTTAGACTGACCAGTCTGTAGTTTCCTGGGTCTGTTTTTTTCCCCCCCTTTCTTGAAGATGAGAACCATATTAGCCCTTTTTTCAATCCTCAGGTACTTCCCCGGTGCTCCGGAATTTTTGAAAGATATCATACAATGGTTCTGAGATAACATCTGCCAGCTCCTTCAAAACACTGGGATGTAACCTGTCAGGTCCTGATGATTTATATTTGCCAAGGTCAAATAGGTGCTCTCTTACCATTTTCTTACTTATTTTAATTTTTATTTCTAGTTTGTCTTTTACAGTAGTTTTTTTTGTACGAGGGCTATAATTTCTTTTTGTGTGAAGACTGATGCAAAGAATGAGTTAAGGACCTCTCTTTCTCCCTACTGCCTGTTACTTCCTTGCCATCTTCTCTCTTTAGTGGACCTACTGTTTCCTTGAATATTTCTTGTTATTGATATGTAGGAAGAAACTTTTTTTTATTATCTTTGACTTTTGTTGCAAGTTGTTGCTTTCCTGATTTCATCTTTGCATGTTCTGGCTATCTGCTAATAATCAGCCTTAGTTAAGTGCCTGTCTTTCCATTTTTGGTACTTGTCCTTTTTGTCTTTCAGTGTGTCAGAGAGATCTTTGTGCAGCCATGCTGGTTTCGGCTTGAATTATTTCTTCTTCTTTTTTTCAGTGGTATTATGTTGGATTGGCTTTTATGATCGCATTTTTCAGAGTTTCCCATGCTTCTTGAGTTGTTTTCCCCTTTAGGATTTTCATCCATGGAATCTTTCCTAGGCTGTCTCTGAGTTTGTTAAAATCAGCTCTTTTAAAGTTTAAGGCACTGGTTGGATTATTTCTATTGCTTGTGTTTGCATTATATTGAATTCCAATATGATGTGGTCTCTCCCATATAGTGCAACACCACCTCCTCTTTTTGTTGATCTGTTTCTTTTGAACAATTTGTATCCATCCATCAGTACATTTCAATCATGCGTTTTATCCCACCAGATTTCTGTAATGGCAACTATGTCGTATCTGCCCTAATTTACTATTGCTTCTAGTTCACCCTATCTGTTCCCCATCTTTGAGCATTTGTATATAAACATTTAAGACGTTTATGCCTGTCCATGGGTATGTTTCCTGCATCTCCTAATTGTTGTTTGAGTTTTTCTTTTTTTCTCATCACTCCCTACCTCATTGTTTGATTTATTTTCTTGGGATTTATGATTGGTTTTGTGTTCTAGAGGTTCTAAAGATTGGTCATCCTCCCCCTTCAATTTTAGTTTAAAGCCCTTCTGATGAGTTGGGCCAGTCTTTTACCAAGTACATTTCCCCCTCTTTTTGTGAAATGCAGCCCATTCCTTTGCCAAGAGTCCTTCATGTAGGTAATGCAGTCCATGGTCCAGGAAACCAAAGTTTTGGCAATACCAACCCTTTAGCCAGTGGTTTATTTCTATAATTCTTTTTCCCCTCAATGAATGTTGACCTTTCATTGGGGCTACTGATGAAAACACTACTTGTGCTCCTAGTTCCTTAACTTCGTTACCTAGTTGCTTATAATCTCTCAATATTGTACTCAGGTTCTTTGTTATGTCATTTGTCCCAATGTGAAGGAGGAGGAAAGGGTAGTAATCTGTGGGCCTAATTTTTTCTCAGTTCTCAGCCACATCTTTGATTTTTGCTCCAGAGAGACAATATACCTCCCTAGATTGTAAGTCTGGTTAGGGTTTAGGTGAGAATAGAAACTCCTAGCACTCACCTTTATTTTTTTGGTGGGGGGAGGTTGCAGTCTGGGGTGCTTTTCTGTTTATCTCAAAGGTGTTTGTTAATGGGACTTTTTTAGGGATATTTGATGCTGTCTCTTTTAGCAATAGCAATAGCAGTTAGACTTATATACAGGTTCACAGTGCTTTACAACCCTCTCTAAGTGGTTTACAGAATCAGCATATTGCCCCCAACAATCTAGGTCCTCATTTTACTGGCCTCAGAAGGATGGAAGGCTGAGTCAACCTTTAGCCTGGTGAGACCCGAACTGCCAAACTGCTGGCAGCCAGTGATCAGCAGAAGTAGCCTGCAGTATTGCATTCTAACCACTGCCCCACTGTGGCTCTAGGTGCGCCACCTTTTCTAGGTGTTTGCATGTTTTCTTGGAGAGGGAGGTTGTAGGTCTTCCTATTTTCATATAGGGGGAGAAATTGATTGCTCAGTTTTAATGGGGCTGCTTCTGGTTGCGTTAGATTGGGTAGTAAGGGTTTGTTAGATGTATGCTGCTTTGACTATTGTATTTTCTTCTATGTGTGACATACCTCCATTTGTCTTCCTCCAAGGGTTTATCAGCAGGGTCAAATCCTTTGGGAGTTATTTGTTCATTATTTGGTTCGATTTGGGTGTAACTTTCTTGCGTAGATTGGTGTTTGGCTAGAGTTGCCTCTAGATCCCTTACTTTTTCCTCTGGTAGTTAACATAGTTTACATGTTCCACTCTCTCACCAGCTCGCCTCTTTGTTCTCTGCCGATTGGTTTTGCTGCCCATAGTTGGTTTACCTCTCTGCTCAGCTTACTTTTTTTTTTTTTGCTTTAATTTATATGCCGCCCTTCTCCGGAGACTCAGAGCGGCTTACAATGCGTTAAGCAATAGCCTTCATACTTTTGTATATTTATACTTCAATGGGCCTTCGGTCTCTTGGGTGCAGTTGGGCTTCTCTCTCTCTTAATTTCTCCAATCTTCCTCTCCTTTTCCTTTCTCCAGTCTTTTTTCTTTTTCTATGAGTTATCTTTCCCTCTCCATCTCTCCTCCTACTGTTTTTTCTTAGTTTAATAGCAATTTTTCTCTCTGCGAAGTAACAATGCTTCCTCCATTGCCGCCATCTTGTAATCATTTTTGCTAAAAAAACAAAAAAGTAGAATGTTCGAGTATAACAAAAAGATAAGAGATATAGACTTCTCCATGCACATATATTATTTTTCCCCTCTCACTTAAAAGAGAGACAAACAAACTCAACTAGGTTTCAGTTTGTGCTGGACAATTCAAAAATGAGCAATGCCAACTGTAATAGTGGCAGCTTTAAAAGTGAATTCAAGAATTCAAATATTATCAATAATCCTTCCAATCCCATCTGTAAGTATTAATCTGCTCCTATTTTAGTATAAATGAGAAACCACACATAAACAGAGCATCCTAAAAGAATTCACAATAAGCCAATTGATTAAATTATGTATGTATTAATGTATTAACTTGAATTGAAATTTAAAGAAAAAAATATTTTGGAAATGATAGTAGTTCTGGTTGAAAATCATTCCATTAGGATGTCTTCAAACCTGGGCATGTCCTCTGTAAAATATTTACTTTCTGATTAGTTCAACCCTTCAGTCAGAAAATTAAGATTACATTTTGCTAGGAAAGATTCATATCTCTGGGTAGGTAAACTATTTTTTTTTACCTCTAGCACCTAGGACTCTTTGTTGCAACTGGAAGAGAAAGGAATTTCATATGTAAAAAGAAAAATGATGAGAAATAGGCAATTAAGAAACAAACCACCTATGCTTCATTCTGCTGCTCGCACTGAGCAAAAATATTCCCAGCTTGTTTCCGTTGTCAGGTGCA
This sequence comes from Pantherophis guttatus, assembly GCF_059756535.1. Taxonomy (NCBI): domain Eukaryota; kingdom Metazoa; phylum Chordata; class Lepidosauria; order Squamata; family Colubridae; genus Pantherophis; species Pantherophis guttatus. Next base: position 12,906,464 of record NC_142071.1, on the reverse strand, counting down.
AGTAACCAGGAACAGGAGTTGAATTCAAAGCACTAAAGATTTATTACATGCTACCTATACACAAGAATCTGATCTAGTAATGGTCAAACCAAATATGATCTACTAACCGTCAAGCTAGATAAGGGTGAATGGAATTCATGGGAGCACAGCAACTTCAAACAGATGATGTGTTAGACTCCACCCGCAGGATCAGCTTGCTCATATCCTACATCCAATATGCATAAATCAAACAGCAGCTGGATTAGATTGATAGTATTTTATCCCAAATTCAAAGATGTGCAAAGGTATGCCTTTTCTTAACATCTATTCAATACACCGATTGCATGCGTGATTGATGCATTTAAATACCTGAAATTTTATTTTAAGGAAATGCAGATCAAAACATATCCCTGGATCTGAATATTACATATTTCCAGATTTTATCAGGTTTATTGACTGTTCAATCTGGATTTGGGGTAGGCATATCTATGCTTTTATTTTTCTTCATTTTCTTAAATTTTCCCTACTGCAAATTCATTTCTATCCATTAATTTATGAAGTCAACGTAAAAATGTATCTTGAAAATGGGTAATTTTTATGTTTACACTTGCAAATATACATATTTTTGAATATATGCTTCTTAGTATCAACATTTTCTGCAAGCAAATTTCCCCTACTGCGCATACTTTTGCTTGCATTTTTTTAGTTGCAAGCCACATCCTAGTGTTCTGAAAAGTGTCACTTTCATTGCACATATGCATTACAGTTCACATCTATAGAAATGGGAGAGTACCAAACAATGCTAAATTGATACATAGGATTAGTCGGATAAAGGAACTGATTAATTTGAATGGTGTTTGTTTATTTTCTGCAGTGTAATTTAGCTATTTTCATTTTTGTAAGTTTGTCCTCAAGTCAACCTCATAATGAATGAAAAGTATTGCACTGTGCTTTTTGTTCCAAAGTTCCTAAAATCAGTTTAGAAAGATACTACTCTGGATTGTTTAGCTCACATTGCTATTCTCATTAAAACAGATAAGAATGTAACATAAATTCTGCTTTATTTATGTATACATACTTAAAATTTCAAGATGTCATGATGTGAGTCACAGCTGAGAAGTGAACTATTTTTATTAAACTCTTCAATGTTTCATATATTATGCAAATATGAGTTTGAAATATCATAAATGATCTATTATAGAGGCAGGAGGATCCATCTCTTCCCCAATCACTCTCTGGCCAATCATCTTCCTGTCTTGTGCATATCATTCTGTGAAGGTCAGAGGTGGTTATGAGAAAATCTTCCCAATCTTAGCATCCAAACTTCTGTGAGTCATTGTGAACTATTCAAGTAGAAATCACTGCTAGGTTCCAACCTGGTCTGCAGCGGTCTCATAAAGTAAGACTTAGAAGGCAGCAACAATGGGTCAGGAGGGCAGTAGTTGAGTTTTGAACCCAGTTCATGACTTACAAGTCAAAGTAACTCCTTCCTTTTACCTAGTAGTAAGGCTAATTCCATAGCTCAGCTGACATCGAACTGTGGGACAGGACATAAGGTTCCCACTTGTAGATTCATAAATTTTAGGTGTACCTTAGATTCACAATTAACAGGGTAATATGATTGGCTTGAACTGTTTTTTTCTCTCTCTCCTATCTGCCACTTGCCAAAGCTAGAGGTAGTTTCTGGACCAGCTGTGTGGTTGGGCAAAAGCCTCTTTGAGCTTTGCCAAGAAAGTGGTGGAGAAGCAAAGAGTCTGTTCTGTAGCACAGCTTGCCAAAGCTTTTTGTGAGCCATGTTGGAAGATGTGTCCCTTGCCCCATCTGTCATAGTTTAGCAAGAGTTTGAGAGAAGCCATGCTGGAGAAGAAAAATAACAACATCTTCTATGTTTGGTAAGCAGTCTAGAGGAAGCTCTTTTGAAGCAGCATTCACCAAAGCTTGGCTAGGGTTATTAGACAATATATAATGCACTCCAGACACTTCACTCTTCAATGTGATGGACAATTTGCTTTACAAAGCAGCTTCAGGATTATCGGTATGTGTGGCACGCACTCATCAAAACAACCATTCCTTTAAAGACTCTCAGTCATCAGGATATGAACTATCCCTCACTGGAATCCAGAAGGTCTCTGAATAGTGGTCCTTCTACAAAGATGGCAGCAGAAGTATAACTCCTCCAAATGTACATGCATGGATTATGCACATTTGGTAGCTTGGCTCAGTGGCTAAAATGCTGAGCTTGTTGATTGAAAGGTCAGCAGTTCAAATCCCTAGTGCTGTATAATGGGGTGAGCTCCCCAGTGGTGGGTTTCACTTACCTTTGCTACTGGTTTGCTCGCTGGCTCTTTGGCTTAGAAATGGAGATGAGCACCACCCCGTAGAATTGGGAACGACTAGCACATATGTGCAAGGGGAACCTTTACCTTTACCTTATCTATGCAAATCTAGTTATGCAAATAGATACTTGCTTCAAAACCTTGCTTAGATCATTTTTCCCAAGGGAAATAACCCAAGTTAATTTATAAAGAGGCAGCTTGAGAATAATGTGCATACAAAAATTAGTTTGCTCCACCACAACTATTGCAAACAAATTAACATTTTCATAATTTATGTGCACACATTTCAGCTGGTTTAAGTGACAAAAGGCAATAGGAAAAGGCAAGGTTAATGCTAATGCCTCCATATAACAGGAGTGCACACCTTTCTTTCAGCCAAGAGATGCCGTTTTTAATTATTTTGGTCTCACAAGGCATTCAAGGTTATATGGTACCATCAGGTCCAGGAGGTTGGCACGTTGTGTACTTCCTCTTTTTTTAAATGGCCAATGGGTAGAACACAATAAATGCCTATTAAGACTTCTGGAGGCTCAATGCATTTGCACTGTTTTAGAGGGCAAAGTAATAATGCTTCCCTGAAGATCAGTATCGTGTTTCTCCGAATATAAGACCTCCCCAAATAATAAGCCCAATCGGGCTTTTGAGCACGTGTGCTAAAATAAGCCCCACCCAAAATAAGACCTAGTGAAGGGGTGGGCATGGCCAGCACAGGAGGCAGCCCTTCCCTTCACTGGCCGCTCAGCCCCTTAATCGCAGTCTGTGGATCAGATGAGCCAGTGAGGGCCAGGAGCTGACTCGTTCTGTCTCTCTGGGCACCTGGAGGTATTGCCAGCCCCAGCCCTGCCTGCAGCATGTTGGGATTGCCTGCTCCTCCCCCCCACCTTCTGGCCAGTTGCACCTACTGCTGCTGGCCTTGTGAGGGCTCTTGATTGGATCACTGCCTTTGCCTGCTGCTAGTGGAAGGGAGAAGGTGCAGCTGCTGTTGTCATGCTTGGGTTTGCAAGGCAGCAGCGAGAGAGTGCAGGTTTTTTTTTTTTAATCTCTCTTCCAAAACATGCCAAAACAGTGCTCTTCAGGCCTTGGCCCTGGTGGGCGCTAGCTCTCAAGCTGGCTGTGTGCTTGTGCAGGCTGCTGTTACAAGGGAGAAAGCAGTGTGGTGCATTGGGATTGCCTGCTGCCTCCCCCGCTTCTGCCCAGCTACACCTGCAGCTGTTGGCCTTGCGAGCGCACTCTTCACCCTCCTGCCTGCACTGCTCTTGGCTATCCTGCAGCTTCAGAAGGCAGGAGCTTCATGGTAGCTCTGAAGCGGGATGAAGGAGGGATGGGGAGATCACCCCTTCCTCCATCTGTCTGCTCCTGCCTGGTGTGAGGCAATTTTTGGAGTGCAAAGGAGGAAGGGGCGATCTCCCCTTCCTCCTCCATCTGTCTGTCCCACTACAGGGCTGCCACGGAGCTGCTGCCTACTGAAATGGTAGCTCACCCAACTCAATTCTGCCTCCCTGCCCCACCCTACTCTTCTAAACCAGATTCTCCCCCCCCCCATGCTTATCAGCCCTGCCAGCCCTGTACATACGCACATCCATGGTTTCCGCATAAATCATCCCCAAGGAAAGGAAGACCAGCAGGAAAATTGGGGGAGGGTGGATTTTCCTACTGATCCTCCTTTCCTTGGGGATGATTTATGCCAAAACCATGGATGTGCATGTGTGCAGGGAACCCCAAGGAAAGGAGGTTCCCTGCACACACGAAAGAGTTCCTACCATACCAAGTAAGCAGCAGCACCTGAATCAAAACAAAGTGCTGTGAGTTCAGACATCCTTCCCGTTTGTTGCTGCCCTTTCAGGAAGTATTTCAGTGCTGCCAGTGTTATTCAGATTACATCCTGGCATGTTTTGGAAGGAAGAAGGCACAGCTGCTGTTGCCCGTGCTGGGATTTGCACATCTGCTATGAGAGACTGCAGGATTTAGTTTTATTTCCCTTCCAAAACATGCTGAGAAGTCACCAGCAAAAGGTGGATCTGATCAAACCTCTCTCTGTGTGTTTGTGCATGTGCAACATGTGCTTGCATGCATGTGTGAGAGGTCCGATCTAACCTCAGAGAGCAGGCGGAGGCTAGGGCATGCCAAGAACTTGGGCCATTTCAGCCAATTGAAGCAAGACTGTTCTTGAAGGGGGTGTGAGGTGTGTGGGGCCTTCTGCTTTTGCAGGCTCAATTGGAAAATGGGGAGGGGGGATTTTGCCTCTTATCCTGTTCTCAGTCTGTGCTGAGCTTCAGAACAGGGTGAGAGGCAGGAAAATCCACCCTCCCCATTTTCAAGCCATTCACAAAAATGCCCCATTCTGAGCCTTCAGCATATCCCAGGACTGCATACATTGCCACGCGGGTCGGGACAAAATTGTGGATACTGGTAGCTGCTGCTACAGTACCCTTTGGAAGGCCAACACGAGGTGAATAGGGTGTGTTGCATAGCGTCCTGCTGCTTTTGCAGCTGCAAAAGCGGCCAAACTTGCTGGAGGCTGCAGCCTGAGCGGCACCCATAAGGCAGCTCTTCTGTAAATGGAATTGCCTGCTGTGACTGTCACTGTTAGATAAGGAGGATGCGAGGCATGTGGGGTGCGTTGCTTGGCCTCCTGCTGCTTTTGCAGCTGTAGTTGGTTGCAAAAGCGGCCATGCTTGCTGGAGGCCATGGCCTGAGCAGCATCCGTGAATCAGCTGTTTCGTGGATGGTGGGATGGCCTTCTGCAACCCTTCAGAGGGCTGGCATGAGGGGCCACTTGACCCACCCCCTGCCTCATACCAGTAGATGGGGGTGGGAAATAAGACCTCCCTGAAAATAAGGCCAAGCCCTTGTTTCAGGGTTCAAAAAATATAAGGCAGGGTCTTATTTTCAGGGAAACACAGTAATGTTGTAGCTAGGTTTCAAGGTGAAGATCTTCGGGTTGTCCAAGAGACACAAATTATTCACCTTTTACAGGTTTTTATAGGAAGGGAAGAGGAGTTCCTGTCTCTATCACTAAAGTGTTAGTATGTTTATAACTAGGTTAAATGTAACCTGGTTGCCAACCCAGCATTATATTCCCAGAGTGAGAACAAAAGGCCTCTGGGAAGGAGACATAACCCCTATATGATCTTCTTTGGAAAGTGATGCTCTCACACAGTGGGGATGATGCACAGCCATTCCAATGTGACTCTGTAGCTTTATCATAAAGAAAGTTGGATTTGATTATTTGTTTCTAATTCAGAATGATCATAAACAAAAGAATGAGGAGCCCTGGTGGTGCAGTGGTTAGAATGCAGTATTACAGGCAAACTCTACAAACAACCTGGAGTTTGATCCTGACTGACTCAAGGTTGACTCAGACTTCCATCCTTCTGAGGTCAGTAAAATGAGGACCCAGATTCTTGGCTGCAACATGCTGACGTTGCAAGCCACCCAGTGAGTGCTGTAAAGAACTTCAAAGCCATATGTAAGTTAAGTATTATTACTATTACTATTGCTATTGCCATGATAAAACATCAGGACTTTAAAAGAAGGTAGGGGAGCTGAAAGCAATAAATATTGTGGTTTAGAACAGGAGTAAAACACCATCAGGCTTTCAGATGTTGCAATCCAGTTTCCAGCACTCCATTCTTTTATTTCATTATCATTTTACTTTTTTGCCAACAATGCAAATTAGGTTTGCCTTCATGCAAAGTTCAGCAGGAAGTTCTAGCAGATAGAAAAGCCCCTCCTTGCTTATCTCAAAAAGCATGGAGGGATTGGAAACACAATTATCAAATATATGAAAGAATCCATGAAGAATTTTGAGAATGTTCAACAAGAACATCTAGGAAGAAATCTATTGGTTGAATGGAGGCCATTATACCATCCTATATATAACAGAACATGAAGAAAGAGACAACCTCCTTCCTTGGAGGAAATAGTTCTCTTGAGCCTACATAGGTGTATTTGTTAGTCTCCCCATCTCACCAGTGGTGAAATGCACTTACCTTTGCTACCGGTTCGGAAATGTGAGAGCGCGCGCCTCTTCTGTGCATGCGCAGAGGGTCAAAACCAGGACGAAATGACATCCTGGTGGGTGGGCGGAGCCTCCTACTGCTGGCTCTACCAGTTCACACGAGCCAGATAGGTCCGGCTGGATTTCACTGCTGCACCCTATTATTCAGATTGTCCCATAAACAATAATGTTTGCAAAATTAAGGACTGACTAACAGATAGGGAAAGCAAAAGATGAACCAGGGCTAAGCTGGATTGAGAGAAAATTGTGGGTTGATCCAAACTAGAATGGAACACTATTAGAGGAAAAGTGGTTATTTGGAACAAGTGGCAAATTTTGTGAGAATCTTTGGCTGCAGGAGTGCACTTTTCAATTTGCATCTTAGACTGCCTCTCTTCATTTGCCGTTGACCGACAATAATGACTACTCTAACATGTCTTTTTTGCCTCCTTCTGTTTTTCTGCTTCTCTAGGAATTTGTCTTATTTTGCTACACATCACAGCCCCTCTGCAGTCATTTTGGACTTATGGGAAGCCAGACACCAGCACGATGGTGACTTAGATTCTCTAGCCTGTGCTCTGGAAGAAATAGGAAGGACACAATCCCAAATTTCTAACCTTACAGAAACTCAGATGGAGGAATCCAACTTCAGCTACAGCAGACAAAATGGACTTTAGCTATCACTTTTCTTTCAGAAAGTCAAGAGTGAGCTTGCACTGAAATGGAATTCCTGTTACCAAGGAAGAAGCCACATGCCCTGATTTTACCCCATGTATTTGCACCACCCAACTTTCACTCAGTGGGTCACCTCCTCCTTCTGTCCTCAAGCCAGGTCGCCTTTGGAGGAACGGAAGAAGCTGGTAAACCACAACTATTACACAGAGACTTTTCTATGCTGGATAAAAAGGAAAAACGCCCCTCCTTCTCCACCCACCCACTTGCATGTACACAAATTCTATGCTTGTGTGCTAACAATCCTTCAGACACAAAGTGTATATGAATACACAGCGCTTCAACCAAGAAAAGAAAATATGAAAATTATTGTAGATGCTTGGAATTGTCTTTGTGTGAGTGTGTGTGGAGTAAAGGGGGTGTTTGAGTTGCTTGCTTTTTCTTTGTTTAATCAACTTATAGGTTAGTTTGTAACTTGAAATAGGCATCAAGAAGTCCCTTTGATGAATATGATCATACTGAGGGCATAAGCAAGGATTTGAGGTCACTGCTGATATCAATGGTAGAGAATGCACATAAATATACTGCTACATTTTGGAGTTCTTTTGGGGGCTTAGAGCAGGGGTGGGTTCTAAATTTTTTTACTACTGGTTCTGTGGGCGTGGCTTATTTTGTGGGTGTGGCTTGGAGGTCATGTGACTAGGTGGGTGTGGCTAGCTGGTCAGAGTCATTTCTGGAAGGTCCTCGCACTTACGACCAGTCCTCGCACTTACGACCCAACTCATTTGTTTGTTTTTAACACTGATCAGCTGTAGGATGGCCCTTTGAAGCCCCGCAGCAAGAGTTTATACAGTTTTTTTCCCTCTAGTCATCAGCTGGGACTCAGGAGGCAGCAATAGATTGGGGGTGGGACCAAATAAAAGGTAAGAAAATGTGGGGGGGTGGGGGGGTGGGAGGGCGGGGGGGGAGAACCAGTTTGGTGATGTCATATCATCACCGCTACCGGCTTGGCCGAACCGGACCGAACCGGGAGGAACCCACCACTGGCTTAGAGCTAAGCAAAATGTTTTCTGCAATATATTTTTAAGCGTATTTCTGAAGGTTTTCTCTCTTTTTTATTCATTTTATTATACTAGTTGCATAGTTTTCTTTAGAAATGTCCATTTTTAGAGAATAGTTATGAACGTAGACATTTTTTTTTTAAAAAAACTTTTTTTCCTCCTTTCCTGCCTTGAGAAAAACTGGGACATGGTCTCTCTTTACTATATATATTCATTTGAATTGAGAAATTCAAGAGGTTAGGTGAACAGAACTCTTAAAAAATGTTATTGGTGATTCAATTTTATTTGTGCTTAGGTTATGTGGAAATCAGCAGTTTAAATCTTTTCTTCTTTTGTGAAAGAGGTATCTGATACTCTGTTTTAATCTCAAAATACTTGAGAATTTATTTCAGATTTGTCTGGTATGCTTTAGACTTTATAATAGGAAGGCTCTATTGCTCTATTAAATAGATGAGCTCTATTGCTGGGATTATTTTCTATGATACATCTCTCTACAATCACCCTCCCATAGAGACCATATTTTTCTCCTTTGAAAAAAGACCCATGGTAGGAGTTTCCTCCTGGCATTTTTCCTTGAGGTTTGTTGTGTGTTGCCCAGGGTCTCATAATTTGAGTTGGGTGGACTTATACATCTTATATATGAAGTATAAAAAGCCAGGGAGGCTGCAGACCTGTGAAGAGATGATTATATAATAAAGGATATAGCTTTTGGTAGTCTCAGAAATGCAAGAGCTCCATTTTCCAGCTGTGAGAATGTGTCTAAAATTCTCTTTTCATTGAACGAAAGTCAATTCTCAAGTGAATGAGAACTAGTAGAAAAAATGCAGGGGAATACATCTGATTTTCTTTCTTTTTTCTTTTTCATTCTAAAAGCATTTGCTATAAAGATGAGGATATCCCAGGTTTTATCTGAGCAGTTGTGGTCAAAATTATATACAGCTCTTACTCGCCATATCATTGCCCTGATCAAAAACAAAATCTGCTGTTATTACACAAAGGGCAGCATTTTCCTACTTGTTTTTTGTTTTGTTTTGTTTTGGTTTTTTTTTTGTTTTTTTTGTTTTTTTTTTTTTGCTTTTTGAGAAGCTTCTTAATAGAAGGCAGCACCAAAGGAATTGCATCAAGCTATGATTGTTTGGTTATTTGATTACTGGTTTCATATCTGAAATAGTTTTCATTATGTGCATTGGTGGGATGGGTATCTTTCAAGTAATATATAGAGCAGAGGTTTTATACTTTAAGAAGCTCACACTTCTTACTTATATCTTTGATTGATGCTCCTGGGGAGCAAGGTAAGTCAAGGAAGCTGTACTGTAGAAGAAATGGATCAATTAAAATTGGAGTCAATGAATTTTGGATCTTTTCAGAAAAAGTGAGTACAGTAGATTATATAAATTACATTCCAGAAGTTCAATCTCTACCGTTTACTGATTGGATTGGCAAAATTCTCTTAGGATTCCAGAGAACATTTTACTGTAGTATGAGTCTGTCAACTGTACTGGATTAGATGACCCAAAATTTTGACTTTTATAATTGCATTCCCATTTTCTTAAGATACATGTGTCAGCCCTGGAGGCCATTTTTTTCCTTTGGATCTTCAGAGCTGCCACATTTAGTGCTGTGGAAAACTGGGAGGGGGGATTGTATGGAGTGGTAGAGATATCTAGCCATAATAACATTGCTTTTTCTGAGAGACAAAGGCATTCAGCCTGCACCTGGAATGGTGTAATTGGGAAGAATCTCCAGTTGGGACGGTGCATTGATTGGACCATGTGATGGCAATGTGAGTGCAGGGGAAGGAACTTGGACTTTCTTTTGGATGGGGAAAACCTAGAAGCTTTCAGATTCGGGTTTTCTCAGATGCGCCAATATGACATCTCTAATAAAATGGAACTTTGAGGAACTTCTAGCCTCAGAGTCTTCTTTCATTGGGGGTGTTACTTGGCCCCCTAACATTAACCTGAATCTGCTTTAAAACTTCAACCAGATCCCTGACACCACAAGACATGAAGGCTCAGGGAAGATGGAGGAGAACACAGCAACCACAGAGGAACACCGGAGCTGGTTTGATGGTCCATATCGAGACCCTCTACTCCCCTCCTGAATCTGTGGTGAAGGCAGTGGAGGCTGCCAAAGTGGAGTGCCGACAGGGTGTCCAGCCCAAAGAGCCAGCGCCTAGCAAGCCATTCAACTGGATCCCTTTCTGTGGGGTGACACAGTGGGAGCTGTGCTGCCCCAGGAGTTGCTGACCGGGGTGATGCTGTGAGAACAGCAGATGGGGGTGAGCAGAGTGGAGTAGCCCCAAGCCCTCGAATGGAGAACAGTAGGACCAGCTGATCTCAGTGATTCCTGACAGTGGGGCTTTTCACCACCGACGTGAAACCAGTCACTGGCGGGTCTACCAGAGCAGTTCAACCAGCTCAGCATGGGCAGCATCGCACAACGTCCTAGTATCGGCCAACTCTGATGGATTCTGGCTCTGCTCACATTCACCTTTCTGGGCCAAGGGACCACAGTAGCACCAAGTGGAGCGTCGGCCTCATTTCACTCAGCACGAAGTGGATTGCACCATAGCTTTCCTCGTTGGGCCCAGTCTACCGGTATGATCCAATACAATCAGCCAATACAGTCCGGCAATACAAGGACCACCATTGGGACTGCTGAGACCCAATACCCCTCCTCAGCAGCCGGTCCTCAAATTTCCTCCTGCCAACCAGACCCCTCCCCTTTTACTCTGGCCAGGGGAGGGCTCAATACCAATGGACACCAGTTCCGGTCCTGCCACAAGCGCTGGCCCCACAGCCGGCCCCAGCCTGCAACCAGCCCCACCAGCCACTCCTCCATGGTTTAGAGCAACATTCAATGGGACCGCAGGGAAGCTGGCCTACTTCCTCAATCAGGTTTGGTCCCACTTTGATTGTTATGGTGACCAATACCAGACTGATTGGGACATGATTTTGGCTATTGCGGATGGCATAAATGAAGGAGAAGCAGTGGAGTGGATAGCTGAACTACACAATGAAGGAGTCCCAGAACTAGATGATGTGGATGAGTTCGTCCAACTGCTCTGAGGTTGGTTTGAGGACACAGCCCATCGGTTAGAAGCTGAAGCCCAGATTAAGGCCTTGAAGCAAGTGGGCCAGCCCCCCAAAGAGTTAGTGTGGGAATTCCAGAGGCTAGTTGGAAAAGAGATTGGCCTGAATGCCTCCTCATCTACCACTTCAAAGAGGCCCTTGACCCAGACCTCAGACAAGCCTGAGGCATCAGAGGAGTGACTGAGGAAATATCTGGACCACCGAACTCCGACCAAGCCAACTAATGCACTGCAACCTATGCCGTCCAGGATGATCAAGTGCTACCAATGTCTTTAGCGCGCAAGATTGCAACTTCCTCCCCTCTCACTGCCCAACAGACTGTGTGATTGAGTTTGTGCTGGGAGCAAAGCTGCCTAAACCAAAGATGTACTCTATGACTCCAAAAGAAATGGCTGAGTTAAGAAAATACATTGATGCCAACTTAGCGCAGGGTTTTATCCAGCCCTCTAAATCCAGAATGGCTGCCCCCGTACTATTAAAAAAAAAAAAAGATGGTGGGATGAGGCTCTGCATGGATTTTTGTGGATTTAATGCTGTGTGCACAGAGAATATCTACCCCCTACCCCTCATGAAGGACATGCTAAGTCACTTGGCCGAAGGCAAGGTGTTCACCAAACTGGACCTGAGAGAAGCCTATTACAGCATATAGATTAGAGAAGGAGTTGAATGGAAGACAGCTTTTAACTTGGCAGCTTGGCAGCTTCCAGTTCAAAATAATGTGATTTGGCCTGCAAGGTGCTCCCACAGTCTTCATGCAGCTGATAAATGAGGTGCTACAAGAACACCTATACAAAGAAGTCCTAGTTTACCTAGATGACATCCTTATCTTCAGTGAGACTCTGGAGGAGCATGTAAAGCTGGTGCGGCAAGTGCTGAAAAAACTCCTAGCCGCAAAGCTGTAAGCAAAGCTGTCAAAATGTAAATCCCATAAAACCTCCCTAAATTACATAGGCTACCAAATATCAAGTGGAGGAGTGGAGATGGACTAGGGAAAGTGAAAGCCATGCTAGACTGGCAATCCCCACACACCCACAAACAGCTTCAAAGCTTCCTGGGTTTTGTGAACTTATATAGGCAATTCATCCCAGCATTCACAGAAGTAGCCTTGCCCTTAATGGAGCTACTAAAAGCAGACTGCCAAAAAGTCTTTGAAAAATTAAAATGGCTCTTTGCTGAGGAGTCGATACTCCAACACTCTGACCCAGAGAGACAGTTCATTGTCCAGGTGGACACTAGTGATGTGGTGGTGGCAGCAGTGCTCCTACAGAAGGACCCACAAGGCCAGCTCCTGCCTTGTGCATATGTGTCCAAAAAGCTCACCAACACCGAGAGGAGATGGGCAATTTGGGAGAAGGAAGCCTATGCAGTCCTCTGGGCCCTTCTCTTATGGAGACATTTTCTTGAAGGGGGTAAAGTGCCTTTTGAGGTTTGGACTGATCACAAAAACCTTGAAGCCCTAAAAACCCCCAGAAAGCTCTCTCCAAACAAATCCGCTGGGCACAATACTTCAGGAGGTTTAACTTTGAGCTAAAATACATCTTGGGGGGACGGGACCTGATAACCGATGCCTTATCAAGGAAACCACAGTTCAATAGTTGGAGGGAAGAAGTAATCCATGCCATCATCCCCCCCTCACAACAAGCAGCGCACATTACCACTAGGGGCTAAGCCAGATACCAACCCAATCCTGTATGAGACAAACTGACCATAGCACTGAAAGCAGTGTTTCCAGCTGACCAATGGCTCACAGATAATAAAGATGTCTTGGCCATGAGAGATGGGATGGCTTGGAAGGGGTCTAAACTGTATGTCCCCAGCAGCTTGACACTGGAAGTCTTACAGTGCAGCCATGACTCATGACTGGCAGGCCATTTTGGTTTCTTGAAAACTCTGCACCTAACCAGGAGACAATTTTGGTGGCCAAAGATGAAGGCCGACATGGAAGATTATGTAAAAAGCTGTGCCACCTGTGTAGCCATGAAAATGAGACCAGGGAGACCTCCTGGACTCCTCTAGCAAGTGGCCAGTCCCATCTGTCTTTGTGAAGAAATCGCAATGGACTTTATAGTTGAGCTCCCAGAGAGTGGGGAAAATACAGTGATTTGGACAGTGATCAACTTGTTTTCCAAGCAAGCCCACTTCACTGCTTGCTCGGGATTGCCCTCAGCAAAGAAGCTGACAAAAATGTTATCGAACAAATTTACCAGCTGCACGGAGTACCCCACCAGGTAATCTCAGACCGAGGAGTCCAATTCACCATTAAGTTCTGGAGGAAGTTCCTGAAATCGGTCGGATCCACTCAGGGAGTTAGCTTGGCTTTCCATCTGAGTACGAATGGAGCCATAGAACAAGAGAATGCAATGGTGGAGCAATATATAAGATGTTATGTGGATTACCAACAAGAGAACTGGGCGGACCTGTAGCGATTCGCAGAAGTGGCTTACAATAACGCATAACAAACATTACATAACAGCATCCGGTTGACCTCCTTTCAGATCATCAGCGGCATGGAATTTGTCCTCATGCCTGAGCTGTCCAAAGAACCACCTTCCTCCATGACTCTGACTGAGTGGATTGAGTCACTAAAGAAAGGGTGGGAGAACACCAAAAAAGTGCTGGCAGAAGCAGCTGAGTATAAAAAAGCAAGTGGACAAACCTGATCTCTCCAGCCCCTCTTCCATGTGGGAGCTCGACTTTACTGATCAACTAAATACATAAAATTGTGGTTGCCCAGTAAGAAGTTGGGACCTAAGTTTTTAGGACCTTTCTCAATAGTGAAAGTAATTAACCCAGTTACAGTTCAGCTTAACCTCCCATGCATACTAGGGAAAGTGCATCCGGTCTTTCATTGCAGTTTGCTAAAGCCGGTGGTCGGGTCGAGATTAAGACTGCAGACCCGACTGGCACCTAAACCTATAGTGCTGCAAGGGGAGACCCATTATGAAGTTAAGAAAATCCTAGACTCTAGATTATATAGAGGTTGATTACAGTATTTAGTTCATTGGAAAGGTACCTTTTGTCTGAAGCTACTTGGGTTAAAAGCTGGAACATAAAAGCAGACAGATTAGTGAAACAATTCCATGATAAATTTCCTGACAAGCCAAAGGGTCCCTCTGTGTGTGTGGGGGGGGGAAGAGGTGGTTAGGGAATATTGCATTAACCCCTTATGTTCCTCTCATTGCAGGACATGATCATCGGTTGAGGGAAGGCAGCCTGTCAGACCTGGAGGCCATTTTTTTTCTTTGGATCTTCAGGGTTGCCCCATTTAGTGCTGTGGGAAACTGGGAGGAGGGATTGCATGGAGTGGTGGAGATATCTAGCCATAATAACATTCCTTTCATTTTTGTTTTTCTGAAATATGCTATTGGTTTTGCACCCATGTTAGCTACAAAGTGCTAACAGGATGTGCCTTATTCTTCTTTCTACTTTCTTTCTCCAGAAATTTGCAAACTCCTTGGCTTCTTATGCTTTCATTCAATCCTAGGTTAAGGGAAGATCTACATATTATTTAAAAAAAAGTTTGGGAGTGTGTAGAAAAATTCTAATTTGAGAAGATTTTTATAGTCGTAAATGAGGGGGAAAGGTGGAACATCCAGTGGAACACTTGTATCTTGATTGCCTGCCAAAATTGTTTTGCTTTCTGGCAAGACCACCACATGTGGTAGTAGGTTCCTTTTTGCAGTTTGCACTTCCAGCAGGTTGGGGAGGTGTTCGGAAACATTCTTGCTAAACGGATGGGGGGAAGGTGCCACCTATAGAACATTTTGTACGTGTTCTCTTTGTAGGGTACAAACATTGTTAGTTTATAATTTACTTTCCATATTTTTTCCCCATTTTTCCAATTCAGTGTTATATCTGAAATTTTTCGTCCAAATTATCATATTTTCTTTGACCACTTCTTTTCTAATTTAATTCTTAGTAGATAATTATAGGTTTTGGTTATCAATTTGTCATCTGCCCCTTGTAAAATTTTGTCTAATTCATATCGCTCTTTTTGGAATCCGAATTGTACCAAATCTGTCTTATACCTGAATTTTATCCGTAAATATGGCCACCAGTCAATGTCTGTACCCTGCTCTTTTAGTTCTTTTCTTGATTTTAATTCCCCTTTGCTATTTAACAAATCTTTATAATTTTTCATCTTGTCCATATCCATAGCATCTGTGCCTCCATGATCAATAGCCATTCTGGAACTTTGTCATAGTGTACTTTTTTTACCTCTTGCCAAGTTTTGAACAGTGATTCTCTAATAATATGCCGTTGAAAGTATCCATGTTGTTTGTCTCTTCCCTCCCACAGAAATGCGTGCCAGCCTCTTTGTAAATCAAAACCCTCTAAGATTCTTCGTTAATGCCTTTGTTTTTTGTTTATTTATTTTAAGTCCGGCCATTCTTCCATACTCTTCTATTTTTGCTAATAATTTAGTTCCTGTTGATGCTGGTTGTTATAAAATAAAGACCACATCATCCGCGAAGGCTTGGAGTTTATACTCCTCTTTTTTGATTCTCAAAAAGAGAAAAGGATTCTCAATCCTTTTATTTCTTTATCCTTTCTGATTTCATTTAATAACATTTCTAGAGATAATATAAACAGTAAAGGGGATAGGGACATCCCTGTCTCACTCCTTTTGATATTTCGAATTGTTTTTTTGATATTTCGAATTATCATTATCCTTGCGGTTTGAGAGGAGTAAATCTTCTTAATCATATTTAAAAATTTGTCGCCGAATTTCATATTTTCCAATTGTAATATGAGAAATTTCCAATTTAGGTTCTCGAAAGCTTTCTGTGCATCTAACATAATTAATGCCAATGTTCAAAATGGTTCTGTTTTACTAATTTAATTTTCCTTGCTATTTCTGTTTGTGTAATTAAATTTATCTTATGTTTTGTCAGATTCACTTTTCCTTTAATTGATTTATTTTGAGGTTCTTTCTGCAACTCTAATTCATATTTTTCAAGTTCTGTTAACAAATTGTCTCTTACTTGTTGTTTATCTTTAATTTTCTTCACCGTGTATGCGATTGTCAAACCTCTTATATAGGCTTTTGCCGTATCCCATAAGTTTTGGAGTGAGGTTTGTTCTTTTGTATTTATTTTAAAGAATATAGTCATTTCTTTCTCAATCATTTGTGAATAATCTTTGTCTTTTAATATTTCCTTGTTCATCAATCACCACAATTGATATGGGCTAGAATAGAATGTGTATTGTTTTTTTTTATTCACCTCCCTCCATGCATCCTGTAGCTGTAATTCCTGTGCCATATCTTTAAATGTGTCTGGAAGTGTCTTTTTCTTAGTTTTGTTCTTATTACTCTAGTAGTCTTTTTCCATGTCCATGATCGCGTTAAAGTCCCCAATAATACAAATATTCTCATATTCCAAATCTTTAACTATGTCGTGTATTTTTTAAAAAATTGTTTTGGTTTCTGTTTGGTGCATAAATCAATATCAGTAATATAATAATATAGAGAGAGGCTAGAGAGAAACATGTCCATATCCTCCTTTAATCAGGAATTGCATTAGACCCTTGTTTCTTCTGTGGACAATTGGAAAGAAAACCACAGTTTAAAATTATAACGGTGATAGCTGCAAAAACAGAACATCAAACATCTAATTGAGAAATAGATGACTGATACACTCCTATTTCTTTCAAATAAAAGAAAAAAAGTGATTTATGAGAATTGGTTGGTCACAACTTCTCAAAAGCAAATGAATGGGTTATCTTTTCTGAAAAAATAAAATAATATTCCTTTGAAGAAAACTATGGTTTCAAACTATGATTTAGGATAGACTTACTGTAAATAGTGGGGCTAGTACTTTACATTACTTATGACCAAAATCCCATTGACTTCAACAAATCTAAGTGTTTTAAGCCTAAATCTAGCACAATATGCACAAGAGAATTTGGCAGAAGCAAATTCTTTTATTTTTATATTGTACAGGGGTTAAAAGTTTAACAGTGATTTAAAATATTTTTTATAGGACCTTCCTGATTTTATACCAAAAAAGAATGAGGCAGATCAATGTCTTTTTGAAAGCATCTCAATCAACCCAACTCTAAGTCAGAACAGTTTCTTGAGCATGTTGTCAGGGTTCCAAGTAACACCCCTAACGAAAGAAGACTCCAAGGCTAGAAGTTCCTCAAAGTTCCATTTTATTACAGATGTCATACTGGCACATCTGGGGAAAACCCGAATCTGAAAGCTTCCAGGTTTTCCCCATCCAAAAGGAAGCCCAAGTTCCTTCCCCCGCACCCACATGTCCATCACATGGTCCAATCAATGCACCATCCCAGCTGAAGTTGCCTCCCAATCATGCCACTCCAGGTGCAGGCCAAATGTCCTTTACTGCCATAAAAACACTTAGAAAAAAACAGGAAACATTCATATTAAAATGCTCCTTTGAGTACCTAAAAAATGCACCACTTTTGAGAAAATACTCATGGGTTTAGAAACAAAGATAATTATAATCCAATAATCCCAAGTTTTATTTCACTCCAATATGGTAGGTGTTAATTAAATAGGAAAAAAATATGTTCAAGGGCCAGCGAAGTGTTCCACTGGATGTTTCACCTTTCCCCTCATTTATGACTATAAAAATCTTCTCAAATTGGAATTCTTCTACATACTCCCAAACTTTTTTAAATAAATCTTTATTAACACTTAAAATCCAAAAATACAAGTTAAAATACCTCTATAACAAAAATATATCCGTAATAATTGTACAATTCAACGTCTTTCTGATAGTACCTAATTCTTAACTTTCTTTATCTATTCCCACTTATTCCTACTTAATTGACATATCTGCTGCATATAAAGAATTTTATATCTTATTTTGCTCTATACATTAATTTCTATCCATTGATACCAATTTTCCCAAGTTAAGTAGTATTCCGAGTCTTCCTTATTATTTAATTCTAAATAATTAAAGTAATTATTTAGTAATTCTAAAGTAAGTTTGTCCATTTCTGCACATTCAAAAAATTTCCGGATTATTGCACAGTCTGTTGGAATAGTGGACGTTTTCCAAGCTTGCGCAAGTACAATTCTAGCTGTTGTAATTATATGAATAATTAAATATTTTATCCTTTTAGGGTAATTTTCTTTAATAATCCCCAGAAGAAACAGTTCAGGTTTAAATTCTATTTTATAGTGTGTAATTTCTTTTAGCCATTTTTGTATTTTAATCCAGAATTTTTTAACTTTTGGGCAAATCCACCATATATGGTGGTACCTTGTTGGGGCTAAATGCCACCGATAGAACATTTTATACTGGTTTTCTTTATATGCAGTGGATTTTGTTAATGTAAAGATTTTCTCCTAAATTTTTTCCCGTTCTTCTAACTCAATGTTGTACCCAATATTTTTTGCCCATGCTATCATTGATCCCTTTACAATTTCTTCTTCTAGGTCAAAATTTAATAAATAATTATATATTTTAGATAATAATTTCTCTTCCGGGCCTGTTAATAATTTATCTAATTGTGTAAATTTCGGTTCAAATCCAAATTCCTCTAAATCTTTTCTGTATCTAGATTGCAATTGAAGATATGGCCACCAATCTATGATTATTCCCTGTTCCTTTAATTCTTGGTTAGATTTTAGTCTTCCTCCATTGTCCAAAATTTCATTGTATTTTACCATTTTACCAATATCTAATGTGTTGGGGCAGATCATTACCTCCATATTGGATAATCAGCCTGGTATTTTGAGATAATGTTTCTTCCTAATTCCCTCCCAAGCCTATATCAATGAATCTCGAATTGTATTTCTATAAAAGTATGAATGTGAATGTTTCTTATTTCTGGTGTTCCATATGAAGGCATGCCACCCCATCTGGAGATCATGTCCTTCCAGTTTTAAAATTCTCCTATTCTTTAAATTAATCCATTCCCTAACCCAGACCAAACTCACTGCTTTGTAATAAATTTCCCACGCGGGGAGTCCAAAGCCACCTCTGCTTCTTCTATCCTGAGATTAATTTTATCCTCACCTTTTTTCCTGCCCATACAAACTTCATAATCATTTTGTTTAACTCTTTAAAGAACTTTTTATCTAATTTTATAGGAATCGTTTGGAATAAATAGAGTAGTTTTGGCAAGATATTCATTTTAATTGTTGCAATTTTCCCTAATAGTGACAGCTATAATTTCCCCCATCTTTCTAAATCTTTCCCTATTTGTTGTAATAATTTCATATAATTATCCTTTTTTAATGCTGAACATCTTGCTCTTAACCAAATACCTAAATATTTCACTTTTTTTACAGTTTGAAGTCCCATTCTTTCCTCAAGTTCTCCTTTTTGTTTTTCAGTTAAATTCTTAACTAACATTTTAGTTTTTTCTTTGTTAATTTTAAGACCTGTGACCTCCCCATATTTCTCTATCTCTTGCAGAAGTATTGGTCCAGATTCCAGTGGGTCTTCTATAACAAATACCATATCATCTGCAAATGCCTGCACTTTACATTCTTCCTGTTAATTTTGGTACCTTTTATTTCTGTTTTCTGTCTAATTCTTTGTAATAATATCTCAAGGGTCAGGATAAAGAGCAGAGGTGACAGAGGACAACCCTGTCTAACTCCTTTTGTTATCTTAAATGAATTTGTAATCTCCTCATTTATTATTACCCTTGCCTTTTGCATGGAATAGATCAATTCAATGATCTTTTCAAATTTATCTCCGAATTTCATGGCTTTAATTTGTTGAAGCATAAATTCCCAATTCACATTATTGAAGGCTTTTTGTGCATCCAGGAAGACAAAGGCGACTTTTCTTTCTGGATGCGCCTCGTAGTATTCCAATATTTAATTTAATTTAATTTAATTTCCAATTTATATACTGCCCTTCTCCCTGAGGACTCAGGGCGGTGTACAGCCAAGATAAAAAACATAGAATACAAATATTAAAACATTTAAAAATATATATAAATTTTGGCCCGAAAGTTAAGAATCACAGATTAATTAAAAGAATTTAAAAATTTCTTCTTAAGCCAACCCGGCTTGCTGAAAAAGATGGGTTTTCAGGGAACGACGGAAGGCATTGAGGTCATGGATTCTTCTTATCTCCGGGGGCAACTGATTCCGGGGGCAACTGAATCACTATTCTGGTATTATTTCTAATTTGTCTCTTAGGAAGAAATCCATTTTGATCTGTGTGTATCTTATCATTTAGTATTTTTTTTAAAAAAATATTAGATTACATTGTAGTACAATACGAGTGAAATCGGTTAGACAGTGATAATCTATATACATAATGGTTGCATATTTTCATCATAGTGTCTCCTTTTTTACTCATTTACTCTAATATTCACACTATCTCCTATCACACATTTGTACGATTTTCCATCCATTTATACCATAGCCCCCAAACTGTATAGTATTCTGAATTTTCTTTCTCATTTATTTCATATGTTAATTTACTCATCTCAACACACTCTAAAATTTTCCGAATTATATGTTTTTCCAATGGTATTCCCTTTCCTTTGCAGTGTTGTGCGTACACTAGTCTAGCTGCTGTAATGATATGTATAGTTAAATACTTCTTTTTTTCCCCCCATATTTCCCCTTTAGTACTCCCAGTAGAAATGTTTTGGGGCCAAATATATTTTTTCTTCAATTATTTCTTGTATCCAATTTTGAATCTTTTTCCAGTACTTCATCGCTTTGGGGCATGTCCACCACTTATGAAAGTAGGTACCTTGTTGGTGATCGCATTTCCAGCAGTTTGGGCTTATGTTTGAATTGATTTTAGCTAGTCTTGTGGGGGCTAAATGCCATCTATATAGCATTTTGTATTGATTTTCCTTAAATGCTACTGCTTTTGTCAATGTATAATTCCTATTCCAAATTGTTTCCCACTCATCCAAATTTATATTGTGACCTATATTTTTTGCCCACACAATCATTTGATCTTTTACCACATCTTCTGCTCTATCGTACTCTAATAAGTAATTATATAGTCTGGCTAGTATTCTTTTTTCTGGGCCTATCAATACTTTATCAAACCTGTTTACTCCCATCTTTATTCCAAACTCCTCCTTGTCTTTTTGATGCCTGGATTTAATTTGAAAATATGGCCACCAGTCTATATGGATGCCCTGTTCTCCTAGTGCTTCTTTGGTTTTAAGATTTCCTCCATTATCTACAAGTTCTTTGTACCTAAACATTTTGTCATTATCTATCGTATTGGGATATATCATGGCTTCCATTGTTGAAAGCCAGCTCAGGACCTTCATATATTGTTTTAGTCTAATTTCCTCCCAAGTTTGTATTAATGTATCCCTTATCTTATGTCTGTGGAAGTATGTGTTTTTTTTGTTTTTTTCGTCCCATAGATAGGCATGCCCTTCCAGGATTAATAGTCTTTTGTTTTCTAGAATGACCCATTCCCTTATCCAAACTAAAGTAGCCGCTTTGTAATAGATTTCCCAAGCTGGAAGTCTGAAGCCTCCCCTACTTCTACTATCTTGTAGCGATCTTAATGAAATTCTAGTTTTTTTCCTACCTCAAATAAATTTTCTAGCGATTTTATTCAATTCTATATAAAAAAAATATATCTAGATTAACCGGTGTAGTCTAAAATAGATATAATAGCTTGGACAGGACATTCATCTTTATTGATGCTATCCTGCCCAGGAGCGATAGCTGCAGGTTCCCCCATTTCTCCAGATCTTGATTAATTTTTTTGATCAGGGGTATATAGTTGTCCTCTTTCAGGGCCGAACACTTCGGTTGTATCCAGATTCCTAGATATGGATCCGGCTGTTTTAGCAAACTACCGTCCAGTCTCCAACCTTCGCTTTTTAGCGAAGGTTGTCGAAAGTGCAGTGGCACAACAGCTCCCACAGTACCTAGATGAAGCTGTCTATCTAGACTCGTTCCAGTCCGGCTTCAGGCCTGGATACAGCACAGAAACAGCATTGGTCGCATTGGTTGATGATCTCTGGAGGGCTCGGGATAGGGGATATTCCTCTATCCTGGTCCTATTAGATCTCTCAGAGGCTTTTGATACCATTGATCATGGTATCATGCTGCACCGGTTGGAGGGGCTGGGAGTGGGAGGCACCATATTACGGTGGTTCTCGTCCTACCTCTCTGACAGGTCGCAGTCAGTGTTGACAGATGGACAGAGATCGACCTCGAGGCCCCTTACTTGCGGGGTGCCACAGGGGTCGGTCCTCTCGCCTCTCCTGTTCAACATTTATGTGAAGCCATTGGGGAAGATCATCCGTGGTTTTGGGGTGCAATGTCATCTGTACGCTTATGACACTCAGCTTTACATCTCCACCACAAACCACCCCAATGATGCCCTTGAAGTGATGTCCTGGTGCCTTGAGGCCATACGGGTCTGGATGGAGAGAAACAGGCTTTGACTCAACCCTTCCAAGACTGAGTTGCTGTGGCTGCTGGTGTCCCGGTACAGCCAGTTAGTCCCATCACTAACTATTGGGGACGAGTCATTGACCCCCGCAGAGAAAGCTCGCAATTTAGGCATCCTCCTGGATGCACGACTGTCTTTAGATGATCATATAACAGCCGTGGCCAAAGGAGCTTTCTATTAGGTTCTCCTGATTCGCCAATTGCGTCCCTTTCTAGACCGGGACTCATTACGCACAGTCACTCAAGCCCTCATCATTTCCTGACTTGACTACTGCAATGCTCTCTACATGGGGCTCCCCTTGAAGTGCACCCGGAAGCTCCAACTGGTCCAGAATGCGGCCACGTGAGTAATTATGGGAGCAACATGCCGCTCACATGTAACACCTCTTCTACGCGAGCTGCACTGGCTTCCTGTGGCCTTCTGAGTGCGATTCAAGGTGTTGGTTCTTACCTTTAAAGTGCTCCATGGCTTAGGACCTAAGTACTTACGAGACCACCTGCTGCAACCGATAACCTCCCACCAACCAATACGCTCTCACAGAGTAGGCCTACTCATAGTACCATCATTAAAACAATGTCATCTAGTAGTTCCAAGGGAGAGAGCCTTCTCTGTGGGGGCACCTACTGTTTGGAACAAAATACCCCCTGGAATACAAATAATCCCAGATCTTCGCACTTTCCGACGTGCCCTGAAGACCTTTCTGTTTCAACAAGCAGGGCTAGCATAAACATCTAAATTCTATGCCAATATATAGTATATGAAATCTTAATCTGTTCACCGCCCTGAGTCCTTCGGGAGAAGGGCGGTATAGAAATTAAATAATTAAATAATTAATTAAATAAATAAATAAATAAATAAATAAATAAATAAATAAATAAATAAATAAATAAATAAATAAATAAATATTTTTAACAATTTGTAGGTCCAACCTCCTTTCTAATTCTTCCTTTTACCTTTCTGTCAAATTTTTTACTAACATTTTGGTTTTGGCTTTGTTCAATTTGAACCCAGATACTTCGCCATATCTTCCTATTTCCTCCAAAATCCTTTGACCCGTTTCTAATGGTTCCTCCATAATCAACACTACATCATCAGCAAAGGCCTGCATTTTGTACTCCTGTCTCCTGATCTTTAAACCTTTTATTTCACTGTTATTTCTAATCCTGTTTAATAAAATTTCTAAAGCCATAATGAATAGTAGTGGAGATAGTGGGCACCCTTGTCTTACTCCCTTCTCAATTTGGAATGTTTTGGTCATATCTCTATTAATTATTATTCTTGCACTTTGCTTGTTATATATTGATTTTATCATTCTTTCAAAGTTCATTCCGAATTTCATTATTTTAATTTGTTCAATCATAAACTTCCAGTTGAGATTATCGAACGCTTTTTGGGCATCCAAAAAGACTAGGGCCATTTGCTTTTCTGAGTGGGCCTCATAATATTCTAAGATATCTATAACTATTCGTATATTATTCCTAATTTGTCTGTCAGGTAGAAAGCCATTCTGATCCATATGTATCATAGTGTTTAGCATTCTTTTCAATCTTTCAGCCATTATGCTCTAAAAATTTTGTAGTCCAAATTTAAAAGGGAAATTGGTCTATAGTTTTTTATTTGTTTCGAATCGGTACCTTCTTTTGGCAGTAATGTGATGTATGCTTCCCTCCACGAAGCCAGTATTTTGGCGTCCAATAATGCCTCATTACATATCTCTAATAATTTGGGTAATAATATTTCATCTAATTTTTTATATATTTCTCCTGGGAGATCATCCAGGCCTCGTGATTTGTTGTTTTTTAATTTAGAGATTGCCGTCTTTAATTCCTCTATCGTAATTTCTTTATTTAGCATTTCCCTCTGCTCCTCCTCTACCAGTGGAGGTATTTCCTCTAATAGATATTGCTCAATCCTTCCTCCTGGGGTCTCTTCCTCTTTGTAGAGCTCTGTGTAGTATCCCCGTGCAATTTCGAGCTTGTCTTCCTTTTTATTTTGTAGACAGTCTTCCAGTTGTTGAATAATCCGTTTTGCATTTTCTTTCTTTAACTTGTAGGCCAGCCACCTACCCGGTTTGTTGGCATTTTCGAAATAGTATTGTTTAGATTGTTTAATTTTATTGGCCAATTCCTCCTGGTCTAGTATGTTCATTTTGTGTCTCAGCATCATCCAATTCTTCTTTATCGCCTTGTCTCCTGGGTTTTGCTGTAGCTTCTTCTCCACCGCTCCAATTTCTTCCAGAAGTGGGTTTTGCTCTTTCTTTCTTTGCTTTATTTTTGTATGCATTATATGTTATTGTTAGGCCTCTTAAGTATGCCTTCATAGTATCCCATAGGTTTATTTGGGATGTTTCTTGGTTTTCATTTTCTTTGAAGAATAATTTTAATTCTCCCCTAATTTTTTCTATGTATTCCTTTTCTCTTAAAATTTGTGTATTCAATCTCCATCTCCTAACTTTTTTCCTCTATGTGGTCTTCCATTTTATTTCTAAGGGGTTATGGTCAGCCCAAATATTTGGAGTAATTTCTGCAGAGTCAATTTCCAATCCTAATTTAATACTGACCCACATCATATCTATTCTAGACCATGATATTTGGGGATTTGAATAGAAGGTGTATTCTCTCTTGTTTAAATGTACGGTCCTCCAGATGTCTATTAAATTAAATTCCTCTATTAGGTTGAAAATGATCTTGGGTAGCGTATCTCTTTTTATTATTATTATTTGCTGTTCTTATAGTCTTTATCAATATCCGTTATCCCGTTGAAATCACCCAAATGTTACAAATGTTGCTATATTCCATTTTACTTATTCGCTCGTGAAGTTTTTTATAGTATTCACCCTGGTTTTTGTTTGGGACGTAAATGGCTACCAATAGTATTGGTGTATTTCCTCTTTTTATCTCTAATATTAGCGTTCTTCCTTTGGAATCAGCATATTTTTGTTCCACGACTATCCCTTCCTTAATGTATATTGCTACCCCCCCACACCTTTTTTTCTGCTAGTGCTGTAAAAAATTTCCCTAGTTTATTGTACTCTAGATATTTTGCATCCTGATTTCATATATGGACTTCCTGAAGGCATATAATATCAATGTTTCTTTTAGCTAATTTGGTAAATATCTGCCTCCTCTTTCTGCTCTCATTCAGTCCATTAACATTAATTGATATTAATTTCCAATCTTCCATTTCTTATTTCCCTGGACAGGTTTAGTTTTTGTTTGCTCTTGTGGCTCTTTGAGTTCTTGGTTTCTTTCCTTTTGTGTCCTTTTCTTCTTTTTCTTCTGTTTCCTTATTGTCCAGGGCTCCTTCTCCAGAGTCTTGTTGGTGGGGGACTTCCTCTTCTTGGGCTACTACTTCAGTTTCTTCCTTGCTGCTTTGTTCCTCTTCCATCCCTATTAACTGGTCTAAAAATTCTTGTGCTGATACCAAGCTATTGATCTTTATTTTTTCCCCTAGCCATGTAATTAACATGCCTTCTGGTAGAATCCACCTAAACAGAATATTTCTTTTGTTTAGTTGCATGGCTAGAAAGCGATAGTCCCTTCGTAATTCCCGTACTCTCCTGGGAACTTGCTTCAGTGTTATCACTTCCTTCCCCTTATAGATCATCGGCTCTTCCCTTGTTATGTTATATAGTATATCTTGGACTTTTTTCCTGGCAAGCCTGATGTGGACCTCCCTCGGCAACTTGTGCCTTCTGGCGTAGTTCGTCTGTACCTGGTACACTTCATCTAACTCTTTTATTATTTCTTGTTTATCTTGTTGTAGGGTGTCTGCTATCAACTCTGCCATCACTTGTCCCAGGTCTTCCTCTTTACCTTCCTCTATATTCTGGAATCACAAATAGAAGGCCGCTCAATCCATTTCCAACTAGATAACTGAGTCATCAAGCACGCTATTTTGGTCCATCAATTTTTGGTCCACCAATTCAAGCTTTTTTTCACTTTCTTCCACCCTGGTTTCTACTTTCTTTATTTTTTGCTCGTTGTTATGTATTATCTCTTGTATATCACTCATCTTACTGTCTAGAGATTGAATATCTGTCTTTAATTCATTGTGATTGCTGGTCATTTTTTCCTGCATTTTCATCATTGTTTCTTGGATCAACATCAGGGTGGATTGCATAGCCTGCATTGTTGGAAATACAGATTTTTCGGTTTTTGATAGTCCTTCTGTCGATCTCTGCATTGCAGGTGAGGCCATAGTGATCGTTGGGTTTGAGGTCGTTTTTTTCCCCTGTTCTTAGCACCGTCGTGGAAAGGCTTGTCATTTCCTTTAAGATCCTCTTTTGATCTTTCACTATCCTTTCGATGTTCCTCCAAATTATCATCCACTGGTGTCACCTATTTTACTTTTTCTTATTCTCCCTGTCTATCTTTATCTTAATTTCTGGTGCTATTACAATGTGGCCTTTATCATACCCAAAGAGAGCTTCTGTCTGTAGTCCTATATCTTATATTTCTTTATCTCTTATATTTCCTGTATTTCTATATTTAATTTTCCCTACTATGAGCTGTATTCACCATCAATGAGTTATCCTTCGTTCTTAACAAAGAGTCTTAAATTTCTATACAATATTATCTATATTCAGATATACAAGAAAGAAGAAAGAAAAAAAGAAAAACAAGCAATCAATATATGTTAATCAATATATAAATCCAAATATCTTATTTATCTGATTGTCTTATACTTAAATTATAACTATAATCGCTTGACTCAATCTTACCAAAAAATCCTAGGTTTCTATAGATAAGATACAATAAAATACAATAGAATATTTTTATGAATATATAAAAGATAAAAGCTTGTCAACTATATCAGTTCCTTTTAATCCTAAATTATTTACTATTAAAATATATAATCGTTATCAATTTAATTACCTAATAATCAACTGTTGGTATACAAATATTTCCAGATTACTTAATTACTTAATTAATTACTTAGTTACTTAATTAATGGCTCTATCGACTAATAAAAAAGAAAAAGAAAGAATAAGAAGACAGAGATAAGGGGGGATCACAAAGCATTAGAAAGGCAGGAATAGAGTACTTTATCTTAATAGTTATGCTTCAAGAGGTAAATCCCAAGTTTTTTTCATTTTGTTTGGCTGTGATTCGATGTTATATTTTGATTTCAAATGTTCTTTAGTAGCTTTTCTCACAGTTTCCACTCGATAAGCCGACTTAGTCCAACCCTTTTAAACCCAGGTAATCTCAAATCAAAATCCTCCTCTCCTCATTCTTCTTTCCTCTGTTTAGTCCAAGTCTCGTAATGGCTGCACTTCCTGTTTCCTTCCTTCCTTTTCAGACCCGACCTATAGCTCTGTCTGTCGATCTCTCCTTCAATTTTCTCAACAGCAACACCTCTTTCACTTTATTTATGCTCACCGCTGCTCACCGATCTTTCTCCTTGTGCCTCCGCTGCAATAAGCTAGCTTCTCTATTCTCCCGTGCTGTCCTGTAAGTTAAGTTTATTAGATCGTTCTCTTCTCACTCAGTCAGCTACCAAAACAATTTTTCCCCACAATTGTAATATCTTAATCTAAACATTTACCATTCTATTGTATCACCACAAGTCTTAATTTCCAAATAACACAACTCACTATTTAATTACATATATTCACCCTAAATTCTATCTAAATGCCCATCCTATGACCCATTACATTAAATCTTTAAATCCTAATCTCTTTTAATTTACACCTATATTTCTTAAGCGTATCACACATTGCACTCTTCATTATACACAGAATCATTTCATTATTACAATCTTATCATCTTCATTTTGTTATTCATATCAACATAGTCACCTTTATATTTGATGCTAATCCCAACATAATCATTTTATCATTACTATCAATTCCAACTTAAATTATATTTATTTTAACTAGTTGTCTCTTAATCATTTTCTTTTGGCATATTCATACTATTTTGGCTGTTTCCCAGCATACTATTTTGGCTGTTTCTCAGCATATTCATCTTTGTTTTACTATCATACCCAGTATACACATCTCCATCTATTGTTTTGGCTGTTTCCCAGCATATTCATCTATTATTAGGCTGTTTCCAGCATATTCATTAAGCATATTCTTAATTTTACTGTTTATCTCTGTGTAATCCCCTATTTTATTTTACCTTCCATCTATACGTTAATTCTGTATATTTAATCTTATTATCATTCTCAGCTTTGTTTACAATTTAACATTGAAGCTTAATTATTACATCAGACATATCCACATATGAATCAATAAAATTTCTTGGATTCTTCTCATATTCATATACATTCTTATTCATCTATAAGAAACTGCTTTTTATCAATACTATCCATCTTTATTTCATTTTTCTATTTTAATAACATTATTTTATTTTCCATCCTTATATATCTATAAACACCTCCTTTTATAATTAATATTCATCTAAACAATACAGTTCATTTTTTACTCAAACTATTTTTATATTCTTCTTTTCAACCGTATATATTTTATTCCTTCATTTTCTTGTCTCTATATCAATTTTACTATTATGTATCAATAGGTAGATTAGTTGATAATAGATAGTAAAGATAATATAAATAATAAATATTAACTATTTCTCAGCCCCTCTGGAGCCGCCGGTGCTTCGCCAGGCATGAAGGAACACACACACACATATGCACCCACGATAGAAGCTGCGGTTCAAAACCTGGTTTAATGAAAGTGACTACAGCGACAAACAGTAGGCACTGAGCTGCTTAGCAAGATTAAAGTCGGAGATGCTCAAGCTTCCCTCCTGGTTGGTTTTATAGGGCCTCATTAACCTCATTACTTGTCCCCAGGCAATCTCTCTCAGCTGTTACACTCAAATCTGCCACTTGTTTTTCCCTTCATTTGCCGTTGGTCACAGCCCCTTGATGTCAGTCTCCTTTTCGCTCTCAATCCCTCAGATGTATGTCCACCCCCCCTTCTTGTGTCCTGTCCATCACCCACTATCAGTGTGTATGTTGTCCTAACGCAACACCCCCCTTCACCGTGATCCATTGCTGGAGTTTGTTCAGATGTTCTGGATCCTCCGACGGTATTCCCCACCCCCTCATGGTCTTCCATGCTATTAAGGTGTGTGTGGTGTCGAGGGTTATTTGACACTCGACAGGCAGACCCCCCTACCAGGTCTCGTCCTGTAGAGACAAGAAAATATAGGGTTAGTAACTCCATTTTCTTAGGGGTGGCTCCCAGGTTTGTGTGGATGTTCTCTCCCCTGCAATTGATGGTCGGGGTGTCGATACCCAGAGTGGTGGAATCAGACATTCTATAACTCTATGGCCTTCCTGGTCACATTGGTAACATCGAAGCGGACATCTTGGAAGAGCATCAGCCCTAGTTCCTATAGGCATGTTTGGTCTCACTACTCCTTGGCCCATTTGCAGTCTCTCCAACAGTTTACGTGGCCTCTCAGCCCCTCTGGAGCTGCCAGTGCTTCATCAGGCATGAAGGAACACACACACACATATACGCACCCACGATAGAAGCTGCGGTTCAAAACCTGGTTTAATGAAAGCGACTACAGTGAGGAACAGTAGGCACTGAACTGCTTAGCAAGATTAAAGTCGGAGACGCTCAAGCTTCCCACCCGGCCGGTTTTATAGGGCCTCATTAACTCATTAACCTCATTACCTATCCCCAGGCAATCTCTCTCAGCTGTTACACTTGAATCTGCCGCTTGTTTTTCCCTTCGTTTGCCGTTGGTTGCAGCCCCTTGACGTCAGTCTCCTTTTCGCTCTCAATCCCTCAGATGTATGTCCAACCCCCCTTCATGTGTCCCATCCCTCACCCACTATCAATGTGTATGTTGTCCTAACGCAACACCCCCCTCCACCATGATCCATTGCTGGAGTTTGTTCAGATGTTCTGGATCCTCCGATGGTATTCCCCCCCCCCATGGTCTTCCATGCTGTTAAGGTGTGTGTGATGTCAAGGGTTATTTGACACTCAACAATATTGGGTATTAAGTACAATTTATTTATTTGTTTGTTTGTTTGTTTAGATTTATATGCCTCCCTTTCTCCGAGAGGACTCAAGGTGGCTCACAACAATAAAACAGAAAAATAAAACAAAAACTCCGGGGTTAAAAATTACACATAAAATCCCTAAAATCAATTAAAATCCATTTTAAAAACCCCCATCAGTCCAGGCTGGCCAGGCGAAATAGCCACGTTTTTAGTTCGCGGCAGAAAGAGCGAAGGTCAGAGGCCATCCGGAGCTCCAGCTCCAATAAATACAATATAAAGAATAAATATGATAAATATTCTTCAATCTAATTGAAAGGGTCAGGTTATTCACAAGTATAGTTAATAAAGTTAATAAAGTTAATAATTACAATAAATAGAGTTGGTATTGGGTACAAGAAATATGATTATATTTTTATATAACTTTCACCACAACTCTATATTGACTATATCCTAAATTTCTTAAATAGATACATTTTTGTCAGTGTGGTTAAATATTTATATGTTTCTAAAAACTATATATGATCTATAGCTAGCTCTAACAACATTAAATAATATTATAAATGTATAGCTATAGGGGGATATTAAGCTGAAAAAGTTAAAAAGAGCGCAAAGAAGAAGAAAGGAAAGGGGTATTTGAGTATTTGAATATTATTAATCCCGTTATATTCACTATTGCACTTCCGTCTTACGGTGTCAATCTCTCTCTGTCTGCACAGTCACTCTCTCATAGTCTTTCCTTCTTGACTGTAAGCCTTTCATTTCTCTGTTGGAGCTCAAGTTTCTGAGATTCAAAATCCAAAATACCTTATTTGCAGTTCCTTATTTATCTCACAGAGTGAAACTCTGTTCCCATCGCCTTTTAAATGTTTATTATTTTCTTCTGCTCTCTATATTGCTCCCGATGCCAGAATGCCACCAATTGTCCAAAATAGTCTTTCTCTATTGGAGACTCACTCTGTATCTTTTTATCGCTCCTCCGACTGCTTCTTTGCCCATCTTCCAACCTCAGCTAAATCCACTGCTTGGGTTATGCCTGCTGTACTGTCTTCTCTCCTCACTTCCCTTTTTTTTGGCCAGTGCTTCACACCTCCAGTACTACCATAAAGGCAGGCTTCTTCCAGGTCGGGTTGGAGGTTCTCTTCCTAACAGTGCGGGAAATCGCACCTTTCCTCGCTGCCTCAGAGACTTCCTCCTTCTATTGTTTGTCCCTCCAGTACAAAACTTCGCCTCCCAAGGCCCCCGATCCCTAGAAATCTGACACAGGGAATGGAGCTTCTGTTCCTCTGAACTGCCACAGCACGACGTCACCACCAGAAGTCTCCTTTTTAAAAAAAATAATATGTAGATCTTCCCTTAATTTAGGATTGAATGAAAGCATAAGAAGCCAAGGAGTCTGAAAATTTCTGGAGAAAGAAAGCAGAAAGAAGGATAAGGCACATCCTGTTAGCACTTTGTAGCTAACATGGGTGCAAAACCAATAGTATATTTCAGAAAAACAAAAATGTTCTTGAAAAAGCAAAACCACAAACCTACATGAATATATAATCAAAATGGAATGCCATACAAATGTATTCTAATGTGCATTCATGAACGTCTGCTGAGCTATGACATGTATGTCTAGATAATATGGTAAAAAAATTAAGATGGTGACTGCAATATTCATGGGCAATATGGAATTTAATTCCACTGTTGTGGTTGATTTTTGGTGTATACCCTGGACACACTCCTGAGCTGAGTAGAATGTATTGCCAGATAAGCATATCTGGGATTGCTATCTTAAGTCAACAGGCCTTTGATCCCCAATAATGTGACTAGTATAGCTGGATCAGAAACAAATAGAGTTCCAATGGAAGAGAATATCTGTAGCTCCTTGAATTGTGGAGTCCTTGGTGCTCTGGGAGCTTGGTTGCTTACTTGTAGATGTTTCCTTACCCAATGAGGTAACCTCATTCTTGCCCTACTTGGGTAATGCAACACCTACAATCAAACAACCAAGTTCAGACGGCACCAAGAATTCCATGAACAGACAAGTGTTTAGCATTGGAGACAACAAAATGATAAAATGATACCCACCATATGCCTTAGTTCTAGAAGTGTTATATTTTTCTATGCCTAACATCTCATAACACAATAATTTTTTTTAAAAAAAAGTTGGAAATTATAAATTACTTGCTTCACAGAAGACAAAAAACGCTTGGTTGTAAAAGACAAAAACCATTCTTGAGATCAGAAATGTAATTCACAACTGACATTTAAAGTGAGCAAATGTAAAACCCTGAACCTGATTACAAAATTTTATTTTCACTGCAGTTACTACAGTTGGAGCCAGCTTGATCATTAGCATCTGAAAATTAAATTGTTGATGAGAAAGATCTTTCACTCAAATACTAAGATATAGAATAGAATATATATCTCTGTGTGTGCCTTTAAGTCAGTATTCTCTCCTGGAGACTGCCTGGATAAGTCCTGCAGTTTCCTTGGCAAGATTTCAGGAAGTGGTTTGCCTGTCTACTTCCTAGGGCTGAGAGAGAGTGATTGACCTAAGGTCACCAGTTGATTTTGTGCCTAAGCAGGACTACAGTTCACAGTTTCTAGCCTGATGCTTTACCACTAGAACCAAACTGGTGGTAAAATATGCATACAACTTTTAAATAAGATTGATGTCTTAGCTGTGCAAGTCTGTTTTATTTTTAACAATAATTTATTTTTTATTTCCACACCACATCGGTGTTCCAAAGGTGCTTTTTCAAGAGGCAATTGGACTTTCTTTTTTTTTTCCCCTTGAAGATATTTCACTTCTCATCCAAGAAGCTTCTTCAGTTCTGGAGAAACAAAGAAAGTATAGTTGCCTCTTGAAAAAGCACCTTTGGGACAACCATGACCTGGATGACTGAAAATCTCCATAGACACTGAACTAGTGGATTCGACTAAAACCAACTTCATAAAAATTAGTATATATTTCATGCCCTTTTTTCCTTGTATTTTCTTTGTACACACTTTTATAGTCTCCAAATGTTCGTCAGCCATGGTTTTCCTCTAATATAATATAATATATACTTATTATATAATATATAATATATAATATATTATATATATATATATATATATATATATATATATATATATATATATATATATATATATATATATATATATATATATATATATATATATATGTCTTCTTAAATTTTCGCGATGTGCATATGCAAAAAATTAAAATCTCGGGTGTTTTCCCGCGTCATTGTAAATAAGTTGGTTAAAATATTGCTACCAACGACCTCCCATCGACCCGTGCGCTCCCACAGAGAGGGCCTCCTCGGGGTGCCATCAGCCAGACAATGTAGGCTGGTGACCCCCAGGGGGAGAGCCTTCTCTGTGGGGGCTCCCACCCTCTGGAATCAGCTCCCCCCAGAGATAAGGAGAATCCAAGACCTCAGTGCCTTCCGTCGCGCCCTTAAAACCCATTTATTTAAACAAGCCGGGCTGGCTTAAGATGAAATTTTTAACTGTTTTTAAATGTTTTAAACGTTTTTAATTGGTAAATGAGTTTTAATTGGGCCAAATTTATATATCTTTTAATTGTTTTTAATATTTGTTCTGCATGTTTTTTAATCTGGCTGTACACCGCCCTGAGTCCTCAGGGAGAAGGGCGGTATAGAAATCCAATATAAAATAAAAATAAAAATAAAAAATCCTGGTTAAAATCCCAGCTTAAAATCTTCTAAAAATCCTTACAGAGCACTCTGCAAGGTCATTTAAAACCTCAGCTAAAATTCTACCAGTGACGTTAAAAGTTTTTCTTAAAGCAACGTTTCGACAGGCTCACAACCCTGTCATCTTCAGGCTCTGTTTCATTTAGAAGCTATGGGTTCTCTGTTGTGAGGTCGGAGCTGTTGCTTATCTATATTTGCTGCTGCTGACGTATGCTGGCTAGCCTGCAACTCTGTGTCCCGATTGGAGGACAACAGTTTTTCTTCCTGCTTCCTCATCCTAGCTGCTTGGCTTCGTGTTACAGGCCCAGCTTTCTCAGATTCTCTATTATTATCTGTCTGCTGTAGAGGGGAAAGGATTCTGGTAGGTATCACAGCACCCTTGATTGTTAGTTGAGATCTCAGCCTGTCTTCTGGCTCAATCCTCTCTCTCTCCCTATTGCTAGCCACCCTCTGCAGAGCAGGAAGAATTCTGGCAAACCTTACAACACCACTGGTTGCTTGTTGGAATCTCTGCCTCTCTTCTGATGTTAACACTCCAGTTTCTCTCAGTGCAGGTCCCCAAATACTTGATAACCTAGAGGCATCGTCTCATCTGTTCATATTCTGCGGCCTCTTTTCAATTTCGATGGCCTCCCTGATTATTCTTTTGTTGAGATGTTCCTCTTTCGCCACTGTTCTGGTTTTATTAAAATCAATATTGTGTCCCGTGGCTTTCATGTGTTGTACCAAAGAAGAAGTTTGCTCTTCTTTCCTCACTGCATTTTTATGTTCTTCTAAACGCACACTTATTCATCTATTTGTCTGTCCAATATAAGATGACTGACAGGAGGCACATGGCACTTCGTATATCCCCTGGTTTTCCAACTCAATTTTATCCTTAGGGTTTCTCACCATCATCAATATTTTTCTATCTCTATATATTTTTCTATCTTATTTTAATAAAAATAAAAACAGTGTTCCATACAGATAGAAAAATAACCCAGGAGCCCTCAAGCAGTTGCAAAAGGCAAAAGAGAGCAGAATGCTCTCTCCCACATGTTGGAGTAGACCAGGTGTCTCGGTAAAACACTTAATCTTTCCCCTGGCTCAGGTTGATGAAGGGAGGAGAATCTGTGGCTCAGTGGTTAATACAACTGCCTAACATGCAGGCAGCCCAGGTTTGAATCCAAGTAAGGGTAAGGCTGGCTGATGAGAGCTAAGAAGCTTGAAATAGATCTATACCAGTCTCCCTTTATTTCTTTATCAGTAAAATATATTTGGTATAAAAAATGGTTTGTTGTGGATGCAACTGCTTGAGGGCTCCTGGGTTGGAGCTGAAAGGCAAAAGAGAGCAGAATGTTCTCTCCCACATGTTGGAGTAGACCAGGTGTCTCGGTAAAACACTTAATATATATACTTATATATATAATATAATATAAATACTAATATAATACTTCTGGCATTATTATTATAATAATAATACATTACTTCTGGCCTTATTATTCATTATTATGATCTTCATTATTTTATTTATTTATTTATTACATTTCTAGGCCGCCCATCTTTCCTACAAGGTGATTCTGGATGAAATATTATCATTCCCATGGTTGCTAAACACAAGTCAGACCTTAGTACATACATCAAATCTTTCATAGATCTGTAGTATAATGTTCTTGTTGCTTTGAAAATGTGCAGAGTAGTGGATGAACTATTTTTTTAAGAAAAAGAACATAGTTTTTAAAGTCTCATTTGCAATATTTTCAGCCAATCCACAGGTGTGAAGATGTTTATTGTAACACCCGTCCTGAGAGCCAGATAACCAACTGACATAATTCACATGGCCCTCCTTCCTTATTTCATTTCCAAAAGGTGAGAATATTGCAGGGTACTTAGGCGCCAGGAAAAAGGTTATAAAATACACCTTATCCCCATGCTCCCTCCTCCCTCCATATGAATGGCAGTATCACATCAGGGATCTGAGAATACCTTCCCTTTAATTATGGGAAGGTGTCATACCTTTCAGGAGAAAATTATCCAATGAAAGACCATAGCTTAGATCAGTATACAATTCCCCTCCATCATTTTGTGGGTAGTTTGTCATGCTCTTTCAAAATGTAGCAAATATGAGGCTTCCGGTGACGTCAGCAGAAGAAGAAGAAGGATAGGAAAAGTGCTCCTGACCTGATTTTCTTTTCCTTGACTCAGACGGCTTCTTTTTTCTGCTGAAACCGCCCCTGGAGGGAGCGGGGAGAGTGAGGAGTGCAGGGCGCGCGTGGATGTGGCGATCCCACACGCTGAAGGCTTGATCCTCCTTCGGTCTCTGAAGTCAAGGAGAGGGTGCCGAGGAATGGCGGCCCTGAAGGAATGACTCATCGTGTTGGATAGAAAGCCGATTGCAGAGAGCTGGAGAATTGGAGAACTTGGATTTATGAACTCAGAGGTGAGGAACGTGGAGAGAGAGTGTGTGAAGCTCTAATTGCCGGGACAAGCTGTGAGGCAAAATAACCTCATTTGATCAGCGGCTGAGAGAGAGTAACCCGGACAGTGAAGAAATCTGCCTATTTAATAGGGGAAGAGCTGGTAACGGAGTGTAATTTTTCTCTCTTTTGCATCTGTTATCTCCTTGATTGGATTATTGGATTTTGCTGTGGACTTTTTCTTTTTTTTTTTTTCTATCATAAACTTATAAATCCGGGACAAACTATCAATAATCTCCCTTATTAAGCTGAATTACTAGCTTTCTGATACTCTATGTTTGTAGCTGAAAACGTCTTTGCTTGGAACTGTCGGCAATATAAGATCAGCAACTCCATCTAGTGGCAGACTTGGAAACTCCAAAAGAAACATCGTGGTTGTACTTAGAGGAAGTCTAAAATCTAAAGATTTGATCCTCCCCATTTCCTCTTTCCTCCCCTTTTTGGTTAATCTTTGACAGTACTCTCCCCCCTTTCCTCAACCCTTATTTACTGATCAGGCCTGAGTGATATACCAGGCTCAAAAACAGATTTATACAATATTTATACTATATATAGAGGGTACTGAACTATTATTGTTACTGTAGAAAATAATTTATATACCTATATACTTAATAGATCGGCTAAAAATTGTAGATTAATCGTATATATTGGGTTGATTTAAATTAATTGATAAATAGAGAATTTGAGGAAGAGAAAGACTAAGTAAGCTGAAAAGTGGAGAGAACTTAGTGTGTATGCTGGGTTGGAAGAATTTTTGGTCTCCAAATAAAAATCAAGGAGGACCTCAAGGAGAGATGTCCATTGCAGCGGCTACAACGGTTATTAAAGGGAGCAAGAAAGCTTTACTGCCCTCCTCGGCGTCATCGCCGGTATTACCATTCCAAATGTCATCTAAATCTATAGAAGATGCAAATACATTGGGAAAGTCCCCCTCATTACAGAATTTACAGGGAATGATGCAGACGATGCAAGAGGTAATGATGAAAAATTTTGAGGACTTAACGATGAATTTGAGAAGTGAAATGGGAGCGGTGCGGGAAGACATTAAAATATTAAATGAACAATTGACAGAAGTGTGAGAGGTAATGATTAAACAAGAGGGAAGACTTCATGAAGTGGAAGTCCATACCAATAGATATGAAGAACGCTTGGCGGGATTGGAACATGAACAGGCCGCAACTACGAGGACTATGGAAGAAGAAATAATCTTCTTACTGATGGAACGCTCCTCCTTTTTCCTAAGAATGCAGAATAAAGAAGAATGTGTGAGAGAAGTAGTTGGAAGTATTTTAATTGAAATCTTGGAAAAAGATAAGGAGTTAATAATGAAAGACATTGATGAGGGCTATAGGGTATTTATGGGATATGCAAAACGACATAATTTGCCTCAAGAAATTCATATCCGATTTTGTAAGAAGGACATATGGGAGGAAGTTTATAGGAAGGCAAGGGATCAGGTGATATCATATAAAGGACAACAAATTATGATTTTAAAGCAAATCCCTAGGAAAGTTAGAGAGCAGCGGCGAAGATACCAATTTCTGATGATGCAATTAAGGAAAAATGCAATTCTATATAGATGGTTGATACTGGAAGGTTTATTGATAACTTTGCGAGATAAGAGGATTAAAATTGAGAACTTGAGAGATGCACGAGATTTCTATGAACTAAATTTTAAGGCAAATGACTTGGAGACTGAGGGGGAAGCGGAAAATGGAAGCTTAGAAGACCTACAGGAGGATGAAGAATTTAAGGAACGAACAGATGGGAAGGAGAGAAAGATAGAGAGGGAAGGAGTTGGTGGAAGGAAAGAAGCCCTTTCCCCGAGGAAAACCCAACAGACTAAAAAGAAAACAGAGAGCAAGTAATAAGTAAGTAGTAAGGAGGATGGTAAAGGGAGAGGTGGGGGTATCCTTATTTTCAGCTAATATTAATGGTTTAAATAATCCATGTAAGAGAAAGAGAGTGTTTAACCGGCTGGCAAAAGGAAATTATGATATGATATGCCTGCAGGAGGTTCATGTAAAAGGAAACCAGAAAGCGATACTGGAGAATAAAAGACTGGGAAATTTGTATGCCTCCCTGGCAGATCAGAAAAAGAAGGGAGTAGTGATATATGTAGAAGGACACTTAGAATCTAAATTAATTTATGCTGGAAAAAAAGGTAGAGTCCTGATGGTAGAGGTAACAATGGACCAAAGGAAATGTTTGTTGGTTGGAATCTATGCCCCAAATGGATGCCAAGTAAACTTTTATGGGAAATTATATCAGAAGTTATTAGAGGTAAACTATGCCAATATTTGTTTGCTTGGGGATTTTAATGCAGTAGTAGACCCAAACTTGGATTATATACCAGAGAGAGGTAAAGCCAGGAAAAAGAGGAGGAAGCTTTTGCCAAAAATTTGTAAACAGATTAGAGAGGTAACAGGGTTGAGAGATATATGGAGGGATAGAAATCCGGGAAAGAAACAGGGTACTTATTTCTCCCCCAGACATCATTCCTGGTCCAGATTAGATATGGCCTGGATGACTGTAGGATTATGTGACCAGGTGTTAGATGTGGCAATTGAGGTTAACGACTGGGCAGACCATAGCCCATTGAAAATATTATGGAGAGGAGCCCGCAGAATAAAGAGATGGAAGATGGATGTAGGAGTATTAAAAGACAAAGATCTACTCCAAAAGCTAAAGGAAGAGATGGTTTTGTTCTTTAGGGTCAATAGGAAGGAGGATACTAGTCCCCAGATTATCTGGGATATGGCGAAGGCTGTGATCAGGGGAGTAGTATCATCTCATATAATTGGAAAGAGGAAGACCCAGAGACTGAAACAGAGTAAATTGATGTGTGAATTGGAGAAAGTGGAAGCGAGGTTGCAGGCAGTCTCAGGGAACTTAAAACTAGTTGAGGAGAAGAAAATAACCCGACACCAGTTAAACTTATTAGATCAGGAAGAATTGGCTACTAAAATTAAATGGGCAAAACAAAGCCACTTTGAGCATGCAAATAAAGCGGGAAAATGGCTTACTTATAGATTGAAGAAGCAACAGGAGAGAAATAGGATAGTTTGTCTGAAGGACCAAAGGGGAAGATGTGTCTCGGATAAGGAAGGGAAAGGAAAAATAATACAAGAATATTTTGCTGCTTTGTATTCAGCTGGAGATGAACAGGACCAGGAGATTAGAGAGTATTTGGCTAGAGCGGATTCCCGGAAGGTCCCACTCCCAATGAAAGAAATATTGAATGCCGAGATTACCTTGAAGGAAGTAGAGTTAGTATTAAGGGAACAAAAAGGGGGAAAGACCCCAGGTATGGAAGGTCTGCCAGTAGAAATTTATAAGGCCCTCCTTGAGACTTTGGGGGAATTTTTGACTGAAGTGTTTAATGAGGTTCTGGTCTTTGGTCAAATGCCACCCTCCTGGTCTGAAGTGTATATTACATTAATTCCAAAGGAAGGCACTGATCCGCTTCTGATTAAAAATTACAGACTGATTTCCCTGCTTAATTCCGATTATAAATTATTCTCTGCAATTTTAGCGAAGAGACTAAAAATTTCCCTGAATGAGTACATCCACGGAGACCAGAATGGCTTCCTACCTCATAGACAATTGAAAGATAATGTGAGAAATAATGAATATATTAGAATATTATGAATGTAATTCTGACAAACAGGTGGCCCTGGTCTCCGTGGATGCACAAAAAGCTTTTGACAGAGTGAGCTGGAACTTTCTCTTTGCACAGTTGAGTGAAATGGAATTCGGGGAAAGATTTACCAGGGCAATCCGGACAGTATACGCAAAACAGACAGCGAAAATATTATTAATGGCGAGGAGTCTGAAAAAATTGATATAAGTAAAGGTACTAGACAGGGATGTCCATTATCTCCACTTTTATTTATTTTAACCCTAGAGTTATTATTGAATGAGGTCAGAAGGAATCAAGGAATTAGAGGGCTAAGAACCAGAGGGGAAGAGTTTAAGCTCCAAGCCTTTGCGGACAATTTGATATTTGTCTTGGAAGAACCTTTGGAATCGGGACCAATCTTGCTCCAGGAGTTGGAGGCTTACGGGAAAGTAGTGGGATTTAAATTAAAGAAAGATAAAACCAAGATCCTAATTAAGAATAGGACGAAGAATCAAAAAGTGCAGTTAGAGAAAGAACTAGGGATTCAGATAGTTAAAAAACTAAAATACTTAGGAATTTGGCTTTCATCTAATTGCTCGACCATTAAAGAAGACAACTACCAAAAACTACTTGGTCAAATTAAAGAAATGCTGGAAGGATGGAAAGGTTTACAGTTATCATTATTAGGTAGAATTGCAGTAGTTAA
Organism: Pantherophis guttatus; assembly: GCF_059756535.1. Classification (NCBI taxonomy): domain Eukaryota; kingdom Metazoa; phylum Chordata; class Lepidosauria; order Squamata; family Colubridae; genus Pantherophis; species Pantherophis guttatus. Next base: position 12,865,466 of record NC_142071.1, on the reverse strand, counting down.
GACGTATATCCTGCCTAAATGGATTTTTCTCTTTCAGACAGCCCCAGTTTTATTAGATACAAAATTTTTTCAATCTTTAGATCAGTGTATACGTAGATTTGTATGGCAGAACAAAAAACCAAGGATTAAATTGAAAATGCTTCAAGAATCCCCTTCCAGGGGAGGATTTGGCTGACCTAAATGGGAGCTTTATCATCAGGCAGCTGTCTTAAATTGGATCAGAGACTGGATTGCTTTGAGGAGGAGGAGAATCCTTAGCTTGGAAGGCCACAACTTGCAACAGAGGTGGCATTATTATCTGAGTCAGGAAAGGCCCAAAAAACATAAATACCTTATGGACCACTTTATTCGAAAGGTTTTGATGACCATATGGGATCGAATAAGAAATAAATATTACCTGATGACTCCGATTTGGCTTTCCCCTTTAGAGGCGATGATACACCCGACTCTTTATAACAGAAATAAACCATTAATTTACCAAGTTCTGTTGGATCCTTCAGGCAAAGTAAAATCTCGAAATACGCTGGTGGAATTAGGCTATGAGCTAGATTGGTGGTCATACAATCAGATCCAATCTAGGACAGCTCAGGACAAAAACAAGGGAAGAATTTATAATTCCCTACAGGAACTTGATAAGATCTTGTTGGGGAAGGATGAGAAGGTATTATCCAAACTGTATCAATTCCTCTTAATGGATTGGATTGGAGAGGAGGTCATCAAGGACTCAATGATTGCCTGGAGGAGAAATTTGGGATACTCGATTGAACTTGAAAAATGGGAAGAAATTTGGGGGAAAACCTTAAAATTAACAATGTTGGTTTCCTATAAGGAAAATATATACAAAATGCCGTATAGATGGCATCTGCCCCCGGCTAGATTATCGAAGATGTTCCTGGCAACCTCTCCGGTTTGTTGGAAATGCAATGCCGCTATGGGAACTTACTTTCATAGTTGGTGGACCTGTCCCCGAGCAAAAGAATATTGGGCTAGAATTCAAAAATGGATTTTAGAAATCATAGGATGTAGAATAGAATTTGAACCCAGAAATGTTTTTACTAGGCATGAAACCAGAGAACTTAAACAAATCTAATTGGTATCTCGCTCTCCACATCATCATTGCAGCCAGGATCTCGTTCGCACAAGAATGGAAATCCAAAAATATCCCATCGGAGGCTACGTTAATTGCAAAGATCATGGACTGTGCAGAAGCAGACAAGCTTACTGGACTTTTGCGAGATAGACAAGAATCGGGGTTATATAGGAGCTGGGACAGATGGTATGCTTGGCTGAAAAAAAAGAAATCTTAAGAAGAATGAAAATATTAACCTTAATGTGAACGTGGGTAAATATTTACAGGAGCATTGCATGACAGTTGAGAATTTTTTCTCCTGGATAAACTTTTCTTTCTTTTGATGAGTTGGCTTAATGGAGGTTTGTACTTTCTCTAGGCAAAAATTGATACTTTAAAACTCTATATGTATTATATTACTCTCTGCAATTCTATTCATATTGTTATACTTTTTTTCTGTATTTTTTAATAACTTTCAATAAAAAATTTAAAAAAATGTAGCAAATATGCAAAGAAATTTTTTGTTGTTTCACATTTGGTCCCCCAAATAGTAATCATGCAATTTTGAGTAGGAGTAATCTATTTGGTTATGACATAATATTGATTTATTTATCAAATTTATATGGCCGTCCATATTACAAAAAATATATAAAACCTCTGGGCAGTGTACAACAGTCAACACAACCAAAATATGTTGGGTTAGCCCCATCATTATGATTTGTAAAAGATAAAAGATTTGTTGGTTAATGTTTGTTGGTTAATGTGTTATCTGAGTCCAGTCAGTTGTAGTTTATTTGATAAAATCCACCTGGTCAAGACAGGCCAGATTAGGAAACCAAAGTCATGCAAATTAATATTATATTTATTATAAAGTTATAGTAACAGAATCTTGCAAGTCTGAATATGTTTTTCCCCTTCCACTCTTTATCTTGATGAAAACTAGGGAAGGTCTTGTTTGAGATGCCTACTTGGGTTACAGTTCTGGCTGGACTCAGATTTCTTTTATCTGACCATTGCCTTGATTGCAGCTCTTCTTCCTGTTTCTCAAGGTTATTCCTTTTGGCCATATGGTTTAGCATATTATATAATCACAGTCTACATAACTTGCAGTCATGGAGGAGATGAAGAAGAAAGACCTTTCTGGATGGAAGCAATATACAGGCTATCATATGGTCTGTGGAATTTTGGGATTTGTAGTTCAGTTCTAAATTTTCAGTAGGAATAAAGACTCTTCTACCTGTTTCCCCAGAACATCCATTCCCACCTTACCTGTTTCATTTTCAACCTGAGCATAGCTATTCTTTTATATATGAAAGGTGAAGAGACTGAGATGTTGTCAGATAATTTAAACCTGGGAGTTGAATTGGCTTTTTGATACTGTCAAGCATTCCTGGTTTGAGGACTCCTTTCTTCATTGCATTGAAATTATTCCGAAATGTGTCTATATGGAAAGAGAGTATTTAATTCTCTGACTCCTACCTCTAGCTGTTTTTCTTAACAAGAATTATATCATCACACTTCTATTAGCCACACTACAATGATAGCATGTGAAAGGGGAAGGGGACAACTTGCCATAGTCAACTTGCTGCTAACTCACCATGGCCAAATTGCCATGGCCAACTTGCTACAGGACAGTTTAACAATGTTATTTTATTATTTAAAATAAATAAAGATTACTTTAATTTTTGCCATTCACATTACATTCTGTCCCTCCTTTTGCATCCTTTCTTTAATGATTCTATTCCACCATTTCGTTGATATTAGTGTAACTCTTGTCCTGCAGCAAGTTGTCCTGGCCATGGCGATATGGCCGTGGTGAGTTGGCCATGGTCAATTGTCGTAGAGCCTGGGGAAGACTGCTTGAATGTATTGCTAATTTCATTTCAGGGGTTTGTTTTTTTGAAGAGATAAAACAAAGGAGCGATATATTACAACTGGAACTTCAAAAAAGACTATTTTGTTGGAAGTTCTGTCAAAGTTGCCCTTAATCAAAGCCCTTCAATTGACAATCTGATCTTCTTCGCTGATCTTCTCAGCATATGCAGTGCATGGTTGTGATCAAGACACAGCTATACTGTGTACTGCCCTCCTTTTTGTTTTGTTTTGTAATGAAGGCAAATGAAAAAAACACACATTTAGTTCCTTCTCCATTTGTTTTCTGTTTCTTTTTATTCATTATGTAATTTTTGCATTAGCTACTCTGTCAAGAACATAACATTAATAGAAATATTGCAAGGGAGAAGAAAGTGGAAATAATTAGCAGAACTTAAACATTGGAAAGAACTGGAAACATGATATTTTAGATATCATGTTTGATGTCTATTAAAGTGCTTGTTAAAAGAGGAATGTTTGTCTTATCTCTTTTAACTTTGCAAGAGAAAAAGAAGCTAGGCTGCAAGCAGTGAATGGAGCAATACTAGATTGCTTGGTGAATTCAAAAGGGGAAAACAAATTCTGCCAGCAGCCCTGGGGAACCCAGAGCAAGTTAAATGGCTCATGTGATCTGCTGTCACCAGGGCAGGGGTGGGGGTTGATTATATTTATATTATATTATATTATATTATATTATATTATATTATATTATATTATATTATATTATATTATATTATATTATATTATATTATATTATATTATATTATATTATATTATATTATATTATATTATTATTTATAATATTATATATTATGCTGCCTTGAGTCACCATGTGCGAATAGGTGGCAATATACATTTATTTATTTATTTATTTATTTAATTCATTCATTCATTCATTCATTCATTTATTTATTTATTTATTTATTTATTTATTTATTTATTTATTTATTTATTTATTTATTTATTTTTATATGTCGCCCTTCTCCGGAGACTTAGGGCGGCTTACAATGCGTTAAGCAATAGCCTTCATACTTTTGTATATTTTATACAAAGTCAGCTTATTGCCCCCACAAACCGGGTCCTCATTTTACCCACCTTAGAAAGGATGGAAGGCTGAGTCGACCTTGAGCCTGGTGAGAATTGAACTCGCAGTAATTGCAGGCAGCTGGATGTTAAATGCTGCCTTAGTAGGAGGCATTAGCCTCCTACGCCACTCAGGCTCATTTATTTAAATAAATAAATGACACAAAGGTATGTTTCAAAATTCAAATAAATAGCAAATGAAATGAAATTATCTTTAAGGATATGGGGAAATAAAATGAATGTTTCTTCTTGCATATCCTTAAATCTGGGTCATAATTTTGTCTAATTTATGTTGTTGTTGTTGCTTAACATTCAACTCCCTAGTTCACCTCATAAAGCGAGATAAAATATTCCAGCTCTTAAACTGCACAGGTTCCTCTTTAATATTCTGAAGTAATTTCTCAATTCCAAAATTTTCAGTTTGAGATTAATTAATTGAAAGATTTGTCCTGGATTCAAACCTTCATGAGATCCTGTAAATCTTCTTTGAAACATTTACCCTTTAAAATGTAATTTTTAAATTTACCTTTTAAAAATGGGAAATTTTAAAAGAGGGAGCTATGACCATCACCTTGAGAAAATGTTCTTGCTCTCTTCAGATAAATCCAAGGGAAAAAAAATTTAACAAGGACTGGGAATTATAGTAACCTCACTCTCTCTTTTCATTTTTTTAAAAGTCTAAAACATGCCATATGTATTAGAACTGTACTGTTCATATCTTGCATTTCCAATCTCTCTCTCTGTGTTTATAAATTGGAAGAAATTGAAGAATGATCTAAAGAAATGTGCTAATTTGCAAGTGTTTTCTAAAGCCACTTTTAAACTTCTCTACGTAGTTTTGATCATTTGGAATAGAGCACTTCCATAAGAATTTGTAGAGGAATGAGGGTTTTCTGATGAGAAATGGGAAACTTTATTTTGTTGTTTCAGCAAAAGTAGACATTTTATCTTCTATGTGAAAATTTAACTCTGAGATGCTGGAATTAAAAGAATAATTTTACCTGATCTTAACAGATTAAGGTATGGTTTTCTCTTTGCCTTTTTCTCCCTCCAGTGAGCTTTATGTTTGCTTTGTATACCATTATGCACTTTTTTTTAAATCAACACTATTTTATTTTTGCACTTAGTGTGATAATAAATGATATGTCACCTAAACAGAAGTGCCAAATAACAAGCTCATGCTAGGCTGAAATAATGGGATGTGGAAATAACGGGATGTGGAAAAAAATAATATGATTATAAAATCTTCCAACAATCCATCAACAGCTAATAAAATCTCACACTATATTTTATTTTTGATCCTATTTTCCTCTTTTCTTGCTAAGATCCATCTCTCTAGCATTTTTCCCCATTTCTAGATTTAAAATCAAGATGCAGTTGTCATTCGGGAAGGTGGTACCTCAGAATTAAAGCCATGAACGTCACCCTCTTAATCCTGGGAACCTATAACCTGAACTCCTAATGTCAGATGTGGCTTGAAAACTTTCATTACTCTTCTGTAATCCTTGGGATATCCAGATCTCCTTTCTGAAAAGGCGCTGTTGTGCTTTCTCACCAGCTTGAAATGAGAAATACATACAAACAGGTTAAAAAAAAATCTTAAAATAATTTTAAAACAGAAATTTAGAATGTTAAAAGGGCAGACAAACTTTATTTAATTTTCACTTATTACATTTATATGTGGCCTATCTCACTGTCAAACAGGTTTTCTTTTTATGTGACATCACCCAATGAGACTTTTTAGGTGCCCCAAAATGTCACTAGGTTCCCAAAAGCTTATGCATGTTGTCTTTTAATCCATGAAGACTTGAAAGAAAATATATCTAAGATCAACATTTACAAATATCACCATTAATTAATTTATACATTGACTATCTTTAAAACCTATGCCTATAGATTTCTACTTGCTAGGAAGCAGTTCTTAATGTGATTCTGTCTTATCTGATATGTTTCCTGGGTTATTTCACTGGGCATTCAGAAAACAGGATACTGAATTAGCAATAAGCAAGCAATAGCACTTAGACTTATATACTGCTTCACAGTGCTTTACAGCCCTCTCTAAGTGGTTTTTAGAGTCAGCATATTGCCCCCAACAATCTGGGTCCTCATTTTACTGACCTTGGAAGGATGAAAGGCTGAGTCAACCTTGAGCCTGGTGAGATTCGAACTGCCAAATTGCAGGCAGCTGGCAGGCAGCAGAAGTAGCCTGTAGTACTGCATTCTAACCACTGCTTCACCACAGCTCATCAATTAGGTGGATATTTTGTCTGAGTTTTGAGAATATGAACTTTAGAAAATAGACAATAGAAAATAGGCAATAGAATGTAAAATTTAGTTTTTCATGATGCTAAGCTAATTTTTTAATGGGAATTTATGTGCCCCCAGGGAGGTCTCCAAAGGTATTTGTACCACTGCGACCATCTGTAGCTTCCAAATAGTTTTCAAGGGTAGCCCCATGTAGAGTGGGGCAGACGGTAACAGGATAATTCCTAGTTCCAAGTGTAAGAAGGGTGCCCATGTATTCAGAATTCATAGCAAAGTGCATCCTTAAAAAAATCCTGAAATCTAAAGATCTATCTGAAGAACACTAACTTGTGAAATTATAATTATGATCACATATTTTATTTATTTAATTATTTAATTATGAACATTTATTTTATGGGAAGGCTAAGGAAAGGAAAGAATATTTTAGATATTTCCAGAAGTAGGAGACTTTTTGTAAGTCTTCTCCACAGGAGCCTCCACTCTTTCAAACACTATCCCACTAGTGAGCTCATTAGCCTTTTCTGGAAATAGTTAAAGCTATTTTATTTTAGGGTGCTATTGGCTCTAGTGAGGTTAGCACCTATTAAATTCATTTGAAATTTCATTTGTTCTGTAATTTAGTTTCATATTTGTATACCAAATAGAGTCCCTTAGAATTGGAGAATTACATAATCTTATATAAATAAAAATGTAAATGTTCGTTTGTTCAAAATCGTAAATCTCCGAAAGTTCTGCACCGATTGCTTTGAAATTTTGACACAACGTGGCATTCGAATATGCGTGTGTTTTATATACCTACATTATATAGATGTCACACCTATGACAGGTAAAAACATGCTTTTTGGAAAAACAGCACCATCTGTTGGACATAAAAGCAACAACACACGCTATACTATCTTTTTGGACACCACAATGGCAGCCGCAAGCCGGGTCTTTTCCCCTCAGCGCCGCCACCGCCAAACCCACAAGCAAAATGGCAGGAAATGTCAACTGCCGCGAAGCCTCCTCCCCACTAACAGAGTATGCCGTACCTGGTGTGGTGCCCTGTGGTGCGGAGAGTTGTGAAGGTGAAGGCGCTTATACCGGCAAGCCAGGAACCCAGCTCTTACACCCGCGGCAAACTGGGACGGAGCCAAAGTAGGCATGACCTGAGCTACAAAGGGAAATTATTGGCACTCGCTCAAACAATATTGTATACCCACAAGACTGGGCCACAGCAACACGTGGCCGGGTACAGCTAGTTTGATAAATAAATATACAAACTGATAGAAGAAAAAGAAATAGGTAATGAAAATGAACAAGTACACAAATAAATGAAATTTCTTCACTGTGTTTTGCAAACAGGTAAACCAATAATTTCCAAAGCTCTAGAAGATAAAAAGATTAAAATTATTTATGCTCAAAGGCTTAATTCTTCTCTAGCTCTATCTTTATGATTTTTCCAATCAGATGCTTAGATGACACAGGGTGGACCAGTTGTTGTGGTTTATTAAGCATACCACATTTTCTCCAGGTCACAAAGATTTGTAGTCTCTGAATTATTTACGTACTAAAACTCTCATTTTGTTTTTCACTGTTGGATTGTACTATTGATCTGGTAAAAAGTAAATATCAAAAAATGAAGACATTTCGCTTCTCATCCAAGAAGTCTCTTCAGTTCTTGTGATGACGATTCAGATCCAGTTCTCAGATGAGAAGAGAAACGTCTTCAAGAAAAAACACAGAAAGTCCAGTTGCCTTCGGAAAAGTACCTTTGGGACAACTATGATTTGGATGACTGAGAATCTCCATCAATATCTGAAAAGGAAAACTCAGGCTCAAAAATCCATGCCTCATCACATTTCTATCCTGGATATCAGCACAGGGTTCACACATTCCTTGCTTAAGTTTTCCTGCTTTTATTTTGCTGAAATAAAATTGAAATGAAGTTGATTGTAACAATCCCATATTGTGTTTGCTTGCAGACACATAAATTAAGTATTCTCTCTTTTTCCTCCCCAACATCCTAATGATTATTGAATATAGTGTTCTTTCTTTTCCAGTAATGTGTAAAGGCAATTGACTTTTGGAGCCCTTTGAAAACAAATCGGTTGATGCCACAAAATGGCTTTCTTAAATTTCATCAAAAGTTGGATGGAATAAGGTATTTCTTTATTACAAGAAAAGAGACAGGCAGAATTGGCTGCCTTCTTAAGAGAAACAACATATTATGGCCTTGGCTTCATACCAGATTTTCTGTGCCTTGTATTATCAATGTAAATTCTGAATGTTGTACAGTAAATGCTTTTTGGAAAAAGTGACCATGGCTTCTTTTACACAATGTGTACATATTGTATAAATAGATATATACACCATACATGTATCTATGTATATGTACCGATATATGTCTGTGTGCATATAAATATACACACAAACATATATAGCAATGCCAAACATGCTAACTGATATAAGAGAAAGGAACAGAGAATTAGGATGTTTTCTGTAGAGTTTGCATAAAGTTGTATGGCTCCAGAGTCCTTTGAAAATGTACAGAATTACTGCAGATTGGTTATTTATGAATAAAAACCCTTTTATTGATGGATTACAAATGACACATTAGTTTTATATGAAATGCTGATTTTAGTTTGCTAGATTTCCAATGAACACAAATCATGTGGTCCCCTCACTGTATAAAATGCTGCAAGGGAAAGTTGGCTAATAGAACAGATGTATTGACAAAGCCAGCCTGCATTTGTATAATTATTTTGCTCTATCTTATGATTCCAAGAAATGAATAAACTCTGCACCCTGATTTAAATTTATCTGAAAGAGTAAAACACTAAAATCCTCTTATGTGTTATCTATAACCCTATCAAAGTGTTAACAAAATTGTAGTTATTCTAGTAGGAACAGTTGCCACGGTTTTGTCACCCATTTGGATTTGCAACAGCAGAAGGCAAATTCACAATGCTGATTCAGCTACTGTCAGCAGCTATTACATTTTACTGGGGTTTATTTTGATCAGTTGGAGAATTATGTTGAGCAAAACCATAATTTTTTGATGGCAATCTCTTTTTTAAACTGCAAATTATTTATCCTTTAAGTGGTAGTACTGTACCTGGCCAACTTTGGCAAGTCTCACAAAATCTAAGTGGGGTCAGAGGTGACTTAATTTGAATAGAAATCTACCAAGAAATAGATGGATGGTAAATTAGAAAATAATAAATTGATAGAAAACCACTTCCAGAATGAATGAATGAATGAATGAATGAATGAATGAATGAATGAATGAATGAATGAATGAATTCATTAGATATTAGGAATCAAGCTCAACTCAATGAAACCTTCGCCTCTTGGCATTTTCATGGTATTTCTGAAAAAGATAGCCAAACTGGGATTCCTAAAAGTCTACATTCATACATTGGCTGTAAAACTTGCAAAAATTAGCTATTCCTTTTCTTACTTCATTTAGTATTTAATCCTAAGGGATCTTAGATATTGGAAGCGTCTTTGAAGATTGAATAAACTTCAGAGAGAATATTATCCAAGCACATCATATTTAGCAATAAACAACTTGTCTGTTTCACTGTAATTTATTTGAGTCTGTATTTTCAATTGAGAATTAAGGTCTGTTGCAGAACTTGTGCATTCTCTCTCTCTCTTCCCCCCTCTCTCTTTCCCTCCCTCTCCCTCTCTCTCTCTCTTCCCCCCTCTCTTTCCCTCAGTCTTTCCTCTCCTTTCTCTTGCCTATTTCTTCTTTTAAAGTTACATTTTTGTGTGACTTTGAGATAAACTGTTTTCTTGGAATAGAGAAGCAGAGCTAAGGGCATCCCAATAGAAACCTATCCATTTTCTCCAGGTTTCTTTAGAAAGCTTTATCAGCTAAATCCCATCCCCAAAATCTTTAGCTCTTTATATCGAGATCATAGCCCTTTTAAATATTCACTTTCACAGGGTTCAACTTTGCCCCTAGAACTATTTATTATTGTATGTTAGTTTAAACCAGTTGCTGCCCTCCTGGTACATTGGGACTTATTCTGGGCAGAAAAATTCTTCAGCATTTTTCCTATTTTTTCCTATTCAACACCTTTCCTCTTTTCCCCCCATTTTTCATTTCTTGATGAAAAAGAATTTGATTTAGGAATTATTTCAAGGAAAAAGAGGACCTTGGAGAAAATCTCATAAATTCATGTGCTTTTTTAGTTTCAAAGTAGCCAATGGGCATATGTGAACTTCCTGTCCAGTTTGTCCAATAATTTCTCTAACAGTCTAAATTCTTCCTGCCTTTCCATTCAAGTCCAAGGACAAACTTCTGAAGAAATATATTCTCAGGAGTCCTTTTCAAGTTAGTGTTCTTAGCACTAACTGAGACTACAACTCCCTGAATTCTCAGCATGACCTGCTGAGAGGGTGAATTCTACAAACATAACCACATTACTAGACTGTTTTTTATATTTTTACAAACGCCAATTCATGCAGCCAAATAGAACACATCACAATGCCCAAACAGGATCCAACAGCCATTTCCATTTCTGTAAAAACTAAAGTCAATCAATAAAAATAAGAATATCACATTAACAAATCAGTGTCTGACTATCCTAAGTAAGTATGTTAATACACCTCATTAGACACACAGGAAAAGAAAAAGAGGCTGTTGCAAATCATAACCTATTCATCAACATTCTTTTATTATATACATTTTAGTTATCAGCCAAGCTATCATATGTTAGAGAACATAATGACAACACTTTATTATAAGTGGGAAATAATCATAACTGCTTTTGGAAAGCCATTGCAGTATCATGATTAATTATGTTTGTATGGCAGGAACGTATAATATTGTGCCAAATTCAATTGTGGCTTAATGAACAGTCACTTTAGAAATTAGGCTACATATAAGAGAGTGTCAGAAAATTCTACATTAGAATGATATAATATTTTCCTCAGGAATAAGCTACCAAATGAAATATCTACCTGCATGCTATCACTCAAGAAAATTTCATGTAATTGCAACAAGTACGAACATCTTTTGAGTTTCTGCTTACTGATTACATCATAGCAAGTAAATATATTTACACCATGCTTGCTCCCTTCCATGAAATTCCAGAGGAGGAATCTGTCTTCCAAAGATGAACATTAATCATTGTTGAGCTTCTGGAGCACACCTTCATCTTGTAACCTTGACAATGCCACAAGGGAAACAACATCCAGGATTAGCCTGAAATTTATTTATTTATTTGTAAAATGTATTGGCTACCCATCTTACCTCAGGGTAATTCTGGGTGGCTAACAGTCATAAAAGATAAAAACTGTATAAGCTAAAAGACATAAATAAGTTAATACAAAAAGCCAAATACTATGGTCCAAATAAAGATGGGGAGGATGGGAGCAGGATGCAGGGGGGAGGTGAGATCCAGTGGTGGGATTCAATTTTTTTTACTACCAGTTCTGTGGGCATGGCTTGATGGGCTTGGCTTGGCTTGGTGAAGGTCATGTGACTGGGTGGGAATGGCCAGCTTAATGTCACTCACATCAAGAGGCACCTTGCCTGGCCTCTCCTCTCCTCAAAAGCCTCAATGAGATACAGTTTTCCTGTCTATTTATTTACTACTACTGAACATCCAAAATACACTATTTAATCCTATGTATATATGCCATACATATATATTACATACATACATATTACATAGTATAGAGTGTTATACTATGGCACACAAAAAGATACATTATCTACTATATATACTGTATGTGTATGTGTACACATACACACACATTCAACCTCACTTACTGCATTTGGAAAAACACACCCAGAGTCCGCTTTCTGCCACACATTTAACTATAACTTCTGTACGTTAGAATATGTTCTTCCCTAGCTTGCACATGACTGTGCCAGGAGATGTCATGGATTGAGTAAAATGTGATGAAACTCACTTAACAACGCTCTTGCTTAGCAACCAAAATTTTGGACTTAATTGTGGTCATAGGTCCAAGGACTATCTCTGCCTTCCTCTGCATGGCAGCCTTGTCCTAGTAAACTCCTTCTCCTTTCTGGCAATTTTCCTCTCTGTTAGAGGCACCAAAATAATCCAGACAATATAAGGTTTTCTGCTGAAGCAGGGGGTTGGACTAGATGGCCTCCAAGGTCCCTTCTAACCCTGCTATTCTATGATTCTGTAAGGATCTCCTGCTAGAGCAGGGGGTTGGACTAGTTGACCTCCAAGATCCCTTCCAGCCCTAGAGTGCTGTGCTGTTTCAAAGCTTCTTCTGAAGCCACATCTAGTGCCAGGGTTTAGGTTTAGGTTTAGGTTTATTTGGATTTATATACCGCCCTACTCCCGAAAGACTCAGGATGGTGAACAGCCAAAGATAGAACACATACAATATAAAATTTAAAAACAATTTTGTCAGATGTAAATGCCTTATTCTCCAATGTGTAAATAATGTATATATGGAACATCAGAGGTTAACTTATTCTTTGGACTTTAATGTATTCATAACTTACCACTCCCATTCCTAGCTCCACCCCTTGTATATATAAGGAGCCACCCTCACCATTCTCGTTGCTTCTACCTTGAATATTCAGTGAATATAGAATGCCTATCATAATTAAAAAGAAATATATTTAAAGCTCTAACTCCTATTATCTTTATTGAGTCTGATCCTGAAAATATTGCAACAAATTTAAAACATATTAAACAAATTTGGCCCATACTAATTAAAACACCCCTTTTTTAAAAGCAAATTAAAATTAAGCAATTAAAAAGAGTTAGGCCAGCCCAGCTTGTTGGAATAAAAAAGTCTTGAGGGCACGGTGGAAAGTGCGTAAATCCAGGATCCTCCGTATCTCCGGGGGGAGCTCATTCCAAAGGACAGGTGCCCCCACAGAGAAGGCTCTCCCCCTGGGGGCCGCCAGTCGACACTGGTTGACCGAAGGCACCCTGAGGAGCCCCTCTCTGTGGGAGCGTACTGGCTGGTGAGAGGCTACCGGTGGCAGAAGGCGGTCTCGTAGTACCCAGGTCCTAAGCCATGGAGCGCTCTAAAGGTGGTAACCAATACCTTGAAGCGCACCTGGAAGACCACCGGGAGCCAGTGCAGCTCGCGCAGGAGAGGTGTTACATGGGAGCACCATGTCGCTCCCATAACCACCTGCGCGGCCGCATTCTGGACCAGTTGGAGTCTCCGGGTGCTCCTCAAGGGGAGCCCCATGTAGAGAGCATTACAGTAGTCCAGGCAGGAAGTGACGAGGGCATAAGTGACCATGCATAAGGAGTCCCGATCCAGAAAGGGACGCAACTGGCGAATCAGGCGAACCTGATAGAAAGTCCTCCTGGCCACAGCTGTCAGATGTTCTTCTAAAGACAGCCGTGTATCCAGGAGGACACCCAAGTGTCACAGGGTTTGTGGTCCTTCTTTCCTCTCCTTTTTTTCCCTCTCTCTCCCTTCCTTCCTCCCTCCCACCCTCCCTCCCTCCTTCTATGTATCTATCTATGCATCCATCCAACCATGCAACTACATGTCACTTTCCCCTCCCTCCCTCCCTCCCTTTCTTTCTCTTTCTTTTTTCTCTTCTTTCTTTTTTCTTTCTTTTTCTTTTTCTCTTTGTCTTTCTTTCTTGTCTCTCCCTTCTCTCTCTTTCTTTTCTTTCTTCTCTCTCTGTCTCTATCCCTTCCTTTCCTCCTTCCCTCTCTCCTTCTAAGGCTAGGATACCCATCCAAAACAAAAACTCCTTTGGATGAAGCCATTGCCATCCGGCTTATTCAACCCAAGACACACACACACACATACACACAAACATAAAACATGCAGGTACTCAAACAAACTTCTGTGATGATAAGCTGCAAAGTGCAAACTAATGCACTTTTTTTTTTTTTGCAATGTTTGTTTTTCTCAGCCTCAGCCCCCAAGCCTCTCCTGATGTTTTTCTCTCCTTCCTCAGCACAGGGCTGCAAAGGGAGAAACCTTAGGTGCTATCAAACAGGATCCTGGGTGCTGCGCTCAATAGGGAAATGAGAAAGGGAGCTGCTGGCAGGAAGGAAAGGCAGACAAACAGAAAAGGGGCTTCCTTCCCTCATGCTAGTTTCTTTGTTTCCCCTCCCGATTAAAGAGGATCCTGCATGCTGCGCTCAGTGGGGAAATGAGAAAGTCAGTCACTCACCCAGGCAGATCAGGGCAGCTCAGCTGGGCCACTCGGATGCAGCCGAACCCAAGCAAGCTGGCTGGCCCTCAGAGACCATGTGGTCGAGGTAAGTGAGGGAGCCAGATGGAGAGCAGCAGCAGCTATGCCAGGTGAGTGGAGGAGATGAGGAGTGACTGGGGGGGGGGGGCGAGGTGGGCGGGGCCAGCCAGAATTTTTACTATCGGCTCGCCCGAACCACCCAGAACCAGCTGAATTCCACCACTGGTGAGTTCTATTATTAATCAACCACTCCCACTGTGATGAACCCCAAGCTAACTGAGAGCCACATATTTAGGCTCTTACGGTCAGGAGAGTTGGAGCCAACTTCATTCTGGGGGGCAAGATGTTCCAGAACGCAGGTGCAACAGCAGAGAAGGCCCTTTTTCTGGACCCCATTAGCTAGTATAATCTGGTTGATGGTGCCCACAGTATGCCTCCTCTGACAATATGGTGGGGTGGACCAATCCCAGTGGGATGGGACGGACCCTCAACTAGCTTGAAATACTTCCATAATTGCAGAATATATTTTTTTCTTGCAGATTCACCACATCAATTACCTGATTTGATGGATCAAAGAGAAGTGTTTTCATGCTTAAGTATTGATATAAAATGTATGTTACAGCTATAATTTATTTCATTTATTTATTAAATTCATGTGCCATCCAACTCACTATGAAAAGTGAATCTGGATAGTTTACAATTAAAATTATAAATATAGAAAATATTAAAAGCATTAAGTACAAAGGCAAGAGGCAGAAAGGAATGATCAATATGGGGACAGCCTCTTCCCAGTTAACAACAAGCACCTCTGTCAAAATGCTGGAGATTTGTGAGAGATGATAATGTATGAATAGTTAGAAATAATCATACCTTTTATGAAAAACCTGATGCTCTCATTAGGTTATTCTAAGCGAACTAACTTTGCTGATTTATGTTTTCTATGTCACTCATATTAAAGACATATTAGGATCAATCCATGCACGGATTGTCACATGGACAGAGCAAGAGTTGATTATTGAAGATTATTGAAGATAGACAAACAGAATATGATAACTTAATATCTGCTTCTCCTGTTCTTCTTCTGTCTCAAGCCTTTAAACTTTGATATGTTTGATCTTCAGGCCTTTCCACAAAACATTGGTAGTCTTAAGCAGTAGCTCATCCTTCATAAGACGTCTATCACTCAGCAGCATAGCTGTACCAGACTCTAAGATGTTCTGTGAATATCTTCATCATTTTTTGGAAATTATTACTAGTTTTATTTAGTAACAATCTCCATTCCCTCCATTTCTGTGATGAAACAGAACCCATCTTAAGCATTTCTTTCAAAGGAGAAAAGAATTCTGTTGAAATTTGCTAATAATATTGGAATATCTTCAAAGCTTTAGCCCAAAGTCTGCAGTCTCCATGCTTTCTCACCCTTGTTTCTATTAGATACAAGAAAAACCTGAAAAGGAACTTTCCAACTTTAAGTTGGAAAGACTAGGCAACCAAGAAAGTTGCAAACTCATAGAAAAATATGGATCAGTGTCAGGTGCAAAGAGTCAGGGCCACCAGTCAGGTTGCAGCATAGAAGATTTATTCAAGCTTATACACAATAATCTCACAAACTAAAGTTCAACATTAAATTGGTGCCAGATAAGAGTCAGTGTGATTCAGGAAAGATTAGACTTAGAGTGCTTGTGGGATCACAACTACTCTGAGCTGATGACGTATTTAACTCTACCACCCAGTTCTACCTTCTCTTCTCCCACAATCAGGCAATACTAATATCAAATAGTGACACTTTGCCAACCTTTCGATTGACAAACTCTGCGTCTTAGTCATTGAGCCACCGTGTCCCATACACACATACATTGTAAAAGAAACTTTTCTTTTGCAATTTTAGTCTTAAGGTCTTTTCATTTTTAATCCTGAATGGTTATTCAGGATTAAAAATGAAAAGACCTTAAGACTAAAATTGCAAAAGAAAAGTTTCTTTTACAATGTGTGTGTGTATGGGACACGGTGGCTCAATGACTAAGACGCAGAGTTTGTCAATCGAAAGGTTGGCAGTTCAGCGGTTTGAATCCCTTGTGCCACGTAATGGGGTGAGCTCCTGTTACTTGTCCCAGCTTCTGCCAACCTAGCAGTTTGAAAGCATGTAAAAAATGCAAGTATAAGAATAGGGACCACCTTTGGTGGGAAGGTAACAGCATTCTGTGCGCCTGTGGCATTTAGTCATGCCAATCACATGACCACGGAGATGTCTTCAGACAGCACTGGCTCTTCAGCTTTGAAACGGAGATGAGCACCACCCCTAGAGTCGGGAACGACTAGCACATATGTGCGAGGGGAACTGTACCTTTATGTATGTTTGTGTGTGTGTAGGGGGGAGACATTTTAGTAACTGCACAGCAGATTGGATACGTATTGACTTCTTGCTGTATATAAATGTCTTTTGAATCAGGCCCCATCCAGCTCAATATCTGAAATAAGAAGGGATCAATGCTTTTGCTGTAGATCTTATCAAATACAATGTAGCTCCAGGAGATATTCTGTATTTTCAGTTCTCCCCATATAATCTTCTGCTCCCTCAGCTCAAAACAAAGGAGAAACAAATACATTACAAAATTGGCACTAATTACAAAGAAAAGAAAGGAGAGGGGCTCACATGGGCAGGATGTTCTGGGCCTTTCAAAAATCTTACTAATAGAGAAGAAGTGATGGAGGAAGTGGTGTCAGCATTCCAGAAAGACCCCAACTCAAAGTAAAGACACGGAAGCAAGCATTTTCCAAAGTTCTCTTTACTAGACTAGGCAAACTGGCACATCTGGGAAATCCCAAATCTGAAAAGCCTGGGTTTTCCTTCAGTTAGTCAAAGCTCCCAAAACCACCCCTTTTCTCCCCAATTGATCACATGCTCCAATCAACGTTCGTTCCATCTCTACCCAGCCCCCCGACCACTCCTTCTCCAGGTGCTGGATGCCCTGACCTTGACCGACAGGAAGAATGCTATTATGTCTACTAACCCCCTCTCCTAAATCTCCCCTCCTACTTTCCCACACATGAGGAGGTGGCAGCATTGAAGCTTCCGGCCTAATATGGCTTCCAAAGCTGACAGGTTTCCCCCCCTGCAAAAAGAACCACATCCTGAAAAATAAAGCAGAAAAAACACAAAAGAAAGGGTTAACACCTAGTGCAAAGCCCCTTAACCCCCCCTCCCCCTCCAGGGGGAACTTTCGGCTTCTCAGGAAATCTATTGTGAAACTGTTTTATATATCTCTGGTGACGAGATATTTGGCTGAGAAATAGGACAGAAGAATGGCGCCGCCTACGTTCACTTCTTTCGACGCATGATCAGAGTCTTGGGATGCCTACATGGAAAGGTTTGAATGCTTCTTGGAGGCAAATGATTTTACTGACCTTTCCAGCAACAAAAAGAGGACCCATTTCCTTAACTCTTGCGGCCCTGAAGTGTTCGCAACCGCTCGGGCGTTGTTCGCTCCTGTCCTAGTACACACAGTCTCCTGGGACCTGTTGCGTGAGAAGCTTAAGGGCCACTACTCCCCGGCCCTTTCCCGGATAGCCCATCATTTTAAGTTGCGACAAGTTTTACAGGAGGAAGGGGAGTCAGTAAACCATTACACGGCTAGGCTGAGAACCGCTGCTCTAGATTGCAAGTACAGGGACTTAGATGATGCTTTGGTGGAGCAGCTAGTATGTGAGGTCAGAGACATTAGACTGCAGAGGCGGCTGCTAGCTAAAAAGACCCTTGACCTGCAGACCGCTCTTGAAGAAGCCCAAGCAGCGGAGATGTCCGATAAATCCACCGTGGACATTAGAAAGTTCTACCCTCCAGGGAGGCAGGCGACTACCACTGTTAATTTGCAGGACATTGCCTCTGACAGTGCTACGGATGAGGAAGGGGAGGCGGAGATCAGCCGTCTTCAGTCATCGAAACCCCGAGGAAAAGGACCACGGCTGAAGAGGGGCCCTCCAAACTGTTGCCTCAGTTGTGGGGAAGAACACCCGAGGGCGACCTGTCGTTTCTGGTCAGCAATTTGCCGTCGCTGTGGGAAACAGGGCCACATTGCTAGGGTCTGCCGGTCACTGGCAAAGTCATTTGCTGCTCCGAAACTTCGCCGCCCCATGAAAGAGGACTGCTTTTCCATCTCTCGTGACCGCAGGATTACTGAGGTGACCACTTGTCCAGTTAAACCAGAGAGTGCTAAACTTTCCATGACAGTGAAAATTGAAGGCGCCTCCTGCCCCATGGAAGTGGACAGGGGGTCTGCAAAGTCCATCATTTCCTGGGGAGTGTTGAAAAAACTTATACCAACGCTGCAAAAGAGCCAGCTGCAACCATGCCCAATCAATCTGCGGGACTATCAAGGCAATTTTATTCCAATCCTGGGGCAGGGTCGTTTTCTTGTAGAAATGGAGGGATTTGTGGGGTGCCTTCCCTTGATTGTAGTTAAGGGGTTCCTTCCTAGTCTATTAGGAATGGATTGGTTTAGCTCTTTAGGATTAAGGGTATCTGGTATTCACTGTATGTCGGTGGAGGGGTTTGATGGCCTATTGGATGAGTTTGCCAATGTTTTCTATGGCACCTTAGGGAAATATGTGGATTCCCCCATTTCTCTCAACCTAGACTCGAAGGTAGCCCCAATCCGGCTCAAACCCCGCAGAGTCCCTTTCGCGCTCAGGCCAAAGGTGGACGCGGAGCTGGATAAGCTCATCTCCCAGGGGGTCCTAGAACCAACTGACCATTTGAAGTGGGTGACCCCTATAGTTGTTCCCATCAAGCCCGATGGCTCTGTGCACATCTGCGCCAATTTTAAGTGTACCCTAAATAGGGCCTTACAGGCAAATTCCTACCCTGTCCCTGTAGTCCAACATCTGCTTCATTCCCTTGGGCCAGGCTCCATCTTCACCAAATTGGATTTGGCCCAAGTGTACCAGCAGCTCCTGGTGGATGATGCCTCGGCTGAGGCTCAGACCATCGTAACCCACCGGGGTGCGTTTAAATGTCGGCGATTGCAGTTTGGGGTGAGCGTGGCCCCAGGCCTGTTTCAGAATCTTATGGAGAAGTTGCTCCATGGTCTGACAGGCGTGGTCCCCTACTTCGACGATGTGCTTATCTCCGCATCGTGTCGGAGTGAGCTCATCGAGCGAGTTAGGGCTGTCCTTCTATGCTTCTGCGAAGCTGGCCTCAAATTAAAAAAGAGCAAATGTGAAATTGGCATTACCCAAATTGAATTCCTTGGTTACCTCATCAATGCTAGAGGAATCCATCCCACTCTGGCCAAGGTGGCTGCAATCAAACACGCAGCCGTGCCTATCTCCCATGTGGAGTTACAATCTTTCCTGGGGCTGTTAAATTTTTATAATGTGTTCCTGCCCCATAAAGCCACTGTAGCGAACCCCTTCATCGGCTACTATCTAAGGACACACCCTGGTCCTGGACCAAAGAGCACGCCCGCGCATTTCAAGGAGTCAAAGATCTCCTCTCATCATCAGCTGTCTTAATCCAATACAGTGCTACCTTTCCTCTTACATTGACAGCCGATGCTTCCCCTTACGGAATTGGTGCGGTTTTGAGCCATAGGTTTCCCAATGGGATAGAGGCGCCCATAGCTTTCTATTCGAGGACTTTGTCCTCTGCGGAGTACAGATACAGTCAGTTAGATCGGGAAGCCCTGGATGCCGTGGAGTCCGTTAAAAGGTTCCACAAATATCTTTATGGGCGGCAGTTTGAACTGGTGACAGACCATAAGCCCCTTTTGGGTCTTTTGGCAGGTCACCGTCAGACGCCGCAAGTCCTCTCCCTGCACATGTCCAGGTGGGCTGCTTTCCTGGCCGCATATACCTATACCTTAGTCTACCACCCCGGTAAACTGATTCCCCATGCAGATGCCCTGAGCCGCTGCCCTTTGCCTGCTCCACTACAAGATCCCGCCCCAACCTTATCTGTCCTTTTGTTAGATGAAATTGCCGTACCGGTGACCACCACTGACATCGCGGCTCACTCCCTACAGGACCCCGTCCTGTCACAAGTCCTCAACTAGGTGAGCAAGGGTTGGCCATGGGGCCAGGTGCCTGGGCAATTCACTCATTACCGGGCTTGTCAGCACGAGTTGTCAGTGCACCTGGGTTGTCTCCTGTGGGGGCATAGGGTGGTAGTTCCCCCCAAGTTATGGACCAGCATTCTGGAGTGCTTACACGCAGGGCATCCAGGCATCGTCCGGATGAAAGAACTTAGCTGCAGCTATGTGTGGTGGCCTGCGTTAGACCAGGATGTCTCTGAGTGGGTTTCATGGTGTCAAAATTGTCAGATGGTGCAGCCAGCTGTGCCCTCTGCCCCCCCTAGGGAATGGGAAACCCCTAGGGGACCCTGGTCTAGGATCCACTTAGATTTTGCCAGCCCCTATAAGGGACGGACCTTCCTGATCGTGGTAGATGCCCTGTCCAAGTGGGTGGAGTTGGAACTGATGACATCAACTACCTCCGAGGCCACCATCCAGGTGCTGCGTCACCTATTTGCCACCCATGGTCGGCCGGATGTAGTGGTAACTGATAACGGGCCGCAGCTAACGTCTGCCATGTTCCAATTCTTCTTAGCAGGGTTAGGTATCCGCCATGCCCAGGTTGCCCCTTACCACCCGGCGGGGAACGGATTGGCTGAACGGGCCGTTAGATCAGCCTAAGAGGTGCTCGCCCAGATATCACCCGCTGACTGGCAGGAAAAGATGGCCATTTACTTATCCTCCCAACACACAACCCCTTGCCCTACCACCCACCTAAGCCCCGCTGAAATATTAATGGGTCGGTGATTACGTACTGTCTTAGACCGTCTACACCCCACCTATGCCCCAGAGGGTTACTGTTATAATGGGGGGAGGGTTTCAGGTACTAAAAGAAGGCGACTTAGTATACGCACGGAACTTTGGGGGTGAGCCATGATGGCTACCAGGACTAGTGACTGCGGTAACTGGCCCCTGTTCTTACAGGATACTGTTGAATGATGGCAGAACGTGGCGCCAACACGTGGACCAACTGAGGGTACGCCAAACAACACGCCCGATGGTCCTGGACAGGGAAACCTTCTACGAGGAGCCTACTCCCCTGCCTGTTCCAGCTGCCGACCAGCCACCCTCCACACCAGAAAATCAAAAGGCATCTCGGGACTTACTGCCTGCGGCCACATCTTCCACCAACCGGGGAGCTATTCGCAGCGCCACCTCCTGGAGCAGAACCTGCCTCTTCTCCGACTGCACCTGCGCTGAAACGATCGACACGAGTGCATAAGTGCCCGGAATACCTAAAAGACTACATATGTTCCATCCAGGGGTGAAGGAGTGTTGTGATTCGCCAAGGCTTGACAACAAGAATGCTGACTAGGGATTGGCTAGGGGGAGTGGCTAAAAACAAGCGGGAGTTCTGACTGTTCTGATTGGGTAGTTAGCTGACAGCTCGGAGTATAAAAGAGCTGTCATCTACAGACAAGCAGTTCTGTTACATTACTGTTGCTGTTGGTTCCTGTTAATAAATAACATTAACTCATGCCTCAGTCGCCTCATCCTTGCCTCAGCTATACAATATAACAATTATGTCTACTAACCCCCTCTCCTAAATCTCCCCTCCTACTTTCCCACACATGAGGAGGTGGCAGCATTGAAGCTTCCGGCCTAATATGGCTTCCAAAGCTGACAGGTTCCCCCCGCCCCCCGGCAGAAAGAACCACATCCTGAAAAATAAAGCAGAAAAAACACAAAAGAAAGGGTTAACACCTAGTGCAAAGCCCCTTAACCCCCCCATTTCCCCCCCCCCAGAGGACCTTTCGGCTTCTCAGGAAATTTATCATGAAACTGTTTCTCAAGTGCATCAGCATTTACATCCCAACTCTTAACCCAAGTAGCTTCAGCTAACGGGTAGCCTTTCCAATGCACCAAATATTGTAATCGACCCCTGTAGAGTCTAGAATCCAGGATTTTCTTCGCCTCATAATGAGTCTCCCCTTGCACTACTAAAGGAGGGGGTGGAGCAGCCAGTAAGGGTCTTAGATTAGATTATCTGACCGGTTTCAATAAACTGCTGTGGAAAACGGGGTGTACTTTACCTAATATGCGAGGGAGCCTAAGTTGGGCAGTCACTGGGTTAATGATTTTCACTATAGGGAAGGGACCTATGAATTTGGGTCCAAACTTTTTTCTGGGTACCCTTAAGCTTAGGTACTTGGTTGACAAATACACCTTATTGCCTATTCGGAACGGTGGTTGGGGGGACTGGCGTTTGTTGGCCTGGGCCTTATATCATTCTGCTGACTCTGCTAAAGCTTTTTTTGTGTTTTCCCAACCCCTTTTCAATGAGGTCATCCATTCCATTAGGGACATAGAAGTAGGCGGCTCTGTAGGCAACTCAGGCATCGGCACAAAATCCATGCCTGTAGTTATCTGAAAAGGAGTCAACCCAGTACTGGTGTGTACTGAATTATTATAAGCCACTTCTGCGAATGGTAGCAAGTCCGCCCAGTTTTCCTGTTGATAATTTACATAACACCTAATGTATTGCTCCACCATTGAGTCCAATTTTTCAGCCGATCCATTAGTCAACGGGTGAAAAGCTGAGCTAAGTCCCTGCGATTTACCCTGCAATTTACCCTGCAATTTACCCTGCAATTTACCCTTGCAATCCATTGGGTTTTGCAACCCAATGGATCGCAAAAACTCCCTCCAGAACTTAGCGGTAAACTGGACCCCGCAGTCCAATATTATTCTCTTTGGGACTCCATGTAGCCTCTAGATGTGTTTCACAAACAGCTTTGCCAGTTTCTTGGCCAATGGTAGTCCGCTGCAGGCAGTGAAGTGTGCTTGCTTGGAGAATAAATCAATGACAGTCCAAATAACCCAGTTACCCCCACTGTTTGGGAGCTCAACTATGAAGTCCATCGCAATCTCTTCCCAAGGCTTGGTGGCCACAGCCTGGGTTAGTCCAGGGGGTTTCTCTGGTCGGGACTTCATGGTGGTGCAGGTGGCACAGCTCCTCACATAGTCTTCCACTTCAGCTTTCATCTTTGGCCACCAGAATTGTCTCCTCCTCAAATGGAGGGTTTTTAAAAACCCAAAGTGGCCCCCTAGTCGAGAATCATGACTTCTCTTCAGCACCAGGAGCTGCAGGCTGTGGGGCACATAAAGTTTATTCCCGTTCCATGCCAACCCATCCCTTAGGGTTAGGTCCACCTGGTTTTCCTAGAACCAGGAATCAGTGGAGAGTGCGCTTTTAACTCTGCTGTCAACTTGTCTTTGTGGAGGTTGGAACCATGGCGCGTTTGTGCTCTGGTGCGGGCTTGGCTGGCTGGCTGAGTTTCCAAGATCATGATGTGAACTATCTCTTCCCGTTGGCTGTCAAACTGGGGTTTACAGGAGAGAGAGTCAGCCAGAAGGTTTTTACCCCCCGGGATGTATTTCAGGTTAAAGTTAAAGCATTTGAAATATTGAGCCCAACTAACTTGCTTGGGAGAAAGTTTCCTTGGGGCCCTCAGCGCCTCGAGATTCTTGTGGTCAGTCCAAACTTCAAAAGGTTCCTCAACCCCTTCCAGGAAGTGTCTCCAGTATAGGAGAGCCCATTGTACTGCAAATGCCTCTTTTGCCCACTCCGCCCATCTGTGCTCAGTGTCTGTTAACTTCCTGGATACATAAGCACACGGCATTAGATTGTTTTGGGAGTCCCTTTGCAGTAGAACAGCAGCCACTGCCACGTCACTTGCGTCCACCTGTACCACAAAGGGCTTATTTGGGTCAGGATGCTGTAGGATTGGCTCCACCGCAAATAGGTGTTTTAACTGTTCAAAGGATTTTTGGCAGTCCATTGTCCAAGCTAAGGGCTGGCTAGGTTTTGACTTAGCAACTCTGTCAAAGGGAGTGCGACCTCAGTGAAGGAAGGGATGAAGGGATGAATTGTCTGTAGAAGTTTGCAAATCCCAAGAAGCTCTGGAGTTGCTTACGGATGCATGGGGGCTGCCAGTCCAGCACTGCCCTCACCTTCCCTGGGTCCATTTCGATCTCCTGACTCGACATCCCAGGTAGTCCAAAGCTTCCTTATGGAATTCGCATTTGGAAAATTTTGCATAAAGTTTGGCAGCTAGGAGCTTTTTCAGCTCTTGTCTGACCAATTTGACTTGTTCTTCCATATTTTTGTGGAATATAAGAATGTCATCAAGATAAACAAGAACCCCCTGATATAGGTGCTCATGAAAAATTTCGTTGATCAGTTGCATGAAGACTGCGGGGGGCCCTTGGAGTCCGAAAGGCATGACCCAGAATTGGAAGCTGCCCAAGGGGTAGTTAAAAGCAGTCTTCCATTTGTCTCTCCGAACTCGGTAGTAGGCTTCTCTTAGATCTAGCTTGGTGAAAATTTTTCCTTTCGATAGGTGGTTCAGCAAGTTCTTCATCAGTGTGAGGGATAGGTATTTTGTATGCAAATGGCGTTGACAAATCTAAAATCAACACATAATCTTAAAATACCATCTTTTTTTTTCTTTAAACAGTACTGGGGCGGCCATGCTGGATTTGCAGGCTCGATGAACCTCTGGCTAGGTTGGTGTCAATGTATTTTCTCAACTCGGTCATTTCA
The DNA here is from genome assembly GCF_059756535.1 of Pantherophis guttatus. Lineage (NCBI taxonomy): Eukaryota > Metazoa > Chordata > Lepidosauria > Squamata > Colubridae > Pantherophis > Pantherophis guttatus. The sequence continues at coordinate 12,840,408 of NC_142071.1, read as the reverse complement.
GCAGGTGTCATGGAGTACATTCTAGGTTTGGCAATTTTGCCCCTGGTTGTAATTCGATGGCGCAGTCTGTGGGCCAATGAGGGAGGAGGAGGTTACATTCTTCCTCACTGAAAGCTTCGGCTAAGACTGCATAAACTTTAGGGATTTGGTGTTCACCTGGAGGCCTGTTTGAACAAGCTGCTGCTGTCTCTGCCCCTGGCTGTTATGGGTAGGTTACTGTTTGAGGGGAGGGGTAGGGGGTGATGGGCCAACTGCTATTCTGATTTTTCGGTATCCATCGTCCCATGTGATGATGGGGCCCCATTTGTCCAGCCAAGCCAGGCCTAGTATGGTAGATTCTGACATTTTTGGGGTTACTATAAATCGTATAAATTCATGATGTTTCCCCATCTCTAATTTAATCAGTTCAGTAATGTGGGTGGCAGGGACTCCCCCAATTAACGTTCCATCCACCTGGTGAAATTTAATTGGGTGCTTTAAGGGTGTTCTCCTGATCCCCAATTGTTCTACAACTTTAAGGCCGATTAGACATTTGGTGCAGCCAGTATCTATTATTGCTGGGTGTTCTGCTTTTTTCCCTGTTTCTGGGAGCACCAGTTTTACTTTAATTGAGAAGGGGGGGATGGGTGCACTCACCATCGGGTCTTCATCTCTGCTAGTCACGCCAGGAAGGGCTTCTTTTGCCAGAGGGTCCTCGCTTTCTTCCGTGGGGAGGGGAATTTCAACAGCTTTTCTGGCAAAGCGGCTGGTGTCTGGGGCCTGCTTTGGAGCCCTCCTGCCTTGAGCAGCTGTGGCGGGGCATTGTTGTGGAACTGGGGCAGGGGCCAGGCACACAGAAGCTCGATGTCCTCTTTGTCCGCACCAATAGCACTTAATTGCCCCCCCCCCAGTTGAGGGGGGGTGAAATTTGTAGTCTTTGAAATGGGCCTTCTAGATAACGCTCTGCGAGGTGCCTGCTCTGCTGGGATTTTGCTGACGGGGTGGATTTCTTTGTCAGTAGCAATGGACATGGTATACCAGTCATGGAGACACTCAGACAACCCCCGGATCCCACAGCCTTTTCTGACTTCTGCATCAATAGCTTCTTTAAAGTAGTGTAGGAGTATGCGGTCAGGCGAATGGCCCAGATTCCCTGTGACTTGTCTAAAATCCCATACAAAGTCTTTTATAGGTCAATTACCTTGCTTCATGATCTTTAGCGTGGCTTTGCTTTCATTTACGTGGTCTAAGTCATCAAATCAGGAACGGAGCAGTGTGATAAATCCATCGGCATCCTTGTTGTGCAGCTGGGCTATCCATTCAAAAGCTTCCCCCTCATTCATCCCATCTGAGATTGCCGACACTAAGTCCCGTTCTGATTCATATAGGTCCCCATACTGATCCACGTGAGCCCAGACCCTGCTGAGGAAGTAAGCTAGCTTGGCTGGCATTCCTTCAAAGGTTGCTCTGAAACGGGTTGGCATTAGCCTTGTGGGTGGAGGTGCTCCAGCCACGGGTGGTTAAGCTGGAAAACTTGCTGCTCAGGCTGCCAACAGGCTGCTGTAAAAATTGCTGGGCTGGAAAGGGGGGGTTTAGTCCCCCTGGCTGCTGGGGGATGGCCCTGGCTGCTGAGATGCCTGTTGTGCTAGTCCCCCCAGCTGCTGGATTAGCCCCCTCTGTGGTGCCAGGATCGTTGAGGCATAGGATCCCTGGAAGCTTGGAACAGATGGTGCAGAGTACCACCAGCACTGGACTCATCCCTGGCCTGGATAAAAACCCCATCTGGCCGGTAGGCTCTCCATAGGAGGTAGGCTGTGGCAGGCAGGCTGACGAGGGGCCCCAAGCTGGGGTTTTTGCATACCATATGCCGGCTGGGCCTGGTGTTTCCCTGCTGCCGGATGGCTGTGCTGCACCGATCCTCCCGTCATGCTTCTGGCTGGGTGGGGGGGGCTGTGCCCTATTAAACCCCCCTCCATTTCCCGGACTGGGGAAAGTGAATGTAAGTTGCGCTAGCCGCCATCTCACCTCAATGGATTGGGAAGACGGTGCTTAACTCCCCACTTCCATCTGCTCAAACCACTCAGGAAGTCCAGTTAAGGATTGGCCGCACCTTGGGTATGGCCAGTCCCAATCCCGGGAATCGCCAGATTCCACAGTAGTTCCCATTCTCCAGTCTTGCTCACGGGGTAACTTCAATTCCCCTCCTGGAGATGGATCAGACTGGCAACTCTTTCAGGACTCTGATGCCTTGGGCCGAGCCCCGAGCCGAAAGGCTTCCTCTGCAGCTCCATGGCCCGTCCCATTTCTTCAGCGGGGGAAAGCAAGGGGTTGGAAATTCCTTGAATGCCTGGTTCCCCAGTGGCCCCTTCTCCACTCCTTTCTCCTTCATCTTCACTGAGTCTTCGCACCACCCAGGGTTTAGGTAGATGCTGGGGCTCAGTACCCCCGACAGCCCCCTTATGGGGTGCCATTAGACAAAAGGGAGATTCAGGATAATGTCAGCATTCCAGAAAAACCCCAACTCCAAGTAAAGATGCAGAAGGAATCCAACTAGTGTCTTAAACTTGAAAAGAGCTGATTTAACAAACTCAGAGACAGTCCTAACTCAAGAAGCATGGGAAACTCTGAAAAATGTGATCATAAAAGCCCAGTCCAGCACAATACCACTGAAAAAGAAAGAAGTTCAAGAAGCATGGCTGCACAAATATCTCTCTGACAAACTGAAAGACAAAAAGGACAAGTACAAAAATGGAAAGAAGACACTTAACTCTTCTGATTATTAGCAGATAGGCAGAACGTGCAAAGTTCTATTCTATTCTATTCTATTCTATTCTATTCTATTCTATTCTATTCTATTCTATTCTATTCTATTCTATTCTATTCTATTCTATTCAAGCAAAGGCTGAGAATGAACAAAGATTTGCAACAAAAGTCAAAGATAAAAAAGCAGATGTTATCTCAGAACCATTGTACCATATCTTTCAAAAATCCTGGAGCACCAGGGAGGTACCTGAGGATTGGAAAAGGGCTGATGTGGTTCCCATCTTCAAGAAAGGGGAAAACTACAGACCAATCAGTCTAACATGGGACAGCCTGAAAAAGATAATCAAGAAATAGCTCTGTGAACAACTAGAAGCAAATAAATTTATAACTGGTAGCCAGCATGGGTTTGTTAAAAACATTTCATGCCAAACCAATCTTATTTCATTCTCTGATAGTGACTGAATTAGTAGACCAGCGTAGGGCATTCATCAAAGTAGACCACAACCTACTTCTTGGTAAGCTAGAAAATTGTGGAATAGACAACATCACCACCAGATGATTTGTAGCTGGCTGACAAACCATACTCAATAAGCAGTCCTTAATGGTACTACATCCACATGGAGAGAATTAAGTAGTGGGGTACCACAAGGCTCTGTCTTAGGCCCAGTACTCTTCAATATTTTCATAAATGACTTTGATGAGGGAATAGAAGGGGAACTCATCAAATTTGCAGATGACACCAAACTGACAGGAATAGCCAACACCCTATAAGACAAATTCAGGATCCAAAAAGATCTTGACAAACTTGAACAATGGGCCCTATCCAACAAAATGAATTTTAATGTGGAGAAAAGCAAAGTTTTACATTTAGGCAGGGAAAAAAAATCAAAGGTATAAATACAGATTAGGTGAGACTTGGCTCAAAAATAGTAACTGTGAGAGGGACCTTGGAGTCGTAGTGGAGGATCACTTGAACATGAGCCAGCAGTGCGCAGAAGCAGCCAAAAAGGCTTATTTATTTATTTATTTATTTATTTATTTATTTATTTATTTATTTATTTATTTATTTATTTATTTATTTTAATTAGATTTATATGCCGCCCTATCTCCATAGGACTCAGGGCGGCTCACAACAATTAAGATATACAATCTCAATCCAAGTTAGAAACATGTTAAAATACATATTCAATGCATATTAAAATACATTAAAAATCAAAACCCCATCAGTCCAGGCTGGGCAATTTAAACAGCCATGTTTTTAGTTCATGGCGGAAAGTGCGAAGGTGAGGGGCCAACCAGAGCCTCCGGGGGAGTTGATTCCAAAGGGTGGGTGTGACCACAGAGAAAGCTCTACCTCTGGGGGTCGCCAGCCAACATTGTCTAGCTGACAGCACCCTGAGTAAGCCCTCCCTGTGAGAATGCACCGGATGATGGGGAGCTGTTGCTGGTTGCAGATGGTCTGACAGGTATCCTAGGCCTAAGCCATGTAGGGCTTTATAGGTCATCACCAGCACCTTGAATCTCACCCGGAGGGCAACTGGCAGCCAATGCAAGTCGCACAGGAGAGATGTAACATGGGCGTATCGGGATCCTCCCATCACAACCCACGCGGCCGCATTCTGCACCAGCTGAAGCCTCCAAGTGGTCTTCAAGGGCAGCCCCAAGTAGAGAGCATTGCAGTAGTCAATATGGGAGGTGACTAGCACATGAGTAACTGTGCATAGGGCATCCCGGTCCAAATAGGGGCGCAACTGGCGCACCAGGCGAACCTGGGCAAATGTCCCCCTGATCACGGTTGTTATATGATCTTCTAAGCTCAGCTGTGAGTCCAGAAGGACACCCAAGTTGCGTGCCTTTTCTACAGGGGGTAACACCTCGCCCCCTATAGCGAAAGATGAACCTCTTGATCAGACCGAGATGCCAGTACCCACAGCCACTCAGTCTTGGCAGAGATGAGCCGAAACCTGTTCCTCCCCATCCAGACCCGTACCGCTTCCAGGCACCAGGACATCACGTCGAGGGCATCACTGGGCTGGTTCGGGGTGGATATAAAAGGTTGGGTATCATCAGCATACTGATGATACCTCACCCCAAAACCATGGATGATCTCTCCCAGCAGCTTCATATAAACATTGAACAGAAGAGGTGAGAGGACCAACCCCTGGGGCACCCCACAAGTGAGGGGCCTCATGGCCAACCTCTGCCCCCCCACCAACACCACTTGCGTATGACCCGAGAAGTAAGAGGAGAACCACTGTAAAACAGTGCCTCCCACACCTAACCCTCAAGGCGTCACAGCAGGATACCATGGTTGATGATATCAAAAGCCGCCGAAAGATCTAATAGGATCAGAACAGAGGAATAACCCCTGTCCCCAGTTCTCCAGAGATCATCCACCAGCGCGACCAATGCTGTCTCCATGCTGTATCCGGGCCTGAAACCCAATTGGCATGGATCTAGGTACTCCGCTTCATCCAGGGCCACCGGGAGCTGATGTGCCACCACGCTCTCAACAACCTTTGCAAGAAAGCGAAGGTTGGAGACCGGACGGAAGTTGCTCAAAGTAGCTGGATCCAAGGCAGGTTTCTTGAGGAGGGGCCTAACCACCACCTCCTTCAAGGTGGCAGGAAAACTTCCCTCACCCAAGGAAGCAGTTATCACTGCCTGTATCCAGTCACGTGTCACCTCCCTAGCTGAATAAACCAGCCAGGAGGGACACGGGTCCAATACACACGTGGTCGCACTCAGCTTCCTTATACAATCCTTGGTTGTATAAACAAAGGCATAAAATCAAGATCATGTGAAGTATTAGTACTGCTTTATAAAACCCTACTAAGATCATACCTGGAATACAGCAACCAATTTTGGTCACCATACTACAAAAAATATGTTGAGACCTTGGAAAAGGTTCACAGAAGAACAACTAAGATGACCAAAGGCCTGGAGACTAAAACATATGAAGAACGGCTGCAGGATTTGGGTTTGGATAGTCTAAAGAAAAGAAGAATTAGGGGTGACATCATAGCAGTATTCCAGTATTTGAGAGGCTGCCACAAAGAAGAGGGGGTCAAATTATTCTACAAAGTGCCAAAGGGCAGGACAAGAAACAATGGTTGGAAACTAACGAAAGACAGAAGCAACCTGGAATTAAGGGGAAACTTCCTAACAGTGAGGACAATTAACCAGTGGACTAGCTTGCCTTCAGAAATTGTGGGCACTCCATCACTTGAGGTTTTTAAGAAGAGACTAAGGTAAGGTAAAGGCAAAAGTTCCCCTTGCACATATGTGCTAGTTGTTCCCGACTCTAGGGGGTATTTCAAAGCCAAAAAGCCAGCGCTGTCTGAAGACATCTCCGTGGTCATGTGGCTGGCATGACTAAATGCTAAAAGTGCACGGAACACTATTACCTTCCCACCAAAGGTGGTCCCTATTTTTCTACTTGCATTTTTTTACGTGCTTTTGAACTGTTAGGTTGGCAGAAGCTGGGACAAGTAACGGGAGTTCATCCCGTTATGCAGCACTAGTGATTCAAACTGCTGAACTGCTGACCTTTCGATCAACAAGCTCAGTGTCTTAACCACTAAGCCATCATGTCCCACAAGAAGATACTAGACAGCTAATTATCTGAAATAGTATAGGTTCTCCTGCTTCAGCAGGGGGCTGGACTAGAAGACCCCCAAGATCTCTTCCAGATTCTGTTCTGTTCTGTTCTGTTTGTTCTGTTCTGTTCTGTTCTGTTCTGTTCTGTTCTGGTCTGTCCTGTCCTGTCCTGTCCTGTCCTGTCCTGTCCTGTCCTATCCTATCCTATCCTAACCTATCCTATTCTATACTGCCTGTCCTCATCTGTGTGAGTTCAGCCACACAATTTTTTTTCAGCCTTGCTCATTATTCTATTACATTTTAATGGTGCTTACAGGTTGTTCAGGATTAATGAGGCAAGAGTTCCCAGTCATAACATTGTTTAAGAACATATTGCTAATGCTAAGTTTCATAATTTAATTGGGGTTAATCTTTCTTTTTTTAAAAAAAAGATGAGATGATTAATAGATATATTGTCCCTTAAACTATAAAAGCTGTCCTGTGTGTATTTTGACACCATGGTTCATAATGAACTAGAATCTTGTCTGCTACTTAAGTGGAGGGGTTAAGAAAGAATTTTTTCCCTTCATTTGGGCCATCAGGAGCAGAACCTCTGAGGCAAACTTGATGGATTGAAACTCACCTGAGGATTTGAAAGGAGGGGATCTTTTGCCCCTGAGCAAATACATAACTTTTAAGTAAGGAAGGAACAAGACGAAAGTTTAGACAATGACAGAATGTTTATGCAAACCAGAAATCAATGAATAAAAATGGATTATGTATGTTTATTTTAATCCAAAACTCCATGTGATCCTCCAATTAAAAACAAACACCCTGTTCCTTAATTGAGGAGCATCTTGCAGTAAGCCAAATCCCTAAGTATTTTATTTTCTTGGTTATTTGAATTTTTGTACTACATTCAAATTCTTTCTCTTGTTTCTTTGTAAGATTTTTGGTTAATAATTTGGATTTAATTTTGTTAATTTTAAGTCCTGCTACTTCGTCAAATTCTTCTATTTTTTAAATCAATTTTGGGCCTGATTCTAATGGTTCCTCCACTATAAACACCAGATCATCGGCAAAAGCCTGAAGCTTATATTCTTTTTTTATTTTTTTATTTTTTTTTATTTATTTTTTATTATTATTTTTCACAGAAGATCACAGAGAGATGTTAAACCGGCCTATAACAATGCTGGAACTAATGGAAGCCTGCAAAAAACAAAAGAACAATAAGACTCCAGGACTGGATGGAATTCCTACTGAATTCTATAAACTTTGTCAACAATCGATAGACCAAATACTGTTACAAGTTTTTAACGAAGCACTATTGATAACAGAAATTCCAAAATCCTGGACAGAAACTATTATTACATTAATACATAAAGAAGACTCAGATCCGATGCAAATTAAAAATTACAGACCAATTTCATTACTCAGCATGGACTATAAGCTATTCATGTCAATACTAGCTCAGAGACTCAAAGCAATAATACATAACTATATACACCCAGACCAAAACGGTTTCATACCTAAAAGACAAATCAAGAATAATTTGAGAATGATTATAAATATTCTGGAATACTATGATCAGAAGATAGATAGAGAAATGGCCATAATCTCCCTTGATGCCCAGAAGGCCTTCGACAATTTAAATTGGTCTTTTTTCTTAAAACAACTTGAACTAATGAACTGTAGAGAGAAATTTCATAACCTAATTAAAAAAAAATATTCCCAACAAACAGCAAAAATCTCAATAAATGGTGACATGACACAAATTTTTGATATTCAGAAAGGAGTATGACAAGGATGTCCCATGTCACCGCTAATATTTATAATAGCATTGGAGGTATTATTAAATGAAATAAGGAACAAGGAAGAAATCAAAGGACTCAAGATCCGGGGAGAGGAGTACAAATTGCTCGCCTTTGCAGATGACGTAATTTTCAACTTGGAAAACCCAAGACGATCTGGACCCAGACTGATGTCAATGATAGAACAATACGGGGAAGTCGCGGGCCTCAAAATAAACAACAACAACAAAAAAAAATAATGAGGAAAAATATGACCCAGACTCAGAGATTAGAATTAGAAGAAAAATTAGGAATCCAATTAGTAAAGAAGATAAAATACTTAGGTATTTGGCTGACGGCAAAAGCAACCACGATCAAAGAAGACAATTACATGAAATTACTAAAAGAAATTAAAAAAGACCTGGAAATCTGGAATAGGCTACAATTGTCATTGATGGGCAGAATCAGTTCAATTAAAATGAATATATTACCGAGAATACTATATCTATACCAGGTAATACCATTACATCCAGGAAGGGACTTCTTCAAAAATCTCAACAAAATTACAATGACCTACATATGGCAGGGAAAGAAGGCTAGAATTAAGATTAAAGCGCTACAAGACACACGAGACAGAGGAGGCCTCGCAGTACCAGACTGGGAGCTATATTATAAAGCAGCCGGATTGACCTGGATCAAAGAATGGATGAGATTAGATGACAAAAGAACTTTATATCTAGAAGGCTTTGATCTCACAGGAGGATGGCACGCATTCCTATGGGATGGACCAGACAAACAACACATGTACTTCCAAAGACACATAATTCGGGCCTCACTCTTCAAGATTTGGCAGGGAATCAAGAAAACTTATTATACTAAAATACCAAAATGGTGGTCCCCGATGGAGGCATTGATATTTCCAAATACTCTTGAAATAGGAAAGATGATGAGATACCAAGATTTACTGAATCATGAAGGAGAACTTACTCCAAGACATCAACTCCAAAATGGCGATATAAATATTGATTGGTGGCACTATACTCAAATATATTCAAGATACAATGCAGATAAAATCAAGTATGGAATTGCAAAAGATCTGAACGAACTGGACAGAATTTTATTAAGAGCGGACCAGAAAATGATTACTAAAACATATAACTACCTTTTGAGAGACAAATTAATAGAAGAAACAGTTAAACATAACATGACAATGTGGGCCAGGGACATAGGACATAATATTCAATTGGCAGATTGGGAGAAATTATGGAAGCAGAACATTAAAATGACAAGAGCCACATCTTACAAGGAGAACCTCATTAAAATGTTTTATAGATGGCACCTACCACCAGCCCGACTTGCCAAAATACATCCAAACACTCCGGCATTGTGTTGGAAATGTAAAACAAAAAAGGGGACATATTACCACACTTGGTGGAAATGTAGGAAAGCCCAACACTATTGGCAAGATATAAAAAATATTATTGAGGAACTAATGAATATTCAAATAGAAAATAGTCCAGAATTCTTTTTATTTGGCATGATAACGGCACAATATCTTAAGGAAACAAAATATCTTATCATACATATCTTGACAGCAGCAAGACTACTGTTCGCTCAAAACTGGAAATTAGACCAACTCCCATCCAAAGACAAAATCATCACAAAGATAACAGAATGTGCTGAAATGGACAGATTGACGCTGGAACTCCAGGAAAAGGAAGAAAGCGAATACTATCTTGTATGGCTCCAATGGTATCAATGGCTGGAAAGGAAAATCAGCAAAAATGTAGAGGACAGAAATTAGGGTAAAGACTTGCATAAGAAGATGAACTCATAAGAAATGTAAATTTGTAGTGTAAAGTTATAATATTGGAATTAGACATTTAATAATTACTCTTTATTAAAATATATAAGCTCAACGACATATATTCTGTTGATGACAAAAACGTATATGTAGAATGTTAGGTGGGTTTGTAGGTGGTGGGTTTTTTGTTTGTCTTTGTATTGTATTGTATTGTCTTTATATCTGTGTTTATATTTTAATAATAAAAAACTTAAAAAAAACTGAAGCTTATATTCTTCTTTCTTTATCTTTAACCCTTTTATTTCTTGATCCTCTCTAATTCTCTTCAGAAGCATTTCCTAAGTTAATATAAATAGAATTGGAGAGAGTGGGCATCCTTGTCTCACCCCTTTTGTTATATTGAATTTTTCTGTCGTATCTTCATTCATAATTACCCTCGCCGTTTGTTTTGTATAAATTTTTCCAATCATGTTTTGAAATTTAGTCCCAAGTTCCATAAATTTCAATTGATTTAACATAAATTTCCAGTTCAAATTATTAAATGCCTTTTGGGCATCAAGGAAAACCAGTGAAGCTTGTTTTCCAGATGTGTTTCATAAAACTCTAAGGTATTTATTATTGTTCTCATATTGTTTTTGATTTGTCGTCCTGGCAGGAAACTGTTTTGATCTGAATATATATGTTTGTTCAAGATTTTTTTTTTTACAGTTATGATTGATAACTATGACAAATTACTGCAGCAAATTAAAAAAGATTTAGATAATTGGAAAAATTACAAATCTCATTTTGGGAAGGATCGCTGCAATCAAAATGAATATTTTGCCCAAAATACTATTTCTCTTCCAAATTATACCAGTAAAATTAGAGAAAATTTTCTTTGAAATATTAAATAAAACAATTACCAAATTTATATGGCAAGGAAAAAGACTGAGAATTAGACCAAAAACATTGCAAGACACAAGAGATAAAGGAGGAGGAGCACTCCCAGAATGGGAAATATATTACCAAACATCTTGTATAACCTGGCTGAAAGAGTGGATGGAGTTAAGGGATAAAAGAACATTAGTGATTGAAGGGCATGATTTGCAAGCGGGATGGCATGCATTCCTTTGGGACAAAAAATATAAAACACATGGTTACTTTAGAAGACACAAATTTGTCTAAGGAATGCATTGCTACAAATTTGGATTAAGATAAAAAAACAACATTACACAAAAATGCTAATTTGGATCTCACCTACAGAAACATTAAAACACCCAAATTTAACTGAGTGGGACAAGATAATAAGATATAAAGATATATTAAAAGAACAAGGAAATCTGAAATCAAAACAGGAATTGGAACAAGATCTAAAGAAAGAAATTGATTGGTGGACATATATGCAAATTCGGTCGAAATTTAAAGAAGACACAAAATTAAATGTGGTACAGACTGAACAAAATAAATTAAATAAAATTATACAAGGGACAGAGGAGAAATTAATTAGTAGAATATATAAATTTTTGCTGTGATATAAAATGGAAGAAGAAATAGTTAAAGATACTGTTATGTATCTAATTTTGGTGGGAAATTAGAGCGGGAAAAATCTCAATACTCATTCGTTAAGACACTTCAAAAGTAGCTATATAAGGAGAGCTGTCAAACTGCAAAGTTGCTGGATTCTCACTGTGTATTAAAGAGTTGTTGTTCACTTCGACCTGTCTCCTGTCTCTCACTCGCCCGATCTAACACTGGCGACGAAGGTGGGATCGAGGCAGACAGGTTGTGCAAATAAAAGTGACAACTGAATCCAGCCAGGCAGGAAAATCTGCACAAGCCGAGCACAGCAGAGAAATGTCCACCTTCGCATCGCCAGTGCCATTCAATCCCATGAAAGAGAAATGGGGATCTTACATGACATGGTTTGAATGCTTCCTTGAAGCAAATGACCTCCAAGGGCAATCGAAGAGCCCTCTTTTTGAGCCACTGCTGCCCTGAAGTGTTTGACACAGCTGAATCGCTGTCAGAGCCAACACCAATGCAGTCTGTACCATGGCAGGTCCTGCAGACCACGTTGAGGGTGCACTATGCCCCTGTGCTGTCCAAATTTGTTGAGTGCTATGAATTTACTCTAGAGGGACGGCGAGTCGACAAATACACACATGGCAGTGTTACACAAGGCCTCCAGGCGTTGCGAGTACCGTGATCTAGATGATGCTCTCCTAGAGCAACTAATCTGCGGGGTCTGGGACATTCGCCTCCAGAGGCGACTGCTGGCCAAGACTGTCACTGCGTTTTTGTATTTACCAGATGAGCTCATATTTTTGGACTTTCAGACTTTCTGTAGCTTGCCAAGTTCTTATCAGTAACTGATACTATGCATGTCCACATTCCTTTCTTTCTACTTCACACTTTTCTTTGTTCTCTTGCCAAGAGGTCCGGCCGCAGAGAGGTGGCCGGCAGGAATGTTGCCAAAATGTAATTATTTAGATTAGTGAGATGTTTTATTTTCTTTATAACAAATAAATGAGTTTTTTCTTAGAAAAAATATCTTTGGGGTATATTTTCTTGCAAAAGTATGCTTCAAGGGAAAAGTCTCGATCCACGTCTCTAAATCAAGGTGCGATTACCCAAAAAGCAGAATGGGATTAATTAGCGCCCTGACAAAGACAAACCTCACCCTTCATATTGCTCTAGATGAAGCCAGAGCACATGAATCATCTAATAAGGTAGCAGAATCCCTGCAGCGACTGGCGCCACCCCAGGTGGCACAAAAGTCTATCCCTATCCACAGGGAATCAGCCCTGACTGATAGTGATGAAGAAGACGATGAGCACATCTTCAAAACTGACAGCAAGAAGAGGGATGATGATGGCCGGAAAGAGTGTAATGCTAGTTGTGGGAGATTCCATCAGAGACAGACTTGCCATTTCAAAGATGCCATTTGCCGGCATTGTGACAAAAAGGGACATTTGGCGCGGGTGTGCAGAGCGAGTCAACTGTCCAATCACAAACAGAGAGCATTCGCCAATCAAGCCGGTCAGCCGTGACTTCATAAGAAGGACGGAAACGTCCAACAAAAATGAGGTGCCTATTCCAAGACCCTCGAGACATTCCAGGCCCACATCGGCCAAGCTCCCCAGAAAAAAAGTTGCATGTAACCATCGACATTGAGGGATCACCATGCCAAATGGAAATAGACACTGGCTCATCTATTACCATCATGTCCTGGGCCGAGCTAAAAGTGGCAATTCTGGACATCAAGAAACATCAGCTAAAACATCAGTGTCTAAGGCTGAACAACTACCAGGGATATCACATTCCCGTTGAAGGCTGTGGGACGTTCCAGGTGAAATTTGGCCATTTCAATGAGTGGCTGCCAATCACCGTGGTCAGCATATGTCTACCAAGCCTCTTAGGACTCGACTGGTTCAAAGCCCTGGGCATGGGGGTCCACTCTACCACTGGCGGCCTGACGAATGACCTGCTCTGCGAATTCCAGGACATTTTTGATGACTGCCTTGGCAAGTATGTGAGGACTCCTATTTCTTTTAACCTGGACCCTAATATAGCCCCCATTAGAATGAAGGCAAGGAGAATGCCATTCGTGCTCAAGCCTAAAATAGACCAGGAGCTGGATAAACTCATACATCAGGGCATACTAGTACCGGTCAACCATTCAAAATGGGAGACCCCGATAGTCACCCCTCTTAAATCTGATGGGTCAGTGCACATCTGTGCAGACTATAAGTCTACCCTAAACAAAGCCCTCCAGCAAAGGGGAGGGCTGTCCCCATTGTGCAGTACCTGCTTCATTCCTTGGGCATCGGCAAGGTTGTCACTAAACTCAACCTTGCACAGGTGTACCAGCAACTGCCAGTAAATGAACTACCGTGGAAGCACAGACTATAGTAACACATAGAGGTGCCTTCAAGTGCACCAGACTACAATTTGGGGTTAGCGTTGCCCCTGGACCAATGGTGGGATTCAGCCAGTTCATATCACTTCGGGAGAACCGGTTGTTAACTTTCGGAGCAGTTTGGTGAACTGATTGTTGGAAGAAATCATTAGGGCAGAGAACCGGTTGTTAAATTATTTGAACCCCACCACTGCCCTGGACTGTTTCAAAGTGTCATGGAATGCCTGCTGCAAGGACTGCCAGGGGTTGTGCCCTATTTCGATGATGTCTTAGTTACCACAGCAGATGAGCAACAGCTGCGGGATCGCTTGAGGGGAGTGCTAACTATATTCAGGAACATGGGGCTACAAGTTAAAAGGGACAAATGCTAGATTGCTGTACCCACAGTTGAATTTCTAGGGTACAAGATCGATGGGGCTGGTATCCACCCCACCGAGAGCAAAGTCCGGGCCATTCGCAATGCACCCCAATGACCCAGGTGGAACTGCAGGCATTCCTGGGACTTTTAAACTTTTATTCTATCTTTTTAAAAAACAAAGCCACAGTGGCCGAACCACTCCACAAACTATTGGCTAAAAAACCTCTATGGGTTTGGGGTAGGGCAGAAGCCGTGGCATTTGCAGCTGTCAAAAGACTTCTCTCAGCATACAGCCTCCTAATCCAACACAATGAACTGCTTCCCCTTATCCTTGTCTGCAATGCCTCCCCCTTTGGCATTGGGGCTGTTTTGAGTCACAGACTGCCAAGTAGATAAGAAGCCCCCATCACCTATTTCTCCCGTACCCTGTCCAGCGCTGAGAGAAATTACAGCCAGCTGGACAGGGAGGCCCTGGCAGCTGTCACCGGGGTAAAAAAGTTTCATGAGTATCTGTTTGGAAGGACTTTTGAACTCATTACTGGTCACGAATCCCTGCTGGGACTTTTGGCTGGGGATCGCCCCACCCTGGCAGCCATGTCCCCCCATCTGATTAGGTGGGCTATTTTTCTGGCTGCCTACTCATATCGACTCATCCATTGACCAGGTTGGTCAATGGGCATGCCAATGCCCTCAGCAGGTGCCCGCTGTCAGATTTGCTGGAGGATCCGACTCCAGGTATCCCTGTTCTGCTTATTGACTCTATGGACTCTGGCCCTATCACTTTTGCTGAAGTTGCAAGGGCCTCTGCTAAAGACTCTGTGTTGCAAACTGTTATTGGCTGGGTGTAGAGGGGATGGCCGAATGGCCCTGTTGGTGGGGAATTTAAACTGTTTGTCTATAAACAACATGAGCTGTCTACTCAAGAGGGTTGCTTGCTATGGGGTGACCAGGTGGTGATTCCATCGTGTCTAAGGGAGCAAGTACTGGCCACATATCATATTGGTCACCTGGAAATTGTGAGGATGAAGGGATTGGCAAGGAGCTATGTGTGGTGGCCTAATATGGATGGTTGCTTTGCTGAATGGGTGGCCAAGTGTACTCCCTGTCAAGAGTCTCACCCCGCTCCCCCGACGGCCCAGTCCAAAGAGTGGGAAAGGCCCCAGGGACCATGGTCCTGCATTCATATTGATTTTGTGGGCCCATTCCATGGTCAAACCTTTCTGATCATGGTGGACACTTATTCTAAGTGGCTGGAGATCATTCTAATGCACTCCACCACTGTGGAGGCTGTAATTAAAGTGCTCCGGAAACTATTTGCCACGCATGGGCTCCCTGACACCCTGGTGTCAGATAATGGACCTCAACTTATGGCTATTCAATTTGAAGGGTACCTAGCTGAGATAGGGATCTGTCACACACTTACAGCACCTTTTCATCCGGCCAGTAATGGTCAAGCTGAAAGGCTTGTTAGATCGGCCAAAGAGGCATTGGCCAGACTTGGACTGGGAGACTGGCAAGCTAGGATTGATACTTTTCTAGCAGCCCAGCATGTTACCCCATGCATGGCAATGGGACAAAGTCCAGCAGAGCTCTTAATGGGCCAGAGACTCCATTGCACCCTAGATAGGCTACACCCCAATTACTCCCCTGAGGGATACATGGAAGCCAAAAGTAAGACTAGAAGTTTTTCTACTGGGTCCACTGTCTTTGTAAGAAATTATGCGGACGGTCCCCTCTGGGTGGCTGGGCAGATCACTGACATTACCGGGCCCAGGTCATTGTAGAAGTCAGTAATGGAAGGGTATGGCGAAGACATATTGACAAGTTAAGGAAGCATCTGGGCCAAACAATGCCCGACGAGCCAGAATGCTGATGGAACCTGATAGGTTCCAGATGGAGCTTGGGCCATTTCCTGAGGCTCTGGCACACGCCTCGACTGGAGACCTAGTGGCCGCCTGGGATAGGTCGGCCACTGGAGCTCTGGATCGGGTCGTGCCTTTGCGGCCTCTGACCAGCGCCAATCTCACCTGGCTCCCTGGTTCACTGAGGAGCTGAGGGAGATGAAGCACCAGAAAAGATGCCTAGAGAGTAGTTGGAGGGCCAGCCTTTCCGAATCTGACTGGACACTGGTAAGATCTCATATTACGAATTACCTAGTGGTGATAAAAGCAGCAAAATGTAATTATTTTGCTGCTCTTATTGCGTCATCAGATAATCACCCGGCCACCCTGTTTAGGGTGACCCACTCCTTACTCCACCAGGGAGCGCGGGAGGACCCCTTGGAGGGTAGAGCCGAGGATTTTGTACAGTATCTGCATGACAAAATCACTCAGATTCGAGAGGATCTGGACTCTGACTGGGTAGGTTCAGGGGGGACGACTGGGGCAGGTCTTGAGAATGTTATCTGGGATGAGTTTGATCCTGTGACTCCTGATGATGTGGACAGGATTCTGGGTAGACTGAATGTGACCACATGTTTGTTGGACCCGTGTCCCTCCTGGTTAGTGCTGGCTTCCCGGGAGGTAATGCGAGGCTGGCTCCAGGGGATTATAAATGCTTCATTGGGTGAGGGTGATTTCCCCGCCACCTTGAAAGAGGCGGTGGTGAGGCCTCTCCTCAAGAAGCCTTCCCTGGACCTGGCAGTGTTGTCTAATTATCGTCCGGTCACCAACCTTCGCTTTGTGGCGAAGGTTGTTGAGAGTGTGGTTGCATGACAGCTCCCCCAGCACCTGGATGAAACGGCGTATCTGGATCCATTCCAGTCGGGCTTCAGGCCTGGGTACAGCACGGAAATGGCATTGGTCGCATTGGTGGATGATCTCTGGAGGGCTTGGGACAGGGGTTGCTCCTCTGTCCTGGTCCTATTAGATATCTCAGCAGCTTTTGATACCATCGACCATGGTATCATGCTGCACCGGTTGGAGGAGTTGGGGGTGGGAGGCACCGTGTTGCGGTGGTTCTCCTCCTTTCTCTCCGACTGGTCACAGTCTGTGTTGGCAGGGGGGCAGAGGTAGACCCCGAGGCGCCTCATATGTGGGGTGCCACAAGGGTCAGTCCTCTCACCCCTTCTGTTCAACATTTATGTAAAGCCGCTGGGTGAGATCATCCGTGGTTTCAGGGTGAAGTACCACCAGTACGCTGATGATACTCAGCTGTACATCTCCACCCCAGACCACTCCAACGATGCCCTTGAAGTGATGTCCTGGTGCCTGGAGGCCGTGCGGATCTGGATGGGAAGTAACAGGCTCAGGCTCAACCCGTCCAAGACTGAGTGGCTGTGGTTTCCGACATCCCAATATAGTCAGTTGACGCCATCGCTGACTATTGGGGGCGAATCGCTGGCCCTCACGGAGAGGGCTCACAACTTGGGTGTCCTCCTAGATTCATGGCTGTCTTAGAAGAACACTTGACGGCCGTGACCAGGAGGATTTTCCATCAGGTCTGCCTGATTCACCAGTTGCGTCCCTTTCTGGATCGGGACTCCTTAAACACAGTCACTCATGCCCTCGTCACTTCCCGCCTGGACTACTGTAACACTCTCTACATGGGGCTCTCCTTGAGGAGCACCCGGAGGCTCCAACTGGCACAGAGTGTGGCCGTGCAGGTGGTTATAGGAGCGACGTGGCGCTCCCATGTAACACCTCTCCTGCGCGAGCTGCACTGGCTCCCGGTGGTCTTCCGGATGTGCTTCAAGGTTTTGGTTACCCCCTTTAGAGCACTCCATGGCTTAGGGCCTGGTTATTTACGGGACCGCCTGCTGCCGCAAACGGCCTCCCACCGGCCGGTATGCTCTCACAGAGAGGGACTCTTCCGGGTGCTGTCAGCCAAACAATGTTGGCTGGCGGCCCCCAGGGGGAGAGCCTTCTGTGTGGGGGCACCTACTATCTGGAACAAGCTCCCCCCAGAGATACAGAGGATCCCGGATCTATGCACCTTCCACCGCGCTCTCAAGACCTTTTTATTTCACCAGGCTGGTCTGGCCTAACCTCTCCCATTCTCTTTTTAATGTAAATTTTAATGTAAATTTTAATTTGTTCTTAACCTGGGGTTTTAAATTTATCTTGGGCTAAATTGATTTAATTCGATTTTACTTCTGCTCTTAAATTTTTGTATTCTATGTGTTTTATCTTGTGCCTGTTCACCGCCCTGAGTCCTTCAGGAGTAGGGCGGTATATAAATCAAATAAAATGAAAATGAAAAGAATGCAAAATAGACTAACCAGTCCTTGACTCACCGGTCATTCATCCAACAGTTAACTCAAGCCCAAAGTGGCCGGAAGACTTACCTGATGACTTCGGTGTCCAGCGCCACCTCCTCAAGAAGCCAGGCCCATCCAAAGTGGGCGATGCCCATCAAGAAATCTAGGAGGTTCCATTGGCTGGGCTGGGAGAGACAAAAGGTCCCTCTGACCAGCCCAAATCCCTGCCTCAGACTGAATTACACAGGTCAACTAGAATCAGGGAATGCCCTAGTCACCTGCACGATTATGTATGTAAATAGTTTGGTAAAATGCTTTCTGGGAGGGGAGGAGTGTTATGTATCTAATTTTGGTGAGAAATTAGAGCAGGAAAAATCTCAATGCTCATTGGTTAAAACACTTGGAAAGTAGCTATATAAGGAGAGCTGTCGAACTGCAAAGTTGCTGGATTCTCACTGTGTATTAAAGAGTTGTTGTTCACTTCGACCTGGCTCCTGGCTCCTCACTCGTCCGATCTAACAGATACAATGATTAAATGGGCAAAAAACTTTAACCACTCAATAGAATTGGAGAAGTGGGAAAAAATGTGACAAATAAATACAAAATTAACAATGTCCACGGCATACAAGGAAAACCAGTTGAAGATGTTTCATAGATGGCATCTACCTCCGGCTAGACTTGTGAAGATGTTTCCAAGTAAATCTCCAGTATGTTGGAAATGTAACAAGAGCTATGGAACATATTACCATCTTTGTTGGACATGTCCAGCTGCAAAGAAGTTTTGGGCTAAGATTAAAAAATGGTTAGAGAAAATAATAGAACAACCTATGAGCAGAAAACCAGATAGATTTTTATTAGAGATATTTACTGAAAAATACACTAAGGAAATAAAATATTTGATTTTACATATTATAACAGCTTCACGTATAGTATACACACAAAATTGGAAAAAAGAAAATATACCAACAGAAGAAGAGTTGATAAAAAAAATCTTAGAATGTGCTGAGATGGATAAATTAACAAAAGAGTTTAAAGAAAAGGAGGATACGGAATATTATATAATCTGGCACAAATGGTATAAGTGGCTGGAGAATAGGAATAATGAAGAAGAAAAATAGGGGTGAAATGTAAAAAAAGGAAAGAATGAATATGTCAATATATAGAAAATATAAAATTAATATGAGTGTTAAGAAATACACTGTAATTAAAAGAGAAGGGGCAAGAAGAAACTCTAATAATATAAAGGAAAAGGGGGAAATGTGAATATTAGAAGATCATCACAAAATAGCTGTTAAAAGAGTATATATATAAATGTTGTATGTCTTGTAATGTCATTTTATGTTATAATAATAAAAAATATTTAAAAAAAAAAAAAAAACCAAACAAACACCCTGTTATTTGCATACAGGCTCGGATAATCCTCAATTTATGTCTGTTCATTTAGCAAACTTTTGAAGTTATAAAGGATCCTTCCCAAAAAGTTATTTACAACCTGAGTCTGATGGCCAGCCCTCTATGTTCACATGACCACATTTTGGGTGCTTAACAACCAGCTTGCATTTACAGCTTTTGATAGCATCCCATATTCAAAAATCATGTTTTTGTGGAAAACTGGCATTTAAGATGTCTTACTCTCAAGTCATGTTTCCATCAAATTCTACGATCTGAAATATGTATTACCTAATTCTTGCTTGTGCTGAGCTTCCCAACTACCCTAGTTTTGCTACTGAGGGCTGTGATTACAGAAATAAGGTCTAATTTATAGATAGAAATAAAAATGCTGCTTATTTTTGTGGATCTTAAAACCTTCCAAGTTGCACTGTAGCAATTATTATCTAGGAAGGCCAATGAACCTATTAACATGTAGGTCTCAGAGTATGTGTGTGTCATTTGTTCTCCAAATCCTTCTGAGGACCACAAATAAAGTGTTTTAGCTAAAAAAAATATTCCACTCCTAAATTGTGCAACTATTTTCAAGGTATCTCAGTGTTTTATGTGTTATCTGTTTGTGTTATGTACCCTCTGAGGAGAAAAAAACATCTTACCTGAATGATTCCCCTTTCCCCACCTTGAGCTGACAATGATTCTGATAGACAATCCAGCTGGTATGAAAAAGCCTTGTTTTCCTTCTTGCAGATTAAAGTTTGTACCCAGTTCAGTCAGTCTAAAAAAACAAGTGAGAATGCCAGTAGCCAGCCAATTTGGCAGCTTCTGTCAAGCTTGTCAGTTGCCAAGACAATTTCTGAAATCATACACCTAAAATGCCCAGCTTTTTGTATTCCCCTAGGGCTGCTAACAATGAAATTCTACTGTTACTATTGAGGATGACAAAGATCTTAAGAAGAGGTCTCTCAGTTTGACATCAGCTAGTAAATCAGTGACATGAGATGAAAAGGGGGAAAGGGCACATAGATACATGTTAGAAGCTTTTGTTACAGGCAGCACTTCGTTCAGCGATGGCTTCTTTCCACCATAGATTGTTGAATAAATTACAATTGGCTTGGTTCCCTGAATAGTTAACAATGCTTGAGTTTACCATGGTTTCTAGTCTGGCAAATAAAAATGCCTACTTCTACAATAAGCCGAGTCCCAACCAAACTGATCACAATATCGCTTAGGGCAATATTGATTTTGTGATCTATCCAATATTGAATTGTACCCTTCAGGATTGAGGCAGGTTATAAGCAGGGGTGAAATTCAAAATTTTTCCCTATCGGTTCTGTGAGCGTGGCTTGGTGGGCTTGGCTTGGTGGTCATCATCATCATCATCATCATCATCATCATCATCATCATCATCATCATCATCATCATCATCATCATAATTTTATTTCTATACCGCCCTTCTCCCGAAGGACTCAGGGCGGTGTACAGCCAATTTAAAAACACAAGACACAACAATGATTAAAATTTAAAATAATAATTAAATAGATTTGGCCAGTTTAAAACCCCAAAAATTTAAAATACCCCAATTTAAAATTATTATGTTGATAGCCCGGCCTGGCGGAACAACAGGATCTTCAGTGCGCAGCGAAACACCCGGAGGTCAGAGATCTTATGTATTTCCGGGGGCAGTTCATTCCACAGGGCTGGGGCTCCCACAGAGAAGGCCCTCCCCCTGGGTGTCGCCAGCCGACATAACTTGGCTGATGGCACCCTGAGGAGACCCTCTCTGTGGGAGCGGACTGGTTGGTGGGAGGCTATTGGTGGCAGAAGACGGTCTCGAAGGTACCCGGGTCCTATGCCATGGAGCGCTTTAAAGGTGGTAACCAACACCTTGAATTGCACCCGGAAGACCACTGGGAGCCAGTGCAGCGCGGGCAGGAGGGGTGTCACACGGGCATAACAGATTGCGCCCATAACCACCCGCGCAGCCGCATTCTGGACCAGTTGGAGCCTCCGAGTGCTCTTCAAGGGGAGCCCCATGTAGAGAGCATTACAATAGTTCAGCCGGGAGGTGACAAGGGCATGAGTGACCGTGCGCAAGGCGTCCCGGTCCAGAAAGGGCTGCAACTGGCGGCCATCATATGCTCTTCTAAAGACAGCCGTGCATCCAGGAGGACACCCAGATTGCGAGCCCTCTCTGTGGGGGGCAGAGATTCACCCCCAATAGTCAGCGATGGCACCTGCTGACTATATCGGGACGCCGACAGCCACAGCCACTCGGTCTTGGATGGGTTGAGTCTGAGCCTGTTCTTCCCCATCCAGACCCGCACGGCCTCCAGGCAGCGAGACATCACATCAAGGGCATCATTGGGGTGGTCTGGGGTGGAGATGTACAGCTGAGTATCATCAGCGTACAGATGACACTTCACCCCAAAACCACAGATGATCTCACCCAGCGGCTTCACATAAATGTTGAACAGAAGAGGCAAGAGGACCGACCCTTGTGGCACTCCCCATATGAGACGCCTCGAGGTCGACCTCTGCCCCCCTGCCAACACAAACTGCGAGCGGTCAGAAAGGAAGGAGGAGAACCACCGCAGAATGGTGCCCCCTATTCCTAACCCTCTCAACCGCTGTAGCATGATACCATGGTCGATGGTATCAAAAGCCGCTGAGAGATCTAATAGGACTAGGACAGAGGAGCAACCCCTGTCCCGAGCCCTCCAGAGATCATCCACCAATGCGACCAATGCCGTTTCTGTGCTGTGCCCCTGCCTGAAGCCCGACTGGTACGGGTCTAGATAGATAGCTTCATCCAGGTGCCCGGGCAGTTGTCGTGCCACCACACTCTCAACAACCTTCGCCACAAAACGAAGGTTGGAGACCGGACGGTAGTTAGCTAATTCAGCCGGGTCCAGGGAAGGCTTCTTGAGGAGGAGCCTCACCACCGCCTCTTTCAAGGCAGCGGGAAAGGCACCCTCACTCAGAGAAGCAGTTATAATCCCCTGGAGCCAGCCTCATGTAACCTCCCGGGAAGCCAGTACCAACCAGGAGGGACACGGGTCCAATAAACATGTGGCGGCACTAATCCTACCCAGAACCCTGTCCACATCCTTGGGAGCCACAGAATCAAACTCCTCCCAGGTAATATTCTCAAGACCTACCCTCGTCTCCTCCCCCGGACTCACCCAGTCGGAGTCCAAGCCTTCCGGAATCCGAGCGACTTTATCGTGCAGGAATTGCACAAAATCCTCAGCTCGACCCTGCAAGGGATCTTCCCGCACTCCCCCCCGAAGAAGGGAGTGGGTCACCCTAAACAGGGCGGCTGGGTGGTTCTCTGCAGATGCGATAAGAGCGGAAAAATGGTTAGATTTTGCCGCTTTTATCACCACTAGGTAGGTCTTGATATAAGACCTCACCTGTGTCCGGTTGGAATCAGAATGACTAGCCCTCCAAATGCTCTCTAGGCGTCTTTTCCTACGCTTCATCTCTCTCAGCTCCTCATGTGACTGGGTGGGCTTGGCTTGGTGATCATGTGACTGGGCAGGCATGGCTTGGTGGTCATGTGACTGGGCAGGCATGGCTTGGTGGTCATGTGACTGGGTGGATGGGTATGGCCAAGTCGACGTCACTTCTTTGCCTTAATGACCTACAAAAATAAGATATAACAATTATTTCGTGCATTTAATACTTAAGTAAGAATAAACGTTCAATTAGGTTCTTATTGGAACCTAATTGAAACCTTATTGATGAAAAATAGCATATATCTTATCAATAAATGTTTAAAAATTGTTTACTTGCTTTATTTCCTTTATGGAGTCATCTAAAACAAGTTGGAGGCGATGGTTTAAGCAGTGCCATATTATGATCTTTAGAAACTCTTTTGCCATTCTAGTGCTCACTCCAGATTTTCTCCCAAGCATAACGCTGGCATCATCAGAGCAAAATGCTATTAATTTTTTTTTAGGTAGTTCTGGGTAAACCCAACCTTACGTAAACTTTCCAAAACTGAAGAACATATTGTCTCTGCATCTTGTTTCTTCAATTCAACAAGCTCGACAAAAATTGTTGGTGGGTTCTCTGAATCCTCAACTTTTACAAAAACTATCACAACTGGTTTGAAGGACTGTTGAGGTTTCGTCAATGATCAAACATATTTTCAGATTCTGTTCAAAAATATTGAACAGAATAAATATTTTGGTTTTCATTTCATTTGCAATGCACTCAACTATTTTCATTGCAGTTGGCCTTGAATGCAATCCTATTCCCAGATCTACTCCATTTTCAGTTTGCAATTCTATCAGTTCTTCTATGCGTGAAAATGGTCTACATCTTTTTACCAGGCTGTAAACAGTTTTGAATATGTTACAAGTGGTGCTTAAAAGTTTTTCAGACATCTTATTGATTCCTTTTGTTATAGTATCCTGCTCCCCTTGTTTTATGTTCTCTCTGCAAATGGTATGAGCTTTTGATGTAAAATGTTCTTTCATTTTCTTCGTTAGAGACACTTGCTGTACTTCTCTATTTTTCCCAGATGCCTCAATCTTGAAATGCTTCCATCCTTTAGACACCTAAACACCATTCTCTATTGCAAAGTCATGTTTCGCACAGTACGTGCAACCTAATTTCTTGTTTGAAACTTCCAGTCCCTCATACTTCTCTTGGAAGTTTTTCAACTGTTGCACATTCCAGCAGTCAGGAAGTTTAATTTCAATTTCGGTTCAAATCCAAATTCCTCTAAATCTTTTCTATATCTAGATTGCAATTGAAGATACGGCCACCAATCTATGGTTATTCCCTGTTCCTTTAATTCTTGGTTAGTTTTTAATCTTCATCCATTGTCCAAAATTTCATTGTATTTTACCATTTTACCAATATCTAATGTGTAGGCGTAGATCATTAGATAAATTATTGACAGGCCCGGAAGAGAAATTATTATCTAAAATATATAATTATTTATTAAATTTTGATTTAGAAGAAGAAATTGTAAAGCAACCAATGATAGCATGGGCAAAAAATATTGGGCACAACATTGAGTTGGAAGAATGGGAAAAAATATGGGAGAAAAACTATACATTAACAAAATCCGCTGCATATAAAGAGAACCAGTATAAAATGTTCTATCGGTGGAACTTAGCCCCAACAAGACTCACAAAAATGTACCCCAATTTAAAATCTAATTGCTGGAAATACAATCAAGTACAAGGCACTTACTTCCATGTATGGTGCCTTCTGGGTAAAGTTAAAAAATTCTGGATTAAAATACAAAAATGGCTAAAAGAAATTACACACTATAAAATAGAATTTAAACCTGAACTGTTTCTTCTGGGGATTATTAAAGAAAATTATCCTAAAAGGATAAAATATTTAACTATTCATATAACAACAACAGCTAGAATTGTACTTGCACAAGCTTGGAAAATGTCCACTATTCCAACAGACTGTGCAATAATCCAGAAAATTTTTGAATGTGCAGAAATGGACAAACTTACTTTAGAATTAAATAATAAGGAAGACTCGGAATATTACTTAACTTGGGACAAGTGGTATCAATGGATAGAAATTAGAAATAAGGAATGTATAGAATAAAATATATATCCAGGGAGCCTGGATAGCTCAACAGACAGAGCTCTGTAATTTAACACCAGCTGTCTGCAATTAAAGTAAGATCGAATCCCGCCAGGCTCAAGGTTGACTCAGCCTTCCATCCTTTCTAAGGTAGGTAAATTTTGTGGGGGCAATAAGCTGACTTTGTATAAATATACAAAAGTATGAAGGCTATTGCTTAACGCATTGTAAGCCGCCCTGAGTCTCCGGAGAAGGGCAGCATATAAATCAAATTAAAAAAAAAAAGATATAAAATGTGATTAAATATGTCGATTAAGTAGGAATATGTGGGAATAGATGAAGAAAGTTAAGAATTAAGTGCTATCAGAAAGACGTTGAATTGTATAATTATTACGGATGTATTTTTGCTATAGAGGTATTTTAACTTGTATTTTTGGATTTTAAGTGTTAATAAAGGTTTTTCAAAAATTTTAAAAAAATAATTTCAATTTTGAACTTGGGTGACTCAATATTTTTTTTTTAAATTTATTTATTTATATGCCGCCCTTCTCTGGAGACTCAGGGCGGCTTACAGTGCGTTAAGCAATAGCCTTCATACTTTTGTATATTTATACAAAGTCAGCTTATTGCCCCCACAAACTGGGTCCTCAATTTACCTACCTTAGAAAGGATGGAAGGCTGAGTCAACCTTGAGCCTGGCAAGATTCGAACTTACTTTAATTGCAGACAGCTGAATGTTAATAACAGGCTATTAGTCTGCTGCGCCACCAGGCTCTTGACTTGTTGCTTTCTCCAAGTTCAAGCAGTGGAAGTGGTGGTGCTTGTGACAGTTTTTTGGATCATCTAAGGTCAATTCTGATGGTTGTTGTTGTTCCAGTTTTGGTTTCTTGGTGAAGAAACTGGCCAAACTCTGTTGCCTCTTCATCCTTCCTATTAAAGGCTACTACTGCAAAAGAAAAAAATTGTGCTTTGTAAACTGAGGACTAGTATTAACAGAAGGAATCTCTGTTTTCACCCAGCAATGTGCAGTCTTTTCGGGATGTGACTGGGGTCCAATATACAAGTAAGATATAGTTTTTCATCTAAGGAATTAGATCAAGAAGAATGAATTTCATAGGTACATTCACAGAGCAATACTGAATTCTTTTTCTGAAAATTTATTCCTCAGTTCAAGAGATAGTGGTGTCATGGTTAGAAACAATGGAAAAGCAACATATAGATTTAAAACCAGAAATATTTTGTTGGGTATTTTAAATGGAATACAATCATATTTAATTTTACACATGTTAACAGCTGCTAGAATTGTGTTTGCACAATAGTGGAAAAACAAAGAGATCTTCATCTGAATAAAAAAATGTTAGAATGTGCAAAAATGATGAAAATTAAGGAGAAGGCTTTGAATACTTTTTAATGTGAGATTTGCTTTATCAATAACTAACTAACAGTAACAGAAGTTAGAAATCTAAAAGTAAAAAAGAAAACACCAATTATATAAATTCACTAAAATGGATAAGCAATTTTTTTTTATTAGATTACATTGTAATACAATACAAAAAATATCGGTTTGACAGTGGTAATATATATACAGGTTAGCTACATTCTTTTATTATAGTATCTCCTAATTTACCCACTTATTTTACTATTTACACTATTTCTTATCCCTTCCTTATTCGATCTTCCATCCATTTATACCAAAGTCCCCACACCGTATAGTATTCCGATTCCTCTTTCTCATTGATCTCATATGTTAGTTTGCTCATCTCGGCACATTCTAGGATTTTCCAAATTATATGTTCTTCTGGTGGTGTTCCTTTTTCTTTCCAGTGCTGTGCATATGTTAATCTAGCTGCCGTAATGATATGTATAATTAAGTATCTCTTTTTTTTCTCGTACGTCCTCTTTAGTACTCCCAGGAGGAAGGTTTCGGGTGCCAAATCTATATTTTCCTCAATTACTTCTTGGATCCATTTTTGGATCTTTTTCCAATATTTCATCACCTCGGGGCACGTCCACCACATATGAAAGAAGGTACCCTGGTGGTGACCGCATTTCCAACAATGTGGGCTTATGTTTGGGTAGATTTTGGCTAGCCTTGTGGGGGCTAGGTGCCATCTATATAACATTTTATATTGATTTTCTTTAAACGCTCTTGTCAATTTATAGTTTCTATTCCAAATTATTTCCCAATCATCCAGATTTATACTATGCCCTATATTTTTTGCCCACGCAATCATTTGTTCTTTTACCATCTCTTCTGCTGTCATATTCTAATAGGTAATTATATTATTTAGCTAGTATTTTTTTCCCCGTGCCTATCAATAATTTATCAAATCTATTTGATCCCATCTCTATTCCGAATTCCTCCTTGTCTTTTTGGTGCCTGGATTTAATCTGCAAATACGGCCACCAGTCATTGTGGATACCCTATTCTCTCAATGATTCATTAATTTTAAGATTTCCTTAGCTGTCTAAAATGTCCTTGTACCTAAACATTTTATCAATTCCTAGCATGTTAGAGTATATCATGGCTTCCATTGTTGAAAGCCAGTTCGGGACCTTCATATATTGTTTTTGCCCAATTTCCTTCCAGGTTTGTATTAACGTGTCCCGTATCTTGTGTCTGTGAAAATATGTTTTTTTCTTCTTTTCCTTATCCCATAGATAGGCGTGCCAGCCTCTCTGTAGGTCATGCCCTTCTAGAGTTAAAATTCTTTTATTTTCTAGGGTAACCCATTCCCTTATCCACACTAAATTGGCCGCTTTATGATAAATTTCCCATGCTGGGAGTACAAAGCCACCCCTACTTCTATTGTCCTGTAGTGATCGAAATGAAATTCTAGGTATTTTCCCACCCCAAAGAAATTTCCTAGTGATTTTGTTCAATTCTGCAAAAAAATTTTTTATTGAGATTGACCAGCGTAGTATGAAATAGATATAATAACTTGGGCAGGGTATTCATCTTTATTGAGGCTATCTGACCTAAGAGTGATAGTTGCAATTTTATTTATTTATTTATTTATTTATTTATTTATTTATTTATTTATTTATTTATTTATTTATTTATTTATTTATTTATTTATTTATTTATTTATTGGTTCAATTTATATGCCGCCCTTCTCCGGAGACTCAGGGCGGCTTACAATGCGTTAAGCAATAGCCTTCATACTTTTGTATATACCTGCTTAGTAGAGCTTTTGCCCTCCTCCCCCCAAGCGGTGTTCTTTTTTATACAAAGTCAGCTTATTGCCCCCACAATCCAGGTCCTCATTTTACCTACCTCGAAAGGATGGAAGGCTGAGTCAATCTTAAGCCTGGTGAGATTTGAACTTGCAGTAATTGCAGGCAGCTGGTGTTAAGTTCCCCTATCTTTCTAAATCTTCTTTGATTTTTTTAATCAGGGGTATATAATTATCCTCTTTCAGGGCTGAGCATCTTGATGTTATCCAAATTCCTAAATATTTAATTTTTAAAATAATTTGTAAGTCCAATATCTTTTCTACTTCTTCCTTTTGCCTTTCTGTCAAATTCTTGACCAACATTTTAGTTTTGGCTTTGTTTAGTTTAAATCCGGACACCTCTCCATATCTGCCTAATTCCTCCAAGATTCTTTGGCCCGATTCCAATGGTTCCTCCACGATCAACACTACATTGTCGGCAAAGGCCTGCGTTTTATACTCCTCGTTCCTGATCTTCAAACCTTTTATTTCATTATTGTTTCTAATCCTGCTTAACAAAATTTCTAAGGCCATAATGAATAGTAATGGTGATAGAGAGCATCCTTGTTTTACCCCCTTTTTAATCTGAAATGTTTTAGTCATATCTCCATTTAATATTATATTCGCCCTTTGTTTGTTGTAGATTGTTTTTATCATTCTCTCAAAATTCGCTCCAAATTTCATTATTTTAATTTGTTCGATCATAAACTCCCAATTTAGATTGTCGAATGCTTTTTGGGTGTCTAGAAAAACTAAGGCCATTTGCTTTTCGGGCAAAGTAATATTCTAGAATATCTATGACTTATTCTTATATTATTCCTTATTTGTCTGCTGGGGAGGAAGCCATTCTGGTCTGTATGTATCATAACATTTAATATTCTTTTCATTCTTTCAGCCATTATGCTCATAAAAATTTTATAATCCGAATTTAAAAGGGAAATTGGTCTATAGTTTTTTATTTGTTTTGGGTTGGTACCTTCTTTTGGTAGCAGTGTGATATATGCTTCCCTCCACGAATCAGGTATTTTAGCATCCAATAATGCCTCGTTGCAGATCTCCAATAGTTTTGGTAATAATATTTCCTCCAATTTTTTGTATAGTTCTCCTGGGAGACCATCCAGACCTGGTGATTTATTATTCTTTAATTTTGAAATTGCCATCTTTAATTCCTCTTTGGTAACTTCTCTATTCAACACTTCCCTCTCCTCCACTCCTATCAATGCGGGTTCATCCTCTGAAAGATATTGCTCAATCCTTTCTCTTGGAACTTCTTCCTCTTTGTAGAGCTCTATATAGTATTCCCAAGCAATTTTAAGCTTATCTTCTTCTTTGTAGGTTTCCCTTCTTATCTTCCAACTGATGAATAATCCGTTTTTCATTTTCTTTCTTTAATTTGTAGGACAACCATCTGCCCGGTTTGTTGGCATTTTCAAATTAATATTGTTTAGATTGTTTTATTTTATAGGCCAATTCCTCCTGCGCTAGTATATTCAATTTATGTTTTAACATTGTCCAGTTCTCTTTTATCACCTTATCTCCTGGATTTTGCTGCAACTTCTTTTCCACTTTCCCCAGTTCTTCCTGGGGAAGAGCACCTTCCGTTTTTTTTTTTAATTCTTATGTGCGTTGTATGATATTGTTAACCCTCTTAAACATGCCTTCATTGTGTCCCATACATTTGTTCGGGATGTTTCTTGATTCTCATTTTCTTTAAAGAATAATTTTAATTCTCCCCTAGTTTTTTCTATGTATTCTTTATCTCTCAGGAGTTGTGTATTTAATCTCCATCTCCTCATCTTTTTTCTCTGTGAGACCCTCCACTTTATTTCTAGGGGGTTGTGGTCTGCTCATATATTTGGTGTGATTTCTGCGGAATCAATTTCGAGTCCCAGTTTTTTGCTAACCCACATCATATCTATTCTAGACATGATATTTGAGGGTTTGAATAGAAGGTATATTGTCTCTTATTTGGATGTAGGGTCCTCCAGATACTGTATCTATTAAGTTCAATTCCTCCGTTAGGGCAAAAAAAGTTTTGGGTAGCTTATCCCCTTCCCCTTTTTTTGTCTTTGCCGCTCCTATAATCTTTATCAGTGTCCGCTATCCCACTGAAATCACTCACTATGCAGATGTTGCTATATTCCATTTTACTTATTCGTTCATGGAGTTTTTTATAGTATTTTCCCTGATTTTTGTTTGGGGCGTATATGGCTACCAGTAGTACTAAAAAGTTTCCTCTTTTTATCTCAATCATTAATGTCCTTCCTTTAGAATCAACATATTTTTGTTCCGCGGCTATCCCTCCCTTAACATATATTACTACCCCCATCTTTTTTTCCCGCTAATGAAGTGAAGGTTTTCCCTAATTTATTGTATTCTAAATATCTTTTATCTTGCTTACGTATGTGGACTTCCTGAAGGCATATAATATCAATGTTTTGTTTGGCTAGTTTTGTGAATATTTGTTTTCTCTTTCTGCTCTCATTCAGTCCATTAACATTGATTGATATTAGTTTCCAATCTTCCTTTTGTAGTTTTCCTGGGTGACCTTAGTTTTTATTTGCTCGTGTGGCTCTTTGAGTTCTTGGTTTCTTTCCTTTTGTGTCCTTACTTTCTTTTTCTTCTGGTTCCTTCTTTTCCAGAGATCCTTCTTTAGATTCTCATTGATAGGGGATTTCCTCTTCTTGGGCTGCTGCTTCAGTTTCTTCCTTGCTGCTCTGTTCTTCCTTCATCCCTACCAATTGATCAAGGAAGTCTTGCATGGTTACTAGACTATCAATCTTGATTTTTTCCCCCTAGCCATGTAATTAACATGCCTTCCGGCAGTATCCATTTGAATAAAATATTTCTCTTATTTAATTGTATGGCTAGGAAGCAATAGTCCCTTCTTAGTTCCCTTACTCTCCTAGGAGAGAGTACTCTCCTTGCTTCAGCGTTGTCACTTCCTTCCCCTTGTAAATCATCAGCTCCTCCCTCATTACATTATACAGTATGTCTTTAACTTTCTTCCTAGCGAACCTGACGTGGACCTCCCTTGGCAACTTATTCCTTCTGGCATAGTTAGTCTGTACCTGGTAAACTTCATCCAGCTCCCCTCAGGATCTCCAAAACATGGTGAAAAATGGGGTTGGGGAGCAGAGATCACTCTCCTACCACCATGTCACCATGAATCGCCAACCGGAAGACGGATAAGCAAATATTACCAGTGATCATTAATCTGTAGGAAGTTACAGGGAGCATCATACACACACACACACACCCCCCAAAACTAGGAAAACACCAAAAGAATAAAAACAGTTTCCCCCCAAAAGACTGCAGATAAAACCAGTTTTTTCCCTAACCCCAAGAACAGGAAAGACAAAACCACTGGAATACAGAATCTCATAAAGCCACACAACTTGTCTCACACAATATAAAAGCAGCTGGACTTTACATAAAATGTCCCTTGTTGTGGCTTGCAACCTCTCAAAATCACACAATTTAAAAAAAAAACAATCATCACACAGTGATCAAAACATCAAAAGAAAAAGAAAAAAAACATGATCAAAACACCAAAAGAATGAAAACAGCTTTCCCCTATAAAAGCTATATTTTTAGATTTGTGCAGCTTTGTGAGATTTTGTGTGTTTCAGTAGTGAGTGTGAAACACTACAGAAACACACAAAATATCACAAAGCTGCACAAATTTAAAAATATAAAAGCAGCTAACATTTCTTAAATTTTATATGACTATTTCCTTAAAAAAAAAACCAATAAAATTTCCTTTAAAAAAATCCCCAATTAACTATTTTTTTAAAGAAAAAAAAGTGCCACTTACTTACCCAATTGAAGGCACAAGGCAGGCAGGCAGATTCAGTTGCTCGCCAATGAGATGGATGCAGGCTGCAGCTGTGGGATTGCAGGCGAAGCAAGGCAGGTGAGTCTATGACCAGTGGCTCGGGATTCAGTTCGTGAGTGAAGCAAAGTGAAGGTAAGCAAGCTGGAGCCAGGAGGGAAGGTGTGTTAGTTTAACTAGGCCCACCTCGGATGGAGCTGAGGCGACTTAGCCAGCCAGGCAAGACTGGGGATGTGGGGTGGCACACTAAGCCGCCCACAACCAATCGTGGCCAGTGTTGCAAATTATGCAAGGCTGGGGAGGTGGCAGTGGCATGCTAGGCTTCCTGCAACTGATCCCCGGCAGCTTCACAAACTATTCAAGGCCAGGGATGGGGGTGGGGGGGAGCAACATGCTAGGCCGCAACTGGCACTGCTTACCTTTGAGCAAGCGTCGGCGAGGTGACTGTGCAATGCACTGAGCAGAGGTTGGTGAGGTGACTGTGTGAGATGCTGAGCTGAGCGGGCATTGGCGAGGTGATTAGCTGGGCCGCATGGTGAAGGGAACATATATAGGATGGGGGTGGGTGGGTGGGGCAAGCGGCCGGAAGGAGTGAGCGAGCAGCCAGAAGAGGTGAGCGGCTGGCGGATGAGCAGGCAGGTGTGGGTGGAGCCAACCAGGTGTGGTTTTTACCAGTTTGGCAAACCAATTCAAATAGTCCCTACTGATTCACCCAAACTGGTCTGAACCAGTTGAATTCCACCCCTGGTTATAAGCATGAATACTTGATTACTTGAGTACTTGAAGAAGTAAACAAACCAGCTTCAAAGGTTTTGCTTATACTTATGTCATTGATCATTGCAAAGGGGAGGAATTCTTCCTCTAGCAGCTTGGTCAGAGCAGATGCTGATTAGTTCACTTCAGATTCCCTGGATATTGACACCACCTCCTGGGAAACCCTGCTGCCAGACATTTGAAGACAGAAGAACAACCATAGAACAAGAGAAGCGAGCACTCCGCAAAGCCAGAGCTACAAATGCTGCAACAATGGTGCCCACACATCTCTGCCCAACATGTGGCAGAACATTCTGTGCCCATATAGGCCTTACCAGTTACCTGCGGACACAGCGTGGACAACCCACAACCCATTAGATGTCAAGGTCCTCTTCAAACACGATGGACGAACATCATCATCATCAATCCAGATTCCCATAAGGGATGGAGTGCGTTCTGGAGAATACCACTAGCAATAGCATTTAGACTTATATGCTGCTTCATATTGCATTACAGCACTCTAGGCAATTTGCAGAGTCAGCGTATTGCCTCCAACAATCTGGGTCCTCCTTTTACTGACCTCAGAGGGATGGAAAGCTTGGTCAACTTTAAGCCAGTCAGGATCAAACTGCAAGCAGTGAGCAGAGTTAGCATGCAATACTGCATTCTAAACACTGCACTACCATGGCTCAAGAAACAAGAGATGACTCAGTTCAGATAGTTTGTGTGTGAGAAAGAGGGTAAATGCAGCTTCTCCCTAATTGTTCCCAGAATATATGCTTCATGTAGATGGTAGTTTGTTTTTATTTGGCAAGATTGTCTATAGGTGAGGAAGAATAAAGAAATCCTATTTAACAAAACATAACAATATTTAATGTTACAGCAATATTATACAGTCTTCCACAATAATCCTTTAGAAGTGGCAAAAAACAATGGGCATAGTTCTGTTTATAGAAGTTGCAGTATAACAATACTGGACTATAATGGGCAATAATGCTCAACATTTTTTTTTGAATATATATATTCAATCACTGCTTGGTGCAGTGCATATTTGATTTGTCTTCATATCCTAGAGATCCAGAGGATGAACATTAGCATATTCAGACTATTGCTCACTTTTAATTTTTTAACTCAATGTATCATTTGTTAAATTAATGTCCAAGCCATTTTTTTAAAATCTTCCAGATGCCTCCAGCTTTCAGGCAGTACTGAATGTTAACTACTGATAGCTTTAAAAAAATGAGAGGGGGTGTTTAACAAGGGAACAGCTTTTCTCCTATTTTAATGAAAAATCTTATAAGAAAGGTCAGTGAAGTATAAGAAATCAATCATTCATAAGGCATCTTAGATTCATGCTAAAATATTTATGAACAATAAACTCAGCCTGACAAGACAAAGTTCAGCTCAGAGGCCTCTTATGACAACATGACCAGGTTCTTTAAGAGTTAGTGTATAATTATCAGATTAATGGGGAACCAATGGAGATGTCTCCAATTTTATTGCAAAAGTCTGCAAACAACAAGGAAGTAACAGAACAAGAAGCTAAATCAAATAACTCTCCGATTTAATCCTCTCTAATGTACTTGACAGATTTAACTAGAAACAAGTAAATAATTATAATGTTCACTCCTCCCCTTCTCCACACACACAATATGACAACACTCCCACTAGGGTGCCTTCTTGCTGTGTCTTAATATTACAGAAACAGACTGAGAGGTTATCCAAGTGAAAAACATACTTAATTATAAGATTAATGGTTGATGATCTTTTTCTTTCTCTGTATCAATTAAAAGGGTTGGGGAAAAAGAGGTAATTGTTTCATACTACAACCTAAAGACCTAGTAGTTTAGTTGACTTCCTCATATGGGAAAAATAAGTGTGAATAAACCATGCATGGATAGAATAAGCCTGGCTGCATTCTTGGTGACTACGGGATGGGAAGTATGTATAGTGGAAATCCTGGGCTGATCACGGTTTTCCATCCAGTGGAAGAGTTTTGCATCTAGAGGTTGGTGTTATGGTTCTGAGTAAAGAACCCAATCGAATCAGGACTCTGAGGCTTCAATCAGGCTCAAAATACCTTTTATTGAGTACATAATATCAGCACATAGAAAGGTGAAGCTAGCTCTAAGTAATTCCCACGCTTTAGGGTAGTTAAAAGAATACAAACTTCCCACCCCACCTCAGGTGTCCTAGGTCATGTTAACCAATCAGTCTGGTAGCAGCTTCCCCCTCCATCTCAGCAGATGTTCGTTGCCATGACCTTGGTTCTCACACTGTACCTGGTCGATGTTTTCTCTAGCAGGTTAAGGCACCACATTACAATACCTTCTAACCCCACCATTCCCCCCAGAGTGGCAACTGAGAAATGAAATGAAAGTAAGCACGGCTTCGGGCGAAGTCATTTTGAAAGTCAACAGTTGGAATGTGTGAAGAGACATTGCTTCCCAGAGTCACATACAGTATGTGATCAATAGCACACTGACAATAAGGCTCATGCCTATTGATTAAAACAGATTCCATCGAGATTCTGGATGGGGTGCAAATTTTTTATGTGTTATATCTAGTAGTACTCAGCTGTATGAGATGCAAGCCAGAATGAATTTTGCCTAACATTTGTTCTTCCTTAGAAAAAATCATGGTAGATGCAGATAAAAATGGTATTCATTTAGAAGCTTTACAAGGCAGTTTGGAGATCTCTTCTATATTTTTATGTTTAAAAGCCTGATATGCTTATAATAGTTGCAGTCTGTGAAGAAAGTCACATAGTTATTCTAGGAAGCATGGGAAGAAGGAACCATATTCTTCATAAAATCAACAGCGATATAAGTATGCCAAGTAGGAGGAGTGGAATCTCAAGAATTGTGGAGTAGGACCTTCTAAAATAAAGGTGATGTCCCTCTCATTCACCTCTTCCTTGGTGCAATCTGGTGAATTTCTATAGAGTATTTATTTATTTAACAACAACAAAAAATAATTTATCATGCCAAGGACAATTCATACATTCAGAAAACTAAAGCGGGTTCTCATAAGCTTCTGGTTCTTATTTATTTATTTATTTATTGGTTCGATTTATATGCCGACTCAGGGAGGCTTACAATGTGTTAATCAATAGCCTTCATACTTTTGTATATACCTGCTTAGTAGGGCTTTCGGCCCCCCCAAGCGGTGTTCTTCTGCGAGAAGACCCATGTATTTGAAGAACACATGAATCATGTGTTTGTTTATTTCACCAATCAGGCAGGGTAGGTAAGGTAAGATCCATAGTAACAGAAATGTTTTGGAGAATAATTTATGGCCATCTCTTTTGCAGGGTTTTGGGTTCAGATATGTGGAGTTTCAATTATTGTGTTGCAGTACACTCAATTTGGTTGGGATTTTATGATTCTAGTTGGGTTTTAAATGTATTGCATTGTTTTTCTAGCTTTAGTTGACTTTTGTACACCACCAAGGAATGCATTGGGTGGCCATATAAATGTTATAAACTGTTAATCAATTTTATAAAACTATTATAGATATTATAAAATATATTCTCAGTTCTAGAAACTGGACTGAGTGACACTGTTGCAATCACAATTGTTAATGGGAGGTAGATAATATATTTCTTTAGAATTTAATGGCTGACATTACTGAAGTGCTTTTGAATGGAGCAGCAAGTTAATATGCAATGATGGATCACATCATTTGAACTTTCATGCACTTCTAATGTTTTTGTTCAAGCAGCAGAAAGAAAAAGATTTAACAATTAGCAACAGATATGTAGAACTGCTAATATATTTCACAATATTCTTGCTAAAGTTTAGTGGCAAAAATAATCTACCAGACTGATTGCTGGGTATCAATGTATCAATGAAAGATCTGGAACCCTAGAGGATTAATTCTAGGGGTCTTATTGCATTTGACACAAGAATGCCTGTTGAATGAAAATCAATTGGGATGTTTGGCTTTTGCTTTCTTCATTCTCTCTCCACCCTTGAAAAATAACAAGTTGTACCTTTTCACCCTGTATCAGAACATTTATTTTCAGGTGAATAAATAAATAGGCATACAATGTATCTCCTGCCTACTCATGCATAAAATTTCATTTGCAGAGTTGTTGCCTAGTCCAGCTTTTATACCATGACAAGGAAATTGTTGTTTGCTGAGGTCTTGATTGTTAGGATGCCCTGATTTAACATAGAGAATATTTATATGTTGCTATAGAACCTATATTATTTAAGATTATCTAATTTCAAAAGAAAAGAAATTTCAAGAGAAATAAATTGGGTGAGCAAAATTAATCTCAGCTTTTTATTTCCCATTGGTATTGAGGCTGATTGCTAGAGGAAGGAAGGAAGGAAGGGAAGGGGGAGGGAGGGAGGGCTTTTTAGCCCATTCTGCAATACAATGTTCTGTTTTTATAGCATTTTTAATAAGCTAAAATGCAAAGTAATCACAGTAAAAGAAAGCCCTAGGCTAATCTGGTCAATTAAAATAAAATCTGTGCAAAGTTGAGCTTAATATTTGGATGAGAAAACATTAGGAAATCCTGCAAGTATGGATGAACTGGAAAACTGAAAGAAGTCTGCAATAAAAAAGTAGCACATCATTTCTTAACAATTCTCTTGACAATTATGGAAATGAAGCTCAACAAGGTTGTGTACTTTAAGATGACAAAGAGATATGCTTAATTTCTCCTGTATTTTATAGACATTTGTTAATTTAGTCATTCAATCCAAAAACTAAAAAGAGGTGGTGGTCTGGATTAGAATGGGAAGAAAAATAGAACCAAAATTAAATGTAAAGAAAACCAAACTAACAAGAACAAGTAGAACAGTCACCCTTAGAACTAACAGTGAATATATCAAAGTGGTAGATAATTTCTTTCTTTTAGGATCAAACATCAACAGTAAAGGAAAAAAACCATCAAGAAATTTGCCACAGACTAACACTTGGTAGAGTAGCTGTGAAGACCTTGGAAAATATTTAAAAAGCTGGAAAAAAGTTAATGTTAGGCAAGGTGGAAGGAAAGAGAAGAAGACCATGACCAGCAGTAAGTTGGATGCACTCAGTTACAGTGGCAATGAGCATTCCGCTCGGAGTCATGAAAGAACAGACTAGGGACAGATCACCATAATAATAATAATAGCCTTTATTGTCACTGCACAACAGATGTACAATGACATTGGTGGAGCTCCCTTAGTGCACCCCCCCAACCCAATACAACTCACAGTGGAGACAGAAAATCCCTAACCCAATAAATGATATTAACAAACACCCAGTCCTATTACACCAGTGTGAATATGTTACACATTGTGCCAGCCCTGCAAGTCTATTGTACTACATAGTTATGATGTTATTTCACATTCAGGAGTCTGATGGCCCATGGATAAAAACTGTTCTTCAGCCTGTTTGTGAGGCTGGCCATGCTTCTGTATCTCCTTCTGAATGATAGGAGGATAAAAAAGTGGTGACCAGGGTGTGAGACGTCCCTGAGGATTTTCCTCTCTTCTAAGGCAGCGATCCCTAGCAATCTCATCTAGTGGTATCAGAAGACAGCCCATGATGTTTTGTGCTGTGCTCACTACCCTCTGTAATGTTTTTCTATCCATGGCTGTCAAATCGGCATGGAGAAAATCTGTCTTTTGTAATTGCTAGGATTTGAAAATGACTTGATGACATATAATCAACCAATCCTTAAAGTGGTGATTACTTCTGTCTGTTCTCCTGCAGTGTCATATTGCTGATGATGTTATCTATACTTTTCAGAAGCCATTTTTTAAAATTAATATGCAGATTTCCTGAAAAGGCTGATGCTTGCACCAAAATTATTTCAAAGGACACTTTTGAAGGCAAAAGTGATTTTTAAGAACAGGTCTGGGGAAATTAACCATTGCAATTATAGCAAGTCAACAATTAAAGGGAATCAGTTCTGCCTAGTGGTGCCTTATCACTTAAACTTTTTGTGAAAGCTGCAAGTAGAGACTCAGCACTTCTATGATAGGACAATTAATTCAATTGACTGAACTTCAAAAGTCATATTAAGTGGCAATGTTTGGGGTCATTAGTTTTAACAATGTCAGTGTGCTCTATTTCATTTACCATAATTAGTGTACTTATTATTTAGCATGCTTCACCTACAGATAATTCCCTTGGCTCTCAATAGGCAGAGAACAGAAATAAATGGTTTTCCCTTGCCATTTTGCTCAAGCAAGTATTTATAACAATGATGTGATCAATCTAAATGCAAAGGCAAGGGCTGGGATCAAGCTTGGAAGCTGAACAATCTTTTTTTTTAAAAAAAACATGTTTTATTTGCAGTTTTCTTTTCACAACATATATATTTTGTGGACAGTGTATGGATTGGGTCAAATCTTTTTTAAACGCTAACAACACTAACAATAATAATACAAATAAATATGTGTAATCCTAATCTTCCAACTTCAACAATACTATTCTTTCTTCATAATTCTTTATCATTTTTTCCCATTAATTCATTTAAACATAGATAACATTTCTTTGCACCATGTATTTGTTATCCCCTACTAAATTACTAATATTTAATATTTTAAGAATTACTCATTATTCCACCATAACTGCAATATTCAAAATGTGTAGGATTACTAATAAAGCCAAATATTAACAACATTTAATCAATCCCAGGAGTGTATCTCAAAATCCCCACGATTTCTAATCCTTAATATTTTAAATTCACAATATACTTTAACACACTATTAATGTTAATAATACAATTAAATTACCTAATCCTAAATTTCCCTCTACTAAGCTTAACTTATTTTTAGTTATAGTAAGTTGTATTATCTATTAATATACATACTACTATTTTCCCTATCTTCTCATTATCCATCATCTCTTAATCTTTTTAAAAATTCCATCATTTATTGACTTTTATCTCTCTCTCTTGGAATCTTATAACTCTTCTTAATATTTTTGTGCCTACTGAACATTCCCTTCTGGGTACCCTTTGTCTCTTTATGCTGTATTATTTGAACACCCATCAGCAAGACTTTCTTTGTTAAAAAAAAGTGATTTTTCTTTTTTTTTCCTCTAAGTCTTTCTTTTCTGAAGATATTTTTCTCTTTTCTCTCTGTTCTATTATAAGCTTTTAAGAAGTTATCTAATTGCTTCTCTTCTCTTCCCTTCTCTTCTTTATTTTTTGCTTCTTGCATCTCATTTTGATTTTACCCTTCCACTACTTCTTCTAATTTCTCATCTATTTCTTGAATATCGTGTTCTTCTTTTCCCCCCAGTTGTTGAGTGACTTCTACATTTATTTCAATGTCTTTAAACAATCCCCTTGTCTCCTTATTGTTCTTTATAGTTTCATGCACACTTTTTAGCATCAAGAATATTTCTTCATATGCGTCTATTATCCCCTGTAAATCCATTTTATAACAATTTAATAAAAATTACTCAGTATATTTCTATAGTTTCAATGTCTCAATATTTAAAAACTCCTGCTTAATAAAATTTCATCAATCCCATAATTATACCTCCGAAACCTCTAAATGTAATGATCTTAAAAATTATTTAGTAATTTACAGCCTTATAGTTTTCTAATTATATATCTTCCCAATTGTCCAAATTTTAAAGTCTTATTAACTTTCCTTCTTTTCTCTTTTCTTCTATCACCCTTTCTTCTTTTGTCTCATAGAATGTTGTGTTGAATAACATCAATAATCCAAATCCAAATTAATCCACTAGATCCCTCCAACATTTCAGATCCATAATCCAATAGCCAATTTTAATAAAGTTGAGTTATTTGCAAGTTACTTCCTTTTAGAAATCTTCAGAAGGGAGAAAAAAAGACCATTAAATATTCTCAAATTATCCAAGTCATCTTCTAACATAAAGTCAAGGTCAGGCCATCTTCCAGATGTTATTACTTCTATTCTGTGTATTAGATTTTATGTATTGAGTTCACTTTCACTGCGTATACTGCGGCTATAGTGCTGTAGTACTTGTCTTCTTCCAGTAGATGGCTCTCTTATTCCCAAATCCAAAATTAAACAGTCTGTCAAAAACAGCTGATTATCCGATAGATCCAGGGGGTTTAGAAATACAAATAAACAAGACAGTTTCTTCCAAAATCACCTTTCAAATTGTTTAAGCTTTTTTCAAGTTTTCTGTGTTTTAAAGTTTCCCTTGGACTTCTTTTGCCTCTTGATTTTTAGTTTTTTCCCCTCTCTGTGTATTTAATCACTGCTTTCTTAGGCTTGGAAGTTATCTTTTAAAATTCTTGTACTTAAATCAGGTCTTTAGAGTAAAAGTTGGTAATTATCTCACCCAGTTTTAATGATCTGTCCACGAACCGCTCCAGCACAAATTTTGTGATCCCAGTTGTCCCAGCTTGTGACTGCCAAAAATGGCCGTCGTCCCTGCTGTCATTTGGGAGAGCTTCCTTCGGACCTAACAAAAAAATTGCAAGTTCCTCATGGTCAGTGAAGTACCTCTCCTTCATAGTCGCCCCTACAAGGCAGCTATGACCCCATAGGGTCTCCTGACAGTGGTTACTGACTGGATTTTGCAAGGCTTGGTGGAGGCCACTATTTTCCAGCCATTCTCGCTGCAACATCAACCAGAAGTCAGAAGCTGAACAATCATGAATTTACATATATGTATATGTTTCTCAACTTCTCTTGTTCTTTGTGAGTGAATAGCTAGTGCCAGGCAAAAGCATGCAGAAGAGATATTTAAGGAGAACCTTTTTCCACCCCATTACTTCGACAACTAGAGGCACAAGTCTGTATTATTCTGAGATTTTGTTAAGGCAGTAGTATTTTAATGCTATAATGAATTGCAGAATGTTAATACCAGTTTGAGTTCTACCATGGAAGTTTCTTCTGCTGCTTTCAAATAAATGAACAGATTTTACTTTTCTGAAGCATGTACTTTTTTTTTTTAATTTGATTTATGTGCCGCCCTTCTCTGGAGACTCAAGGCAGCTTACAATGTGCTCAGCAATAGCCTTCATCCTTTTGTATATTTATACAAAGTCAACTTATTGCCCCCACAACTGGGTCCTCATTTCACCTACCTTAGAAAGGATGGAAGGCTGAGTCAACCTTGAGCCTTGGTGAGATTTGAACCTGCAGTAATTGCAGGCAGCTGGTCTTAATAACCAGCTTAATAACAGGGTGCCTTAGACCACTGTACTACCAAGGCTCTTTTGTACTTGCTCTTAAAGCAGCAAGAATAATGATTCAGATTCATATCTAAATTTCTTGCAGGGAATCATGGTTTAATGGAAAGGAGCATATCCAATCTATTCTCTCCAGAATGGCCTTGTGATATAAATTGGATTGATAGAAAGTAACTAGATCACTCATGTTCTGGTCTAGATATGGATTTGTAATGGTGCAGAAGCAACATTGCATACAGTTCATTCTGGTTTAGTTTCAATTCTGCTAATACAACAGTCTGGACAGATATTTGTTCATTTGATGCACACAGGAAACTTTTTAAAAAAATAATAATTAAAAAGTACTTATATTAAGAACATATAGTGAATCATACAGTTCACTATATATTCTTAATACCTCAGTACTCATCATTAATTGGTTCTGAGAGGTGTGATGAGGAGAAAAATGAGGAGTACCAAACAACTTTTTCCCATAAGGAATAATATAGTGAGTCACAAGGCAGCTGAAACTGAGAAGTTCTAGCTTGTACATCAAATACCAAACAAACAATGAGTACATGTCAAAATGTGTTGAGTTTCAAAGCAGCTGAATACAAGGTACCACTGTAAAACAAAGAACATCAAGAAACTTTACATTAAAAAAAACATTTTTAAGAATAATGGATTAACTGCAGCATAGTAACTTATATTTAGAAAAACAGAAGTTTCACTGGGGAAGAAAGTAAATGGAGTGTTTTTGCAGTAAACTGTACATAAATTAAGGTGGATTTGTATCAATATGTACCTTCCTATCTGTTATGTCTCAGCAGGGATGGGTTCTAAATTTTTTTACTACCGGTTCTGTGGGCGTGGCTTATTTTGTGGGCGTGGCTTGGTCATGTGATGGTGGGAGTGGCTTCATGGTCATGTGACTGGGTGGGCAATGTCACTCACGTCAAGGGGTCCCTCACCTGGCCCGTCCTCTCCCAGCCATTCCTTGTCACACCAGCCTCAACGTATCTATAGTTCTGTAAAAATGTTGTTCATCTTTTTTCAACTTTATTATCTACATACTATAGATGTACTTTCATGGCTCACTGAAAGGAGGAAATGACTCACATGCTTTGCCCAAGAGTGTGATAGGCAACAGGTTTTTAAGGGGCTGCCAGAAAGAATGTATAGGTAATGTATTTTCCAAAATACCAGAAGGCAAAACAAGAA
The DNA here is from genome assembly GCF_059756535.1 of Pantherophis guttatus. NCBI lineage: Eukaryota > Metazoa > Chordata > Lepidosauria > Squamata > Colubridae > Pantherophis > Pantherophis guttatus. Next base: position 12,796,943 of record NC_142071.1, on the reverse strand, counting down.
GCAATGGATGGAAACTGAACAAAGAGAGAAGTTAATTTTTCTCCTAAAACTAAGGAGAAACTTCCTGACAGTGAGAACCAATATAGGGGCAGAAATATTTCAGTCATAATTTCACATATAAAATAGCCATTTGTGCATATTGTTCAAAACAATAATTAGTATTATGGCTGATGTTTGACAGCAAGCGTAAAAGTCAAAGATCACAAGAGTGCTTCTTTCTCTGTATGTATACAAAGCATCACATACCAGGAATAGCATATTAAGATGGATTTATGCAACCTGATATACAAAATAAACACACACATATTTATGCTCTGGACTATAGACATTGAATGCATGTAAATCCCTGAAAAATATGTGGTAGCCCTGGACAAAAGAAAGACAGTAAAATCATTCTAGGTGTAGGGACAGTGTAAAATATTAACACATGATAAATAGGGTTGCCAGATCTGCTTCCAAAAAATAGCGGACAAGCGGGGGGGGGGGTTAAGTAGTAAAGAAAATAAAAAAAAATTACAATTAAATTATATATTTTCTTAGAAACATTTTAACACGTATTAAAATAATCACTTCAAAACTTTACTTAAAATTCAAAACATCAAATAATTATAATAATATGTAAAATATTAAATTACATTTTACTTTGCTGTCATGTGTATTTTTTATTTGACTGCGCACCTTTGATCAATTCTTTGTGTTTAAGGAATAATTCTTTAATTTCAGTACAACGTTGAGAAATATTAAAAAATATACAAAGTTCACTTCGAACTGATGGTACAAGCAGTCGGTTACGTTCATCAGTCCACAAATTTCCCATGACACTGAAAATTTGTTCAACGTTTGCATTTGATACCGGAATTGATGCACAATACTGGAACAGTTTCAGTAAACTCAGAGCTGGCTCTTTCTTGAAAAAGTATGTCCACTTATCAAGGGATGAATCACCCTGCAGATGAACATAAACTTCTTCTAAGGCAGAAATTTCATCGAAGAGAGTGTTGGGTGGAAGTTCTTCTCACCATGGTGTTAATAACCAGATGTTCGTCATTTCTTCTAAAGTTGGAGGATTATTGCGATCAATTAGATTGAAACAATTTAGCATCTCATATACTGAATCGGTGAAATTATACCACTTTTCTAGGTACGCAATGGCTCTTTGATACATGTTGATGGCTTCTTTCTTGAACTTTTGCACGGCATTCTCAGGCAAATGTTTTTTACATAAGGCAAATAAAACTTTCATTCCAAAAAACTACTCATCGTTTTTTTTTTTTGCAAAGAATCATGCAGCTTACACATGATAATGTGAAGATCACATGCAAGAATTTTCTTGCTTTCCAGCTTCAGTAGGGTGTCTTGCATTATTGACATGAAGAAGTGCGTGAAATATAAATACAATTCTGAAATTGTTGGTTCATCGTCCTTTGCGAGTTCATTTTCCTGATCCGAAATAAGGTTCCAGATAATCTTATGGCACTCATCAGATCCAAGAGAAATAAAATACGATTTTAGAGGTATCCAGTTTAAAAGAAGTCTTTTGACCGCTTTAAACAAACTTAACCAATGTGTTGGAACATGGCGCAAAACTTCATGGAATTCTGACTTGCAAAACTCAAAAAATGATTTCAACTCTTCTTGTTTCTTTGCAGAATTTGAAAATTCGGCAAAAACTTTCAGCACTACATTTTCGATATCAAAAGATAACTGCTTTAATGCATTTTTTGCGCTGTTGTGTAAAATGTGATCATTGCAATGAGCAGCTACAATAAACAGATTTGTTCACTCTATAATTGACCGATGCATTATCTGCTGAGTAAGCTGAAACATTATTTATTTCCAATTCATTATCACTAAGAACTCGACACAGCTGATTTTTTATTGATGTAGAATCTTCGAAAGAATCCTCATAAAAGTCTAAAATTTTCACACACAGTCCTTCTTCACAAGTAAAATATTGTGCAACAACAATTTCCCTTGTTTGATGCGTCAGTGGAGAGAGAAAATGGAATTCCAGGTTTAAGATCATTGAGAACCAACTCAATAGAAAAAGGATACAAAACCTCATTGACAGTAGCTGATGATTTGGTTCTTCCACAAGACATCTTTTTTACAATTTCTGAATTATCAAAAATTTGCTTCATTAACTTAATACCGCAATCTTGAGCCAGGAAAGAAATATGGTGTTTGATCCCATGTTTCAGCCATTTCAGCTAGTCACTTTCTCACTGAAAGAGGAGTCTTTAACAATGAAAAACGAATTGTTTCGCTTGTTGCTGGAAGCTATTTTCTCCTTATCTAAATGATTTTTTGTGCTTGCATGCTGTGTGACAGCTTTTATACCATTATATTCAATTGTGAACGATTTCTGACACAATTTACAGTAGGCCGTCATATTTGTTCTGTTGGTTTCGTTGTTGGTAATCCATGCAAAAGTAGCTTCCCAGTCTTTGGTGTATTTGCACACTCCTCTCTTTCGTTTTAAAGTATTCAAAATCTCACCGCTGTCACTCTCATCACTCGATGCCATTTTAGGTCAGTCGACACAAGCTACAATACATTTTAAAAATGTGAACTGTACATAATTTTATAATATATTTTTATTTTAATTTCATCATTAATTTTTTCGGAGAATCGAGTTCAATGGATATTTGATCTTTGTCTCATTCTAACTTATGAAAAAAAAGACAAAACACGATTCTCCTATCCTTATTCTCTTAGACTGTACAGCTTTAGATTACGTACCATTTCATCATAAAGCTTTTGAATAAAAAAAATGTCCACTATTTTGTGAAAAAAAATAGTGAACATAATGTGAAAAAAGCTGACTGTCCGCTCAAATAGTGGACACCTGGCAAGGGTAATTGATTAGCTTAGCCTGAGCAAGGATAGCTAGCAGCCAATTACAATAACCTCTCAACTCAATTTCAGTGCATGTGGGGATCCCCAAACAGTGAGGATGAAGTGTAAGTAAAAGGGTTTACCCTTTCCCCCCTCTCTTTCTCTCTCTCTCTTTCATTCTTTCTCCCTCCCTTTCTCCTTTCTCCCTTCCTGTGAAGAACCCCAGAAGGTCTTTGGTAGGAGGAAGAAAAGCCAGACATTTTGAAACTCAGAACATGCCCTTTGATCATCTGGCATTCTTAGAGCTCCACTATTGATTAGCTTAGCCTGAGCAAGGATAGCTAGCAGCCACTTACAATAAGCTCTCAACTCAAGCTCAGTGCATGTGGAGATCCCCAAACAGTGTGGAAAAATATTTTATAGCTTAGCCTGAGCAAAGATAGCTAGTGCAGGACTTACAATAAGCTCTCAACTCAGGCTCAGTGTACCTGGGGATCTCCCTAAACAGTGAGGATTTCTTTGTTTCTTTCTCCCTTGAAGTCCCCCACCCCCACCCCGCAGCCTGTTTTGCTTCCAGGGGGCTGCAGGGAGTCTTGCTAGGCACCTCCTTCATGCCCCACTTTGGCCTTAGCAAGCCTCCCTGCAGCCTCTGGAAGCCAAAATAGGGTGCAGGGGGAGGGTGCCGCAACCCCCATGCCCCATTTTGGCCTTAGCAAGCCTCTCTGCAGCCCCTGGGAGCCAAAATGGGGTGCGGGGGGGTGACTCCTGTAAGGGGCAGGGAAGATAAGGTCGCAAGCCCTGTGGGGGTGGCGCAGCATGCTCTGGGGGGGGGGCTAGTGCAACTTACCTGTAGACAGGAGGAGGCAGCACAGTTGGGGCGCAGGGCAGGCACCATGTGAGAAGGCAGCTTAGGCAGGCAAGCCACCCGGGTGGTGAAGAGGAAAAGGAAGTGACTGGGAGGGTTGGGGACTGGTTCAGGGGCATGGCCAATCAGCAATTAATACCGGTTCTGCAATCCTCGCCAATTTATCTCCACCAGTCCTCCTGAACCAGTGCGAACTGGTAGCAACCCACCACTGGTCTCACCACTTGTTTTTTAAAGGAAGCAATATGTAGTTTAAATACTTTGCAATCCTTTTTTTCAATTTAGTCTAATAGAACTAAACAATTTTGTATTAGAAATACTGAAACAGTTACACCAGTGGTGGGTTGCTATCGGTTCGCACCAGTTCACGAGGACCGGCAGCAGTACTTTGGGCTGGTTTGGAGAACTGTTTGTAATTGCTGGCTTGCCACACCCCCAAACCAGTCCCGCTCACTCCCCCCAGCCGCCTGACACTTGCTCGCCCCGCCCCCCTCCACCCAGTCACTTCTCACTTATGCTGTGTGGGTCTTCACTTGCAGCTTGCCTGCCTGAAGCACTGCACCCCAACTGAGTGGCCCTGATCTGCCTGCCAGGTAAGCCTGCGAGTTGCAGCCTACCTAGCTGCCCCTGCTCCCTCCCACCATCCCAGCCTACCTCCCCTACTCCCTTTCCCACATCCCGTAGCCCTGCCATGCTTCCCTGCCTTCCACGCGGCCTTCCCAGTGTCCCCGAGACCACCTTGCATTTCTCCGCGTTTCCATCCCAAGTCAGCTGTTCTCACTGGAAACGCGGAGAAATGCTTGGCAAAGCAACTGCCTTTTCCTCTCCAACTTCTGTTGGCAGAGAGAAGGAAGAGGCAGAGGTGGCAGCGGCAGCAGAAGGCAAGGGGTCGATCGCGTAGCTCACTTCAGTGCCACCAAACACAAACACGGAGGCCTTCTTCAAGAGGCTTCAGAGGCCAAGGCTTTTTTTTTCTTTTCCCTCTCTTTCAGTCACCTCAAGGGCTTTGTGGCGCAGAGGACGGTGCCTCCCAAGGTTTGGGGAGAGAAGTGGGTCGTGTTAAAGAAAGGTAAAAGGAAAGCGGGGTGGGATGAGATTTGGTCCCCCCCTCGCAATCCTCTTCCAAGCGCAGATGTTCCTCCTTTAATACCTGGTCCTGCACTTGACCTGGCTGGACAGCATCCCCCCCCCAGTGCCCTCCCACCTGTCCTTCCTTCTCCTGACAGGCTGCAGAGACCAAAGTTCGGGACGGAGGGCTTTGTTGCTCAGGCCAAGAAGCGATGTGTGAGAGAGAGAGCCAACTTTGCTGGCTGAGGAACTCTGGGAGTTGAAGTCCACAAGACTAAGAGTTGCCAAGGTTGGAGACCCCTGCCCTAGACCACTTTAGGAGCAAAGTGGTGGGTTTTTCTGGCATTTCAGGAGGAAGGGGAGGGAGGGAGGGAGGGAGAGAAATAAAAAAAGAGAGAAACAAAGAAACAAAGAAAGAAATAGAAAGAAGGAAAGAGGGAGAGAGAGAGAAAAGAGAGAGAGAAAGAGACAAAGAGAGAGAAACAAAAAGAAAGAAAGAAAGAAAGAAAGAAAGAAAGAAAGAAAGAAAGAAAGAGGAAGGGAGAGAGAAAAGAGAGAGAGAAAGAAAAAGAGAAAGAAAGACAAAGAAAGAGGGAGGAAGGGAGAGAAGAGAGAGAGAGAAAGAAAGAGAGAAAGAAAGAAGAAAGAGAAAGAAAGAGGAAGGAAGGGGGAGAGAGAAAGAAAGAGAGAAAGAAAGAAGAAAGAGGAAGAAAGAGGAAGAAAGAGGGGGAGAGAGAGAGAGAGAAGAGGAAGGAAGGGAGGAAGGACCACAAATCCTGGCACTAGATATGGCTTCAGAAGATGCTTTGAAACAGATCAGGGCTGGAAGGGACCTTAGAGGCCATCTAGTCCAACCCCCTGCTCCAGCAGGAAACCTTACATCATCTGGATTATTTTGGTGCCTCTAACGGGGAAGAAAATTGCCAGAAAGGAGAAGGAGTTTACTAGAACAAGACTGCCATGCAGAGGAAGGCAGAGATAGTCCTTGACTTATGACCAGAATTGAGTCCAAAATTTTGGTTGCTAAGCAAGAGCGTTGTTAAGTGAGTTTCACCACATTTTACTCAATCCATGATCTCTCCTGGCTCTAACAGTCATGTGCAGGCTAGGGAAGTAAATCTGAAAGTGTGTGTAATGTTCTAAATGTACAGAAGTTATAGTTAAATGTGTGACAGAAAGTGGACTCTGGGTGTGTTTTTCCAAATGTAGTAAGTGAGGTTGAATGTGTATAGTTTTAGAAGAGAGGTGTATGTGTGTGTGTGTGTGTGTGTGTGTGTGTACATACACATACAGTATATATAGTAGTAAATAAATAGACAGGGAAATTGTATCTCGTTGAGACCTTTGAGGCAAGGAGAGGCCAGGCACCCTAACCCTAACCTTTGACGTGAGTGACATCAAGTTGGCCACACCCACCCAGTCACATGACCACCAAGCCACGCCCACCAAACAAGCCATGCCCACAGAACCAGTAGTAAAAAAATTTAGAACCCACCCTTGAGTTACACTTTGTACAATTTGTTGCATATTGTCATATTATAGGCAGCTATTCACATCCATTTTGTCTTATGGTTAGGTAAGAAAGTTTTTTATTTAAAAAAAGAAAGTTATTTAGTTGCATTATTATTGCTAATTTAATTAAACTGTTTTACAGATGAGATCCAACAATGTAATAATAATTTAAAAACATGGCCAATATTCTCATTAATATGCAATGTAAGGAAACATCTCCCTTTAGATAGTTATACCTTTAGGTATCTATTTTTTTAGGAAGCTTTTAAAAATTAGGTGAGTTTAATAAAGATTGAGAAACTAAGAACTGAACACATTTTAGGGGGGATTTTAGTGAACCACTATGCACAAAAACTAGAGGCAAGAGCAATTAAGATTTTTCATGAAATTACAGAATATATGATATTCCAGTGAACTGCTAGGTTATCACATTTGTTCATAAATGCAGTAATAATTTAATTAGGGATAACATCCACTAAAATTACTGGAACTTAATTCCGAGCATCTTTCATCCAATATCCCATTACTTCAAGGGAAATTAAAATTAAACAGGAATGGACCAATTCCTTCATATTAACCACCTTCCTGGATTTTCAAGCAACTTGACTATGTTCTCATGGAAATATAGGCTGCAGGTAGAATCTGAGAGGTGATGCTATTGATAATTAGAACTGCAGGCATGAATAGCATCAAAACTTGGAAGGAAGACAGTTTAAGAATCTTGTATGTTATTTGATATGGTTGGTTGATTGGTTGGTTGATTGATTGATTATGTGCCAAACATTTTTTTCAACTCCTAGTGACCACGTAGAGTTTCATCAAGATAATAAATGTCTAGTGTTTTCTTTCAAGTCCCCCTATTAGTGCACTCAATGCCACTGTAACTGAATCCAATCACTTTGCTGCTGGTTATCCTCTTCTTTTCTTTCCTTCCATCTTTCACAGAATTAAAGCCATCTCCAGACAGCTGGGTTTTCACATGTGTCCAAAGTAGGATAAATTGAGGCTGGACATTTGTGCATCGAGTGAGAACCCTGGTTGATTTATTCAATGATCCATTAGTTTGTTTTCTTGACTGTCCACAATATTCTCAGAAGTCTTCTCCAATACAAAATTGAAAAGTATCAATACTCTTTCCATCCTGCTTCTTTAAAGTGCAGATTTGGCTTCCATAGAGTGTCATATGGAATACCATGGCTTGCATGGTTCTTATCTTTGTAAGTATAGACACATCATAGCATTTCAACATCTTTTCCAATATGTACTTTTGTGACTGCTTTACCAAGTGCTTTTCTTTGATATATTTCTTCTGCCTCTTCCTTTACTGTTGCCACTTTGATATCTTCATTGTCAACTCTGAGGCTGGTTGATCTACCTATTGCCATTATGTTTCTTTATGTTTAATTTTAGACCAATGTTTTTCACTGTGCTCCTTGATTTTGATTTTTTTTTATCTATTAGAATGATAGTGATAGCACTTAGACTTATATACTGCTTCACAGTGCTTTATAGCCCTCTCTAAGAGGTTTACAGAGTCAGCACATTGCCCCCAACAATCTGGGTCCTCATTTTACTGACCTCAAAAGGATGGAAGGCTGAGTCAACCTTGAGCCAGTCAGGATCGATCTGGAGTGAGCAGTGACTTAGCTGGCACTACTGCACCACCATGACTATAATGTTATAATCATAGTCCAGATTATTGTTTTATTCTCCAATTTTAAAACCATACCCATTTTTTTCCAATCCAGTTTCCTTTTATATCTACTTATATCTATATCTATGACATCTATGTCTACATATATCTCTATCATCTCTATCAATTATCTATCTATCTATCTATCTATCTATCTATCTATCTATCTATCTATCTATCTATCTATCTATCTATCTATCTATTATCTATCTATCTATTTATGTATCTATCTATATATCATCTCTCTATTGCTATCTCTAGCCTATCATTTACTTGAGAGGGAGAAAAAGAAATATGCACATATTTTAAAAATGTTTTTCCCGTGCTATATTATTGGAGCTCTATTTTTTACATTTGGTTCTGCATATGAATGAAATTACCTGTAGGTTCCTGAACCAGATTATATAGTTTCTGTTAAATACCCAGTGTCAGTTTATGGAAAGTACAGTGGAATGAATTCCTGTACAGTCATTTCCACCACTGGTAGCAAATTTACCTCTCAATCCTCCCATTTCACTCTGCAGGGAAAAAAAGGACAGGAGAATTGAAGATTGTCTATTTCAGAAGTTTGACTTCCCATTGTGTGTAAGGTAATGCAATTTCTTAAGAAGATGGGACAATGGATTTACATGATAGCAATCTTTTGTTCATTTAGGACGTAGAGCAAATGTGTCCAAAACCAAAAAGGAATTATAAATACAGTCAGTGAAATTTCCTGCCACAACTTCATACTTGTATCTCCTTTCTAATTATTCTAGAGTGGAATGGTTCACTAAGACACATATACAGAGTAAATGTCACTCAAAGGTTATAAGGCATCAAAAACCTTCAGGAAATGTACATTGAATTTCAATGATGTGCTTTGTTTTGAAAAGGGAAAATGTTGTCCTGCACTAACTTTCCTGGCATTTGCTACTTGTTTAGAAACAGTGCCCTAGGCTAGCCCTACATCTTGAGTATGAAGTGGAAAATACATTCTGGAAAGTTGAACTCATTCTTGCATGAGTTACATTGATTTACATTAATTTAGCCTCCAAGAGGTGGGAATAATAAAATATGAAAACAAGGTGAATCAACTAAACTGCAGAAATAGAAGAAAGGTCATTTTCCAGTCCTTCAACTACAGTTTGCTGGAATGGAGCAATACCTAACAGTAGAGCAAATTTTTGAGCTGACAAAGAAAGACAGCCAATAACCAGAATTTCTAGCTGCAAGGTTCATGCTGAAGGTAATAAGAAAGGTCTCTACCTTGCATAGATCTTCAAAATAGATCTTTTCTTCACTGGACCTACAATCACTTATCCATTGAAATGAAGCTTGGAAGCATATTATCCTTCTGCATGGAACAACTCCATAGGATCAATGAAAGGAACTTCCTGGCATGCACAACAAAGCACAAACGCTCCAGTTATTGAACTGAAGCTGCCAACTTTGGTGAATTGGTTCACTTTGAAGCTTTATTGAGGTAGAACAACTGACTTACCAGAAGCAAAGCACCTCATTAAAGCAGAACATGGCTGATCTGCACTGGCTTACTCTACTGCAAGTTCTAGGGAACCACAGCTAATCAAAGGGAGCTGGATAAGTCAATATTCTGCCTTTAGAAAGCAGTTGAAAATATTCAGGCAGCCACTGGCTTGAACAAAAGGAAATTTCAAGAATACTGATTTTATCAACTCTTTTCAAACCCAATAACCCAAAAAAGGTTATTCAGCAAACTACTTTGTCTCTGAAAGAAGCTGTCTTACAAAATCAGCAAGCTGTGGCTTTGTTATTGTTATAGATATTCTAAGTTTTCTAAATTTTTGTAGTCTTATTTAAAAAAAAATATTCTTCATAATGTGAGCACCAGGAGAGTTAGCTGAAAAAGCAAAAGATAAAATCATAATTTCTTTAAACTTTTCCCTACTTTCCACCTCTCCACTCCACCCTTTTAGTATCTAGGGTCTACTGTGCCTGTTGTAATGATATGTGAATAAGAATATATATGGGGAATAGCATAAGGTGAAAGAAGTCAGCAATTCATTGACCACAATTTTTTGTAAATTTGCACAGAATAAAACACATATCCAGTTATTGTAGAAAGTGATTAGTTTTGATCACAATACTTCATTGTTTTGTCCCTCCCTCCCTCTCCTTCTTTTTCTCCATCTCTCTTTGTCCCTTTATGTGATTTTATACATAGTCTTCTTTAATATGTTTTAAAATGTTAGTTGTATTTTAATTCTTGTTAGCCAGCTTGAATGCCTTCTAATGAAAAAACAAAAAAATAAAACATCCATTAATACCTAAATTTGCCTTTTCAGCCTTATGAAATGAAAGATAATCATTCATAGAATGGAAATAAGGGCCTCAGAGCACCTCGGAAGCATGGCTTATTAAAGGGCTGGGCTCTGGGTTTACCAAACGACCTCCCAAAACAACCCCACCAACATTAGCAAGCCACCAGAAGATAAATTGAGAGAAAACCCCATTCCTTACTAACATTGATGATGGTTCCCTAGTTTGGGTAATGAAATTTTTGCAAGAAAACAACCAAGCTCAGAGAGTACCAAGGACCCATCAGGGTTTACTAGATATATATTTCCTTTACATTTGGAAGATTGATTTTGGAAGTTTGCTCATGTTTATATTTATCACAGCCCTCTTGCATCCTATGCTCATTCACACTCATATAAACATGCCCCTGGTAGAGATTGTATGTCCTGGAGGTAAAGCCCCTATGGCATTAATGGAAAGTTCTCAGTAATCTTAGAATTTAAGTTTTGAAATGCTTGTGTGTCCCAAAACAGCCTCTGAGACATTACAGCTACAGAAGAGCAATGAACAAAGGAACTAGTGAATATCAAAGCTCTATGAAATATAAGACCAGACCAACTACCTTGTTCCTAATAATACTTCCAGGTTCAGATAATGACTTGATTTCTGGTTTTGTTGAAGTTAGGGAGGATAACAAATTTAGCTCATTAAGATTTGTCATTGAACATACTGAATTCCTGTCTATCCGTTACAGATAACAATATGGAATGGGACCGCAGTGTCTCATGTGGTAAGATGCTGGGCTTGCATACCACTGAGGCCGGTGGCTGGATTCCCATGACCAAATAAACCACATAGGGACAAGAAAGGAGCCTCCCCTGGTTGCCTACCGGCATTCAGGCATTCTGCAGGTAAAGATAACATCGCCCAAAAAATTCCTTTCACAGAGGCAGCCAGCCACCTCAGTGATCCCTAGCGTATGCCTAGCGTATGTGCCATACGCTAAAAATTTTTTTTTAAAAAAATGGATACATACGATATGCATGAGTGCTTATACTTGCACATTTCTCAAAGAGCCTTGATAGTACAGGGGTTTAGTGCACCCTGTCATTAACACAGCTGCCTGCAATTTCTGCTGGTTCGAATCTCTCCAAGGCTCAAGGTTGACTCAGCCTTCCATCCTTTCTAAGGTAGGTGAAATGAGGACCCAGTTTGTGGGGGCAATAAGCTGACTTTGTATAAAATATACAAAAGAATGAAGGCTATTGCTTAACGCATTGTAAGCCGCCCTGAGTCTCCGGAGAAGGGCGGCATATAAATAAAATTAAAATAATAAAAAAAAAGTTGCAAAGTCATTCACAACTTCAAACAACCATGAAATGTTAGTCGAATAGAGTAAAATGGATAGTAGAGGAAAATATGGACATGTGTCTTACTATGGAAAAGTTGATTTCAGAAAGGGTGCACATTATGAATATTGTTCAAGGAAAATAGGCAAGAATATCAATGGATATTTTCCCCAAAATTCATTAGCCATAAAGATAGACTAAACTAAAATTGATAAGGGATAAATATGGAGAAAATTCAGGTGTGTCCAACTGAAATATATGTATATATTTAATGTCAACTTCATTGACATAAGTCATGAGTATCTGTTACCTGAGTAATTTACACAGATGAAGAACTTAAACTTGTTTTAGAGATGCCAGCAGCCATTGGATCTTTGTAATTGGCATCAATTGGAATCAACTGTAGGCATCTGAGACATCGAAAGTCAATTCATATTATTTTTGCTACACAGTAGTGCAAACTGTTCGGTTGTGTCCAATAGACCTGCAAATTGTTTTGACTGAGTTTCACTTTATTATCTGGGTAAATTAACTTGAATTTGTCAGAATAAAAACAAGGTCTCTCAAGATGCATTAGAAGAAATTTCCTTCCTTTTTCTGCTCTGCACAGAAACTTGTCCATCCCTTTTTGGTTCCTTGTCTACTGAAATTGTGGCTGCAACCACGAGACCATAGTTTCTCTGCAAAAGAAAGGAGATGAAAACAAAACTACAAAAATCACACCATATGGTGACAGGAAGCCTAGAGGTTAAACTCGGGCAATATTTTTCTTTCATTCCTCTCCAGCTGTTAATCTCTTTCTTGACATTTCTGGTATGCTCAGTTCCATGTCAGAGGAACAAATTGTCACATCTTCTTGGCAAGCTTTCAGAAGCTTCTCTTGACTACACCCTCCTCACACCAGTTCCATTGCCAGATGTCAGCTACACATAGGAATAATAAACTCTTGAGTCTGGAAATCATTAATATTTCAATAGGTTTGAAATGATGCAATCTCATGTTCATTTTCTTTCTGATAATTGCGTGTAACAAAGAGAAGCTGCTGCTCTAGTCACAAAGGAATTGTTACAACTTTGATATTTTGAATAGCCATTTCATGACTCTTCTTTATGTTGTGCAAAAGCCCAAAACTCAGCCTGACTTCCTGTCTTGGGATACCAGCTGTTATTTAGACATTTGTTGGTTACTATGCAGATGCCACACTATATCAATAGACATCAAAGATTAACGGAAACTGGATGATCGAATGACAAGCAATAAACAAATGACAACATAAAAAATGTATTTCTTTGTCATGATGTTTCCCTTTGAGATTTAGACTTGTAGCAACTAATCTACTCTATAAAATACTGGGCATACAATGGTCTGCTTTGAGTAGTTGATAGATTGCAATGTATTCCAAATCTGGGAGAAGTTCAATATGGCACACAGGATTGACTGCCTTTTAATGTAAGACACTTGTCACAATCACACCTAACCATTGTCTCTTAGACCATAATTAATTCCAAATTTCAATTGAGGTTGGTAAAACATGTCAGGAGACAACAAATGAGGAAAAACCATCATGAATCTAACTCTCATAAGAGCTCATTATTAAGCCTATTTAGTGGTGTTGACAAAAAAAACCCCACATTTTTTCCTCATCCTCCATTGCATCCGCTATGTGACCCAAGGAGTTCTTCCAAGTTAATTCAGGACCTTTTTGGACCTGATTTAGAGAACATATTGATGAATAATGTGCTTGATTGAGTTTGGCTAGCACTTATTCAATCCCTCGTGGTTTAAGAAGCAATACATTTCTTACTGTGACAAGAAGTCCCAATTTCATTACTGGAGACTCCAAAACAAAATATGCTTTTTGGGCAAGGTGGTCATATGTTCTCACAAGTTCAGAGTTAAACATTATTGGATGGAATAGGTTCTCTAAATTTATTTTGATTTGGGTGAAGACTAGTTTGCCACTTAAATATTCTTGGGTTACCCAGTTGGATGAAACCTGCAAGGACAAATATTAAGTGACTGCAACCTTAATTGATTTGCCTGGGGCCTTCAGCAATTTTCAGTACTCTTAACCATAGTATATTTCTGAAAAGGTTGTCCAAATTAGACATGGTGGACAATCTTGAAGCAGTTTCATTTCCACCTGACCTGAACAATCATCTCTGGATGTTAGTGTTGGAAGATTTCTGCTTGATTCCGTGGCATTTATTCTTTGGGGGTGCCACGAAGTTCCATTTTATGACCCACATTGTTCAACATCTCACAAAACCACAAAATGAGATCATTCAGATAAAATGGAATAAAATATCATCAGTATTCTGATAATGCTCAGCAATTTCTCTCCCTTTCATTTCAGATGACACTGTAGAATTGGTAAATCCTTGTCTATAGTAATGCACAAGATAAAACCCAAGAAACTGAAGTTCAGACTTGACAAGACAGAGGTGCTATTAAGAATACTTCATTTTTCAAGGACAGTTTCTCTATGATGGATGGGACTATGCTCCCCTTAAATGATCAGGATCATATGGGCTGCATCTGGATTTATCTTTAATCTAAAATACCTTTTACTAGTCCTTTTTGATGCACCAGCTGCAGCACTACTTGGATTAGCCTTGCAACAACAATCCATTCTGTCACAACTTTTTGTTTAATTTCCTGCAATGTATGTAGATTCAGAAAGTTCAAATAGGTCAAAATGAGTTGGCAACTATATTGATTATAATTGGAAATATAAACAATATATTAATATAAATATAATATAAACAATATATAAACAAACCATACCAAATGTATTTTTTCATTTGATTCCAAGTTCCCCCCTGCTTAAACTTGGGGCCACCAGTTCAAGCAAATTTGAAATTTTCCGGTCTCTTTCTACTAAACTTTATTGGATACATCATATCAGCATGAATCTAAGCAAAACTAATTAATCCCATGGTTTTCACATAGTTAAAGAATCAAATTCCCCTCCCCTCATTACGTCAAGTCACATTGTCCAATTAGCAGTCCGAATATTGTTTTAGCAACAATCTGGCCTTAGTAACCCAGAGGGCTGAATGATCTTGGTTCCCACAGAACTGAATTTTTGCTGTTGTCTGCTATCTGGAACCACCATTCCACAGATGGCTCCCCTCCCCCCAGTCTCTGTGGCAACTGAGAAGTGGCAACATTTGAAATCAGCACAATTTTGCTTTGAAATTGACAGTCGAACCCCCCTAACGAGCAGAAGGAATCCGGAAAATATTAAAAACATACATTAACACTTTTCAGGTTTTATTCTCCCTCCCCCTCCCAAATAGGGTCCCAGACACCTGTGGATATTTTTTGTGAAATCTTCTCACCAGTCTATTGGCTCTTACATTTCGAGCTTTCATCCAGCGTGCCTCTGACATTGGGTAACCTTTCCATTACACTATGTATTGCAATCTTCCCACATCCAGTAAATATGGCAAAATGCAAAAAGGCCCAATGCAAAAGATGGCTTCCAGGCTTGACACCTTTATATAATCTGGAGTCTAAGATCTTTTTGATTTCATAATGCTCCTCTCCCTATACTAACACAGTTCTGGGAGCCCTCCCCTCAGCCTACCTCAATCTAGACCCTACCACTATTTTAAGCAAGCTACACTGGATGCACCTTCCCTAGCAATCAGGGAAGTTTGAACTCCACCGTGACTGGATTAATTGCTTTTATAATGGGAAAAGCGACTTCGGATCCAGCTTCTTACAGGGCAACCGTAACATCAAATATTTTGTAGATTTTGTACCTTCTCTCCTACCCTGAGGGGTCCTTGGAGTGATCGTCTCTTATCTGCCTGTATCTTTTGACAAATTAACATTTGGCTAATGCTCTCTTTACATTCTCCCATGCATCTTGCAAGAAATCTACCCACTTGTCAAACTTACTAAGGGGGCTCCCTGAGGTATTCTGGCATGGGGACAAAATCAACCCCATAACCACTTTAAATGGGGTAAACCCTGTACTACTATGTACTGTGTTGTTGTAAGCCATTTTCAGCAAATGGCAGGAGTTCTGCTCAATTTGACTGCTGATAATTGACATAACAATGCAGGTATTGTTCCACTATTGCATTTGCACATTCTACAGCCCTGTTAGTACTCGGATGAAAAGCTGAACTAAGCACATGAGATGACCCTATCAATTTTATAAACTCCCTCCAAAACTTCACCGTGAATGGTCTGAGATGATTCTTTTCAGCACCCTGTACAGGCAATAGACATGCTGAAGGAACAGCTTGGTCAGCTTTTGGGCAGAAGGTAGACTCGAGCATGCTACAAAATGGGCTTGTTTTGAAAACATATTGATCGCTGTTCAAATTACATTACTCCCCCCGCTCTCTGGGAGTTCCACAATGAAGTCCATCACAATCTCTTCCCAGGGCCAGGTTGGCTCTGCCACTTATTGCAGAAACCCCAGGTTCTTCCCTGGTTTCTTTTTCGTATCTGCACATACCGCACAACATTTTACATAATTCTCAACATCCTTTTTCATCCCTGGCCACCAGAATAGTCATTTGGCCAGATGGAGAGTCTTTAAGAACCTGAAGTGGCCAGCCATCATGGCTCTGCTGCCAGACTTGCACCTGCAAAATGCTCAGGACGTATAACTTGTCTCTCTTCCATGCCAATCCTTTTCTCAGAGTCAGCTCTCCTTAGTGGTCCCTAAACCAAGCATCCGTCAACAACTCTCTCTTCATCTGTTGCCTCAACATGTCATACAGGGCTCAATTGCTCCCTTATCGCCTGCTAATTATTTCCTCCCAATTGCTTTTGTATTGTGGCAATCGGGACAATGCGTCAGCTAAGAAGTCCCCCCACCCCCCGGATGTACTTTAGCTTGAATTCAAAGTGAGATGCCTCAGGCGATAACTTGGATGCTGCCTTTAAGCTCTCAACTTTTCTCCCATCGTTCCCCTGCTGGCCTGACTCCCCACAGCCTCTTTTTGCTGTGCTTGGGTCCCTTCTCACCATGGTCACCCACCTAGCTTCTTTCTGCCATCACACTATGGGATTCCAGTTTGTTAACCAGGATAACCCCAGGACCACCTCTTCCTTCATCTTTGGTGCCACTATGAACCAGAGGATTTTGTGGTGGTCGCCCATCTCCATATGCACGGGCTCAGTTAAATAGGCAGGCAGCCCCTCCCCCCCAACCAGCGATCTGTCTATGAGTGCTGTCATTTCTCTCTGGGCCTCTGACCTCTGTGATATGATCTTTGTGGGGACTAACAAGGAGCTGATGGATCCACTTACCATCAGGTCATCTTCCCCCTCATCTGTGCTCTTGTAGATGCTCAGCAGCCATTCCTTCTCGGTCGGAGTTCCCTCCTCATCACTGCTAGTGGGAGAGACCTCCATGTCCTAGGACAGGGGTAGGCAAACTTGGTTCTTTTACACCTTGTGGACTTCAACTCCTAAAATTCCTGAGTCAGCCAAGCTGTCTTAGAAATTCTGGGAGTTGAAGTCCACAGGGTGTAAAAGAGCCAAGTTTGCCTACCCCTGTCCTAGGACATCACCCTTGATTTCTCTCAGCCCTTTTTGGCAGATAGTGTTCTGAATATCATTACCGTGAGTGGGAGGGGTAGGTATGGCAGGAGCAGGGGGCCATATCGAGTCAAGAGAGCACGTACCCGCTGTTTACAAGCAGTGACATGCTCCGGTCCCCAAGGCTCCACCCGTTCCCCAGGTTGCACAGACCCTCAGGACCCGAACCTTTGGCTGATGCTGTGCAATGCCAGGTCCGTAGTAAATAAGCCCCCCTCATTTGTGATCTTATTTGTGAGGGGGGAGCGGACCTGGCGGGTATTACGGAGACCTGGTTGGGCCAGGAGGGGGGGTCCCCCTTGTTGAGATGTGCCCACCAGGTTTCCTCGCATTCCATCGGCTGAGGTTACAGGGCAGGGGCGGGGGAGTAGCGGTTATTATTAAAGAAGGTCTGAGACCGAGGGAGGCCACTGTTCCTCAGACGACCGGCTGTGAGTCCCTCCTTGTGAAGTGGGGTCATGGGATTCAGATGAGTTTGCTGATCACGTACCTGGCTCCCTGCCACGTGGCAACAGCCCTGCCCGAGCTACTCAACGTCATTGCCGCGGTGGCGGTTGATACCCCCAAGCTTATGGTCATGGGGGATTTCAACCTGCCATCCGTGGGTGAGGCATCTGAGGTGGCTCGGGAGTTCATGGCTTCCATGACAGCCATGGACCTGACCCAGTTAATTCATGGCCCTACCCACATGGGGGGAAACACGCTGGATCTGGTTTTTGTCTCTGGACAGTGGCTGAGTGATCTTGAGATAGGGGATATAGTTACCGAGCCCTTGTCATGGTCAGATCACTCCTTCATCTCGACCTTCAAACCGCTGCACCCCACCGCAGGGAGGCGGAGCCGGTAAGATGGTTCTGCCCCAGGCGCCTGATGGAACCGATAGGTTCCAGATGGAGCTTGGGCCATTTCCTGAGGCTCTGGCACACGCCTCAACTGGAGACCTAGTGGCCGCCTGGGATAGGGCGGCTGCTGGAGCTCTGGATCGGGTTGTGCCTTTGCGGCCTCTGACCCGGCGCCGATCTCATTTGGCTCCTTGGTTCACTGAGGAGCTGAAGGAGTTGAAGCACCGGAAAAGACGCCTAGAGAGTAGTTGGAGGGCCAGTCTTTCTGAATCGGACCGGACACTGGTAAGATCCCATATTAGGAATTACCTAGTGGCGATAAAAGCAGCGAAATGTAATTATTTTGCTGCTCTTATTGCGTCATCAGATAACTGCCTGGCCACCCTGTTTAGGGTGACCCACTCCCTGCTCCATCAGGAAGTGCGGGAGGACCCCTTGGAGGGTAGAGCCGAGGATTTTGTTCAGTATCTGTATGACAAAATCACTCAGATCTGGGAAGATCTGAACTCCGACTGGGTAGTCGCAGGGGGAGGGACTGGGGCAGGTCTTGAGAATGTTATCTGGGATGAGTTTGATCCTGTGACCCCTGAGGACGTGGACAGGATTCTGGGTAGACTGAACGCGACCACTTGTTTATTGGACCTGTGTCCCTCCTGGTTAGTGCTGGCTTCCCGGGAGGTGACGTGAGGCTGGCTCCAGGGGATTATAAATGCTTCATTGGGTGTGGGTGACTTCCCAGCCACCTTGAAAGAGGTGGTGGTGAGGCCTCTCCTCAAGAAGCCTTCCCTTGACCCGGCAATGTTGGTTAATTATCGTCCGGTCTCCAACTTTCGTTTTGTGGTGAAGGTTGTCGAGAGTGTGGTTGCGCAACAGCTTCCCCATCACCTGGATGAGACAACGTATCTGGATCCGTTCCAGTCAGGTTTCAGACCCAGGTACAGCACGGAAACGGCATTGGTCGCATTGGTTGATGATCTCTGGAGGGCTCGGGACAGGGGGTGCTCCTCTGTCCTGGTCCTGTTAGACCTCTCAGCGGCTTTTGATACCATCGACCATGGTATCATGCTGCACCAGTTGGAAGAGTTAGGGGTGGGAGGCACTGTACTATGGTGGTTCTCCTCCTTTCTCTTTGGCCGGTTGCAGTGTGTTGGCAGGGGGACAGAGGTCGACCCCGAGGCCCCTCATATGTGGGGTGCCACAAGGGTCAGTCCTCTCGCCCCTTTTGTTCAACATTTATGTAAAGCCGCTGGGCGAGATCATCCGTGGTTTCGGGGTGAAGTACCACCAGTACGCTGATGACACCCAGCTGTACATCTCCACCCTGGACCACCCCAATGATGCCCTTGAAGTGATGTCTCGGTGTCTGGAGGCCATGTGTATCTGGATGGGGAGGAACAGGCTCAGGCTCAACCCATCCAAGACCGAGTAGCTGTGGTTTCCGATGTCCCGATATAGTCAGTTGACGCCATTGCTGACTATTGGGGGTGAATCGCTGGCCCCCAAGGAGAGGGCTCGCAACTTGGGCGTCCTCCTGGACTCACAGCTGTCTTTAGAAGAGCACTTGACGGCCGTGACCGGGAGGATCTTTCATCAGGTTTGCCTGATTCGCCAGTTGTGTCCCTTTCTGGATCGGGACTCCCTACACACAGTCACTCATGCCCTCGTTACCTCCCGCCTGGACTATTGTAACGCTCTCTACATGGGGCTCCCCTTGAGGAGCACCCGGAGGCTCCAACTGGCGCAGAGTGCGGCTGCGCGGGTAGTTATGGGAGCAACATGGCGCTCCCATGTGACACCTCTTCTGCGCGAGCTACACTGGCTCCCGGTGGTCTTCCGGGTGCGCTTCAAGGTTGTGGTTACCACCTTTAGAGCGCTCCATGGCTTAGGACCTGGTTATTTACGGGACCGCCTACTACCACAAACAGCCTCCCACCGGCCGGTACACTCTCCTAGAGAGGGGCTCCTCCAGGTGCCATCAGCCAAACAATGTCGACTGGCGGCCCCTAGGGGGAGGGCCTTCTCTGTGGGGGCACCTACTATCTGGAACGAGCTCCCCCCGGAGATACGGAGGATCCCAGATCTGCGCACTTTCCGCCGTGCTTTGAAGTCACTCCTATTCCAGCAGGCCAGCCTGGCCTAATTTTCTCCCCTTCTTTTAAATTTTTAAACTGAAATTTTAATTCGTTTTAAATTATTGGGAGTTTTAAATTGTCTCGGGCAAAAATTATTTAATTGGGTTTTAATCATGTTTTAACTTTTGTATTTATGTGTTTTAGTTTGTGCCTGTTCACCACCCTGAGTCCTTTGGGAGTAGGGCAGTATACAAATTTAATAAAATGAAATGAAATGAAACCATTGGTTCTGGTCTCAAGATTGATGCCAGGCATTCAGGCACCCGGTGCCCTTCCTGGCCACAGTGGAAGTATGTACTCATTTCATGCCTGCGAGGCTCCCTGATGCCACCAGGCACCTCCTTCCCAGTGGCTGCTGCCCCTAGCTCTGCTTTGGCCAGCTCTTGCCTCCTTCCACCTCGGCACCTGGATGTACACTGGTCAGGGGGAGATCAGTGCGAACTCTGCTTTGGCTGTCTTCGGTACCTTCCTGTGCCAGGCATCCTCCCTAACCCAGTGGCAGTCTCAATCAGCTGTGGCCTTGTCCCCCATTGTCTGCCACTCAACCTCCACTCAAGGCTATGGGCTTGGCTCCTTTGCCTTGGCTCCAAAGTCACCTTGGGCTTGCCCTGGGGCCTCCTTCACCCCACTCCAGGTTTTGCCATCATCTCTCCTTTCTCTTCCATCATTCTCCTCTTCCCTGAGTCTTTGCAGCTCTTCCAGAAGTGGCCAGATAGGCTGTTGAGGCTCAGGACCCCCAGTCCTAGTTTGCTAGTAGTTTTTTTTAAATAGATAGTTGGTTTAATGTCAAGGTCCTGACTGATGAACCCAACCAAGCAAGCAGACTTGAAACTTTTCGGTCTCTTTCTACTAAACTTTTTTGGATACATCATATCAGCATGAATCTAAGCAAAACCAACTCTAATTAGAGTTGTGGTTTACACATAATTAAAGAATCAAATTCTCCCCTCATTACTTTGAGTCACATTGTCCAATTAGCAGTCCAAAATTTATTTTAGCAACAGTCTGGTCTTAGTAACCCAGATGGCTGAATGACCTTGGTTCCCACAGAACTGAATTCTTCTTGTTGTCTGCTATCTGGAACTGGCCTTCCACAGGTGGCTCCCCTCCCCCCAGTCTTTGTGGCAACTGAGAAGTGGCAACAGTTGAAATCAGCACAATTTCGCTTTGAAGTTGACACCAGGTTCATTTCCAAGTTCAATTCAGGCTCTAATTTTTAATCAAGCCCTTCATGGTTTGGGAATAGAATACTTGAAGTCTCTTCCTACCTGTTCCTTCCTTAGACTAAGGTAATCTGGTGTGAGTATTAATTTTCTAAATACGCACACTTATCAGTCACCAATAATTTTATTTGTTGTTAAAATAGCACATGCTTATATATGAATTAAAAAGTAATCCTATTACATATTTCCTGTAAAGAGCTGTACAAATAATCTTGGGAGACAAGGAAGAGCCATAGTCTAGACACCAGTCAGAGAAGAGAAATCTCAGCCCGCAAAAGGAATGGGGGTGAAGAAAGCATACCAGAAGGAATCTTCCCTAGTTTTCTGGAATGTAAAGGCAGGGGAGGGGAGAAGGGCTTTCAGAGTTGCAAAATTCTGTAACTGTAGCATTAAGTAGCATTAAGATTCTTGGTTTTGATTTCCTGGTCTGGACTACCTTGAAGAGGTGACAGTTCTCTTTAAGACAGTACATATCTGATTAATATTAGAATTTATCTATGTGATTGCTAAAAGTAAACAATGATTTGGTGACATATAATCAATCAATCATCAATTGATCCATTCATCCATCCATCAATCAATCTAATTGGTGATAGTCCCAAGGTGCTTTTTCAGGCAACTGGATTTTCTTGGTGTTTTCTTTGAAAACATTTAAATTCTCATCCAAGAATTTTTAGTTCTTCAGAACTTTAGAACTGAAAAATCTTGACTGAGAAGTGAAATGTTTTCAAAGGAAAGAAAAACCCAAGGAAGTCTAGCTGCCCTTTGAAAAAAATGCCTTTGGGACAACCATGACCTAGATATGAATGAGAATCTCCATAGACATTTGGTGATAGGCTTGCAAGGAAGGATTGCTGTTAAACGCTAAGAGTACAAAGTAGATATGTAAGAAAGATAACATTCTGATCTAAGCCAAATTTGCACACATTTTGATGTCTCTTAGACATCAGGCAAAATATGTTTTAGGTATGCAGACATTTAGGGATGCGGTGACTCAGTGGCTAAGATGTTGAGCTTGTCGATCGAAAGGTCGGCATTTCAGTGGTTCGAATTCCTAGTGCGACATAACGGGGTGAGCTCCCGTTACTTGTCCCAGCTTCTGCCAGCCTAGCAGTTTGAAAGCAGTTAAAAATTGCAAGTAGAAAAATAGGGACCACCTTTGGTGGGAAGGTAACAACGTTCTGTGCAACTTTGATGTTTAGTCATGCCAGCCACATGACCATGGAGACGTCTTCGGACAGCGCTGGCTCTTCGGCTTTGAAACAGAGATGAGCACCGCTCCCTAGAGTTGGGAACGACTAGCACATATGTACAAGGGGAACCTTTTCCTTTACTATGCAGGCATTTAAAACTGTTGTCAGATAGGTTATTTAGTGACTCTTTTCAATATTACTATACAGATTATTGCTTTGCATCTTTTAAAA
This sequence comes from Pantherophis guttatus, assembly GCF_059756535.1. Lineage (NCBI taxonomy): Eukaryota > Metazoa > Chordata > Lepidosauria > Squamata > Colubridae > Pantherophis > Pantherophis guttatus. The sequence continues at coordinate 12,774,170 of NC_142071.1, read as the reverse complement.
ATGTTACTGTAAACAATCTTGAAATATAACACTTTAAAAAGGTGGTGTGTGAAATTAGACTCTGGCTAATGCCTTTTAATAAACATCAGTCTTGAGTGCCTTCACTCAATATGCTGATGAAGATGGCACATTTTGTTCCATGCCGCGGGGTGCCAACGGCCCGCACCACCGCCTGCTTGTTTCTCCAGCATATCTTCCGCCTCCATGGCTTGCCGGACAGGGTGGTTTCGGACCGCAGTGTACAATTTACAGCCCACTTCTGGAAGAGCCTGATAGCCGCGTTGGAGGTGCAGGTGTGCCTGTTGTCGGCGCACCATCCAGAGACTGACAGGGGAACGGAAAAGGTAATCAGCATCCTGGAGCAGTACTTACGCTGCTTTGTGAACCAGCAGCAGGATAACTGGGCCGATTACCTCTCTCTGGCAGAGTTTGCTTTCAACAACTCTCAGCACACCTCCACCCAGATGACCCGGTTCTATGCCAATGTGGGGTACCATCTGCGACTCTTCCCCCTGGCCCCGTCGGATTCTCCTGGTCCCGAGACCCAGGATTTCATGTCGGAGTTGCAGGCGGTTCAGCAGTTGGTACGTCAGCAGCTAATCTGGGACAAAGAGGATTACAAATGGTTCGCTGACCGCTCCCGCAAGGCAACGCCACCATTGACAATAGGAGACCGGGTGTGGCTATCCACAAAACACCTCCCGTCTGACCGCCTGGTGAAGAAGTTAGATCACCGGTTCATCGGCCCGTCGCTGTCGAGGCAGTTATCAGCCCAGTAGCTTATCGTTTAACTTTGCTGCAGTCCATGCGGATTCACCCCATCTTCCACTGGTCCCTTTTGGTCCCTGAAGCCCCGTCGTGTTCCCTCCGATGCCAGACAGCTCATGTTCCACCCCCCACACCCGGTGAGGATGGCTCACCGGAGTATGATGTGGCAAGCATCCGGGACTCCCATTGGCTGAAGGGGCATTTCCAGTACCTGGTCGAGTGGAAGGGATATGGACCTGAGGATTTCTCCTGGGTGGACGCTTCCACAGTCCATGCCCCTGACCTTGTATGGGCCTTCCACAACCAGTTTCCATCCCAGCCGCATCCGGACCATCAGACCCAGGGGAAGGGCCCTGCGGTGGGGGATAGTGTTGTGACCCCAGCCCCGGAGGCTGATTTATCTTCATATGCTGAGTCGGAGGATGATTTGGAGGAGGAGGAAGCTGTCACGAGCTATGTGCCAGAGAGGCTGTCTTCACTAGTAAGGCAAGAACTGACAGTTGCTGATGTGTCTCTGGACCCCAGCCAAATTGAGGAGGAAACAGAGGCTGGTAACGACGAGGGGGAGCCCCTATTGGATGCAAGAGAGAGATGTAGGAGATGTTGTAGAGAACAGCTATTGCCACGTCCCAAGAGGTGTGGTCAGGAGACATAGGGCCACACCCTACAAAGTATAAAAGGGGTGTGACTGGGCTGGAAAGGCGTGGTGAACAATTTGTTGGCGTTTTGGATGCAGTGGATTTACAACTGTTAGTTTGGAGTTTTTTGACAAGAGTCTGCATTCCTGCATTAGCCTGCTGGCCGTCTGCCAAGACCTTTGGAACATTGCCTGGTAACTATTGGACTGATATACGCTTTGGAAGAGAACTATTTATTAAAGGGCCAGCTTCAGTCTCTCTTCCCTGCGTTTGTTACTGCCAGGCTATTTGAGCCTCTGCAAGGCCACTCGTGGGAAGGGACAGAACAGTTGGCTTGAGATTTGGTATCCCAGTTTTGTGTTTCGTAGGATTATTGTCAGCGGAATTTATGGGATATTGAACAGTAGTGGTGAAAGTGAGTCCTCTTGGAAGATTCCTCATCTGATGTTGACTTCACCAATGTTCTCCCCATTTGCTGTTAGAACTGTTTTCCATTTTGCATATTTGCTTTCAATAATGTAAAAATATTTTTGCTGATTCCAAAGTTTTCCAAACAGGCATTAATCCAGCTGTGGGATAATGAGTCAAATGCCTTCTTGTAATGAATCCACACCATATTTAAATTCATTTTCCTTGTTTTGCATTTTTTAGTACCATTTTGTCAACGAGGAGCTGATCTTTTGTTCCTCCTGATTTTTTAATAGTTTCCTTTTTGTTCTACCAAATACAAACTGTTTTCCATCAGATGATTGAATACTGAATTTGCCAGTATTCTTGTAAAAAGTTTGAATGTTGTTGGCAGACAAGTAATTGGACAGTAGTTACTTGGTTCTGTGCTATTTTATGGATCTTTCATTATCAAGTATGTTTGACCAATTGTTAACCATTCTTCGCTTGTTGCATTTTGAAGCATTTCATCAAATTGAGTGGCCCTGCAGTGATGGAGGCTGGTCAGGTGTTTTAGCCAGTATCCATGCAGTTCATCCAGGCCAGGTGCACTCTTGACCTTCTTTCCTTGTTTTGCAACCGTATCAGTTGTAGCCGCCCTGAGTCTTCGGAGAGGGGCGGCATATAAATTGAATTAATTAAATTAAATTAAATTGTTATTACAATTTACATTTTGTTTCGTGTTGCTTGTTTTTGAATATCTTTGATCCAAGAGATGGTTTTATTGTGTTCCACTGGGTTTTCCCACAGTTCTTTCCAAAAGTTCAAAGTTTTTTCTTTGAACTTTTGGAAACATTAGTTTGGACTTGATTTTCATCAGGTGACTGGTAGAAGAGGTATTGGTTTCTTCTGAAGTGGTCATTTTCATGATATTGTTTTATTCATCCTTTGTATCTTTCTATTGTCTATGCTGTTGCTGTTACATGCTGTTTTAGTTCTTCCATGATTTCCATGATTGCTTTTTTCTCCAGGTTGTATTTTTTGTATAAATTATTTTTCAGCTTTTCATTCTTTAGTTTTCCTTCTTTCAAGTATTTCAAATTGCTGACATCTTCTCGTAGTTTTTAAATTTTATTTTCAAGTCAAATTTTCCATTTGGGTTTTTTTTTTTTTTTTTTTTTGCATTTTATAACCCAATTCTGCAGTTATAACAGCAGCTGTGTTGTACATTAGTTGGTTTGTTTCATGTATTTTGCTGGATGGGATGGAAGTTAAAATGTTGTTCATGGCATTTAGTAGATCTTTCACTCATTTGCTATTCATTTTGCGAATGGCAGGCAGTCTTTTTCTTTCTGTGTTTTCTTTGATGTGGCTTTCAATCTTTTCTTTCAGCATTTTTGCTAGATCACTTAGCTCTACACTTTTGAGTTGTTGCACAGGAGGATCTTCATCCTTTTTGTCAGTTTCTTCTGCTAATTGGTCAGTTTGCTCAGGTGTTGGAACAATTTCTTTAGCTTGTTCATCATTACTTGTTGTTTTCCTTTTAGCCAGTGTTTCTAGATATTGCATTTCCACATCTGTAAAAACTTTTTTATGTATGATGAAACATCTTTGATCCATTAATCATTGTTCAGTTATGTCACTTTCTGGGTATTTTTCCTTTCACAGTTGCATCATTCTTTTTGAAATCCCCTGGCTGTAGTAAACCAGGTAGATGGTTAGTGTTATGTATGGATTGGCTAGAATCTACATAAGTTTTCATGCTCACCACGGATTGGCTAGAATCTGCATAAGGTTTCATGCTCGCCATGGATTGGCTAGAATCTGCATACGGTTTCATGCTCACCACTGATTGGCTGTCCAAACCGTGGGAGATTTAACCTACTGTAATTGGCCGGCTGGTCTGCCTGGAGCTCCGGCAGCCCAGCCGGCAAAGCACAGTCACATTTTGCTGGAAATAAAAAGGTGATGAATTCACTAACGACTCTTGCCTCCTGTTGTGCGCTGATCTAACACTGGTGACAAAGGACAAAAGAGACCTGAGAACCTCCTCATGAACCACGCAGCTGTTTTGAAACAAGGACCTCAGACCACCTACATGAATGGCATCACAAGTATCGGCAGCCCCAGCGATCTTCGACCCGCAGGCGGAAGACTGGCACACATACATGGGCCATTTCAGAATGTTCCTGGAGGCCAACGATTACCAGGACAGGCCGGACAACAGGAAGCAAGCATTATTCCTGACCTACTGCAGCACCAAGATCTACAAAATGGCACAGACGCTGATCGCCCAGCAGATGTGGAGACCGTTGCCTGGGCCACCCTGCACCGTGTCCTGGAAGACCACTACACACCATCTGCCACCCCCATGGTCAGCTGAAATGAGTTTTACCACTGGCACCAATGAGTGAGAGAAACCGTCAATGATTTTGTGGCCAGCCTCCGGGAAATCGCTACCAGATGCGAGTTCATAAATCCCGAAGAAATGATGAAGGACCGGATCATCCTGGGGATGAGGGACTTCACTCTACAAAAGAAACTGTTGATAAGGAGAGGGGTCTCATTCAAGGACATTGTCAAGGAGGCCAGGGCTGCAGAATCATCAGACAACTCGGCGGCAAATGTAAGGAAGACCAGTGGGGTGCACCACACATACCGGGAGCCCGACTGGTCAACTGAAGTCCCTGAGTACGAAGATGACTGGGACAACACAGATGACACCACCCACTGCGTGTACCCAGAAAAGCGGCAGAACCCCAGGGATGTGGAGAGCAGGCAGACACGTTGTCCGGGCTGCATGGATTTCCACACAAGGAAGGCTTGCCATTTCAGGGACGCAACATGCCACCGAAGCCAAAGAAAGGAACACATTGTAGAAGCCTGCAAAGCGCCCCAACCCATTCCCTTTCAGCCAAAGCCTATAGCACTGTCAGGAAGACCAGGGAACCCTAGAGCCAGCCAACAATGGAGCAGATGAAGAGAGGACCAATATCAAGCTCCCAGAGAAATCCATCACACAACCGTGGGACACACAAATGCATATGAGCAGGAGAAATACCACACAGTCATGACCGTTGAAGGGGAACCATGCAAAATGGAGCTGGACAAAGGGTCATATTTTACAATAGTATCCTGGCAAACAATCAAGAAGTTGAACCCAGCCACAAGCAGGAAGTTCCTGAAACTGCCAAATGTCCGCCTGAATGACTATCAAGAAAACTGGATAGAGGTACTAGACAGAATGGAGGTCACCCGATGTCCTGGTTTCCGATAATGGCCCACAACTGACAGCCAAGACCATGGAGGCATTCCTCGCAGAGCAAGGGATCCAGCACTTACTCATCTCTCCATTCCACCCAGCAAGCAATGGGCAGATCGAGCAAATGGTGAGACTAACCAAGGAAACCCTCACCGGAATGGGCCCAGGGAATTGGCAAAAAAAAAGTCGACCAGTTCCTCCTCGCTCAACACATCACCCCCACATGTGACCACCAACAAGAGCCCAGCGGAGTTGCTGCTGGGAAGAAGGCTGAGGTCGCAACTTGACCGATACCATCTGGACTACCTTCCTGAGATCCCCCTGGATTCTGCACGGCCCATGCAGGCATTCAACGTACAGGACTGGGTATTCGCACACAACTATGCAGGGTACCCAACCTGGCTGGTGGGCCGAGTCATGGCTGTCACTGGCCCCAAGTCATACTGCATTGAGCTGGAGGACGGGTGGATCTGGAGGAGGCATATCAACCAACTCAGACACCGCCTGGGGGACACTGAGCTGAGGAACCAGGATGGAGGGCCAGAGCAACAATTGCAGAATCTGAGGTCTCCGCCCCGAGGAGCATGCTCAACCGCCAGCCGGGAAGCAGATAAGCAGGAACCGGACCTACCCGGTGGCCCAACAGGGGGACTACTCACCAACCAGAGCCGCAACCATTCCTTTGGGACCGAGGGCGTCCAGCAGGAAGCGATGGTTTCAGAAGCCGAAGGAACCAGGCCGGAAATCGACTCGCGGGCCAAGGAGCTCCAGAAGGTTCCTTCCCAGGCAGCTGGAGGAACACCAGACTCGACCGCTGCAGCCATGATCCCGGGGACAAGTGGACTACGCAGGTCCAGTAGGAAGCCGGCGCACCCCACCTACCTAGAGGACTACGTCACATACATAAGCAGGGGATTAGACACTGTTCATTCTAGAAGGGGAGGGGTGTTATGTACGGATTGGCTAGAATCTACATAAGTTTTCATGCTCACCACAGATTGGCTAGAATCTGCCTAAGGTTTCATGCTCGCCACGGATTGGCTAGAATCTGCATAAGGTTTCATGTTCACCGCTGATTGGCTGTCCGAACCGTGGGAGATTTAACCTGCTGTAATTGGCCGGCTGGTCTGCCTGGAGCTCCTTAAAAAGGCAAGCTCTCGCAGCCCAGCTGGCAGAGCACAGTTACATTTTGCTGGAAATAAAAAGGTGCTGAATTCACTAACGACTCTCGACTGCTGCTGTGCACCGCTCTAACAGTTAGCATATAAACTGAAAAAAGAGAGAGAATCAAGAAAAATAATATAACTAATGGATGATCAAGGACAGATTAGATACGGCAATAAAGAGAAGAAAAAAATTATACAAGACTACTATAGAAAACTGTATGAGCAAGAGAACTTAGAGGAGGAAAGTGTTAAACAATATTTGCAAAAGGCGCAACTACCCCAGATTTCTAAAGACACTGAAGTAATGTTAGAAGGAAATATAACAATGATGGAATTGACTGAAGCACTTAAAAAACAAGAGAATGGGAAGGCACTGGGCCCGGATGGGTTACCAGCAGCATATTATATGACATGTGGTTAGATAAAAAGACATGGAAATGAAACATGATTGAGAATTTTTTTAATGTAAAAAATGTAGAATCATATAAAATACAATATAAAAATGAACTATTATTGGAATGATTTAGGAGAATCATTATGGTATAATACAAATTGACTTAAACTCTAGACTATTTTGTATGAAAGAAGGGAAGAAACAGCCATAATTAAATATACGATTAATGAGGATAATAATATATGGATATATATGAATAGAATGAAAATGCACAAAAGATTTGTAACCAACCGACACACTGTTTATATTTGTATTGAAGATGGTTTTTTTTTTTAATTTGTTTTTTATATTTGTTTTAAAAAATAAAATTTTTGTCAAAAAAACAACTGAGCTCTGTGGCCCATTTTTTGATAGATGTCCAGGAGCCATAGCATCCCTTGTTGACCTGGGCAATGACTGATCCAGTGTGGAATTTTGTTGATTTCTTCTCATTATTGAAGATGGTAGATGCCTGGGTTGGTTCACAGTGGCTATGCCACTACTGATCTGAAGACCAGTAATCCCATAACCATAGGAACCGCACCCAATAGTTGTCCAGGCCCTGCCACGGTGGGGGCAGGAGAGCAGCCCAACTGTCACTTTGGTGTCAGGAAGGCAGGATTAGATAACAACAGCCCAACAGCCCCTTTGTTGTTGTTATTTTGTTTTTGTTGTTGTTGTTGTTGTTAAAAGTTTAAGAAATGATACTGGCTCTACTCAAATGAACTGGAGCTCATGATTGAGAGTTGAGGCAGAAGCACAAGAGATGCACTCACCAGTCTTTATCATTGACTCCCACTGAATGTAGTCATGTGAAAATAATGAATGGTGTCACCAAAATCTCTGAATTACACCATAGCCCAGAGTAGGTAGTAGATTAGCTGCATGAGAAATAAAATAACCTTAACATCACTACTCAGGGTGAAAGATAATGACAATGAAGCAAAACTACATGAAGCAAACGATAAAAATAAGGACTCTTTCCAGTCTCATAGTCTTCTTATCCTTAACTTACTATATTGTTTGTGAGCAATGATGGCCTGATTACAAGGATCACCCTGACTGGAGGGCAGATTTGTTGGTAATTGAATTTCAATACTTCTCACCCTACCATTTGGTTTTAGATAAATTATGGAAGCTTCTTTTTTTTTCTTCCATAATAATTATTTTTACAATATTCTGGAACCTTGGAAGAATTGGAAATGGAACTGAGTGGATTCAAGACTATTCAACTCCACCTTGGAGAAATGAAATCTAGTCCAAATTATTTCAGTATTTAAACAGTTGTACTTTGTGAATTACTTTTTTTCTTCAGAAGAAAATAAGAATATATATATATATATATATATGCAAAACCTATCTTTATAGATAAATAACTGTATTTGAAATGATTTAATTTTAAAATTCATTTTATTTTATTTATTTATTTATTTATTGGATTTGTATGCCGCCCTTCTCCCGAAGGACTCAGGGCGGCTCACAACAATAAGAAAGAGAGAATACAAAAGTTAAAAGACAAATTAAAACAGAATATCCAATAAATAAGTTAAACGTGGGAATACAAATTCAAATTTAAGATTTAAGAATTTAAAAAGCTACAAAATCAGTTTAGAATCAACCCAGGCCCGCCTGTTGGAAGAGCCAGGTCTTCAAGGCCTGGCGGAAGGTTCAGAGGTCGGGGATTATCCGGAGCTCCAGGGGTAACGTATTCCAGAGGGTAGGGGCTCCCACAGAGAAGGCCCTCCCCCTAGGGGTCACCAGTTGACATTGTCTAGCCGAAGGTACCCTGAGGAGGCCAACTCTGTGGGAGTGAACCGGGCGATGGAAGGCTACCGGTGGCAGGAGGTGGTCTCGCAAGTACTCTGGTCCTAGGCCACATAGGGCTTTAAAATTTAAATTTTAAATGAAAATGTATTTTTTTCTTAATGTATAGTGCAGAAGTGTAAAAGGAGTTCAGATCAATAACTTTAAATAGTCCAAATAAATGTCCTTTCAATAAGCTATATGATTTTGTTTTTAATGAAAAAGTGTCTCATTATTTAATGCAACTGAAATTAAAGAACTATGAAGACATTTTCTTTCCCTTCCGACTTCCCTTACTGGGAAATTATGAAAAATGATTTGGTCCAGATGTGTCCATCCTGCCAAAGGACAGGTGTTAATTTTACACACAATTTAGGAATTCCCAGTGCGGCTAATTGCTAGAAGATAAATGCAATATTTAAATGAAAGGAAAATAAACATATGCATATATGTCTTTGGAGAAATGTATCATTTGCTTTTCTAAATATGAAGGTCATATTAGACAAGATAAGTATGTCATTTACTTACCAGATGATGATGGCACATTTTTTTAAAAAAAAATTTTTGCTTTTGGGAATGCAAAAAATAGGAAAGGAAGATTAAATATCTTTCTGATCACCACAGGTCTCCAGAGTTTCTTTTGTATCAGTTTTTGATTAGCAGAGACTGAATCTAGAAGCTATACTTCTCCTCCTCCTCCTATCTCTCTAGCTCTCTATCTTCTTCTCTAACTTTCTCTTCCTCCTCCTCCATAAAGTCTAGATACAATCCAATAAGAAAGGTTACTTAAAAAAAAAACTAGCTAAAGGCAATTCTCTATATATTTATTTAAATGCAATTGTAAGCAAATCTCCTCTTGTTTATTAGTAGAATCAGTTCATAAGACCAGAGATAAAATAGAACATAATTTAAAAAAAACACGGATGTCAGAGAGAAGAAATGAAGCAATATGATTGTTTTTGCCACCTACTTTGTATTTTTCTGTTGAATTCACATGCATATGAATGAGTTATGAATTAGAATCTATCAATTATTTCTATTGTGCATTCTTTTTTATTCACTAGGATTGATTTAAAGGAGTTTTTATACCATAAGAACTTAATTCATCTAGTTAAATTTTCAAATCCTCTTTAAATACTATTTTATTTGATATAGTCATTATATGAAAAATCCCACTGGTTTTAAATGTCATGCATACTTATAATTTCACAAATAATATTAATAACCTTGAATGTTAAGTTTTGACATGAATGAAAATAATGAACCTCTCTTCTATAAAATCAGGTTGAAACTTGTGATCAATTATTTAGCAAAATATATTCAACATTGGTAGGTCTGTCAGCAACCATCAGATCTCCAATCCTATAAAGTCATTTGTTTTTGTAATCCTTATACCAAGCATATTTTCTAGTGAATGTAAACTTGGGTGATCAAACAATAGGACAATAGGAGAAAAACCAGGTGGTAAAAATTATTATTTGTTTAACATCATTTGAGTTCTTTAATGTTATATCTCATTTAAGTAGGTTTCATGCAAAAAGCAAAGGTAAAGGATGGGCATTAAAGATGGAAAGGAAATCCACCTTGGTTTTCCTTTACATTAAAATATTGGAATGTGTCAATTTAGTTCTGGACACAGCAAAAATGAAAATACATGAGGTTTAGGCTAATATAAAACCTTGAAAGGGTGCTCTTCTTCTCAAAGCTTTAACAAAATGACACTTATATATATTCCTTTCACAAAGTGAAGTACTACCTATTGCAAGGCTCTATATTAGAGATAACTTTGTATTGAGTTGTTGCTTTGAGATCGTGTTTGCTTGCTTAGTTTACTGCCCTTAATTGCTCTGTGACTTCAGGTGCAGAAGACATTTCCACTGAAGCAAAGCAGCTTGATGAAGTGAAGCATTCCCCATGGACATTTTTATTTAAAAGGATCAAGGTGAAATAGTTTGCTTTTGCATGTTTTTTTAGATTTGTTCACACTTGTGGATCAGATTTTGGAGGCAAGGAGACTCCAAAGCCAAGCAGCACCTCCTTGCAAAATCCTAAAAAGATTGTCTATCAGGTTATCAAATAGAATTGATTGTGTGCCATCAATTTGTTTCCAACTCTTAGTGATAGATTGATCGATCGATCGATAGAGACAGACAGACAGATTAGAATAAATAACTATAAAAACATCCCATCAGATGTTTAGAAACAGATGTCCAAAAATGTTCCATCAAAACTGACAGAAGAGGTACCGTATGTTATGGGTACTGTCAGCAAGGAGCTACACCTGGCAAGACCCAGAAAACATGCTTTTGTTGGGGCATCCACTCTATGGCATATCATCCTCCCAGAGGTGAGGTTGGTCCCAACCCTGTCACCTTTCCACAACTCCCTCAAATCTTGATTGGGTCAACAAGCTTGGAGGTCTCAAGGGAATGCTGAGTTGATGAAGAGGCTCCATTGTCTATAATATTTAATACGTCTCTCCTTGCCTTTTAATTAGGAAGAAATTTTTTAAATTTTTTAAATGTTTAATTGGTTTGTGATTTTTTAAATTTTTGGGCCAAATTTATATAGATTTTAATTGTTTTTAATATTTGTATTTCATGTTTTTAATTCTGGCTGTGCACCGCCCTGAGTCCTCAGGGAGAAGGGCAGTATATAAATTGAAAATAAATAAATAAAATTACATATAAATGTTTTAATTGTTGATTGTTTTTATTTTCAGCTAACCACATTTTGTGAAGTATGTGGCTATATAAATAGCATACATGAATAAAAATATTAAAAACAACACATATTATTGCAGGCAAGACTGTGCTCATTCAGAAAGGTTGCATACAGTTTTCATACAAATATGTCTAAGTAAAGCAAGTTGAATACTAAATAAGAGTACTTTCTTTGCATTACATTTTTTAAATATGGAAATCACTTACATCACTCTTGATAGAAATGAATGATAAATCTACACTGCAGATTTAGATTAATCCCTGGTGATCCTACACAAGCAGCTATGAAATGGGAAACATTTGATCTATTCGTCCCTAATGCTATAATTCTGGACAATGCTACCATTAGTTATTTCTGATCATGTCTTCATCTGTGACTGACATGACAATTATTTTCTTGGTTGATAAATGCTTGTCTTTGGGGAATTACATCTCCTTCTATTTATTATGCTTGTCCATGACCCATGCTAGGTCATGCTTATGCTTATAGACAATATTGCTTCTGTCAGTTCACAACTGTCATGCCCAGTGAAAGTTTACTGTCACAGAAAACCATGTAATGCTCCCAGTGTTTAAAAACCATCTATCACTCTATCATCAAATGTTATAGTTTCAGTGGATGTTCACTCACAGAATGATGATGGCTGCCAAAGGTGGCAAGTGAAAAAGATGGATGGGACAAATGTTGCTAATGAATGTCAGTCAACTGGGGTCCATTTATATTTTGATGTTAAGTTAGTACCTTTCCCACACACATTTCAATTGCAGAACAACATTCAGAGCTATAAAGAGAATCTGCTATGGGCATGTCTATTTCACAAGTCCTCAGATTTCCTTTGAGACCATAATGACAGTTTAACTAGTTTAAAACAAGTTTGTGTTTATTGTGTAAATGTGCCTAAAGGAAGTTAAAAGTGGCTGGGAATTTTTAAATGTAGTTCGTATTCCCACCTGGATTTCAAGTGTTCTTTTGTCGGGAGTGAGTTACATTTCCAGACTGGTTTATATCACAAACGAAAGTCCCAAAGGACTCTTCAACCAGATGCATTCAAATAGCACAATTAACACTCATACTTCACTGCTTTTTCTGTAAGGCAGGAAACTCTCATAAACCAAAGACACATTTCCTGAAAAATCCTATAAGACAGTATAAAACACCCAAGATGATTCTATGTGGAATAGACAAACCCTATCACACCATCCATTTTCTCTTTACCGTTCATGTCTAGCCACCAATGAATCTGATGCAATTTTCTCCAGTATCTATGGAGATTCTCAATCATTCAGGTTATGGTTGTCCCAAAGATGCTTTTTTCAAAAGGCAGCTGGAGTCAGTACTGAAGAAGCTTCTTGGATGAGAAACAAAACGTCTTCAACAAATAGAATAGAATAACTTTATTACAGTCATCAACCAGAAATAGACATACAATATATTAAAAAAATAATACTGACATTAATAGTGAATAATAACATCCCTGTTAAGAAAATACATGATTTCAAACCGTTAGGGTTACTCCCTAATTTACATGACTGGAGAGCCGATAAATATGTGAGTAAATATATATATACAATTTCTGGAAATATATATATATATATATATATATATATATATATATATATATATATATATATATATATATATATATATATATATATATATATATATATTTCCAGAAATATATATATATATATATGTAGGTCTTTGGTTATTCGGGTCTTCTCTCACGTAAAATTGGAAGTGTCTTGGCGACGTTTCGACGAAGTCTCATTCGTCATCTTCAGGCTGGTGTTCTCGGCTTCGTGCTTCCAGGAGCAATATGGTCAGATGAAACCAAAGTAGAACTGTTTGGTAGAAACACAACTCGTTGTGTTTGGAGGAGAGAGAATGCTGAGTTGCATCCAAAGAACACCATACCTACTGTGAAGCATGGGGGTGGCAACATCATGCTTTGGGGCTGTTTCTCTGCAAAGGGACCAGGACGACTGATCCGTATACAGGAAAGAATGAATGGGGCCATGTATCGTGAGATTTTGAGTGCAAACCTCCTTCCATCAGCAAGGGCATTGAAGATGAAACGTGGCTGGGTCTTTCAGCATGATAATGATCCCAAACACACCGCCCGGGCAATGAAGGAGTGGCTTCGTAAGAAGCATTTCAAGGTCCTGGAGTGGCCTAGCCAGTCTCCAGATCTCAACCCCATAGAAAACCTTTGGAGGGAGTTAAAAGTCCGTGTTGCCCAGCGACAGCCCCAAAACATCACTGCTCTAGAGGAGATCTGCACGGAGGACTTCAGTGAAATCACAATTCACTAGTTTCTGGGCTTTTTTTTTTCTTCTGGCAGCCAGCAGACCCTTTGCTGCCCATTGCTGGCTGCCAGAAGAAGAAAAAAAAGCCCAGAAACTAGTGAATTGTGATTTCACTGAACTAGGGCTGCATAATATCTTGGTTTACATAGGTAGAACCTGACTAAAGAGAAATACACATAAAACCTACGAAAAAGATATATATATGTATGTATGTATGTATGTATGTATGTATGTATGTACGTATGTATGTATATGCATGTATATATTTCCAAAAATTGTTATAGATATCACCAAAAAATTGGCACAAGTTGACAGCTATAATTCTGTAATCAATTTTTTTCTTGTGGACATTGCAGCGACACAGAGTTTTGCCACTGCACGCATGGTAGCTGGATTAGAGTCTTGGAGGAGAAAGCCTACATAAAAGTCATCTGCCCTCCCTGGCAATCTCTCTAGTAAGGGGAGAATATATACTGACCTATAAACTCTATATAACTCACAGTACAATAAAACATGTGAGATATCTTCGACTTCTCCTTTACCACATATACATACCCATTCTGCTATTGGTGTTCTCTTGTACCTACCCTGAAGAAGTGCTGAGGGGAGAATATTAAATCTGGCTCTGAAGAAAGCTATTCTTTGTTTTGGGAAGATCAAATCATTTAGGTATCTTGCCGATTCCCACACACCCTGTTTGATTCTATCCCTACTGTGGAGAGGCAACCTATTTAGTTCTTTTTGGAACTCCATGTCCTTCATTCTATCAGTTACTACTTGCTTTGCTTTGTCAAAGTCTAGGGACATTAAGAATACTGGTGAGAGCCCATAAGAGCCCAGCTTGTGGTCTATCGCCTGTTTCCAGGGAGAGGGGAAGTTGTCAATCAACACTAGCAGGGACAGTCCCTCTGGAAAGAAATGAATTTTTAGCCAATAAATGATCATCATCTTCCAAGCTCTTACCTGAATTTGAGGCATACCTGTCTCAATTCTTAACTGGGCATTTGAAGTTCCTTTTGGTGCAGCTAAAATGGCTCACAGGAATTTGGTTTGTATGGTTTCTAGCAAGTTTTTCTTTGCAAGGATTCCTGTTTGTGCCCCATAAAGAATTTGCACCAATGTTTCAGTGTCAAAAAGTTTTAAGGTAGCAGGTACGAGTTGACCTCCGCCTGTTTTCTTCAATGAAAAATAAAGTCCAGTTGACTTTTGAAAAAGCACCCTTGGGACAATTTTCTCCAGCGTTATTTTCTTCCTTCAAATATGCCACTTCCATTGACTTCCATCAATGTCATGATTCTTTGCTTATTTTATTCTACAAAAAAATGCTTTCTTTATTCCACAAGATTTATGCATACCTCCTAACTGAATTTTTGCAATAAAATATATGAAGATAAAATATCTTTGGCTTTGTCCAGTCAGTTGCTTTTCTACTCTATGAATTATTAGATATCCAAAACATGGGATCCGTACAATGTATCTTCATAATGATTCCATTTAATTTACTTCTTATCAAATCATAGTCCAAATTCTTGATTGAGTTGTCTAATCCAATCTTTAAGGGAGGAATAACTAACCTATGTTTTCCAGATGATCTAGACTAATTCTTCAACAAACCCTTACCACTAGCCATGCTAGCTTCAGCTGATAAAAGTTGAAGCACAAAACATCTAGAAGATGTCAGAACAATTACTTCATTTAGAAAAGATGAGGACATTTAAGAAAGATAATTCAATGACATGCCAATGCTCTTGATGATTGGAAGAAAAAACTGTGTGATTTAAAACATCTTCCTTATGTTTTCATACACAAGTTCATATATTAGAGTAGGGTCCTCTGTATTGGTTCAATAAAGATACCAATTTTGTTTTCTAGAAGTGAACCTATTGTAAGAAAATAAATATCATTTTTGGCATTGGTATTTGCCATTTTCCTTTTCTCTCCTATCCTTTTTTCCATTTACTGTTTAATTGAGATGTAAACCTTAACTTTTTCTGTTTGTGTGCTTATTAAGTTCTGAAGCAGAAAAGATGCTTTGGAGAAATGTTTGCACTTGCTGCACTTTGTTAAAATAGTTACACCTTTTTCTCAACTTACGTGTCAATAGTGTAATCACAGGAACATTCACATATTGTTAAGGAACTGTAGATAGGGTGCTACGAAGCCATTGTAGTTTGTTGCTGCCCCCTTAAATCAAATATATGTTTTCCTATGTTTCCCGGACTATTAAAAAAACTCAAGAAAAGGCATGCCTTCTTTTAGGGGATAGTGACAAAATGAAGATGGGTTTTTTTCCCCTCCAGAACATAATTCTGATATATGCATTGAAAACATCTAACTCTACTTTTGGATTATGTGCTTGAGTTGGGGAAATAACGAAACTTTGATTTTGAGTTTTGCCGATTAGATAGGTTTAGTGCTATAGAAATGGCTAATATATTATTATATAAAAGTAAAATGTAGGGTTGCCAGGTATCCACTATTTGAGCGGACAGTCTGCTTTTTTCACATTATGTTCACTATTTTTTTTCACAAAATAGTGGACATTTTTTTTTTATTCAAAAGCTTTATGATGAAATGGTATGTAAGTTTTGCGAGTCAGAATTCCATGAAGTTTTGCGCCATGTTCCAACACGTTGGTTAAGTTTGTTTAAAGCGGTCAAAAGACTTCTTTTAAATTGGATACCTCTAAAATTGTATTTTATTTCTCTTGGATCTGATGAGTGCCATAAGGTTATCTGGAACCTTATTTCGGATCAGGAAAATGAACTCGCAAAGGACGATGAACCAACAATTTCAGAATTGTATTTATATTTCACGCACTTCTTCATGTCAATAATGCAAGACACCCTACTGAAGCTGGAAAGCAAGAAAATTCTTGCATGTGATCTTCACATTATCATGTGTAAGCTGCGTGATTCTTTGCAAAAAAAAATTTTTTGAAGTAATTATTTTAATACTTGTTAAAATGTTTGTAAGAAAATATATAATTTAATTGTAATTTTTTTTTATTTTTTTACTACTTCCCCCCCCCCCTTGTCTGCTATTTTTTGGAAGCAGACCTGGCAACCCTAAATGTTGAGATTTTATGTAAATACCTTATTTTACTACTTTTTCCCCCTTCCCCTTTCTACCCTAACTTTTCTCTCTTCCCCTTCTTCTCCACTATTTTACTTTTATTTTCATTTTTCTTTATATTTTTGTATTTTATGCTTTGATAAATTAATAAAATTTTGAACTCAAGAATCTCCAACTCCATTCTAAAATACCTTTTCTATTTTGAATCCAAATACTTACATATCATTATTTGGAATATCTGATTTTTCTTATTTTTATTGCTTTTACTCATCTTCTGATGTTCATCTTCTGATGTTTTGTTCATCTTCTCCATGCATTCATTTGCTCTATGGTTTGAGATAGGACATGTATTCATAAATAGGCTTCCCAGAATTTAATAAACTTTCCACTTGTCAGGTTATTGTTGGCTTAGAGAAATTTAGACACCATCATATACAGCAATAATTAAATATAATTGATTTTAGTGATTTTATTGAACTGGGGACAATAGTAATATCTTTCCTTGAAGGTTCTATTTGTCAATTTAGCCTTTTCCAATTAAGTCCTTTGCTTGCACAATTTTGGGAAGAATGTTTAGACTCACCTAGGTCCAATAAGGAAAAAAGTCATTAAAAATTCCTGCCAGGTTGCCAAAAATGGGAAAAACATAGTGATTTATGGGTTTGATGTTTAGAAAATATAAAATATGGAAAGAAGGGATAATGTAACCTTTGATAGAGGAGATAAAATATAAAATATAAATGCATTTATAGCTGCTGTAAAGAAAATTGGAAGCCATTTCTTTATATCTTTTCTTCCATTTTCTTTCTTTGTATTTATTTCTTTCATTCATTTTCTATTTATTTATCATTTTCCTTTTACTTTACATTCATTTTTCTTTAAATTTATGTTGTACTTATCTTGTAAAAAATTTTCTCAATAAAAATTTAAAAAGATAATGCCAGGAAAGATTTAGAAGTCGATATTCATACTAAGATACTGGTGAAGCTCATTGTCTAATAATAACATTATTTTCTGTTATACCCTCTTTCTACTACTCATGCTCATAATTGCAGCCCTGCACAGCCCAGAGAATTGCAGATCTGCAAATCCAACCAATCCAGTCTCCAAATGACAATTTTTTCAGACAGCAAGAAGCATTTCTAGTTAGGAAAAAGACAGCCAAACCTAGCAAAAAGTTCTCTGGGCTGCAGAAAATCATATTATACAATAAGCTTTGAAAAGGAAAACAATTTAGCAGCTAAGGAAATAAAAAAAAAATACTTGAAAATGTTAATGGTGGAAAGAAGCTTCTGCTGGTCTCTAGAAAGGACCAAAAAAAGAGAAGCAAACCTGTATTTCTATCTTTTTCTCAGTGACCTTTCCCATTTACTCCCTCTCTCCCCCAATCCATGCCAAATGGTGCACATCTTATAAAACTGTGGAAATCCTCCTCCTGCTCTTTATTTTGTCACTTGCCTTGAGCAGCTATTAAGCAAAGGGAATTATTTTGTAAGTTTATTGGGAATCACAATGATTTATCAACCCTGAGAGGGGAAAAATAGCTCAATTTCTCAGCAGAGAATGAAAGGAGGGGAGAAAGTCTTTGAGCATAAACAGATTGCACTATTTATACATGAAAATATTCCTCTGCATCTATTAATTTACTACAACCAAGTATTTTAATTAATCACAGCAGTTGCTATGGAAACACTTATCGTTCAATTACAGCTCTGTGAGGCAGTGTTGCAAATTTATGACCATGTGAAATAGGTAGCTCTTTTGCTGAATTAAAATCTGTATTGGACACTCTGGAAATAAAGGTTTTTGGCAACAGTCACTAGGTTGATGCAGGCATCTGTCTACACATGGATATAAATTAAGGCAGAGGGCATAGTGCACATCTATTCTAATTTTGAACCCTGGTAGCTGCTTCTCCTTGCAACATGGATCTGATTGTCCTCAGTCTTTGAAAGTAGTCTCATTCAAAGAATACAAGGAAGTGCATAACTTATTGCATGACAGTAGTGAACTGGAGCTGTAAACTGAAGAGTCATTTTTGAGTTGCTTGCAGTGAAGAATCTTCACATGACATGTACATGTAAGGTATCTGGAGAATTCCTCAAGGTTTCCATTCCCAAGAAAGCCTTTACAAGACAGCTTTTTTTTAAAAAAACTGTGGAGCAGCACCTTCCTTTTTTCTTCCACCCTCCCCTCCATTGCCTCTGCTCATGGACTCTGGCTTCCTACACCATGCCATCCTGTACCTCATCCTGTCTGCCTGACACCAAATGGGCAGTTGGCCTCCTGCTCCATGCCAGAAGCCGTGCACCACTGCTATTCAGCTGCTGCACCCCCATGCCAGAAGCTTCTTTCCCCCATGCCTGAAGTTGTGTGATTGGGTGGTGGCTAATTGTCCCATGTGTTCAAAGGCCCAGGACAAATGGTGTGTCAGAGAATGGGCCAGGGCGAAGGGTGCATTGGCCAGGGCGAATGGCCAGGGGAGGGCCAGCTGAGGAGGAAAGCTGGCTGTAAATGGGCTGAGGCAAGAGTCTGGAGGTGAAGAAGGTGTGGACAAAGATCGGGAGCCTGAAGGTCCCATTCCGTTCCCAGCTACCTTACAATGCTGGGTTTCCTTGCTGTATTTTTTAGAGATGATGATGATGATGATGATGATGATGATGATGATGATGATACCCATTCAGTTGAGTCTGACTATGGGCCAGATGTCTCTACATTTGCACTGAAACCTGAATTGCAAAATGTAGAGAAGAGAAGAATCCAAACATTTGTTTCCATTTCTTAGTTCAGGAAGCATGAATCATGTCAGTTCACTTTAAAATAAAGATCCAATAAAATCCTTAAGTATTCCTCAAATAAATCTTTCTCATTGCTTCTACAGAGAGTGCAATCACAGACATAACCTTTACATTTCTAATAAAGGAGGAACTGATGGCTGAACACTACTAGCATCCTTGAAAAGAACTGCTCGTTTAAATGAATGTTTGGGAAAGGAGTAAAGTTTGTCACTAAAAGAAAGAAAATAAGAAAATTGACTAAAAAAAATAGAACTGTTTTACAGAAAGCCACAAAAACTTCCTGAAAACGGTGTTTTTATTTTCTTTGGAACAATCCCCTTTTAGAATTTGAGCTCTCTTCCTTTCACAGAATAATTTGCCAATCATCTGTCATTTATTGAAAGCATATATCATCTTGTTCAGAATATTGACTGTTTAAAACATACTTGGGCCCAGGTATTCCATAATATTGTATTTGCCCCTGATAAGAGCAAGAAATCAAAAGTTTGATAAGCTTTGAGCAATAAATGCTTGCATGGAATGTTAGGTTTTTCTTTCTCTAGTTTTCACTGGAAGCACGATCTTGATCAAGGATTCATCAAAGCGTTCTTTTTCACTTTTGAGAAAACAATCCATATTCTTGGGGGATAGAAGAAGAGGAGGGTGAATCTTGAATTCCAAGTATTCAAAAAGAGCACAGCAGAGATTGCATCGGTCTCCAGACATAAGGTTCATTGATTAGCACAGTTGTTATTCAGAGACCATCAGCAAAAATCTGTGATCCAACTGAATGTGGGGAGGGGGACAGGCTGCAATCACTCCTTTTCAGAGGAAGAAGAGGCTTGGGGGTAGAAGCAGATAATCTGACAACAGCTGTGGATAAGTGAATAGTCTTCTTGGCCTAGAAGACAAGTGTCGGGGCAAAGAATCAGACCATACCCTAGGTTGCAGCATTTAAATAAATCTACGCCTATACTCAAGAGTATAATCAATTAAAGTTCAATACTAAATTGGTGCCATGGAACTCAGGAAGACTTGGATTGGACCACTTGTGGGAACATAATGATTCTAAGCTGATGACCCGCTTAATTCTGCTTAATTCTGCCCCTCCAGCTCTGCCTGTTATTCTCATTTGACAATTCTAAAACTCCCTGATCGACAAGAACAAAAAAAAAAGTCCAGACACACTTTTCATCTCAGAATTAAGTGTACACATCTTGAAGACTTTGGAAGGTGAACATTTCAGAAATATTTAGAATTAAATGCCTGGAAAAGTCCTGACTTTGAAGCATTCAGTGCTGGAAAGCAATACTGTAAATATGAATCTCATGTTATCTTCTCTCTTTGGCGCTTGAAATTTCTGGCTATGATTTTGAGGTCTGCATTGCTATTTACCTTGAAATTCCAATGGTTTCTTAAAACTATTATGCACCAACCCTTTATTGCTAACTGCAATGAAGAGTTTCAGCCTTGGGCAGGAGAGAGGGGAGGGGTTGATAGCAAATGCCTTCCTCCATACACAGAATTAAAACACTTCCCACAATATTATTCTAAAGGGAAGTGGGTTAGAGCTGTTCTTCATTCTTTCCCCACTGCAAGGTAAAGCAAAAATTACAGTTACTTCATCTCAACTAGAGTCTGAACTAGAAAGGATGAATTGCAACCAAAATATTTTTTCTAAAATAAAGGTGAAGATTTTTAAATTGGAAATCATTATCCTACTAGCATCTCTAACAACCCATCCAAGACCGAGTGGCTGTGGTTTCCGACGTCCCGATATAGTCAGTTGGTGCCATCACTGACTATTGGGGGTGAATCGCTGGCCCCCACGGAGAGGGCTCGCAACTTGGGCGTCCTCCTGGATTCACGGCTGTCTTTAGAAAAGCATTTGATGGCTGTGACCGGGAGGATTTTTCATCAGGTTCGCCTGATTTGCCAGTTGCGTCCCTTTCTGGATCGGGACTCCTTACGCATGGTCACTCATGCCCTTGTCACTTCCCACCTGGACTACTGCAATGCTCTCTACATGGGGCTCCCCTTGAGGAGCACCCGGAGGCTCCAACTGGCGCAGAGTGCAGCCACGCGGGTGGTTATGGGAGCGACATGGCGTTCCCATGTAACACCTCTCCTGCACGAGCTGCACTGGCTCCCGGTGGTCTCCCATGTGTGCTTCAAGGTCTTGGTTACCATCTTTAGAGCTCTCCATGGCTTAGAACTTGGTTATCTACAGGACCGCCTGCTGCCACCAGTAGCCTCCCACTGGCCGGTACGCTCTCATAGAGAGGGGCTCCTCTGGGTGCCGTCGGCCAAACAATGTCGACTGGCGGCCCCCAGGGGGAGACCCTTCTCTGTGGGGGCACCTACTATCTGGAATGAGCTCCCCCCGGAGATACGGAGGATCCCGGATCTACACACCTTCTGCCGCGCTCTCAAAACCTTTTTATTCCATCAGGCTGGCCTGGCTTAATTTTTTCCCTTTCCCCCCTTTTTAAAATGCAAATTTTAATTCGTTCTTAATTTATTGGGGTGCTTTAAATCTGTCTTCGGCCAAATTGTTTAATTCGGTTTTATTCAGTTTTAAATTTTGTATTTATGTGTTTTTATCCTGTGGCTGTTCACCGCCCTGAGTCCTTCGGGAGTAGGGCGGTATACAAATCAACTAAACTAAACTAAACTAAACTAAACTAAACTAAACTAAACTAAACTAAACTAAACTAAACTAAACTAAACTAAACTAAACTAAACTAAACTAAACTAAACAAGAATTGTAATAAGACAGCTTGAAAACAAAGCACATTTATAGGAGAAAATAATGGTGTTGCATTAGTTAGCATTAGCAAAAGTTTTGGGCTCAGTTGTGGTCATAAATCGAGAACTACCTCTACTGAGTTTTTCAATCAACTTATGCTTTTTGGGGTTGCTGTTTTGACTCCTAATGATGAAGAAGAAAAGAAAGAAAAAATTAAAGATGACTTGCTAATGAGAACTACAGTATGACTTGCTAATGAGAACTACAGATTATGCTTTATGTAGCTGAAGAGAAAAAAAGCACACAACAGAACACCTGGCTCATTTGACATGACATGAAGAATATGAAGGAAAAGATATGCAACCAGAGACAGAAACATCACTTGAGACATGTAGCAGTATATAGGAGAAAGTGAATAAAATAATGAAATGTCAGAAGATGCATGCTAACCATCACTGCCTTTAAAATAATCATTGTATGGAACAACGTTTCAGTGGTGAAATGCCATTCACAATTTCTGGAAATAGAGTTGTGCAAAGCTTTGATTGGAAACTTTGTTTGAAAATGAAAAGGCAACTTTTGGAATCCAAATTTCAATCTTTTTTGAAACTTTGAACTGGAAGAAATGCTCTTGAAATTGATTCTGTCATTTGTCAGATCAATGATTTGAACTGATTTGATTCAACTCACAATTTCAAATTGAATCAGCTTGATTCCTTGAAGGGAATTGAAAAGTAGATTAAACCCAGGGTGATACACGTGCTCCTACTCTCAAACAAATATGTAATATGAACTCTTGATAACCTAAAAGGTATTTAATTTGTACATAATGTATCCTGCAACTTTTAATGATGAGTTAAGGAAGGCCTTGTCTACATAAATGCAGTATGTCTTATGGTACTCAATGCTGATTAATTTATCTATCACTTATGGTACATGGCCCTGTCACTGAAAAGGAATAAGCATCACTGCTGGGTGTCCCAACTTCCCTACCCTAATGGACCTCATGAGGACAGGTCACTGACTTAATGGAGCATACTGTAAAGAATAAATAGTTTAAACAGTATTACATCACCTTCTAATTTCAGGTTATTGGAGAAAATCACTGAAGCACTATTCACCCAAGTACAGGTCAAAATGGATAATCTCCTTGAGTTGGCTGAGGAACCAGGGAGGCTCACACCACTTCTGAAAGCAATATTGTAATAAAATGTTGACCTTGGGGAATGAGAGGAAGAGATGCTGCCTAGGAAACAACCAGACAAGAGAAGGAGGAACCCTCAGTGGCTTAATGGTCAGAAGAAAATGCTTAGGGTGGACCTGGCTTAAATAATCAAACAGTTAAAGGTGATGGATAAGATAAGTTTATATTTTCAGATTTGCAAGATTGAGGTCAACCCTCCCAGCCTAACCTGACAGGAGACACAATTAATGAACTAATCTATTTTATTGTAAGACTACATTAACAGAATCTTGCATATTTCTCCTAGAGTATATTTGAGTTTTGGAGTGAAAAATGGCTTTGTAGAATTCAGAAATATAAAGAACAATAGCTTTCCAAACAAGTCCAATAACTTGAAAATCAGAATTAAGTCCATCCACTTAAAAATATGGTTCAAATTCTCCTCTCCCTTTTTCTCTTGCCTTGTGGAATTTGATGTAAAGTAAAGGTAAAGGTAAAGGTTCCTCTCGCACATATGTGCTAGTCGTTCCTGACTCTAGGGGGCGGTGCTCATCTCCATTTCAAAGCCGAAGAGCCAGCGCTATCCGAAGACGTCTCCATGGTCATGTGGCCGACATGATTAAATACCAAAGGCACACAGAACACTGTTACCTTCCCACCAAAGGTGAACCCTATTTTTCTACTTGCATTTTTTACGTGCTTTCGAACTGTTAGGTTGAGAGAATGGAACTTGATGTAAGTTCAACTAATTACTTTTGGGTCTAGATCAGCAGTTATAGAAGTAGATGTCTTTTCCAACTTAGAAGTCTTCAGAAGTTTGGGAACTGTAATTCACACAATTTCAGCTGGGAATTCTAATCAAAACACATTTGCAGGGCATCGAGGCTGTAAAGTTAAAATTTTAAAAAGTCATGGAATTTAATTTATACCATCCCTTAGTTTCAGAAATATCTAGTTGCATTTCTAAACCAAGAAGTGCCTAGTCCAAGTGACAAAAGTTATTTCCCGGTTCCTGAGAAAAATATTTCCCAAAGCTGCAGTCTGCTTGAGATCTTTTAACAGGAACTGTCAAAGTTTGAATCCACAAGGGTTCATTACCACTGAGCGTTCTATTCTAGCACTGTCCCTCTGCTCAGTTTAAATCTGGAAAGGATAGGTTTTGGGAATCAATAAGAATAAGAAAGCAATGTTAGTTTTTCACTCTGTTGACATGTGTTTAATGCAATGTGATTCAATGAGAAACTAGTTTGCAAGGAACTGAACAGGGCTGTCTGCTTGCCCAGTTGATAGAATGTCAACATCTTTCATTAGGTAACATTCACATTTATGTGCCACCCCTACTACAAAATGTTCAATGCTCCCAGAGGCTACACTTAATTGTAAGTATCATTATATTGATGATATGCCTTCGTAGTCCTTAGGCAACATGTTGCTAGATGAGATCTCCTCTCCTCTCCTCTCCTCTCCTCTCCTCTCCTCTGTCAAAATAAACATACAACCTTTCTGTACCCTATGGATCCCTTCCCTTCCTTTTACATAGATAAAGTCTCCCAGGGACTGAATTATTAGGATTAGTTTAGCACCAGGTTCTATTATAACACATTATACATTATGAGGGGTCTCTGTGGGTTTGCTGAGAGCTTCTGAGGGATTCTAAACTATCCTATAGGAAAAAATATTGAGAAGAAACTATTATGCTTTCTTCATCACATTATGGCTTATAGAATGAAAAATAACAGAACTAAACTTCTGTATAGATTAACCTGATGGTTTCCTTGAGGTCAAGAGATGGTCCATTTTATATATTTTGATAGCTGAATCAGCCATTATGATTGAAGGTTTGCACATGTGGGTGACATAAATTGGGGAAAAGCAGGGGTGAAATCTAAAATTTGTTACTACCGGTCCTGTAGGCATGGCTTGGTTGTGGGGGTAATGTGACTGGGTGGGCATTGCCAACTTTTTTTTTTTAGTTTTAAAAGCATTTTTCTACAACCTTAAGAGGTTGCAGAAAAAAATGCTTTTAGAAGCCTCTGACGATCAGGCAAGTCAGCTGGGATCGCCAGAGGCTTTTAAAGGCATTTTTTTCCCTACAACCTCTTCGGCCAAAGGGGTTGCAGAAAAAAATGCTTTTAAAAGTAAAAAAAAAAAACCAGCCTCTGATGATCACGCAGCTCAGCTGGGCATGGGGGGGGGGGGTGCAGGGATTTTTGCTACCAGTTCTCCAAACCACCCGCCACCATCACTACCGGATCAGGCGATCCGGTCCGAATCGGAAGCATTTCACCCCTGGGGAAAAGCCTTTGTTAAATTTGACTTTTGGTTCATTGATATACACTTCAAAAATAAGACCAATGTTTCAAATATAAATATTATTTCAGACTCATATACAAAAGAAGAAAGAATGTATATAAATAGCTATCTTTATTTCCAGGAAGATGTGCAAAGCTTTAATCTGAAGACCGTTTAGTTGAATCATCTTTTCAGAGTCAAGTGTTTAAATTGAATCATTGAACTGATTCAATGCATCAGATCAACCATTCAAATTATACCCCTGGGTGAGTCACATGTCCCTAATTTTTAGTGTTAAGAATATAGTGCTGTCACTTAAAGCAAAGAATGCAACCAGGAACCAAAACCTGATGGTCCACTGAAATTAGGAAATCTTTGCAATCATCTCAGTAATAAAAACATTATATTTAAAATATAAAAGGGACAGCAATAGGCCTCAAACTAAATTAGAACATCCTTATGTGGTTACACTAACAACTTTCCTCAGGAAGGTTCAGCATGCTAGTGATATTTGAATAAAATTTCAGTTATTTCAGCATAAAGAAAATGAAATTGTTTCAAGATAGGTCACTACAAGGTGAAATAAAAAAAAACATGGTTTTAGCAATTGCAATAACAATAGCAATATCAGGGTGACCTCCGGTCTGGAGCCGCGACACCACAGTCGGGAAATTAGCGGGCTCTAACGAGTTTGCGGAAACCCCAACTGACAAACCGCTGTCCAACCAGTCTTTGGACCGACCCCCATCTTGTAGGGATGGGGGGTGAAGAGGAGCGCCTCAGAGGGCCAAGAGGAACAGGCAAGTTCCTCAGAGGCCAGAGGGAATCCTCAAAGTCGGCGGCGGGGGTAGGCAGCCATAGCAGCTGCCACAAAGCCACGGCAGGCCGGGACACAAGATCATGCAGGAGGAAGAAGAAAGAACGAGCGTTTCAAAGCCGGGTGAGTGACACCAACCCAGGCAAATAAAGGGATTATTTGGAATATTTTTTTAAAATAAGACCCCAACCTTAAACAGCAGCTACAGATCCATGAGGCTTGAAGATTTAAAAGAAAGGGGGGGCGGAAATGGAGACCCAAGACAAACTTTGCATTAATTAATTTGTCTTAGAAGAATTTGTTTTTAATAATTTGGAAAACTGGACTTTTTTTTTTGTTTTCTTTGGAGTGGATTGAAGAAATATTTTTGGGGGAATTTAAAGCTGTGAAAGTTAACGAAGTTAATGAAGATTGACAGACGGATGGCTACAAAATTGCCATGAAGTCTGCGGTGACTAAGCAGGAAAGTGGATTGAAGAGATTTTACTTTCTGCTTGGAAAAGAAATATCCTAAATGGCTTTCTACTTTGGATTATTATGATTACTTTGGAATTAACATTAGACTAATGGATTTTGGAAATTTCTATCCTGTTCTGGGTGATTTTAAGAAGAAAGATCTTGGACCTTTTCTATAATGGAAACTTACAGACTTAGCAAAAAGAAGGTGTGGCGCAAGAACAAAGACAGGAAGGAGTTCTGGAGGAGATTATTCTAGAAATTAGCCAAATAAAATATGCTGGAAATCAGCCAAACAATGGAAGGAGTTCTGGAGGAGATTATGCCAGAAATTAGCCAAATAAAATATGCTGGAAATCAGCCAAACAATGGAAGGAGTTCTGGAGGAGATTATGCTAGAAATTAGCCAAATGAAATATGCTGGAAGTCAGCCAAACAATGGAGGGAGTCTGGGAAAAGTTTATGCTAGAAACTAGTCAAGTACAATATGCTGGAAATCAGCCAATAATGTTGGGAGATCGGGAGGAGATAATATTGGGAATAATCTCAAAAGAGTTGATAACTTGGAGAAGAATAAGTAATATGTTCTTGTGATAAAACTGTGTAATATGTGGGATATTAAATTGGAAAGTTCAAGATATTTTGATTTGATAAAAAGGGTCAAATAATTAAGATGTCGATAAAATTGTGTTTTATAAATTTTAACAAAATGGAGTTGCATTGAAATTGAACTTGATAATTTTGGTGATAAAATTGTAAGGTATATAATTAGAATAAGAGACTAGAATATTGTTTTACAAAAAAAAATACAAAAAAAATTTTCCCCCTGTTCCCCCCACCCTTTCCCCCCCCTTCATCTCCCTCTCCCCCCCCCCCGACTTCCCAGAGCAAAATACAAGGTATTTCATTTAATCAAACATAAACTAGATTAATCTACTTATCCTCAAAGTACTACCTCCCCCACTGAAACCTTAACTCCACAACAGATAACCAAATACTTCTAATACTAACATTCATTCATAAGCTATTTGATATTTTCTTGTCTGATACTTATTTTGAATATAATCAATCCATCTTCTCCATTCCAATACGTATCTTTCTTGCGTGTGGTCCTTCAAGTACACCGAGATTTTCGCCATTTCTGCTAGGTTTGTTACTTTCAATATCCACTCTTCAATAGTAGGCAAAGAGTCATTCTTCCAATATTGAGCTACCAGCAGCCTAGCTGCTGATATTAAGTTCAAAATCAATTTAGTCTCTGAAACTGTACAGTCCGTAGTTATACCCAATAGAAACAATTGAGGAGTAAATTTCAACCTTCTTTTCAAAATGTTTTGCATCACCCACCAAATTTTTATCCAAAATGCCTTGATTTTCTTACAAGTCCACCATATATGATAATAGGTTGCATCATTACATTCACATCTCCAACATTTTGCTTGCAAATTCGAGTATATACATGATAATTTCTTAGGATCTAAGTGCCATCTATAAAACATTTTATAAAAATTCTCTCTCAAATTTTGTGCTTGCGTAACTTTAACATTTCTGACCCAAATCTTTTCCCACGTTTCCATCATCACTGGTTCCTGAAAGTTTTGTGCCCATTTAATCATACAATCCTTAACCAATTCAGCTTCTGAGTCTATTTCCAGTAATGCATTATACAACCTTTTAATATGCATCTGACTTTGATCTCTAATCTGTTTCACCAAATTTTCCTCATTTTTCATAACCCCAATTTTTTGATCCTCCCTCCATCTAGCTTGAAGCTGACCATACTGAAACCAAGTATAAATTATCCCTTCTTCTTTTAATTCATCTAGAGATTTCAATTGCAACTTGCCCCTTTCCAAAAGAAGAAGCTCTTTATAAGTAATCACCTCTATTTTTTACTCTGTACTTATATTTTCTATTACATGTCTGGGGTTTGCCCATATAGGTATCTTATAGTTCAGCTTATATTGATACTTTTTCCAAACCCTCAACAATGCATTTCTAAGTATATGACCCTTAAACACGTTATCCACTTTTTTTTCATACAACAAATAAGCATGCCATCCATATAACAAATCATAACTTTCTATGTTTAACATTCTTTCTTCAGTTAAGTTAAACCAGTCACTAATTTGTGATAAAGCTGCTGCTTCATAATACAATCTTAAGTTAGGCATTTTAAGACCTCCTCTCTCACGTATATCCTGTATAATTTTCAGTTTCACTCTTGGTTTCTTCCCAGCCCAAATAAAAGTATTAACCCCTTTCTACCATTCCAACAGGTTTCCATCTTTTTTAAGCACTGGTATCATTTGAAACAAAAATAAAAACCTAGATAATACATTCATTTTTATTGCTGCTATCCTTCCCAGTAGTGATAGTTGTAACTTTTTCCATTTTTCCATTTCTTTCTGTACTTTTTGCCAAATAATTTCATACTTATTTTTATACAATTTCGTATCTGAGGCTGCAATATATACTCCTAGATACTTAACCTTTTTAACTACTTCAAACCCTGTTAATCTCCCTAACTCTTCTCTTTGAGTTATAGATAAATTTTTAGTTATCATCTTTGTCTTGTGTAGATGTCAGCATTCCAATTTATGATCTCCTCCAGCACTGACATGAATGAGAGAGAGAGAAACCTTGCTTAATGCTGAGATGAACTTTCACCTAGTTTCCTGCACCTTAGTAGATAGCGTTGCTTGGGAGATGGAGGGAGCGGGGAATTCCTGTGAATAGAAAGTGCTTGGGACGGAGAGATGGATCTGCACAATGGCCAATGGGACATTGGGGTTGAGGAACGGAAAGGGAGGGGTTTGGAAGGAGGTGCCAGTTTTGGCTGCACAAAGAGTTCAGGGATGACGTTGTTTCTATTCTTAAATAAAGAAAAGATTCATCAGAGACTTTGCGTTTGAGAATGAAGTTTATTTAAGATAACACCGAAACCTGACAGTAGATTTACTTTGAATCCAGATACTTTACCATATTCAGCTACTATATCCAACATATAGGGAGCCACTTCTATAGGTTGAGATAAAGTAAGAACCAGGTCGTCTGCAAACGCTCTTAACCTATAATCCTGCTGTCTAATTACAATTCCTTTTATTTTGTCAGAATCACATAGCTTATTCAACAAGACTTCTAAAGTTAAAATAAACAGCAATGGTGACAATGGACAACCCTGCCTCATACCTTTCTCAATTTTAAACACATCTGTTAACCTCCATTAATTATTATTTGTGCTGTTTGTTCCTGATATATTGCTCTAATTGAGTGTATGAAATACTCCCCAAAGTGCATTTTTTCTACTATTTTAAACAAAAATTGCCAGTTCAGTTGATCAAATGCTTTCTCTGCATCCACGAATATAAACGCTGCAGGGACCTGATTATTTTTCTCCAAATATTCCAATAAGTTTATAATTTGCCTAACATTATATTTCATCTGTCTCCCTTTTATAAAACCTGATTGATCATTGTGAATAATTTGTTGCATAACTGGCATTAGTCTATTCGATAGTATTTTAGCAAAAATTTTGTAATCCGTGTTCAAAAGTGAAATTGGCCTAAAATTTTCAGGTTTAATTCAGTTTTGATCTTCCTTCGGAATCAATGAAACAAAGGCTGTTCTCCAAGAGGGTGGAACTCCTCCCCCTAATTGAATTTTACAAAATAAAGTTCTAAGCGGCTCTACCATTTCAAGCTGTAAGTTCTTATAATAAACAGCTGTTAGTCCATCTGTTCCTGGAGCTTTCCCTATTTTTAACTACTTAATTGCTGCAACAATCTCCTCAGAAGTTATTGGTTGATTCAATCCTTCCCTCTGTTCCAACGTTAGTTTCAAAATATTCCCTTCCTTTAGATATCTATCTATATCTATACCTTGTATTGAGTCACTAGCATATAGCTTTGTATAAAATTCCAAAAAAGCCTTTTTAATCAAATTCTGTTGGTAAACTTCCTTACCTCTATATTCTATTTTACTAATGACTCATGCTTTCTGTTTTTTCCTCAACATGTAGGCCAACCACCTACCTGGTTTATTGGAATTACAAAATGTATTATGTTTAGCATATTGTAAACTAGTTGCCACCTGATCAGCCATTAACATATTGAATTGCCCTTGTAGCATGTTTATTGTTTCTTTTACTTTCTTATCACCTGGATTAGATATCAGCAATTGTTCTTTCTTTTTTATTTCTTCCTCTATCTCTTTATGCTTCTTCTGTTGTTTTAGTCTGTATTTATTATTCATATGTATTAAGATACCCTTCATATAAGCCTTACTAGCATCCCAAACCATTTCCATAGGAGTACCCTTATTCATGTTAATAACAAAAAATTCTCTCATTTGTTTTTTAAGCTCCTTTACATTTTCTTCATATCTAAATAAATTTTCATTCAACCTCCAAGACCTCCTTTCTCCCCTCTCCTGTTCAAATTCAATCCAGACCTGACTATGATCAGTTAAAGATCTTGGACATATCTTCCTCTTCTTCACCCTGGAAATAAAATCATTTGTGATTAGTATAAAATCAATCCTGGAGAAGGATTGATGTCTATCAGAAAAAAAAGTAAAATCTTTTTCCTCCAGGTTATGTTCTCTCCAGATATCTCAATTCTATATCTTCCATCATATCAAAAAAAGATTTAGGTAGTTTTGCACGTGCTGAGGTCTTTGATAAGTTTTTTTTATCTTTCTGCGTATCAATTACTCCATTCCAATCACCCATTAGTATAAAAGATTTATAGTCCCACTGTATTATTTTAGTATGTAAAAATTTATAAAACTTGTCTTGTTGCTGGTTAGGGGCATATATTCCAATAAGAAGCATTTTTCCAGACTGTGTCAGTAATTCAATTGCAATATATCTTCTTTGATCATCTGCCTCAATTGGATTAGCTGATAGTCCTTTCCTTACATATATAACTAGTCCATTTTTCTTCTCTGGCGCTGATGCCACAAAATTTGTACCTAATCTTGAATTTATCAAATATTTTTGGTCTGATAATCTAATATGTGTTTCTTGTAAGCAAATAACATTGTTGTTAAATTGTTTCAGGTAGTGAAATACTTTCTTTCTTTTTTGTGGTGAGTTTAGGCCATTAACATTCCAAGATAGGAATTTAGTTGCCATCTTTAGCCTTTCGAAGCCTTGTAAGCATCAGCTGAAGCTCCTCCTCCACCTTACTCTTCGGCCTAGCTCCCCCCACTGCTTCTGTTTTTTGTACTTCTTGAGATGAATCCTGAGATTGTTGCCCTTTTGGTTGTTGTTGTTGCAATTTATAAGTTGATCAGGTCAGCCGTTGTGCTTTCGGCTCTCCCTTCTTAGGTGGTTCCAAAGTTGGGGGTAAACCCCAAGATCCAAATCTTCTTCCATAATAATTCCTCCAGCTGCAACTTCAGCGTAGGTTTGTATCTGTTTTCCATCTTTTTCTTGTTGTAACATCTCCATTTTCTTCCTTCCCCCTCCCCCTGGTGAGGGAGGGTATCCAGCCTTTAAAACATTTACATAAAAATCTTTTGCCTTCCAGACTGTTTAACTGGTATCTTTCTCCTTTATAAGTCACTATTAGACCAGCTGGAACGTCCCATCTATATGCCACTTGTTGATTTCTCAACTCATTTACCAGAAAGCCAAAGTTTTTCCTGCTTCTCAACATCTTTGGAGGAATCTCTTTCAAAACCACCACCTCTTGCCCAGCCACCTGAACTTTATTCTTGTAAGAAGCTTGTAAAATATCATTTCTGATCCTCCTAGTTGTAAAGTAAATCACCACATCTCATGGCAGCTGTCTTTGTTTTGCCAACCAGGAATTAACCCTGTAAATTTTATCAATTTGGATTGCCACATGTTCTGGTATTTCTTTAATTATCTCAGCCATAGCATCAGCACAAATGTCTTTTAAATTTTCTTTACTATTTTCCTTCAGGCCTTTCAGTCTCAAAGCAAACTCCATAGATCTGTATTGTAACATTACCAATTCATCATCCACTTTCTCTGTTCTGGTCATGACATCACTCATTTTATTCTCCAGATTTAAATTGGCTTCATTAATTTCTTCAACTTTCCCATCAAGCTGGATAACAAGATTTGACAATCCTGATACAGCATAAATAATATCATCTCTTATTTTATCATGCTCCTTTGCAACTGCTCCCTTGATCGAACCTATGTCTTCCTCTATTTTCTTAAAATTCCCTTCAACAAGTAATGTTAAATTGTTCATTGCTTCTCTCATTGCTGTTGCTTGATTATTCATGGCTTCTTTCATAGCTTCCTTAAAATCATTAAGTGCTGCGTCTTGACTCTGGCTCTGGCTCTGTGAATCAGCCGGAAGTTGTGCTTTCTGTGTCACCAGTGACACAACTGGGGAGCCTCCCCCTCCTTTAGCAACTCCTGGTTTCACTTGTCTAGAAGCCATTTTTTTTCTTTTTTCTTCCCCCCCCCTTTTCTTTAAAAGTAACAAAGTCTTTAAAGGTGTTAAATTATAGTCTCTAAATTGCCAAACAAGGTAGTTTTTTTCCCTTTATTCTCTTCCCTCCGCACTCTCAGTTCCCAGCAGTTAATAGGCAGCTAATCCACTCTCCCAGCGCAGAGTTCTCAAGCACTTTCGTTTCAGGCTTTCACTTTCAAAGCCCTAACAAAGACGCCATCTTCCGCCTCCCGCTCAAGATTCAGATTGAAACAAAGTAGCTTTGGAGTTAAGCTCTGTATTTTTAAGGCTTGTTCTCTTGTTTTCCGCTCTGCCTGCGCTTGAAATCAGTCAAACTCACTTTTTAAAAGCAGGATCGGATCGCGACTTCTCACCCTGCTTTTGCAGGGTCGTCCTGGCTCCGGAGTTTCTTGGCAGGCTGCCTGAGGAGCTCTCACCCTCCAAGCCTCTGGAAATGATCCAGAGGACTTTTGGGGGGCTCTACTCTCACCCACCAGCTCTCCTCTCCTTCTTTTCCCGAAGGAGAGTTTTTTCAGCCGTTTGACAGCTGATTTGTGCTGTCAAAATGGCTTTAACGGAGACGCAAGGCTGGCGGTCATAAATGACCGTCCACGGAGCCTGCGGTGCCAACTGGAAGTCGAGACTAGAATATTGTTAATAACTATTTGGATATTGATGAGATATAGATACAGAGATAATGAGTTAAAATTTAATTCGAAGTTAAAACTGTATTGATATATTAGATTTGTTTAGATGAAAGTGTTAGAATTTTATGTTTAAATTTGTTTTTTGTTTTTTTCTCAGTTTTAAATTTTTAAAAGATGTAATATTTCCATTATAGAGTGTGTTAAAAGAATGTAAGCATGTTAACCATCTATGACCGGATTGAAACTCTGTTCTTGAAAGTTATATTTTATGTTTATGTTTGGGAAAAAATAAAAAATATTTACAAAAAAACAAAAAACAAACCAATAGCAATATCACTTAGATCTATATACCACTTCACAGTGCTTTACAGCTCTCTCTAAGCATATTGCCCCCAACAATCCGGGCTCTCATTTTACCAACCTCAGAAGGATGGAAGGCTGAGTCAACCTTAAACCAGTCAGGATCGAACTCCTGGCAGTGGACAGAGTCAGCCTGTAATACTGCATTCTAACTACTATGCCACCACAGCTCTTGTTTTTGGTAACAATCCCATCGTTGGCCAATCTAGTTACACTTTAGCAAGGCACTGAAATGCTAGGTTTATCTAGGTAAAAATCTTTTTTTCCATTTGCCAAACTTCCTGCAATCCAATTGCAACTTTACTCAGTTGGATAAATTCAGTACAGAACCAGTTATTTTTAATCAAAATGCAGCATAATATCATCCACATCACTGAACATAGGACAGAATTTAAACAAAGTAGTAGAAACAAAAGCAACTCAGTTTGCTTTTGCCACTCATGAGACCAATGATACAGCCTTAGGATCCAAAATGAATAAGAGAGCAGAATTTTGCCAGGTATTATTTGAACATGTTTCAGATAAACAGTTCATCTATAATGCATTTGACTAAGTTCTTGTTGTTATAGTGAATTAATTGTTCTCCAGTGGATGGCCACTGAGAATATGTTTGGAAAAAGCATTCCAAATGAAATCACATCAACAAGAACATTTCCAAAGCATTTTGCAAGAAAAATATTTTTTTAAAAAAGTTTAAATAGAGCTTTTGTTCCAACAGTCTCATCAGATTCCCTAATGGTAAGAGAAATACCCCACAATTATTATTTTTAATCCAGTGTAGGCTATAATGTAGTGTAACATAGCAATGTAGCCTAGATCCAATGCTATTAATGATTCATTGTTTTAATTAAAAAAGAAGATATAAAATAGGGCAGTGGTTTCCTCCTTGGGGTTTCAATGCAACTCTGTTATATATCTTAATTGTACTGCCAGAGAATTTCTAATTTAATGACTCTTCATGACATATGATATTACATTAACATTTTATTGAGAGGTTTTCATAGAGAAAGTGGACCAAGACCAACTGTCAAAGCAATTGCATTATGAATCTCTCGAGGGCTACTCTAAAGTGATGACATCCCATTACCCTGTTCTTTATTTTTGATGGCAGAACCTTGTAAGAATGGCAGCTATTGCTTAAGACACTAAAAATCTAGTTTTTATTTCTTGTTTTCAAGAATGCTCCAAGCAACTCAGCAGATACCCTCCAATATTTAATCTTATAGAATACTGCAATAGCTCCATGTGATTTTTTTTTCTGAGTCAGCTGCAATTTATATTACTTCTATGAACTACCTGTTCATCTACACTAGGAAAATGCTGGAAAAACCTGAGGTTCAAAACATTGAAGCTCTGTTTGTTTTAACAAAGCTGGCTTTGGAGTTTAAATTCTAAATAGTTTAGACAGAGACCTTTAGAACAACCGCATGAACTTACAAAGAAAGTAGCTTTGAATCCAATTACTTGATTCAACTAAATTAAATATGGATTATATGCTGCTTAATTATGGCAGACACTGGAACATCATACACTGGAACATGAACCCTTAGGCAATTAGAACTAAGATTTGGAGTAGTACAATTACCTAGCAGGGACCACTAAGGACTGGATTTTTTTTCTGATATAAAATGATAGGCAGTTTGTAAGGGTGTAGAAAATATATTTGAGGTATACCTCATTTACTTGGTGAATACATTTTGTAAAAAAAAACCTCTTGCTGCTTGTGTATCGAAATCAACAGGCTAGAAAATGAGAATGTGCTTTGAAACCCAACATTCTGAAATAATCTTGGGATTATATTTTAATCCCAATCTATTTTATTGCCTTAAATGAAAACCCTTTTAGCTACTTCAAAGATGCATGACCTAAGGCTCCATGCAACTCTCAAAAATTTCAAAACAACCACTTCATAAATACATGGCACAACATAGGAGAACAAACCCATCAGGACAAGGTTCAGGAATCCATCTGCATTTGAAAGACAAAGATCACTGTTTTGAAGACCGCAAAGTCCAAATTCTGGACAAAGATAATTGCTGCTTTGAAAGAGGGGTCAAAGAGGACATCTACATTAAGATTGGACAGCCCTCTCTCAATAGAAGAGGATGGATAAGCCATCACCTATCTCTTATTTACAACACAGTTCTTTCAGCAGTTCCAAGAAGGTTCCACACCAATTTGCACTATACAGGTGACCCTGAGTGCACAGATAAACCTCCAAGTGGCCTCAACAATTCTCAGAAAGAGTGCTAACAACCAGATGACCGCCAGGAATATAAATCCTTCCATCCTCCACCATTCAGTCAGAACTGAAGAAGCTTCCTGGATGATGTGAAATGTCCTCAAGCAAAAACAAAGAAAGTCCAGTTGTCTTTAAAAAAAACACCTTTTGGGTAGACTTAATTACTGGACCATAGAGTTTCTAGGAAACATAATGATTCAGTGATGGCTTAACATTGATTTTTCCAAAGTTCTATCCACTTTCCTCATTAAGAAATGAGTGTGAAAGGGAAATGGTTAAAATTTTGTATTGATTTTGAATGTTTCAAGAGAAAGACTAGAATCTGCTTCAATTTTGTACAAAAGGTGGACTGTTAATAAATGAATAAGATCAATAAAATTATGCAATTTATCCTCTTTTCCTTAGTTTTCTTTTTCATGCACAGTGAACATCTGTGATATTTCTGATGGTATGCACTGCATATTGTTTCTTCAAGTCTTTGCCCCTTTCTCATCCATGCATGAAAGACTGCAAACATTCCCAGTATTCTTTTCATCTTCACTAATACCAGGGGTGAAATGCTCCCGGTTCGGACTGACTCGGGCGAGTAGGTAGCGATGGTGGC
Organism: Pantherophis guttatus; assembly: GCF_059756535.1. NCBI lineage: Eukaryota > Metazoa > Chordata > Lepidosauria > Squamata > Colubridae > Pantherophis > Pantherophis guttatus. Next base: position 12,737,044 of record NC_142071.1, on the reverse strand, counting down.
GGGCAGTTCGGAGAAGCAAAAATCCCTGCCCCCACTCCCTATGCCCAGCTGAGCCATGCGATCATCAGAGCCTTTTTTTCTTTTAAATGGCTCTGATCAGCCAAGCTCTGACCATCCCAGCTGAGTTGCCTGCTAATCAGGCAACTGAGCTTGGATCACCAGAGCCATGTAAAAGAAAAAAACTTTTTTCCTTTTAAATGGCTCTGCCTGCTAATCAGTAGCAAAAATCCCTCCCCTTCCCCCCCTCAGCTTGCTTACTTTAGCTGCTGGTCGCAACACCTTGCTGTAATCCCTGAAATCTAACTATAACTGTAACTATTTTTCCACTCTTATTGTGTCATCAGCCCAGCCGCCCTGTTTAGGGTGACCCACTCCCTCCTCCACCTGGGAGTGCGGGAAGACCCCTTGCAGGGCAGGGCTGAGGATTTTGTGCAATATCTGCATGACAAAATTGCTCAGATTCGGGAGGGTCTGGACTCCGACTGGGTAGATCCGGATGGGATGATGGAGGTGGGTCTTGAGAATGTTAGCTGGGAGGATTTTGACCTTGTGATTCCCGAGGACTTGGGAACTCAGGGTTCTGGGTAGGTTGAACACGGCCACATGTTTATTGGACCTGTGCCCCTCCTGGTTGGTGCTGGCTTCCCGGGAGGTTACACGAGGCTGGCTCCAGGGGATTGTCAATGCTTCTCTGAGTGAGGGTTTCTTTCCCGCCGCCTTGAAAGAGATGGTGGTGAGGCCCCTCCTCAAGAAGCCTTCTCTGGACCCGGCTGTTTTATCAAACTATCATCCAGTCTCCAACCTTTGCTTCGTGGCGAAGGTTGTGGAGAGTGTGGTGGCGCAACAGCTTCCCCAGTACCTGGATGAAGCGGACTATCTAGATCTGTTCCAGTTGGGCTTCAGGCCTGGGTATAGCATGGAAACGGCATTGGTCGCATTGGTTGATGATCTCTGGAGGGCTCAGGACAGGGGTTGTTCCTCTGTCCTGGTCCTGTTAGATCTCTCAGCGGCTTTTGATACCATCGACCATGGTATCATGCTGCGTCGGTTGGAGGGGTTAGGGGTGGGGGGCACCGTGTTACGGTGGTTCTCCTCCTTCCTTTCTGACCGTACGTAGTCTGTGTTGACAGGGGGCAGAGGTCAACCCCGAGGCTCCTAGTTTGTGGGGTGCTGCAGGGGTCGGTCCTCTTGCCTCTCCTGTTCAACATTTATGTGAAGCCACTGGGTGAGATCATCTGTGGCTTCGGGGTGGATTTCCATCAGTATGCTGATGACACTCAGCTGTACATTTCCACCCCGGGCCATCCCAATGATGCCCTTGAAGTGATGACCCGGTGCCTGGAGGCCATACGGATCTGGATGGGGAGAAACAAGCTCAGGCTCAACCTCTCCAAGACCGAGTGGCTGTGGTTTCTGGCGTCCCGTCATAGTCAGTTGGTTCCATCACTGACTATAGGGGGTGAGACCTTGGCCCCCTCAGAGAGGGTTCACAACTTGGGTGTCCTCCTGGACTCTCAGCTGTCTTTAGAAGATCATCTGATGGCTGTGGTCAGGGGGACTTTTTATCAGGTTTGCCTGATCCACCATTTCCGCCCCTTTCTGGACCGGGACGCCTTCCGCACAGTCACTCACACCCTCATCACTTCCCGTCTGGACTACTGCAATGCTTTCTACATGGGGCTCCCCTTGAAGAGCACCCGGAGGCTCCAGCTGGTCCAGAATGCAGCTATGCAGCTGATTATGGGGGCGACTCGGTGCTCCCATGTAACACCATTCCTGCGTGAGCTGCACTGGCTCCCAGTGGTCTTCCGGGTGCGATTCAAGGTGTTGGTTGCCACCTTTAAACCACTCCATGGCATAGGACCTGGATATTTATGAGACCGCCTTCTGCCTCCAATAGCCTCCCACGACCAGTACGCTCCCACAGAGAGGGTCTCCTCAGGGTGCCGTCAGTTAGACAGTGTCAACTGGTGAACCCCAGGGGGAGAGCCTTTTAACTGTGGGAGCACCTGCCCTCTGGAACGAGCTGCCCCCGGAGATTTGTCGGATTTCCAACCTCTGTACCTTCCGTCACACCCTTAAAACACTATTATTCCATCAAGCAGGGCTGGCCTAAAATATTATTTTAATGGGTTATTGTGTTTTAGATGATTGGCCAAACTATTTAATAATTTTAAATTGTTTTTAACTTTTATATTGCGGGTTTTTATCTTGGCTGTACACCGCCCTGAGTCCCTTTTGGGAGAAGGGCGGTATAAAAATTTGATAAATAAATAAATAAATAAACAAACAAATAAATAAATAAATAAATAAATTGATTGCATCAGCAAGCAACTGAATCTCTCTGCCTGCAATCAAGCAGGCAGGGAGTTGTGGGCTTCAACTCCCAGAATTCCTCAGCCAGCAAAGCAAAGCTGGCTGAGGAATTCTGGGAGTTGAAGTCTACAAGTCTTAAAGTTGCCAAGGTTGGAGACCCCTGTTCTATTGGGTAAGTTTTTTTCCCCTTTGGGAGCTTTAAAAAAATAGTAATTCGGGGTTTTTTTTAGTTGTTCTTTTTTTAGACCTAGCCATTTAAAGTTTAGGAAGTTTTAAATTTAGCTGCTTTTATATAAAAATAAAAATAAAACAAAATAATATTTGTGCAGCTTTCTGAGATTTAGTTTCACTCTAACTACACAATCACACAAAATCTCACAAAGCTGTATGTGGAATTTTGTGTGTGTAAAGTGTGAAAGTTGGTTTTTTGGGCTTTTTGTGGCTGTGTGAGGTTCCTGCTTGTTGCGGGGGCCATTTTGGGTCTAGCACAGCTGCTTTTACATTGTGGGTGAGCCAGTTGTGTTGTGTTGTGTTGTGTGTGTATAAAGTGTGAAAGTTGGTTTTTTTGGGCTTTTTGTGGCTGTGTGAGGTTCCTGCTTGTTGCAGGGACCATTTTGGGTCTAGCACAACTGCTTTTATATTGTGAGTGAGCCAGTTGTGTTGTGTTGTGTTTTATAGGTTGAAAAAGGGCAAAGAAGTGACATTGACTTGGCCATGCCCACCTGACCAACAAGCCACGCCCTCCCAGTCACCTTACCACCAAGCCCCGCCCACTAATTAAGCCCCGCCCACAGAACCGGTAGCAAAAAAATTTAGATTTCACCCCTGACTAATACCTAATGTAGCATGGAGAAACACCTCTTCAAACTGTATTGTTTACTTCTATTTGGGAAGGTAAAGATGGCTGTAATATAATAATGTTGGTTTAAAAGCCTGAATTAATACAGTGACTTCAGGAGGAGAAAATAAAGGCAATGTGAGCAGATCTCCCCCCCCCGCCGCCGCCGCAGGCCTTTTTAGGAGTAATTGTGCAGTTGTTGCCACTCTAATATAAGCATGGTTACTTCAACATCATTCATCTTTGCAATAACAAATTGGCTTTTTCATCTATCAATGGTTGTCTTTGTACAGATGTTCTATTTGGATGAGCAGAGAAGCATGCAAAAGCAATCAAAACAATCTTCCAGGATACTGTTCTGATTTTGAAAAGCTTCTCAATTTCATCTCTGTCCACACGCCCTAGCAATCATTTGGAGTTTGTTTGGCATCATGCTTTGTAGCAGTAATATCTCTAATGTGATTCTTTATTTTCATAAGGGGAGAAATGCATTTAGCTTTACAGTGCATTGGGATGTTTAAAGCTACGTGAGCAAACACTGCCTCCTTGGCAGCTTCTCAAATCAAGTGGACAGAAAGAAGCATTTCTGAGCAGCTAAGAGCCAATAGAAGGGAGGAGGGCAGACTTCTATTAGTTGAGATGGGAACTGTCATTCTTGCAGAAATGTCCAGATGCAAATTGACAAGCATGACTGCCAGCAGAGTGACAGGTAATGGGTTTCATATTTTAGGAAAACAATTTTAGCTCCATTGGTTCTGTTGGTTGATTTTGTTATTGTTTTGTGACATGAATGGTTGGCAACATGTTGTTTAATAGTCAGGGACATGGCAATGGGAAAGATAAAGTTGAAGATGTATGCATGATGCTAAACTGGATTCCAAAAATATGGAATTTGACATTTTATGAACAATTCATGCTCTGTTGAACTAAGCAATTGACTAGGAGAACTGTCCTATATGGGTAGAAATAAAACAACATTCCAGATATTAAAGAATAGAGTCAAGAAATGGATTTATTTTTTGTCCATTTCTGAGATGACATTATATTGTTGAACTCAGAAGATGTAATATTATTGTTCTTTATGGTCTATATTTAACAATATATTAAAAACGATGTTAATTGTATAATAATGTTGCATATTTTTTTATTTCAAGTTTTAATTTATTTTTATGAGAGGATGGTGGTGGTGGTAAAGAAGGATTAGTCATGATCTGAATACCACATTTGGTCTTGCAGGATCCAATATGGGTCAGTTATCAGGACTAGACATTTAGTCTTCCAAGCTTTCAGACTCATGCTGGAGGCCATCCTCAGTGAACTTTCTCCACTCTGATGATTGACAAGTTTCTAACACCCCAATCAACATCTAAAAAGCCACACACAACAGGTACCATATAAATACCAAACACAGAATAGTCCACAATACACTTCTGCTAAAGAAAACTTACCTGAGATGGAGTCCAGTACGAGTTTGAAAGCTCAGAAGACTAAAATTCTAGTTCTGATGACTGATCCAGATTGGATCCTGCAACTTCATCCTGGGACACATATATTCTCCTTGGTTCGTGAGATATTTGGTCTTCTTCTCCAGGAGAATGTAGGAGATAACCATGCTAAGCCTGAGGGTGGGGTCAAACACATCATCAGACCAGAGTCTTTTAAAAAGTTGAATTAAATTATTACTCCTATCATTTCAGTTAGATGGATCCATCTAACTGAAATGATAGGAGTAATAATTTTTTTATTTTAAAACAAAAACAAAACATAAAACCATCATCATTCCAATCAGTTACAGACAGTGTATCGATTGGTTAACAAATAACTTCAAATATTTTATCTTTACATCAACCTCATATTTCATATTTCATTTAACAATTATTTAACAAAGGCTGAACTCCCATAAGTAAACACTTCATATATTTTATCATTACAATAATTTCATATTTCATACTTCATCTCCATGTTTTATTATCTATCCATTGATAAAACAAATCCCATATCAAATAATATTGTTTATCTTCTTGTTCTCTAATTTCAAATGTCAATTTACTCATTTCAGCACATTCCATAATTTTCTTAATAATCTCATCATCAGTAGGTAACTTTTCTCCTTTCCAGTTTTTAGCAAATATAATTCTAACCACTGTTAAAACATTCACAATTAAATATTGCAATTCTCTATTGTATGTTTCTGGTAAAATCCATAATAAAAATATCTCTGGTTTAAAATCAATGTGTTTTTTTATCATTTTTTCCAGCCACGTGTGTATCTTAGTCCAATATCTCTTAGGTTTTATGCATGACCACCACATATGGTAATATGATCCTGGAGTCTGATGACACTTCCAATATTTCTCCTATGTGTTCTTTAACATTCTTGTTATCCTCGTCAGGGGTAAATGCCACCTGTAAAACATCTTATACAAATTCTCCTTATATGCTGTAGACATTATCATTTTATAATTTTGCGACCACAATTTTTGCTTTCTCTAAATCAATACCATTACCAAAAATTTTTCCCCATGCTATCATTGTTTCTTTAACTTGTTCTTCTTCCAATTTTACATCTAACAAGTATCCATATAGTTTTTTAATTACATAGTCATCAGAACCCATTGAAATCTTATCTAGGTTAGTCATAACATTATAAAAGCCTTCTAGTTTGAGATCTTCTTCATATCTAGAACATATTTGCAAATATGAAAACCAATCCATCTTAAAACCTTGTTCTTCTAATTCTTGCTTCAATTTAAGTTCACCCTTTTCATCCATTAATTCACTATATCTAACAATTTGTTTCCTTCTAAATACTATTAAATATGACAGTGTTTCCCAAAGTGTGGTACGCGTACCCCCAGGGGTACGGGAAGAGTTTGGTGGGGGTACGCATTGCACCGAAGTTTGGTGGGGATCACGTGGGAATATCCACTGCACCGTACTTAACTGTGCCCACAGAACAAGGAAAGAAATAGGCGCGTATCGCAGTTTTTACATGGGAACTGGGGCCATCGTACATCGTATCGCAACTCATTATGGCGGGAACTTCTGCGCATCCTTCGCAAAGCTCAGGTTCGGCCATTTTTAAACTGCGGGAACATTAACAGTTGATGTTGAGCCGTGGAGCTGTTTAAACACCGGAGAATTGCAGTGTTATCTACGGTTAGACAGTCTTGTGAGGCGTGACACGGCATGAATATACTGCACTTCGTTACAGAGACAACTTACTTCTTTAATAGTTAGTTCCGGGCGCCTGTTATCGTGCTTTAGTAAGTTCCACTGATTTTGATTATTTTTATAAAATACAATTTTTATCCCTAACAGAGATTATGGATCGTTGGTTGAAATCTGGAACTACTAAACCGAAAGAAAGTAATGATTGTAGTAGCAATCAACGAACAGGAAATAATGAAATTAACGATGAATCAATTTCAATTCTGAAAGAACCTGTTAAGAAAAAAGCAAGGAAAACTCACAAGTACGACAAAGAATATCTTAAATTTGGATTCTCATGGACTGGAGATGAAAATGAGCCTATTCCACTTTGTGTCATTTGTTTTGAAAATCTAACAAATGAAAGCATGAAGCCATCCAACTTAAAGCGCCATTTTGAGACAAACCATAATCAGTACAAAGATAAACCCATAAATTTTTTTGAAAATAAACTTAAGGGTTTAAATCAGTCTCGAACAGTAATGCGGGGTTTGACGGGAGGTGACAATCAAAAAATACTAGAAGCTTTGTATCACGTGTCGCTTTTAATTGCCAAATGTAGTGCAGTGGAAACCATTGGCGAAATTTTAATCAAGTCTGCAGCCAAGATAATGGCAGAAGTAATGATAGGAGATAGAGCAAAACAAACTTTTGACCACGTTCCTCTCTCAAATAATACAGTTCATCGATGAATCATTGATATGTCTAATAATGTAAAACAGATGTTATTATCTGATATTTCTCAAAGTCGTTATTATGCATTGCAAGTCGATGAGTCCACCGACATTGCGAATTTTGCAAATCTTATGGCATTTGTTAGATACGAAAAAAATCAAGAAATTCATGATGACTTTTTATTTTGCCAGCCTTTATTAGGTCACACAACAGGAGAAGATATCTTTAATGTTATGAATACATTTATGCAAGAGAACAAAATTGATTGGAATAGATGTGTTGGAATAAGCACAGATGGAGCAAAAAGTATGGTCGGAATTAATAAAGGACTCATTGCAAGAATTCAAAATGTTGCTCCAAATGTCATATCCACACATTGTTGCATACACAGAGAGGCTTTGGCAACACGTAAGATGCCCGCTGATCTACAGAAAGTTCTGGATGAAAGCGTGAAAATCATTAACTACATTAAAAGCCATCCTTTGAATGCACGACTTTTTTCACAAATATGTGAAGAAATGGGAAGAAGTCATACCCAGCTGCTTTTTCATACCGATGTTCATTGGCTATCTTGGGGAAAAATTTTAAACCGATTGTTCGAACTTAGACATGAACTTCAATGCTTTCTTAATGATAGATTTGAGTTGAGAAATTGTTTACATGACTGGAAATGGCTTTGTAAACTAGCATACTTAGCAGATATATTCTCTGTTTTAAATTGCCTCAACTTATCGTTACAAGGCAAAGAAATTTCATTGTTTCACGTTCAAGATAAAGTGAACGCTACCATCACAAAACTAAATTTATGGCAAAAGAGAGTTGGTAATGGAGAAGTAGACTTGTTTCCCTCTCTTCATGAGTTTATAACAAGTTCGGCTACTAAAATTGAGGCTGATACTCTGAAATGCATAATACAGCATTTGGAGAGTTTGCAAGTTGGCTTGAAAAACTATTTCCCTGATTTAAACAAAAATATTGAATGGATAAGATATCCGTTCAACATTAACACAACATCCATGCCAGAAGGTTTGTCGCATGCGGAAGAAGAGCAATTGTTGGAGTTAGCTTCGGACGGATTCTTGAGAAATAAACATAAGGAGTGTACTTTAACATCATTCTGGTTACAAATGCAACATGTGTATCTGGTTTTAACAGAAAAAGTCCTGAAATACATCTTGCCTTTTCCAACTTCATATTTATGAGAAGTTGCTTTTTCTGCATTTGTAGACATTAAGTCAAAAAAAAGGAACAGACTATTGGATGTGGAACCACATCTCAGATTAAAATTAACAACCAGGGAACCAAATTATGATGATCTGTCATCTCAACATAAACAATTTCATCCTTCTCATTGAATCAAATAAATGTTCTTTATAATATAACTTTCGTTTATTTTGTGTATGTACCAAAAAAATAAAAAAATATGCCATTAAAATCACCCATCATACATATATTGTCATATTCCAATTCAATTATTTTCATATGCAGTTTTCTATAAAAATCACTTTGATTGTTATTTGGAGCATATATTGCCACTAGAAGAATTTTTGTGTTATTATCTGTTATCTCCACCATCAAAATTCTACCTTCTGCATCTGCATATATTTGCTCAGCGGGTATTGCATTTCTAATATACAAAACTACTCCTCTTTTTTTACATTGTGGCAATGATGTAAAAATTCTCCCAAGTTTTGGTTGTACCAATAATTGTTTATATTGCTTTTTAATATATCAGATTTTAGTTTCTCTAATTTATGAAAGACCTTTCTTCTCTTAACAGCTGAATTAAGTCCATATATGTTTATTGAAATCAATTTTCTTTCTTCCATGTTCATACTTTATATGTAGGTTTTGTTGCTCTAGTTGATCTCACCTCTCGCTGTTCCTTGTATTCCACAACCCCTCCTATTGCACCTTCTGTTTCTTCAATCATTGCCAATTCCTCCTCTCGAAATTCTACTGGGACTACTGTTGTTTGGGATTATAATTTCTGTCTCCGTTACTTTCTCTTTAAGAAAATCTGCATAAAAAGTCTTCGCTTCGATATCCAATCTATATCTTTGAAGTTGCCACGTTAACACTAGCCCTTCTGGAACCAACCATCTATAATTCACACCTTTTTGGAATAGAACTTGTCAAAAATTGATATTCTCTTCTCATCTTTTTTTTTTTTTAAAAATTTGATTTATATGCCGCCCTTCTCCGGAGACTCAGGGTGGCTTACAATGCGTTAAGCAATAGCCTTCATTCTTTTGTATGTTTTATACAAAGTCAGCTTATTGCCCCCACAAACTGGGTCCTCATTTCACCTACCTTAGAAAGGATGGAAGGCTGAGTCAACCTTGAGCCTTGGAGAGATTCGAACCAGCAGAAATTGCAGGCAGCTGTGTTAATTACAGGGTGCACTAAACCCCTGTACTATCAAGGCTCTTATCTCTCTCACTTTTCTTGGTATTTGCTTCAAGACCACAATTTCTTTCTCCTTATACTTCAATGTTTTGTCTCTAGCAATCTGAAGTATTTGTGCTTTGGTTGATTTCTTAATAAATCTTATGTGCACCTCTCGTGTAGCTTATTGCACATTGCCTACCTACTGTACACTCGATATATCTTGTCCACATCCTCCATCATTTTCTCTTTGGTAATTTCCAGTGCTTCAGCTAGTATTTCTATCATTTCTGGCAAGTTTTCTCCTTTCTCTTCTTGGACATTTTGGAATGTAAGATAGAATTCTGATCTATCCATCTCCCGTCCAATCAATCCGCTCCTGTCATGTTCAACTTCTCCCAGTCTATTATCTATGTCTTTGATTTTTTCCTTCTTTTGTTCCTCCTTTTTCTCAAGGTTTTGTAGTCTCTCTTCATATTTCAACATCACTTGCTGGATGCTTGCCACTTTTTCATTTGTCTTCAATAGTTGTTGTTCCATCCTCTGGACTGTTTGAAAAATCATCTGTAGTGTCATATCTTTATCTCTTTCTTTTTCTTTGTCTTTTTCCAATTGGAGCATAGCCTGAATTGATTGCTGTCCTCCAGATGGTGACGAAGAAGGCATGGTGGACAAGGATCCAACTGTTGCTACTTTTCTACTCATTCTGTCCAGTAGTCACCAATGTCCAAATATAAGGAGACAAAAAAAATGGTAGGAGTTACAAAAAAAGAAAAAAAGGGAGAAAAATAAAAATGAAAAATAGAAGTAGGTCTTTAGGTTCTTCAAGACCCTAATCCACTTAGTAAACAAAACAAAAACAAAAAAAAAGCAAAAGCAAAAGCAAAAGATGAAAATAAATCTTCAGGTTCTTCAAAATCCTAATCCACTTAATGAGAGAAAAAAAGAAAAAATAAACAACAACAACAACAACAACAACAACAAAAAAGCAACAAAAAGGGAACAGCAACAAAAAAGAAAAGCCACCCTAGAAGAAAATTAAAAAATCCAGAAAATTCAATCTTCAGGCACTTGGCTACCTTAATCCAATTAAATTATGTAAAGTCAATGAATAAAGAGGAAAGAAAAATCCATTAAACATATTTCAGCAACGTAAGTATACAGAGAGTTATCTCTTATCCAAAGCCAAGAGGGAAAAAAATGATAAGAGTTTCAATTTCTTCTATGATGCTTCTGGACTCCTACTTCAAATGAATCCACAGAGAACACCTATGTAAACAATGCAGATAGTTCTAACTTGCTCAGATGTTCTCCTCACAATCTCATCAACAAAATAATTCAGTTCAAAGTCCTTGCCTCATAGCAACCATGTAAATTCTCAGCTACAACTTAAATAGAAAAGAATAACAAAGTTTCTTTTCCAGTAGATGGCAATATCACACACTCTCCTAACTCCCTTGCCATTTGTAATCCAAGGCTTCTTTGTCAGTAAAATGGTAAAATAGTAAAAAAGAGGGGGGGCGGAGAAAGGTTTTAATGTGATCTTCAAAAGAAAAAGAAAATAATTAAGGTCCCCCAAAAAAATTGTTTCCAAAGAAAGGCACACCAACTTTCAAGTTAAATTTATCAATCTTTTTCAGTCCAGTCCCAGTTCATTATAAAACAATTATTAAAGTTTTGCCAGTTTAAATGATTTGAGTGTAAAAAAAACACAACTCCAGCTAACTTCACCACTTAATTTCCTCTTATCTCAATTCTCTTGGCACTTCTAACTCAGGGTGTTCTTTTCATTAGTTTAAAATAAAGCTCTCTCACCACATCAATCACTGTCCTCCCATTCTTCTTCCAGAGCTGTCCCAGCTTCAGCAGCTACAATGGCTGCCACCCCATTGCTAGAAAAAGGGCTTCTCCTGGATCAGCCAGGGACTTGCAATATCCCTGGGGTCATCAGGATGTGCCCTCCACTATCACAGTCAAAACAAGACTGCGAGGTCCAAAAAGGACCATCCAGCAATGGGGCCATTCCACAGCAACGTCAAGCTCCTCCTTTATCAAAATAAATTTTTGATCATGGCCTAATGCCAGAGGTGGTATTCAGCGAGTTTGCAACAGTTCGCATCAACTGTTGGCAGAAATTTGGCCAAGGGCACCGAACCGGTAATGATGGTCAGCTGGCCACGCCCCTGAACTGGTCCCTGGGTCACCGTTCGCCCCACCCACCATGTTCGTCACCTCCATGTTCTTCGCATATGCGCATCCCATTGCCTTGCAAATCCAATGGGATGCACATGCACAAAGAACATGGCAGCGACAGCAGCACCTTTTCCTGCAACCTCCAGTACTTTTCAGCAGCCTGTGGCCAGCCGCTGCAGCCGCAAAGCAGCTCTCAAAGAGGCAGCAGCTGGGAGGCTTTTTTGCCAGCCACTTTCCAGCAGTGGCGGCTGGCTGGGGGCCATCGAAAACTCCGGTCAGCTTGCCTTCCGGACTCTGGACCAGCCAGGGTGGAAGGTAAGCAGCCTGAACAAAGAGGTGGTGGTGAGGGGATGAAGCGGGGCTAGGGCTGGGGCCACTAAAGGTGGGGAAATGGGGGTGACTGGCGAAGGGAGGGCAGGGGTAGATAGGTGGAAATTCCAAAAATTTTCCTACCTTTTCCTGTAGGTATGGTAAGGGGGGGTCATGTGACTGAGTGGGTGTGGGCGTGAGTGATGTCAAGTTGGCCATGCCCACTCAGTCACATAGCCCACACACCTAGCCACATCCACTGAACCAATAACGAAATTTTTTGAAACCCACCACTGCCAAACACAATAGCTAATTTATCACATTTAGTCATTCCAGTTCCACAAACTGAAAGCAGAAACTTCTGTTTTTGTGTTTGGAATAAAATCTCAAATGTTCTTGGTTTCCTTTTGATAATTAAATAGTTTGACAAAAGCTTTTGGACTACTCTATATATACTGTACAGAAGGTTAGTTTAAACAAACTGGTATAAGAGTATAGGCATTCTGAGGGTTGCCTTTCCCTTTCAGCATAATTATTTTATCCATTGTGGGACCTCACCCTTGTTTATTTGATAGTGAACAATGTCAAAGTAATTCCTTCCACCAGTTTTCATCAAATTTTCAGTGCCACAATTATTTTTAACTCATGGCCACAGGCAAATATTTCAACAGACAATGTTGTGAATGGTGCAAAGAGAGGTCAAACCCTCCTCTTTCAGCAGGCAAAATGTGTTTGCTTGAATGAATTGCTCAGATACAAAACTGCTGGGAAGTCACATCCATCTTCAGATCTGAATGTCTCTTTCTCCTGCAGACCTGAGGAGATTCTGAAGAGCTTGATGAGACAAAGACTTTTAGGGTAAATGGAGCAGGCATAAAGGACCTTAAAGACAAAAAATTGTGAGGACTATAGGATAAGAAAGATTGGAACATGAATGAACTATATAAGTACTATGCCAAATAACATTATTGTGCTCTCTTATGTAGTCTGTCAGAAAATAGACTACTCTGCCCTTTTTCCCCTAAAGGAGAATACTTCCTTGGCAAAATATGTTTATGTCTGAGAGAAGGATGTGTCAGATTATTTTGCCTCTCATTCTACCTCCATCTCTCCAGGTGTCTGTAGCCTCCTAGGCTTCCTAAACATCAATTAAATTTCAAGAAAAGAGCTCAGGAGGAACTGTTTCTTTTGCTAACAGAAAAGATGGACAAAGAGCTTCCAAATTATTAAACGATTTAAATGAAAAGAAAATCAGAAACCTGTACACCTTTATAACAATAACCACACTTCAAAAATAGTGTTAAGTGAAGTTCTAAATAATTCTAAAAGAACCAAACTTTAGCCAACATTGAGAGAAGCTTATGATTTTTTTTAAAGAGGCAAGGTAGAGGACAACTGAAAAATAAATATAGGATTTGAGGCAGGGAGGGATCCTGCTGTGTTAATTAATCATAACTGTTAAGTGATATATGTTACTATAGATGTGTTCCAGAATTTGAAGTCATCTTTGCTTTTTACAAAACCAGGCAACAGGTTATGAAAATAAATTTACAGAGGAATTTAAATCTAATTTCTAGTTACCCTAACCTTGAAGTCATTGAGACTTCAGTAAAAATTGCATTTTACAGTAAAAATTGCATTTTAAATCTCATCACCCTTAACCAGCGAAAGGTCTTCACTATTTTAATGTTCTTCCATTAGGTCTGTTTGAAAATAGATTTTGGCTGCATCTCCTTGTTGGCTTGGGCAGTAGGCTACATTGTTTATTTATTTTTTTAGCAAAAAATGGTACTTTTTAGTAAATATTCCAGGTGTGAAGGTTCCAACAGTAAAGTGAAGAACTTTATCTTTTCTTTTCTTTTTGAATTTTTTTTATTTTTAAACAAAACAAAACATGAAATAACCATCATTCAATACAATCACAAAAAGTGTGTCAATTGGTTAAGATTCTTTTGTGCATAATCCCATATTCCAAATTACAAATTATTTAATTTCTCTTATTTGACAATTTTATATATCTCTTTATATTATTATTCTCATTTAACAATTATTTAACAAAGGCTGAACTCCCATAAGTAAACACTTCATATATTTTATCATTACAATAATTTCATATTTCATACTTCATCTCCATGCTTTATTATCTAGCCATTGGCAAAACAAATTCCATATCAAATAGTATTGTTTGTCTTCCTGTTCTCTAATTTCAAATGTCAATTTATTCATTTCAGCACATTCCATAATTTTCTTAATAACTTCGTCATCAGTAGGTATCTTCTCTCCTTTCCAATTTTTAGCAAACACAATTCTAGCCACTGTTAAAATATTCACAATTAAATATCTCAGTTCTCTATTATACATTTCTGGTAAAATCCCTAATAAGAACTAATAGATAAGATCTTAGAATGTGCCAAGATGGATAGATTAACAAAAGAAATTAAGAAAAAAAGAGAGACAGAATATTATAAAATATGGAATAAATGGTATAATTGGCTTAAGACTAACAATAAAGAACAATAACTATTAGGGGAGAAAAATGGAAGTACAAAATAGAGATGTATCATATGTGTGGAATGGAACAAAAATGTATATAATATGAAGGTAGAAATGTATAAATAGTAAAGATATAATTAAAATGTACAGTTCTCTATAGAGGAAAAAGGAAGGGGAAAGAAGAGTGGGGGGAAGAGGAAAAGGAGGGAAAGAAGACTGGGTAATAGATTAAGATAAAGGGGAAGAAGATTAAAGTAATAACTGGAAGACCACTAAGAAACAATGCTTAAATATGATAAGTTATATGTTGTATGTTGTGTAAATGTCCAATATGTGTTCTAATAAAATTACAAATTTTTACAAATATAAAAATATCTCTGGTTTAAAGTTAATGTGTTTCTTTGTCATTTTACAAACCATGTGTGGATTTTAATCCAATATCTTTTAGCTTCTGCACATGTCCACCACATATGGTAATATGATTCTGGAGTCTGATGACACTTCCAGCATTTCTCCGACTTATTCTTGAACATTCTGGCTATTCTCGTCGGGGGTAGATGCCACCTGTAAAACATCTTATACAAATTCTCCTTATATGCTGTAGACATTGTCATTTTATAATTTTGCAACCACAATTTTTGCCATTTCTCTAAATCAATCCCATGACCAAAGTTTTCCCCCCATGCTATCACTGTTTCTTTAACTTGTTCTTCTTCCAATTTTACCTCTAATAAATAACCGTAGAGTTTTTTAATTACGTAGTCATCAGAACTCATTAAAATTTTATCTAAATTGGTCAAAACATTATAGAAACCTTCTTGTTTGAAATCTTCTTCATATCTAGAACGTATTTGCAAATAAGAAAACCAATCCATCTTAAAACCTTGTTCTTCCAGTTCTTGCTTTGATTTAAGTTCACCCTTTTCATCCATTAATTCACTATATCTAACAATTTTTTCCCTTCTAAATATTACTGAATATGAAAATGCTTCAATTGTTGATACCCAGACTGGGATTTTCAAATAATGTTTTTTAATCTTCTCCCAGTTTAATAACAAAGCCTCACGTATATGATGTCTTCTAAAATACCCCTGTATTTTTATTGCTTTATACCATAAAAAAGCATGCCACCCCATCAACAAATCATGACCTTCTAAATTAAATAATCTGGTATTTCTTAACGTTATCCATTCTTTAATCCACATCAAACTTATCGTTTGATAGTAAAGTTCCCAATTAGGTAAACCAAAACCCTCTCTCATTCTAGCATCTTGTAACAACTTTAATTTTATTCTTGCCTTCTTTCTCTGCCAAATATATTTTAATGCCATTTTATTCAGTTCTTCAAAACAATCTTTCCCCAATCTAATTGGAATTGTCTGCAATATCTTTTCTTTTATTTGATCTCAGATAAAATCTCAGCTAGGTCATAGTTTTACATAAGGGTCTATCAAACTCAACATATGATTATGATGCTGGTATGTCTTAGCTTGATTATTTTAATTAAAGTAAATGTAGGGAAAGTGTTACAAAAATACATATCTATAAATTGTACATTTTTTTTTGTTGTTGCTCTGCATCTCTGATTAATGATTATACTAATTGTTAACTGTTGACTTTTAAACCATCTTAACATACTGTAGAAACATAGGAATGTCTTGACAGGGATGGGGGTAGGGGAAGAAGCTAAATCAGGAATCAGAATCAATAGTTTCCTGTAGCTCAAGCAAGTTTAAATGTGAATGACAGGATTACTTAATTTTCTTTGGTCTGAAAGCGAATGAACATAAAATTGTTTATTTGAAGAAATTAGTTTTTTCAAATGTAACTAGCTTTTTCCTCCCTTGTGATTCAGTGTGTCACAGAGAATCTATTTCCTTATTTTACTTGATTGGCTACATTTAGTTTGCCTTAATAAATATCTAACACTAATCTGGTGATATTTTCATAGAGTTATATAAAGGTGACCCTCATTAAAAAGCATATGATTTAATTTTAGGTTTAAGCATTACCTGTCAACTATGAAGCTGACCTGACCGAAGCCATCTTTAAGCTTCAGTGTTGCCACACTGGAGCTGAAGGATAGGGAGGGGGGAATAGAGATAGCTGGTGTTTTGTAGCCAAAACAAAATACTTTCTCTTGGGAACCAAGAACATTTCCACACCTGATCAGAGAAAGAGGAGGAGTGATGTTACCAGGGAATCGGATGGCATCTTGATTGGACCACGTGACTGATTGTTTGGGGAAAGGGAAAAACTTTTACTTTTAAATAGGTGAAAACTGTGGGAACCTTCAGAGTCAGTTTTCACCAGAATTGTGCCAATATGATATATCCAATAAAACTATTCTTTGAGGAATCTACCTGGCTCAGAGTTTTGTTTGCTATGGGCGCATTACTTGGAACCCTGACATTACCTGGACTTTGTAGCAGGTAGGCCAAAAGCATTATAATTTTTATTTCTCCATAAATACTAAGGCATTTATATGACATGGTGGGTGGAGAAATGAAAAAAGTGTTCTACTGTTAAGTCTTGCCTTGAAATTCACGGCAGTGCTAAAACAAAATAAATGAAAGGGAGCACACTACTTGCGACCACAGCAATTGGACTTTGCCATTTATTCAATTATACCACAAACTGACATTTGGTCTATGTTGACATTTCCAAAGAGTAGTATTTGAAATAAGACACTAGAGAACAGATAGAGACATTGAAACATGTGAGTGAGGGCTTTTAACAAGTTTTATTCTCTATTAAATCATCTCTTACTGGACAGCCTCCTGACCTATAGCTGCATTTTTTCTTTATTTAACAATATTCATAAATTGTCCCAATCTTAAATGCACACAACATTAACCAAGGTTGATAGATACAATTGGTGATCAAATTCTTGTCAAGAAATCTCTGATGTTTTCTTCAAGATTCTGCTGGGTATAACTACTTATAAATCCAAGGATGTAATGGCTTGATCCCAAAATAGCAGAAAACAATCTAGGCTACTCTGTTCACCCTGGAAGCAATTCTGAAGAAGAGATGAATATTCCATAATCTAGTGTCTTTCAGGTATTTGACAGTTGATTGATCCTTTGACATGACAGCCAGAAGCCATATCTGAAAATGCTGGTATTCTCTCTGAAAAGTAACTTTTCTGGGAAAGCTAATGCGAATCTGAGTAGCTATCCTCTTTCCCTCCCTCCCTCTCTCTCTCTCACACATCTTCCTACCTATTTATCTACTTATTTGCCTACTTATCTACCTACATCTGTTTATCTGCCTATCTATCTATCTCAATCAATCAATCAGTCAAACCCATCTCATAAGTGACCCTGGACAGCCTACATTAGTCACATATTAATTTTGCTGTCAGAATAGCTCCTATTTCTTGTAGCAACAGACTATGAGGCCTGAGAAAGGCTTCTGCCTCTATCTATGGGAATCTGTTTGTCATCTGGCTAGTTTATGATGACTAGAAAGGTGAACAACTGAATGTGACATACTGTAAGACAGCTTTGTATATAACTTTGATACCTTTCATTGTTATAATCTCATTAGCAAACTGGATGAAGGGGCACATAGTACCAATCCCAGGAACTGTTTTATTACAAAAGTGCTGTAAACTCAGAAACCACCATCCTGCTGCCTCCTTTGCTATTGATCATTTTTACTCAGTGGGATTTGTCTGAGCTTTTTCTTTTTAATAAAAGGAACAAAATCTGTCTCATACTCCAGACTGAGAATCTTTCAACCTGCTCCAGGTTAATTGCTGCTGATTGTGCCATACATATTGTAAAGCTTTCATATTTAGCATTTTTACTCAAATAGGCCCATAGGAAAGTCATTTTGTACGGCACAAAGCGGAAGCATTGCAATCTACAAAAGATATCACTTTTGAAAAATGACTTTGAAAAATCCTCCCTTCTCCTTCTACTCTCTCACACATACATGCACAACATTGTAGATATTTTTTTCCTTGCACAAATAGGAAAATGACAGCATTTTCTGCTTCAACCTCTTCAGTTATGGTTGCTAAGTAACAATGGCACAGTAGCTAGTATTTGCAGCAGTGCTTGGTCTAAAGGCTGACAGTTTGATTAATTCTCCAAGGTATCAAACCTGTGCTGTGAATATTTAAAGCAGCTCAGCATTTATGCTGGAAGCTGTTTGCTATTGTCTATGATTTATATAGTGCATTTATAATTAAAGGTGTCATCAAGACCTAGAAAACTCACATAATTGAGAATTGGGAGGGGGAACTAAATTGGCTGCTTTACCAATCTTTATGCTGCCTTTCCCTTCTGTTTCAAAACATGAGACTGTGCATTTTCACAATTGGCTGTGTGCTGAACTGAATGGTTATCTGTTGAGGCTGCGGGCAACAGCATCAAGTGGGACAATTAAAGTTTATTTGTTTTTATGAAAATGTGTGGCTTCAATTGGCTGCTGTTTGATGCCATTGACTTCCCTGTATCTCTCTGTCTATCTTTAGCAATATGCTATGTCTATTATCACCTTTCTTGTGGATTTGTGTAAATGTATAATTAAATTGAACATACAGGTAACCCACAACTTACAACTACAATTACGCCCAGAATTTATGTTGCTAAGTGACAAATTTGTTAAATGAGTTTTGCTCCATTTTACAACTTTTCTTGTTACATTTGTTAAGCGAATCACTGTAGTTATTAACTTAGTAACCTGGTTGTTAAGTGAATCTGGCTTCCCCATTGATTTTGCTTGTCAGAAGGTCGCAAAAGGTGGTCACATGACTCTGGGATACTGCAACCATCATAAATATGAAACAGTTGTCAAGCATCCAAATGTAAATCATATGACCATGGGGATGCTGCAACAGTCATAAGTGTGAAAATTGTCGTAAGTCACTTTTTTCAGTGATGCTGTAACTTCGAACGGTCACTAAATGAACTATTGTAAGTCAAGGACTACCTGTATTTAAAACATAACCAAAAATTCTTTCTAAAACAAAATCTTTAAAAGCTTTGACAAAACATTAACATTTTGCTTTTTAAAAAATCTGTTATTGATGTATCATGATTGCAGCTATGAAACAATCAACTATGCATCATAGAAAATAAATGTGAAAAATATCCTATGTTGGGCCTTAAAAAAGATTTGGAAATTGTTTTTCATTCATGAAGCAGTGGAAAGATAATTAATTGCGAGTGGGATTTATAACCATATGGTGCTGGTGCTGAATGCATTTATGAACCCAGCTCTAACCCTAAGGATATTGTCTTGGAACTTTCTTTTGCAGGGAATAGAATGGAATTAATACTCTTTTCAATGCATGTGCCACAATCACCTTCTGTCCATGGATGTTTGATCTGTTTTTGGTGTTTGTGGCAGAACCCCTTGCAGACAGAGAGATGGGAGCTGGCTAGTGAGTAACAAAAAGCAAACCTGAACTACAGGTAGTCCTCGACTTACAATAGTTCATTTAGTAACTGTTCAAAGTTACAACAGCACTGAAAAAAGTAATTTATGACCATTTTCCACAGTTACAACCTTTGTAGCATCCTCATGATCATGTGATCAAAATTCAGATGCTTGGCAACTGATTCATACTTATTACCATTGCTGTGTCCCATGATCATGTTTTGCAACTTTTTGACAAGCAAAGTCAATGTGTAAGACAGATTCACTTAACAACCAGGTTACTAACTTGTCAACTGAGGTGATTCACTTAACAACTGTGGAAGAAAGGTTGTAAAACGGGGCAAATCTCACTTAACAAATGTCTCACAACAATATAAATTTTGGGCTCAATTCTGGTTGTGTTGAGGACTACCCAGGGGTGAAATGCTACCAGTTCAGGCCGGTTTGCCTGAACCGGTAGTAAAAAAATGCTTTAAAAAGTGTGACAATCAGCTGTGCCACATGATCATTGGAACTTTTAAAAACTTTTTTTAAAGCATTTTTTTACTACCTATTCACCCAACCTTTAGTAAAAAAATGCTTAAAAAAGTAAAAAAAAAAGTTCCGACTATCAGCTGTGGGACAATCAGCTGTGCCGGGCAATCCTCAGAACTTTTTTTAAGCATTTTTTTTACTACCAAACAGCTGTGCCTGATTGTGAGGTACCTGCTTGCTGCAGGGGCCATTTAGTGTGAAGTCCAGCTGCTTTTGCATTGTGTGTGAGTCAGTTGTGCAGCCACGTCCTCCCGGTCACATAACAACCAAGCCACGGCCACCAAGTCACATGACCACCAAGCCACAGACACCCAGTCACATGACCACCAACCACAGACACCCAGTCACATGATCACCAAGCCACGCCCACCAAGCCCATGCCCACAGAACTGGTAGGGAAAATTTTTGAATTTCACCACTGGGACTACCTGTATTCAAGATGTTAAGAATCTGATGAAAAGTATATTCTCCCCGGAGTCCAAGAACTCAAAATAACATTCAACATGAAATTCCTAACCCAGGAAATAAACAGATCTGGCAGTGAGACTTGAAGTTTGTTCTCCTGCTTTTGTACCAATACATCAACAAGCTTTCCAGCCTCAGCTGTAGGCATATAAGCAACTCCTATTTTTTGCTCGAGGAAGGATTTCCATCTTAAGAACCAACTTTATTATCTGCCTGGGTAATGAGGTGAGTCCTGGCCAGGCACCATGGAAGGAGTGTGTGTTTATAGAGTTCATATTCCTTGCAGTCATCTGGTCATTAGCACTCTTTGCTAACACCAGAGTGCACAAGCAGATGACTCCAAGGAATATAATCTACCACTCAGAACTGAAGAAACTTCTTTCATGAGAAGTGAGACATCTTAAAGGAAAAAACAAAGTGCAATTGCCTTTTGAAGAAAGCACCTTTGGGGCAATCATGACCTGGATCACTGAGAATCTCCACAGATCAAAGTGATCTGACCATTTATTGATCTAAATAGATAGTTACTTTGGCACACTGGAAGATGATATACAGGTTTTCCTCAACCATTTCCTTAGTGATCATTCAAAGATACAATGTACTGAAAAAAGTGACTTATAACTGGTCCTTGCACTTATAAACTATCACAGCATCCCCACAGTCACATGGCAACCAGCATGTATTTATAATATTTGCAGCATCCAAGGGTCATGTGAATGCCATTTGCAACCTTCTCAGCTGGCTTCTGACAAGGAAATTCAATGGGGGAAGTCAGATTTGTTTAACAATTGCATGATTCACTGAACAACTGTAGTAATTTGCTTAACAACTAGGGCAAAAAATACCATAAAATTGGACATGTCTCAGTTAACAACCATCTTGCTTAACAATAAATATCCTGGTTCTAATTGTGGTTATTAGTTAAGAATTAACTGTATCAGATTATTTTTAATGCAATAAAAATGAGCAATAAATCTTGGTATTATTTGTCCTGGGGTGGTGCAGTGGATCAGTGGTTAAGACGCTGGGCTTGTCAGCTGGAAAGCCGGCAGGTCAGGTTCAAGACCCAAGTGCCATGAGATGAGATGAGCTCCCATCCTTGCTCCAGCTCCTACCAACCTAGTAATCCGAAGCTTGCAAATGTGAGTAGATAATTAGGTACCACTTTGTGGGAAGGTAACAGCACTCTGTGACTTCATATTGGGCTTTGAAATGTATTTAGGCAGCTCTGGCTCAATGGCCTTGAAATGGAGATGAGCATCGCCCCTATAGTAGGCAATGACTGGCAGAGTAAAATCTACAGGGACTCCTTTATTATTTGTTCTAAGACCATTTTTATACATCAGAAATACCACTTTGAACTCTGACAACATTCAGTCACAAAGGTTTACAAATATCTTATCAGGAAATATGTTGAGGTACCTTCCCTCTGAGATTGGTGAGACTCTAACCTAATGGAATCATAGAAGGTCTTCAAGAACTGGATCTTCTCCAAGGCCTTGGAATAATAGTGTATGGAACCCTAACAAATATTTTGTAGATTTGCCTTTGTTGATTGTTGGATTACTGTCTTGTATATGTATCTTATTTCATTTCTGATTCTGTTTGTTATATTGTGGACTGCCTGGAGTCAATTGGAGTCAAGCAAAAAACAAAACAACACAGAAATAAATAACAACAAAAATCCAAAAAGGAACATTTCCCCCCATACAACTGTATACATATATTTCAAAATAGGTAAACCATTGGTGGTGGTGGGGGGGTTGTTTCTGAAAAAACAACAGCAGCAACAACAACCCTAGACTGCTTTCCACACAATTTTCTCTGTCCTGACAGTGCCACTGCCACAGATCACAGAGAATTATTGTTCATCTCATTGAAATAGATGGCCAAAAGACATGACATCTCCTCAGTTAGCCCAGTTAAGGCATATATTATCTTTTCTAATATGAATGCCTTGTGTACTTAAAGGTTGACTTCTTTCAATAGCCCTAAGGAGACCATTGATCAGAGCTATAAAAGCCAACACCATTTACAATTACAGTTATGAATATGAGGCATAAAATAGACTTTGTTTTGCAATTGCTGTTTCAGCTTTATTCAATGCATATTTATGAACCTAATAAATATGATTTCAAAACTTCTACATATTAAAAACCCGATTTCTAGCCCCTCTCCCACATAATCAGTGGAAGATTAGAAGACTAACGCCTGTTAGATATACCTGAGTAAACTTTTTTTTTTTTTGGCTATTATTTCTGTGGTTTCTTATACCATGATACTGGGGAAAAATTGAGTGAAAAAAGAGCCTTTTTTCCCTTTGTCATATCTGCCATATTTTAGAAGTCGCTTCTTCATATATTATATATTTCTTTTCTCATTCTTAATTATATTTTTACTTTTTTCTTTTCTTTTTTCTTGCACTTTGTACTCCTCTCTATTCCCTTTTTTCCTTTAACTTTAAGTTTTGTCTCTCTGTTTCTTTCTGTGTGTCTCTGTCTCTCTCTGTGTGTGTCTCTCTCTCACACACACAGACACACACACAATAGATCCAATATGGTACAATGATAGTGGAGAAAAACAAGTTTTAATTACTTGTATTATGCTCTAGAACTACAGTACTTTTGGCTGTAGAACATTATCACAAAATGCACTTCCACTTGCTCTATTTTTAAAATAGTGTATACACCTCTGTTCTGAAACAGACCTGTGATCATGTACTGCTTCCATTTCTTTTTCTATCTTGAATGTAGCTTGAATTCTTATATCAACTCTATTAACATGAACAGTGAATAGCAAACCTGATATTCTGTCAACAGACTATGGTGACTCATGGAGCAAGGAACATGCCTCTGGTCTATGAGTCATAGTCAGAGAAGGAAGAGGGATGAGGCAACCATTCCATTAATCACTTATGGGAAACTAAGCTCAGAAGCATGGAAAAGTGCAGCTGTCCCTGTTGGCTCAAATTATAAATTAGTATTTTCCCCTCATACCACTGGAGGGCCATCACATATGGTTAGATGCATGAGGACAAAAAGTGTATATTTAGATGATGGGAAAGCATTTGGGAAGTTCAAGGCTACACTTGGGAATCAGAACTGGACAATTCCTGATGGATTTGCAGGTCAAAATTGGGGAGGATTGATTTTCCAGCCTTCAGACTTCAAAATCTGAATCCAATCAACTTTGCTTTTTGAATTGAGTTGGTAAATTGAATTAGATCACATCTGATTTGCACATCTTTATATTTCATCTCTAATTTAAATTCAGCAGTAAAACTGCAAAGGGATTTGAGGACAACAACAAACAATAATAAAAAGTTTGGATTCACATGTCATTTTGAAGTTGGGCTTGGAATTATAAAAAAATATGAAGCCACAATGTGGAGGAAATCCAAACAATGATCCTTTTTAAAAAAAACATGTAATGCATTATATTCTTATTATATTTTCATTGGAAACTCATGTATTCACACATGCGCATACACACACATGCATGCATTTAAATGAAGGTAAAAATAAACTCCATCTTTACTGCAACATCTTTCCTTCAATACATTTTTTAATTTCTGCCTTTTAATTAAGCTTCGTAATAGAACTGAGTTTTCCCCAGACTGATTAATCAAGAGCCTTATCAGTAAGCTGAAACACCACTGTAAAATAGTTGTAATGCCCCAAGGAAGGAGAATTATTAAATTGTGCTGCTGTATTGCAAAGAATTGACAAAAGATGAGAGTGGGACAGATACTCTTTAGAGGAGACTGCAACAAAACATATGTCTTATTAATAAAGTGATAGTATTATGCTACAGTTAGAAACAAGCCTTGACAAAACTTGCTGCTATGCTAAATTAAAAATTAGAATGTGACTAGCGTCCCACTATTCTACTGGATTTTTTCATAGTATAGTTGTCCTCTTCACAATCAATTGGTCTTAGATCAAGAAAATAAAACTTTCTAATATGCTGAATGCAGATTATACTTGATTTATAGTTAATTTAGTTCATTAGATTATTTCCTTCCTTCCTTCCTTCCTTCCTTCCTTCCTTCCTTCCTTCCTTCCTTCCTTCCTTCCTTCCTTCCTTCCTTCCTTCCTTCCTTCCTTTCTTTATTCCCAGCTACTAAAATTGGCATTTGGAATGGTTTGCTTAGTAAGGTTTCATATTTTCATTTGTATATAAAATTTTTCCAGTCAAAAATGCAGCCAGCAAGGTGAATTTGGGGAAGCCCATGTCCTTGAAATATGAAGATGTGATAAAAGAGCAAAATTTGTATCAGACGTTACATATTTTACCTTAATCTTCAAGATTGCCATTAAGATGCTGGAACCAGCAGAACTGGGCTACAAAATTCCAGGTGACTATTAGAAATTACAAGTTATTATTAGGGTTGCCATGTCTGCTTCCAAAAAATAGCAGACAAGCGGGGGGGGGGGGTGTTAAGTAGTGAAAAAATAAAAAAAATTACAATTAAATTATATATTTTCTTACAAACATTTTAACACGTATTAAAATAATAACTTCAAAACTTTACTTAAAATTCAAAACATCAAATATATTATAATAACATGTAAAATATTAAATTACATTTTACTTTGCTGTCATGTGTATTTTTTATTTGACTGCACAGCTTTGATCAATTCTTTGTGTTTAAGGAATAATTCTTTAATTTCAGTACAATGTTGAGAAATATTAAAAAATATACAAAGTTCACTTCGAACTGATGGTACAAGCAGTCGGTTACGTTTGTCAGTTCACAAATTTCCCATGACGCTGAAAATTCGTTCACCGTTTGCATTTGATACCAGAATTGATGCACAATACTGGAACAGTTTCAGTAAACTCAGAGCTGGCTCTTTCTTGAAAAAGTACGTCCACTTATCAAGGGATGAATTGCCCTGCAGATGAACATAAACTTCTTCTAAGGCAGAAATTTCATCGAAGAGAGTGTTGGGTGGAAGTTCTTCTCACCATGGTGATAATAACCAGATGTTCGTCATTTCTTCTAAAGTTGGAGGATTATTGCGATCAATTAGATTGAAACAATTTAGCATCTCATATACTGAATTGGTGAAATTATACCACTTTTCTAGGTACGCAATGGCTCTTTGATACACATTGATGGCTTCTTTCTTGAACTTTTGCACGGCATTCTCAGGCAAATGTTTTTTACGTAAGGCAAATAAAACTTTCATTCCAAAAAACTGCTCATCGTATTTTTTTTGCAAAGAATCACGCAGCTTACACATGATAATGTGAAGATCACATGCAAGAATTTTCTTGCTTTCCAGCTTCAGTAGGGTGTCTTGCATTATTGACATGAAGAAGTGCGTGAAATATAAATACAATTCTGAAATTGTTGGTTCATAGTCCTTTGCAAGTTCATTTTCTTGATCCGAAATAAGGTTCCAGATAACCTTATGGCACTCATCAGATCCAAGAGAAATAAAATACGATTTTAGAGGTGTCCAGTTTAAAAGAAGTCTTTCAACCGCTTTAAACAAACTTAACCAACGTGTTGGAACATGGCGCAAAACTTCATGGAATTCTGACTCGCAAAACTCAAAAAATGATTTCAACTCTTCTCGTTTATTCGCAGAATTCGAAAATTTGGCAAAAACCTTCAGCACTACATTTTCGATATCAAAAGATAACTGCTTTAATGCATTTTTTGTGCTGTTGTGTAAAATGTGATCATTGCAATGAGCAGCTACAATATTGTCATTTTCCAGCAATAATTTTTGGTAAACAGATTTGTTCACTCCATAATTGACCGATGCATTATCTGCTGAGTAAACTGAAACATTATTTATTTCCAATTCATTATCACTAAGAACTCGACACAGCTGATTTTTTATTGATGTAGAATCTTCGAAAGAATCCTCATAAAAGTCTAAAATTTTCACACACAGTCCTTCTTCACAAGTAAAATATTGTGCAACAACGGGATACATTTTGCGATTTCCCTTGTTTGATGCATCAGTGGAGAGAGAAAATGGAATTCCGGTTTTAAGATCATTGAGAACCAACTCAATAGAAAAAGGATACAAAACCTCATTGACAATAGCTGATGATTTGGTTCTTCCACAAGACATCATTTTTACAATTTCTGAATCATCAAAAATTTGCTTCATTAACTTAATACCACAATCTTGAGCCAGGAAAGAAATATGGTGTTTGATCCCATGGTAAGTTTCAGCCATTTCAGCTACAGTCACTTTCTCACTGAAAGAGGAGTCTTTAACAATGAAAAACGAATTGATTCGCTTGTTGCTGGAAGCTATTTTCTCCTTATCTAAATGATTTTTTGTGCTTGCATGCTGTGTGACAGTTTTTATACCATTATATTCAATTGTGAATGATTTCTGACACAATTTACAGTAGGCCGTCGTATTTGTTCTGTCGGTTTCGTTGTTGGTAATCCATGCAAAAGTAGCTTCCCAGTCTTTGGTGTATTTGCACACTCCTCTCTTTCATTTTAAAGAATTCGAAATCTCACCGCTGTCACTCTCATCACTCGACGCCATTTTAGGTCAGTTGACACAAGCTACAATACATTTTTAAAATGTGAACTGTACATAATTTTATAATATATTTTTATTTTAATCTCATCGAGATTAAAATCGAGTTCAATGGATATTCGATCTTTGTCTCATTCTAACATGAAAAAAAAGACAAAATGCGATTCTCCTATCCTTATTCTCTTAGACTGTACAGCTTTAGATTATGTACCATTTCATCATAAAGCTTTTGAATAAAAAAAATGCCCACTATTTGGTGAAAAAAAAATAGTGAACATAATGTGAAAAAAGCGGACTGTCCACTCAAATAGTGGACACCTGGCAACCCTAGTCGTTATACCTTTGTCTATCTTTTTGCTCCCATCAAATGGTAGTCTGATTTTTTTAAAGACCAAAACATCATATTCAGTGTCAGGATTGTTTTGAACCCAGATTCTTCTGTAGTGTTAAATTTGGAATTGTTCGAATTTGATTCAGTCCAGTTCCCTCCATATCTCATGTATGCTTCGTATTTGACTCCCAATCCTGAATCACAGTCACTGAAATATAGCTAGCACCACTTCTTCTAAATAAGAGAAGAAAGGTTGGATTGCAAGCAAACTTCAAAGCTAAGAAAGAAACATTAATAATCCCCAGATGGACCAAAGACAAAAAGTTACAGGGCCTTGAAAAAGCAACAAAGGAAGTCAAAACTAGATACAACATTTCTTTGAACTTCTTTTATTTGTCATACTGTTGATTATTTATTTATTTATTTATTTATTTATTTATTTATTTATTTATTTATTTATTTATTTAATGTATTTATATGCCGCCCTTTTCCAGAAGAACTCAGGGCGGCGAACACAAGTTAAAAACATGTACAACAAAATCCCATTTTAAACCAAATTAACTAATAAATAATAAAACCCAGAATCAGAGTCAGCCTATTTGCTTGAACAGCCAAGTCTTCAGGTCCCGACGGAAGGAGCGGAGATCAGGAGCCGTCCAGAGTTCAGTAGGCAACTCATTCCAGAGGGTGGGAGCACCCACAGAGAACGCCCTACCCCTGGGTGCCGCCAGACGACATTGGCTCGCCGTCAGAACCCTGAGGAGAGGGTTATATTATATTACTGTAATCCTCTACATATCTCTGTGGACCATGCTTTTGTCTTTCTTCTCCACATCTTGGTATTCTACTTTTGAGATTTGTATTTATGGACTGAATGAACACCATTCATGTGCTGGCACTTGTGTATCTTATTGCTGCAAGATATAATCTGGACTCAAAGTAAAATTTAACTATCAATTCTTTTGTGCAGGTGATGGGAGAGAAACCCATCCTGTACTTTGTGTTTGATAGCAAAATGCTTTGAAATAGTCCTTTTGTCTCCAAATTAATAAAAACTTTTCATTTATCAACTTGATAGATTTCTACTTGCCAAACTGTGCAATGAAGATGTCCAGGTATTAGTAACAGTTTGTGTTTTATCTTTGCTTGAAAAATTATCATGTATAAAGCATGGCTTTTTAAAAACCCACAGCACTATAACTTTACCTTTCAAACAATGAATGCACTGAGGTTCATCTTGCTGACAATTCCCAAGGGTTGTCAATAGATATTTTAGTCAGATCTGAGCACAGAAGAAACAAAACAGGACATCAGTGTCATCAGTGTTAAGTGGTAGAGATAATAGCCCTTTGAAAACTGACACTGGGAACAAAATAACACTTTACTTTTGAGTCAGATAACATAATTTGTGTTGTTAAACCAACAAGCAAAAGCATCTTTGCTTAATCAGTCTACTTTCTAAAGGTTGTTAGCAGAACACAACAAATATCTATCTCAAACTTGAATGCTGTGTTTAAAGATAAATATATTCTGGTGAGCAAAATGAAAGTACAATTAATTCCAGTGAGACTGGAGAAGATGGATTTTAATCAATGGGCTTTTAATTTACATGTTCAGGGACATTAGTGAACCAAAGCATTAAGCTTAATCTGAAGTTTAGTTCAGTATTTGAAGGTTACTTTCATTACATTCTATAAGATTTTATTGCTGTTGGTGCTGTATTGTTGTTGATACACTAAATGTCTAAGGGAGATTATTAGAAATCCGTTTTAGCTCAAAGACCCCTTATTTGTAAGAGTTGGCTCCTTGCAAGAGCAACTTCTTCTTCTTCTTCTTCTTCTTCTTCTTCTTCTTCTTCTTCTTCTTCTTCTTCTTCTTCTTCTTCTTCTTCTTCTTCTTCTTCTTCTTCTTATTATTATTATTATTATTATTATTATTATTATTATTATTATTATTATTATTATTATTATTCTTATTCTTATTCTTATTCTTATTCTTATTCTTATTCTTATTCTTATTATTATTAGTAGTAGTAGTAGTAGTAGTAGTAGTAGTAGTAGTAGTAGTAATATTTCTATGCCGCCCACTCTCCGAGGACTCTGGGCGGCTTACACCAAAGACAGTATACTAAATAGCATATTGCCCCCTAACAATCTGGGTCCTCATTTTACCCACCTCAGAAGGATGGAAGGCTGAGTCAACCTTGAGCCAGTGAGCCGGTGAGATTTGATCCACTGATCTGCTGAACTAGCAGTCAGCTGAAGTAGCTGCAGTACTGTACTCTAACCACTGCGCCACCTCGGCTTATATACATTTTGTATGTAGTAGATTTTCTGAAAAGATTCAAAGAGAAATCATCCTTGGAAGATCTGTTCATTTGTTGTCCAACCACCTCATGATTGACACAGGCTCAGAATGTTATTTGGTTCTAGCTGTCTGTGTTGAGCTCACTCAGCAATTATAGTTGTTTTAACCATGTCTGAGAATTTATCATATGTCAACTAGTCAGATGGTGTTTATTCAATAATTTATGGCCAAACAAATAGCAAGAGCAAGAGCACTTAGACTCATATATCGCTTCATAGTGCTTTATAGCACTCTCTAAGTGGTTTGCAAAGTCAACCTATCGCCCCCAACAATCTGGGTCCTCATTTTACCAACCTCGGAAGGATGGAAGGCTGAGTCAACCTTGAGTCTGTCAGGATCGAACTCCTGGCAGTCAGCAAAATTAGCCTGCAACACTGAATTCTAATCACTGCACCACCACAGTTCCTATCAGGACCTACTAGACTGAACATAACCTGTCTTTGCTTGGTTTTTTAAATGTATACAGTTGCAATTAATAAAATTAATTAGCAAAAGTGAGATAGCCCTCATGGGGATTTTAATGGAACTAAAGCATTTAATTTATTTATTTATTTATTTATTTATTTATTTATTTATTTATTTATTTTATTTATATACCGCCCTTCTCCCGAAGGACTCAAGGCGATGAACAGCCAAGATCAAATACATAAATATAAAAGTTAAAAACAATTTAAAACCAGATTAAATACTTTGGCCCACAATTAAAAACATCCCATTAAAATCCAATTTAAAATTTTACATCGTTAAAATTAGGCTAGCCGGGCTTGCTGGAATAACAAAGTCTTCAGGGCACGGTGGAAGGTGCTGAAGTCCAGGATCCTCCGTACCTCCGGGGGCAGCTCGTTCCAGAGGGCAGGAGCCCCCACTGAGAAGGGTCTCCCCTGAGGGGTCACCAGTCGACATTGTCTGACCGACAGCACCCCGAGGACCCTACGGAGCATACTGGCCGGTGGGATGCTGTTGGTAGCAGAAGGCGGTCCTGTAGGTACCCTGGTCTTAAGCCATGGAGTGCTTTAAAGATGTTAATCAACAACTTGAATCGCACCCGGAAGACCACTGGGAGCCAATGCAGCTCGTGCAGGAGAGGTGTTACATGGGAGCACCCCGCCGCTCCTATAATCACCTGCACGGCCACATTTTGGACCAGCTGGAGCCTCCGGATGCTCTTCAAGGGGAGCCCCATGTAGAGAGCATTGCAGTAGTCCAGTCGGGAAGTGACGAGGGCATGAGTGACCTTGCGCAGGGAGTCACAATCCAGAAAGGGACGCAACTGGTGGATCAGATGAACCTGATAAAAAGCCCCCCTGGCCACAGCCATCATATGCTCTTCTAAAGACAGCCATGCGTCCAGGAGGACACCCAAGTTGTGAACCCTCTCCATGGGGCCAATGACTCGCCCCCAATAGTCAGCGATAGCACCAGCTGGCTATATCAGGATGCCGGGAGCCACAGCCACTCAATCTTGGAGGGGTTGAGTCGGAGTCTGTTTCTTCCCATCCAGACCCGCATGGCTTCCAGGTACCGGGACATCACTTCGGCATCATTGGGGTGGTCTGGGGTGGAGATGTATAGCTGAGTGTCATCAGCATACTGATGGAACTGCACCCCAAAACCACGGATGATCTCACCCAGCGGCTTAACATAAATGTTGAACAGAAGGGGCGAGAGGACTGACCCCTGTGGCACCCCACACATAAGGCGCCTCGAGGACAACCTCTGCCCCCCTGCCAACACAAACTGTGACTGGTCAGAGAGAAAGGAGGAGAACCACTATAATATGGTGCCCCCAACCCCCAGCCCCTCCAGCCAGTGCAGCGTGATACCATGGTTGATGGTATCAAAAGCTGCTGAGAGATCTAATAGGACCAGGACAGAGGAACAACCCCTGTCCCGAGCCCCCCAGAGATCATCAACAAATGCGACCAATACCGTTTCCGTGCTGTACCCAGGCCTGAAACCAGACTGGAATGGATCTAGATAGACAGTTTCATCCAGGTGCTGGGGAACCACACTCTTAACAACCTTTGACACAAAGCGAAGGTTGGAGACTGGACGGTAATTCGCCAAAACAGCTGGATCCAGAGAAGGCTTCTGGAGGAGGGGCCTCACCACCGCCTCTTTCAAGGTAGAAGGCAACAAAGCATTAATGATCCTCTGGAGCCAGCCTCATGTAACCCCCCGGGAAGCCAGCACCAACCAGGAGGGACACAGTCCGATAAACATGTGGCCGCGCTAAGCCTCCCCAGAATACTGTCCACGTCCTCAGGAGCCACAGGGTCAAACTCCTCCCAGATAATATTCTCAAGACCCGCCTCCATCTTCCCATCTGGATCCATCCAGAGTCCAAGCCTTCCCAAATTTGAGTGATTTTGTCATGCAGATACTGCGCAAAATCTTCAGCTCAACCCTGCAAGGGGTCTTCCCGTGCTCCCAGATGGAGGAGGGAGCAGGTCACCCTAACCAGGGCGGCTGGGTGGTTATCTGCAGACACGATAAGAGTGGAAAAATAATTAAATTTTGCCATTTTTATTGCCACTAGGTAGGTCTTAACACTCACCAGTGTTTGTCTTAACACTCACCAGTGTTCGGTCGAATTCGGAACAGCTGGCCTTCCAACCACTCTCCAGGCATCTTTTCTGGTGCTTTATCTCCCTCAGCTCCTCAGAAAACCAAGGAGCCAAGTGAGTTCAGCGCCGGGTCAGAGGCCACAAAGGCACGACACGGTCCAAAGCCCCAGCAGCCACCCTATCCCAGGCGGCCACCAGGTCTTCAGTTGGGCCATGAGCCAGAGCCTCAGGGAATGGCCCAAGCTCCATCTGGAACCTGTCGGGATCCATCAGGCACCTGGGGCGGAACCACCTAATTGGTTCTGCCTCCCTGCGGCGGGGTGTAACAGTTAGAAAGTCAAGCCGGAGGAGAGAATGATCTGACCATGACAAGGGCTCAATAACTATATCCCCTATATCTAGATCATTCACCCACCGACCAGAGACAAAAACCAAGTCCAAGGTGTGTCCCCCCGTGTGAATAGGGCCATGAACTAATTGGGTCAGATCCATGGCCGTCATGGAAGCCATGAACTCCCGAGCTGCCTCAGATGTTTTCCCGATGGATGACAAGTTGAAGTCCCCCATGACCAAGAGCCTGGGGGTATCAACCGCCACCCCGGCAATAATGTTGAGCAGTTCAGGCAGGGCCGCTGTCATGCGGCAGGGAGCCAGGTATGCAATCAGCAGGCCCATCTGTGCCCTATGACCCCACTTCACAAACAGGGACTCACACCCGGCTATCTGAGATACAGTGGTCTCCCTCAGAGCAAGTCCTTCCTTTACAAGAACCGCCCCCCCGCCCCCAGCCTGGGACCTCGGTCGATGGAATGCGTGGAAGCCTGGTGGGCACATTTCAATGAGGGGGACCCCCCTCTTGGCCCAACCAGGTCTCCGTAATCCCTGCCAGGTCCGCTCCCCCCTCCTGAACAAGATCACAAATGAGGGGGGTTTTATTTGCCACGGACCTGGCATTGCATAACATCAACTGAAGGCCCGGGCCCTGAGGGTCTATGCAACCTGGGGAACGGGAAGAGCATTGGGGGCCGGAGCGCGCCACCGCTCAAGACAGCGAGTGTGCACCCCCACCACCAGATAGGGCCCCCTGCTCCCAAATCTGTGCCTCCCACCCACAGTACTGATGGAAGAGCCCTCATCGCTTTGAGCTATAGCCCCCTCCTTGACCCCGAGCCCCGCACCCACCATACCGTGACCCCCACCAGACCCAGCCCCCCCGTGGGTTATCCCCCAAACCCATACAACCCACCCCCCTCCCAGAACCCTTTAAAATCTTATCTAAAAACTTCCCCAAAAAGACCCACAACCCCCTCCTCGCAACATGGCACTTCTCAGGATTCCAAAATCTGTCATCAAGGTAGGCCCTCGATAATGAAGAGGGCCAAGCCTGCGAGAGGGGGGAGTCTCGCAGCGCAAGAAGGTCAGCAGTCGTAAACATCACAAAAAACAGAGGTGGGAAACCCCTTCTTAGAATCTCTCAAGATTGTTACAAATTCAGGTTGATGACAATGGTTCATGGTATGATGGATGCTGGCCCATCTTCCATTTTCTGTATTTCCCAGACATAATCAGAGTGCTTCCCTTGATCAAAAAGTGGCCAATTTGATATATTGTTTCTTCTCCTTTGCTATACTGTATAGATAATAGAATTATGCAGGTTTTAAGGCCTTCTTTGGTTTAGTGTGATTCTTGCTTTCTCCCTCTGTCCTCATGCCAGGAATTATTCAGATGCTGGATTCATGCTGCAGAGTCAACAAGGCTAGTTAAGAACCAACTAGTTACATTTATGCATCATGTTAAGGTTAAGGTTAGATTTTTATGGCTTGATATGCTTTGCAATTCCTATCTTGTATTGATTTAGTGTGTTATCTATATACCCTGTATTTTATTCTGGACTATAAGGAGTTTTCTCTTATTTGTTTTCTACAACAAAAGTCCTTTGAGATGAGAACAGCTGAAGGAGACTAACTAGTCCAGTGATCTGAAGGTGAGTATTATCTGTAACACTTTGCTGATAGTCCAATACTTTTAATCCCTATACCACACTGAGTCTCCCTCCTTTGATTAATTAATTCTTCTGTGTATTAAATGGAAACTGAAATGATATAGGATGACCTGCTTGAGCAGGGGGTTGGACTAGAAGACTCCAAGGTCCCTTCCAACTCTTATTATTCTGAAGCAAAAAAAACCCCAGCCTTAATTCAGAAATGAAATTGCACAAACTGCAGGAAAATAATCAGAGGGTCGGGCTGAGGATTTTGTGCAGTATCTGCATGATAAAATCACTCAGATTCGGCAAGGCTTGGTCTCTGACTGGGTGGATATAGGCGGGATGATGGAGGCAGGTCTTGAAAATGTCATTTGGGAGGAGTTCGACCCTGTCGCTCCTGAGGACGTGGACAGGATTCTGGGATGGCTGAACGCGACCACATGTTTATTGGACCTGTGTCCCTCCTGGTTGGTGCTGGCCTCCTGGGAGGTTACAGGAGGCTGGCTCCAGGGGATTATTAACGCTTCTTTGAGTGAGGGTGTCTTGCCTTCTGCCTTGAAAGAGGCGGTGGGGAGGCCCCTCCTCAAGAAGCCCTCTCTGGATATGGCTGTTTGGGCTAACTACAGTCCAGTCTCCAACCTTGGCTTTGTGGCAAACATTGTTGAGAGTGTGGTGGCGCGACAACTTCTGCAGTACTTGGATGAAGCTGTCTATCTAGATCCGCTCCAGTCTGGCTTCAGACCTGGGCACAGCACGGAAACGGCATTGGTCACATTGGTGGATGATCTCTGGAGGGCTCAGGATAGGGGTTGTTCCTCTATCCTAGGCCTGTTAGATCTCTCAGCAGCTTTTGATACCTTCGACCATGGTATCATGCTGCGCCGGTTGGAGGGGTTGGGGGTGGGGGGCACCATTTTACGGTGGTTCTCCTATCTCTCTGACTGGTCGCAGTCAATGTTGGCAGGGGGGCAGAGGTTGACTCCGAGGTGCCTTGTTTGTGGGGTGCCACAGGGGTTGGTCCTCTCACCCCTCCTGTTCAATTTATGTGAAGCCGCTGGGCGAGATCATCCGTGGTTTTGGGGTGGAGTTCCATCAGTACGCTATGATACTCATCTGTACATCTCCACCCCAGGCCATCCCAATGATGCCCTTGAAGTGATGTCCCAGTGCCTAGAGGCCGTGCAGGTCTGGAAACAGGCTCCGACTCAACCCTTCCAAGACCGAGTGGCTGTGGCTTCCGGTATCCTGATATAGCCAGCTGGTGCCATCGCTGACTATTGGGGGTGAGTTACTGGCCCCCATGGAGAGGGCTTGCAACTTGGCCATCCTCCTGGACACATGGCTGTCTTTAGAAGAGCATATGATGGCTGTGGCCAGGGGAGCTTTTTATCAGGTTTGCCTGATTCACCAGTTGCATCCCTTTCTGGATCGGGACTCCTTACGCACAGTCACTCAGGCACTCGTCACTTCCCGCCTGGACTACTGTAATGCTCTCTACATGGGGCTCCCCTTGAGGAGCACCCGGAGGCTCCAACTTGTGCAGAATGTGGCCACGCGGGGGATTATGGGAGTGATGGGGCGCTCCCATGTGGCACCCCTCCTGCGAGAGCTGCATTGGCTTCCGGTGGTCTTCCGGGTATGTTTCAAGGTGTTGGTTACCACCTTTAAAGCGCTTCATGGCTTAGGGCCTGGGTACTTACAGGACCGCCTTCTGCCACCGATAGCCTCCCCACTGGCCAGTATGCTTCCACAGAGAGGGACTCCTCAGGGTGCCGTTGGCCAGACAATGTCGGCTGGCGACCCCCAGGGGGAGGGCCTTCTCTGTGGCAGCACCTGACCTCTGGAACGACCTGCCCCCAGAGATATGTAGGATACCAGATCTCCGTGCTTTTCGCTGTGCCCTTAAAACTTTTTTATTTCATCAAGCTGGGCTGGCATAATCCCCCCTTAAATATTTTTAGATATTTTTAACTGTAAATTGATTTTAGTTGGGGTGTTTTAAATTTATTGGGCCAAAATTTGTTTAATACTTTTAAAAATTTTAAATTTTGTATGTGATGTTTTTATTCTTGGTTGTTCACTGCCCTGAGTCCAGCAGAAGGGCGGTATAAAAATTTAATAAAATAAATAAATAAATAAATGCAAATGATTGAGTTTTTGCCTTCAGAAAGAGAATTATGCTGTTCTCCAGTGTGTTTGGTAACCAGATATATTAATTGTCCACCACTGATGAATCTTACATAATTGCTTTTAGACAACAAAAAATTGTACATTAAACCAAGCTAGAACTGTAAGTAAATTAACATTTTCATTATATAAATATATATATATGAAAACCTCCCTATGGAATATTAAACCATGTACTCATCAAAACTAAGTGTAAACCTCAGAGAAAGAAAAGTATAGGAAAAAAGGGAAGGGGAAATTGATTATTTAACAGAGATAAAAGGCAATCCACATCCTCATTCAAATGAGTGTTTGTGATGTAATGGGCATATCCAATTTCTGGAAGAACAGCCATGTTATCAAGATCACATGAAATATTAGCACTGATTTATAAAGCCTTAGTAAGACCACACTACATCCAGTTTTGGTTAAAAGGTAAAGGTAAAGGTGCCCCTCGCATATATGTGTTTCCCGACTCTAGGGGGCGGTGCTCATCTCTGTTTCAAAGCCGAAGAGCCAGCACTGTCTGAAGACATCTCCATGGTCATGTGGCCGGCATGACTAAACGCCAAAGGTGCACGGAACTTTCCCACCAAAGGTGGTCCCTATTTTTCTACTTGCATTTTTAATGTGCTTTCGAACTGCTAGGTTGGCAGAAGCTGGGAAAAGTAACAGGAGCTCATTCCATTATGCGGCACTAGGAATTCGAACCGCTGAACTGTTGACCTTTTGATTGACAAGCTCAGCATCTTAGTCACTGAGTCACCGCATCCTTGATAATATTAAAAAACGGTTGAGACTCTTCTCTGCAGAGAAGAGCAACAAAGTCAATTAGGAGGCTGGAGGCTAAAACATGAAAAATTGTTGCAGGAATTGGGCATGTCTAGTCTAGTGAAAAGAAGGAGTAGGGGAGACATAATAGTTCCAATATTTGAGGAGCTGTCACAAAGATGAGGAGACCAAACTGATTTCCAAAGCACCAGAAGGCAAGACAAGAAACAATGCAGTGGTGAAATCCAATTTTTTTTACTACTGGTTCTGTGGGTGTGGCTTGGTGGGCGTGGTGTGGTTTGGTGGGCATGGCAGGGAAAGGATATTGCAAAATCTCCATTCCCACCCCACTCTGGGGCCAGCCAGAGGTGGTATTTGCCGGTTCTCCGTACTACTCAAAATTTCCGCTACTGGTTCTCTGAACTACTCAAAATTTCCGCTACCGGTTCTCCAGAACCTGTCAGAACCTGCTGGATTTCACCCCTGAAACAATGGATGGAAACTAATCAAGAAGAGAAGCAGCCTAGAACTAAGGAGAAATTTCCTGACTGTTAGAACAATTAATCAGCGGGACAACTTGCGTTCAGAAGTTGTGGGTGCTCCATCACTGTAGGCCTTCAAGAAGAAACTGGATAGCTATTTGTCTGAAATGGAATAGTGTCTCCTGTTCAAGCAGAGTGTTGGATTAAATAACCTACAAGATTTCTTCCACCTCTGTTATTTCATGTTATATGTTCTAAAACCAACCAAACGTTTTGCATCAAGTTATATATATAAATGTAATAAAATATACTTTTTTTATGATTATAAAAATCCACTTGATGGATTACTAGCATTCACCATGCTGGTTTGGGTGGGAAGCCTATACACATCCATGATGCATGCTGGATGTTAGTAAAAGAAATAGAAAACACAAAATGCAAAAACTGACCTTTGCTATAGATAAAGATGACAACCAAATTGGGCCAATGCAGGGCTAATTCCAGGGAACCCACTCCAAATCAGTCATCTACCTTTATTAGGACCCAATTATTAATATTAGGGGATAGTGATGTGACATATCCTTGGATTGTGTGCTAATTGCCATAGGTAATGAGATTCCCACTGTATCATTTCCATCCAGACTGCTAGTTTGCCTTTTTCCAAGCCTTTCTCATTCTTTTGCTCAAGGCTGGCCAGTTTGATGAAATGACCTAAAGATTAGGAAGGAAAAAAATCACTAACTGAAAACAAAGTCTTTGTTCCGTATGAATAGGACTGTTGTTATCAGTTTAATGAATGGGTGAAATGATGCATCACTTTCACTTCTCCCCTGCCATTCTATAGCCTGAATCCTTTTTTCATATATCATTTTTATTAAGGATTTTCAAGAAAGAAGGAAAAAACTAATACAAACTAATACAAATTAAGGAAAAAAAGTAAAAGATAAAAGTGCAAGAAAAGAAAAAGAAAAATAGAAATGACAGGAAAAAGATATAGAGGCAGCTTTCAATTTTCTTAAAGCAGTTATAAGTACAGTTATAAATTTACTTTTACTCTATAGTTACAACATAACCTTTCTTTCCTGTCTTAGAATACTATAATTTTTCTATATTAATTTTTCTATAATTTAGTCTTCTCAGAAAATGCCTTCATCTGCATCAACCATTTCTTCATTGTGAGGAGTGCTAAATTTTTCCATTTTTGTGCATACAATAATCTCGCTGCAGGTGTCATGTGCCAAAACATTTCCATGACTTAAAATCTCTAGTCTCAATTGTATATCAATCTTTAAAACCCTCTGAATCAGTAAATGTATTTCAAACAGAATTTTCCAGCAATGTGGAACATCTAATATAATTATTTTTAAAATCCACCTTAATTTTAACTTTGTCATAGAACAAAGAATAGAATTCTCTGATTGCAAAACTGTATCCCGTGATTTTTTAGATTTGCTATAGGGATGATAAAAGAGAACCAACAAAAATTATTTCCCAGTTTTCTGAAATAACTAGGTAAAAGGTAAGAAGACACATTTCAGATTCATCATTCTGTCATCCTCTCTTTGATAGATTTTTACGATACCCATAAAACTGATTTTTTAAAAATGAAAACAATTTGGAAGCCTCAATAATTAAATGAGCATATTTTCCATTAATGATGTTTCTTATGTAGAGCACTTGAACGGTATGGAGAATAGTTCTTAGCAATTAGCACATTTGGGAGAATTCTATACAATATTCAGAGGGCATTTTATTTTTTTTATATAAATATAAATCTCTTCCTTCTCTGAACATAAAGTAAAAAAAAAATCAATTTGTTTGCAGCAAGACCAAACAAACCTCCCGCTCCCTCCCTCCCTCCCTCCCTTCCTCCCTCCTTTTCTTGATTCCAAGTCCAAAATAGTTTTTCCCAGACTGTATAAGTGTATTTCAGGCTGTCATTGAAGGATATCTTTAGTATATTCTTTTGGTTTTCATTGAAATAAATCATAGCATCATTCTTTGCAAGTGATGAAGCTAAACATCTGATTTCATGAGAAAAAAAGGAATTTTATAGGTTGAAGTTCATTATCATATTTACGGTATGAACATCAGTTGATTTGATATTAGTTCCTTTGCCAGAGGTAGGTGAGTATCATTCTCATTTCTTTTCCAATTAATTGCAATTGAAATCTTATAAAATGTATGATTGGAACATAATTATTTTTCCCCTTTGTTAACATGTAACTTTTCACAGTGGTTTGTAAGGACCATTCCTAAGTTTTGAAGCCATCATGTTAACCCAGGGGTGGATAATTAATTTCTCCAAGGAGCCACATGAGAAATTGGAACTGTTGTGGAAGGCTGAACCAACAGGACTGTGAAAATGCCTAGGCATGTGTGCATGCATAAATGTAAATAAATAAAAAAAAAGAATAGCAGTTACTTTCAAAATAAAAGCAACCCACACAGGGACAGCCAAAAGTCTACATGTGGCATGGGAACCATAATATTCCCAGGTCTACGTTAGCCCTTCAGAGCCTCATCCTGTATACTTTGGCCCTGAGACTAATGAGGGACAGATTTGCTGTATAACAACTATAATTGTGACACTTGCAGCTGATTTCTTTTATGGGCAGATAAAGTGCAAATGAATAATCCATAATTATAAATCAAGTCACTATAATTTTTGGTCCACTTTCTAAGGTTGCTGCCTTGACACATTTGACATTTTAAAATTACTAGATAGAAACAACTCCATGTCAAGGTTCTAAGTAACAAGCTAACAAAACTCTGCAGCAGACAAATTCCTCAAAGAATAGGTTTGTTGGATGTGTCATATTGGCACAGGCTGGTGAAAACCGACTCTGAATATTAGGTTTCTAACCTAATTAAAAGTAAAAGTTTGTCACTTTCTCAAAATAATCAGTCACATGGTCCAAGATACTGTCCAGGTGCTAGGTGACTTCAGTCCCCTTCTTCCGAGCACCTGCAGGAATGTCCTTGGTTCCCAAGAAAAAGTATTTTGTTTTGACTACAACTCCCAAAGTATCTCTATTCCCCCCTCCCTATCCCTCTTCTCTAGTGTGTCAGCACTGAAGTCTCAAAATGGCCTCAATCTTGCCAGCTTCAGGGTTAACAACTCCTTAATTGAAAAGGAGTTCCTAAAAGAAAACAAGAAGAGAACACAGAGAGGTTAATTAAATTGAGTGGCGCAGCAGACTAATGCTACTGTTAAAGGTAGTATTTAGCTTCCAGCTGCCTGCAATTACTGTGAGTTCAATTCTCTCCAGGCTCAAGGTTGACTCAGCCTTCCATCCTTTCTAAGGTAGGTAAAATGAGGACCCGGTTTGTGGGGGCAATAAGCTGACTTTGTATAAAATATACAGAAGTATGGAGGCTATTGCTTAACACCTTGTAAGCCGCACTGAGTCTCCGGAGAAGGGCAGCATATAAATCAAAATTTAAAAAAATTCAAGATAACCTCCTCTTCCTCCCCTGGGGACCCCTGTGGTTTATGGAGGTATTTGTCATGGAACCAATTATCTGCCTTCATGTCCAAACTTTTAACCCAGGTAGCTTCAGAGAGTGGATATCCCTTCCACTGTACTAGATATTGTAATCAACTCCTATGCAATCTAAAGTCCAGGATTTTTTAACCTCGTAATATGTCTCCCCCTCCACCACGATTGGTTTTGGGGCTGCCTGATCTAGGAGCCTACCACTGGCTTTAACAAGCTGCTATGAAAGACCAGATGCACTTTCCATAGCAAGCAGGGGAGTTTAAGATGAATGGTAACAGGGTTGATCACTTTCACTATAGGAAAAGGTCCTATAAACTTTGGACCCAGCTTCGGGCTGGGAAGCTTTAACTTTAAGTATTTGTGAATAGGTAGACCTTACTACCAACTTGGAAAGGTGGTTGGGTCAAGCAGCATTTGTCTGCTTGAGTTTTATGGGTTTTTGCCGCTTCCCGTAAGACACACTTGGTGTTCTCCCATGCTTTCTTCAGTGATTCCATCCATTCATTTAATGACATGGATGAGGGGGTTTCCTGGGAAGTTCAGGCATGGGGATGAACTCCATACTGCTAGTGACTTGGAAAACTGGTGCTGCTATGCACCACATTATTGTATGCCAGCTCAGCGAACAGCAGCAGCTCTGCCCAGTTGGACTGCTGATAGTTGACATAGCACCTTAAATATTGTTCAACCATGGTGTTCAATCATTATGCTGTCCCATTTGAATTTGGATGAAAAATTGAACTGGGCCCTTATGATGACCCAATGGACCATATAAATTCCCTCCAGAACTTAGCAGTTAACTGGATCCCTCGATCAGAAATTATTCTGCGGGGAACCCCATGCAGCCTATAGATTTTCTTTATGAACAATTTAGCTATTTTTTTTGTGGATGAATGCTCAGAGCAAGCTATGAAATGGACCTGCTTTGATAATAAGTTTATTACAGTCCAGATGACTGTATTCCCTCCATTCTCAAGGAACTCTACAATAAAACCTATAGCAATTTCCTCCCAGGGTCAGAATGGATCTGCCACTTACTAGAGTAGTTCAGGGTGTCTTCCTGGCCTTTTTTTCATGGCTACACAGCTGGCACAGCTTTTTGCATAGTCCTCTATGTCCTTCTTCATCTTTAGCCATCAAAACTGCCTTCTAGCTAAGTGCAGGGTTTTCAAGTAGCCGAAGTGTCTTTCTTGTTTTGAATCATGGCTCTTCTGGAGCACTTGAAGCAGCAGGTTGTTGGGCACATACAATTTGGAGCCTTTCCAAGCAAGCCCATCTTTAAGGGTCAGTGCCTCCTTGTTGTTGTTATACCATGGGTCTGTTAGCAGCTTGTCTTTTAGCTTTTGAATTATCATCACTCCATGGTATCATCTGTGGAGTGATGATAATTCACTCCACTCCATCCTGGCTTGGCCCCTAGTTGTGGCTTGCAAAGCAGGTTGGAAGGGGGGGGATCATAGTGTGGGCCACTTCCTGTCATTTACTGTTGAACTGGGGTTTTCTCGACAAGGCATCTGTCAACAGATTCTGTCCCCCAGGGTTGTACTTCAACTCAAAATTAAAGTGCTTGAAGTACTGCTCCAAGCACTGCTTTGGGGAGAGTTTTTTTAGTGCCTCTAGGTTTTTATGGTCAGTCCATACTTCAAACGGCACAAGGAAGTGTCTCCAGGTCAATAGGGCCCATCAGACAGCATAGGCTTCCTTCTCCCATACTGCCCACCTCCTTTCAGTGTCAGTGAGCTTTTTTGAGGTTTAGGTGCATGAATATACGTTGCTGTTATGTCCTTCTGTAGGAGGACTGCAGAAATGGCCACATCACTGTCATCAGCTTGGACCACGAAAGGTTGTTCAGGGTCAGGGTGCTTGAGAGTGGGTTCCTTGGTAAACAGCTTTTTTAGTGCCTCAAACAACTGCTGACATTCTAAGGGATGTGTCCCCCCACCCCATTTTTAACAGTTTGCTGATGGGTAGGGTGATCTCAGTGAAAGAAGGGATGAACTGCCGGTAAAAGTTAGCAAACGCCAGGAAGCTCTGGAATTGTTTCTGCATATAAGAGGATTGCCAATGTAGAATTGCTTAAACTTTTACCAGGTCCACCTCCACCCCCTCACTTGACACTCAGTAGCCCAGGTAGTCCAGCATGGTTTTATGGAACTCACATTTTGACAGCTTCACATATAGCTTAACTGTAAGGAGCTTCTTCAAGACTTGGTGCATCAATTTTATGTGCTCCTCTAGGGTTTCACTGAATATAAGAATGTCATTCAAATAAACAAGGACGCCCTTATAGAGGTGTTCATGCAGTACCTCATTAATTAGCTGCATGAAGACTGCAGGGGCTCCTTGTAGTCTGAAAGGCATCACTTTGAATTGAAAACTGCCTAGAAGGCAGTTAAAGGCAGTTTTCTACTCATCTCCT
Source organism: Pantherophis guttatus (assembly GCF_059756535.1). Classification (NCBI taxonomy): domain Eukaryota; kingdom Metazoa; phylum Chordata; class Lepidosauria; order Squamata; family Colubridae; genus Pantherophis; species Pantherophis guttatus. The sequence continues at coordinate 12,693,115 of NC_142071.1, read as the reverse complement.
TCCTTGATTTGCACCAGTAGTATGCCTCCCACAGGTCTAGTTTGGTTAACACCTTCCCCTTTGCTAGTTGGGCCAGCGTGTCCTTCATAAGGGGGAGAATGTGTTTTGCATGTACATGGCATTAAATCTTCTAAAATCCACACATAGCCTCATTGACCCATCTTCTCTTTAAAGAGGACTGGGGTGGCCACTCTGGACTTAGCCAGCTGTATGAAACCCCGGGCTAAGTTGGTGTTGATGTATTCCCTCAATTCTGTCATTTCCTTTGGGGTCATGGAGTACATCTTCAGTTTGGTCAGTTTAGCTCCTGGCACAAATTCTATGGTGCAGTCTGTGAGTCAGTGAGAGGAGAGCAAGTTTCACTCCTCCTCACTGAGCATCCCTGCCAAGTTTTTGCACTCCTTAGGGATCTGGGAGCTCCCTGGCAGTGGCTTGATAGTGGTGGTGGTTTTCCCATTTTGTTAACCATTTAATCACTGGTTAGGTCCTCCCTTCATAGGGTCAGGAGAGGGAAGGGGAGCTAGTCCCAGTCTCAGTTACTTGTAGCCATCTTCCCATGGGATGGTGGGCCTCCACTTGTCTAGCCATGCCAGGCCTAGGATGATAGCATGAACCAGATCAGTGACAGCCAATCTCTAGCCTTACAGCCTTGGTGACTAGTGTGGCAGGGGTCCCCCCTATTAATGATCCATTGACTTGCTTGAAATATATGGGGTTGGTTAGGGGTCTCATCCTGATCCGTAGCTTTTGGATGAGGGGGAAGCTAATCAGGCACCAGGTGCACCCCGTGTCTATAATGGCTTCTATTTCTACCTCTGTCCCTGTTTTCAGCACAACTAGCTTTGACATGATAGTGTCAAATGGATGGATGGCTTCATTTACTATCAGGTCATCCTCGCTGTCATTGTCGCTGTCCCCAGTTGCCAGTGGTGGGCCTCCTTGAGCCAGAGTTCTCACTTCCCCTTCAAGGGAAGGATATCAGCGTTCCAGAAAAACCACAACTCCAAGTAAAGATGCAAAAGCAAGCATTTTCCAAAGTTCTCTTTACTAGAATAGGCAAACTGGCACATCCGGGAAAGCCTGAATCTGAAAAGTCTGGGTTTTCCTTGAGTAAGTCAAAGTTCCTAAAACCATCCCCTTTCTCCCCAATCGATCACATGCTCCAATCAATGTCCGTTCCATCTCAACCCAGCCCTGCAACCACTCCTTCTCCAGATGCTGGATGCCCTGACCTTGACCAACAGGAAGAATGCTATTATGTCTACTAACCCCCTCTCCTAAATCCCCCCTCCTACTTTCCCACACATGAGGAGGTGGCAGCATTGAAGCTTCTGGCCTAATATGGCTTCCAAAGCTGACAAAAGGGAGATGTCAATAGCTTGGTGGGTGAATTTCCCCTTCTCTGGGGCCTTCCACAGTGGCTTTTTCAGTTTGGTTGATGCAGGGGTCTTTGCTTATGAGATTGGAGCTGGGGCCAGGCACCCAGATGCATGGTGACCCTGTTGGCTGTATCAGAAGCACTTGATTGGTGTTGTTGAGGCCCCTTTGGTCGGTCCTCTGCTTGGCAGGTGCTAGTTCGCCAGCTAAGCTAGCTCTTGGGCTTTTTCTCTGGAGTTTCCTTCTGGTACTGGTGGAGCTCAAGGCCCATGGCCACAGCCATTCAGTACCAATCATGGATGCCGTCTGGGACTCCACAGCAGATGCAGATGTGAAGTAGTTCTTTGTCCTAAGCCTTCTTTGAAGAAGTGGACAAGGAGGTGCTCGAGCCAATGTCGTAACTTTCCAGCAATTCTGCAAAATTCTCTAATGTACCATGCTTCCCCGAAACTAAGACCTCTCCAGATAATAAGCCCGATCAGGCTTTTCAGCACATGTGTTAAATTAAACCCCCCCCAAATAAGCCCCCCACCAACTACTTACATGCATATGCAGCCGGTTCTGCCATTTCTTCTTGCTGTGAAACCAAAACGAGTTGAGGGGAGGCTGGGGGGGGGAGGAAAGGGAGGGAACATGCCCTCCCCTCCTTGTTCTTCGTGTTGGCCAAGCGGCTGGCTGCCACTGCCCTGACATGTCCCGCCACTGCCTCATGGAGCAGAACTCTGCAAGGCTTGTTGTGCTGTTGCATTCATGAACTGCAGCACTGCCAAAAGCTTCATCATACTGGCACAGCTGGCATTCTGCCACTCGTAGCTATGCTGGTATATCAAATCTCACGGTAGTGCTGCCGTTCATGCATGCAAGGGCACAAGCCTTGCAGAGTTCTGCTCCACAAGGTGGTGGTGACAGTGCAATGAGTCTCATGAAGACTAATTTCTGACAGGTGGGGTGGGGGAGAAGCAAGATGCGTGGAGCAAGACCTGGCTCCCCTTGCCATCTCTTCTCTCCCCCCCTTGCTGGCCATGGAGGGCTCCTGCCCCTTGCTTAGCCACCCACCCCCTTTAGGGATGCAATTTGGGGGTGGCAAATGGGGCGGACAAGAAGTAGGACACATGTCTTACCTTTCCAGCTCTGTGGCATTCTTCACCGTTGTGTCCAGGGAAATACGTTGTAAAATAAAACTTAGGCGTCCCCGAAATGGTTGATGTGTGCCCACACTCGGTTCAGGTAGAAAGCCAACTTGCCTGGGATCCCATCAAAGGTGGCCCTGAAGCGTGGAGGTGTAGTTGGCAGAGGTGGAGGGGGAGGCAGTGGCAGCAATAAAGCGGGTGTAGAGGTGCACTGGACCCAATCTTGACCTGGGTAGTAAGCCCAGCTGGGTGGCACCTGGGTAAGCCCGCCCAGGTGGCTGGTGGTAACTGGGGTTTCCGAGGAAGACTAATCGACCTCCTGCACCTTTGTGGACTTCACGGCGGCCCCAGACTCAACCTGGATGAGGGAAATGGCAGTGGGCTGGTGGCACGGATCCCTGCTGCTGTTGACCAGTCCCACCTGGGGGGAATCAGCCTCGGGTTGGACTGCACTGATGGGAGTGGCAGAGGACTCACAGCTTGGGTAGATCAGGTCACCAGTGGAGGAAGTGTTAGAGTTGGCTGGCTCAAGACCACTTTCATACACTCAGGCTGGTGTAAATGCCCCACACTGCTGAGCCCAACTGGTCAAAGGTCTCCGGCAATTCCTCTAGGGTCTGGCTCTGAGCTGCTGTCTGGTACCTTTAATCTCCAGACTCACTGAGGTCGAGGGGCACCGTCAACCTCCACTTGGGGATTGTAGTCCTCTATTCCCTTGTTGAAGTCAGAGGGCACTCCCTCTGGAATGCAGGTTGGCAGCTGGAGACCAGTAGAGCTCCTCAGTGGCTGACCACTCTGTGTGGACCTTGAGTCGGGTGCCCATATGGTGTGCAATCTCCACCACCACTTCCGCCACCACTTCCACTATAAGCTGTGTCCCCAAGGGGGTCAGCAGACTCTCAAGGGGCTCTCTGCAAGCTCCACAGGCAGACAACACATCTTCAATCTCCATTTTCCCTGAGTCTTTCTGCTGCCCAGTTAGACCGGGTAAGTGGCCAGGGCTCAGGACCCCGGATAAAGTTTAGAAGAGTCGGTTTAATGTCCGGGTTCCAAGTAACATATCCATTGCAAACAAAACTCTGAGGCAGGCAAATTCCTCAAATAATAGGTTTATTGGATATATCATATTGGCACAGGCTGGTGAAAACTGACTCTGAATATTCTTGTGGTTTTCATCTAATTAAAAGTAAAAGTTTGTCACTTTTTCAAAACAATCAGTCACATGGTCCAATCAGGATACTGTCCAGTTGCTAGGTGACTTCACTTTCCTCCTTCCAAGCACCTGCAAGAATGTCCTTCGCGCCCAAGAGAAAGTAATTTGTTGTGACTACCATTCCCCAACTATCTCTATTCCCCCCTCCCTATCCCTCTTCTCCAGTGTGTCAGCACTGAAGTCTCAAAATGGCCTCAGTCAGGCCAGCTTCAGAGTTGATACTCCAGATTCATAAATATTTGGAATACGAAGCTTCTCTCCAAAAAGTGGCAAAGCAATTTTAAGAAAAGCAGTTATCACTTTAAATCTGATAATCGAAAATCTAAAGTAATTAGATTCCCTTTTCCCTTCCACACTATGATGTCTGAAAGAAGATAACCTCCTATCATTCAATATATGGGTGTGATAAATATAGTTCCTGACCTTTAGCACATATTAAAAGTGTTTAGAAAACCTGACAAATTGGATAAGTTATCAAGGGTACAACCTGCTTTTCTGAGAGTTCCAGTGTGTTGATCAAACATACACACAAAACATATAGTGAGAAGATGGGAAGAATTGCTTTGCTACTTCTTAATAAATTCATTTCATTTTTTTCAAGGATCCTACACAAGAAATTATCAAGCTCAACTTCAAAAAAATGAAGAAACCTTCATGATGGATGGGCAGGTAGGAACACAACATATACTTTGTCATCTAACCTACTTGAACTCCTTTCCAACTACAAAGGTATGCTAAACCAAATTAGTTTCTGTGAAGGAGTACAGCAAATAAACTACAAATATTTTCCAGGGCTGGAACATTTCATAAGATGCTTCTCCCCTCTGAGTTTCCCTTATTGGGAAATAAGGACAGTAAGACACCTAGAAAAATGGTGAAACATGTCAGGCCAAGAAAACAGCAATGCCAGTATAGTCTGTGACATCACCATAATAAAATCTGAAAAGAATTTGTAACACACAGCATTAGTAGAAGAACAGAAGCTTTTTTATACGGAAATAAAACTTTGGAAAAATAGGAAAACTGATTCTGGTACAGCATGACCACGGACATCTCCAGACCTACTGTGGGATGCTTGCTTTTAAATACTGGTAACAATTTCTTCTTTCTGTTGGCTTCCAGTGTTATTAATTCCATTCCCATCTATATTAGTACCTCTATCTTTTATGGATCAGGTTATAGTCATGTAGTCAAATAGATCATATATAATCTATGAGCTATAGTGAAATTTTGGCACCTGCACAAATCTGGTGCTTGGGCTTTTTTTAGGCTGAACCACATTTAGTTTCCAAAGCAAATGGCTAATTTTGAAAGGAACCTTTCTCAGAAAATCCTAGGGTTGTGACCTGGGAAATTTGAAAAGAAGGAAATAGCTAACTACTGTTTTGATTTTAGACATGAGACTATGGCCACATAGTCACTGGGAGTCTTTCTATTTATTTCATTTGTTAAGTAATATGTTATGTTTTTCAAATTGCATTAAGTTCCTTGAAAAAGGAACTAGGTTCCTTGGTGAATTAGACCAGAAGTAGAGATAATCTTGAAGGAGGAACAAGCTATTCCTCTTAGCAGTGTGAAGCATTGAATATCATTCTCTTTAAATTTCTTCTAGTTTCTTCTAGTTTCAGCTCTTTTTTGAGAAGAACCTCCAGCCCTCCTTGTGCTATTCGTAGTATCTCTTTTTTCTCTTGCATGTGGAAAAAGGTAGAAACCACAATGTTGTCAAAATGACACTCCAAATGTCATAAGTACATACGTTTTGTAATTGACACCATGATCCACATAACATCACTCCCCGCATACCCCCCTTGTATATATCCTTGGAATAGCACAAGAAACATAACATGAACTTTTCCATTGCTGTCAATCTCCTGCCTGATTGTTGGAAGCTTAACAACTGTGTGTACCATGAGCATCCCCTAGTGTGGAGTTTCACTATGAGAATAGGAGCCCAGATTCACACTCACACACATACCCACACCATCTGGATGTCCTGCATCATCTAAAATAGGAAGTGTCATAAACAGCTTGCCTCTTACTTTCAAGTCTTTATCTTGAGCCATATTAAGCTATATGCAAAGAATGACCAGAATGTAGCAAGCCATTCCAAAATACAGCTGTTTCCTCTCTGTAATCCTATTTCATCCAAACATGAACTTTTGATTGTACCAAGATCTTATTTGTGCTATTACATAACTGACAATCTCTAATTCTAATCTTGCAGTTGTATAATGAATATAGCCTATTTGTAAAAAGGATGTTGCCAGGAAAGCATCATTTGCATAGCATGCCATTCCACTTTCTGAGACTTCCCTTTTATGTTGTTCCACAAAGCAGTTAAAAAATATCAATGAAAAGAAAGCTAAGTCATTCTGCTCAACTTGGAATTTGATTGTCAGATTGGCTTTTTTTAACACCTAGAAGGAAATCAGGTTTTCTAATTCAGCCTGCAGTCCATAAATTGTTATAGAGAGGATTCGTTCTTCGCACTTTATGACAACCATGGGTTATTAGTGAAAAGTAGTATTAAGGAGAATGCCAATCTGTTTTATGTAACCACAGAGTAAAATTTTATTTGATTCCCTCTCTTATGACATTAGGCATATTTTTTTTAATCAATGCACAAAGCTACATTTTAATGGTCAGGGGACTAAAGTCACTCCTAAAAGGCTGTTTATTCCACCCCCTCTCCAATCAAAAGGTAATTGTGATTGTTCTGAGACAGCCATACTCTGAATCAAAATGATGCATTCTCAAATTACAACAGGCAGCTTTTAATGTGGAGCCATTTCATTTTGTTTTAATAAACTATGATAATTGCCTGAACTGTTTCTCATCTCCTACTGGGACTATAAAAATGTCACCTACTTTCAATCCCCTATTTTTGACTATACATGTTGGGAAATGTTCAAAGTTTCAGGAAAGAAGTTGAAATTCTCAGGAGCTGAAAGTTATACCAATAAAGGAGAATATTTGTAGCTCAGGATTGAAATGACGGGTCGTTGGTGGTCTCTGAGCTTGCTTGTTTTCTTGCAGACGTTTCATTACCCAAACTAGTTTACTAAAACTAAACAAAACAACCTTGTTTGTTATTTTGAACCCAGAACTCATCCTATTGAAAGTTGGGTGCACATCGTATAGCATCATATTGAGGGATGTCAAAAGTCTGGATGACAGTACATACCTGTGTCCAGTGGTGGGATTCAAGTAATTTAACACCCGGTTCTCTGCCCTAATGATTTCTTCCAACAACCAGTTTGCCAAACTGCTCAGAAAGTTAACAACCAGTTCTCCCAAAGTGGTGCGAACTGGCTGAATCCCACCACTGCCTGTGTCCCTTACTTTTCCAGATGATGAGTTCAACATTCCCAAGTAGAAATGAAAAATTAAATATGAAATTGTGCTTGGAGTAATGAATGTGTACAGAGATATTTCTGTCCATTTCTTGATACCTATTAGGTTTTCTGATTCATCTGATTTTATTTTTAAAACTGTTTTTTTTAACAGAAGCTGGCATGACATAGACTAATGATGGCTAACCTTTTTCTCATCGTGTGCCAAAAGTGTGCATGCGTGCCGGCACCCATAATAACTGAGCCGAGGTGATGCAGTGGTTAGAGTGCAGTACTGCAGCTACTTCAGCTGACTGTTAGTTCAGCAGATCAGCGGTTCAAATCTCACCAGCTCAAGCCTTCCATCCTTCTGAGGTGGGCAAAATGAGGACCCAGATTGTTGGGGGCAATATGCTATTTAGTATACTGTCTTTGGTGTAAGCCGCCCAGAGTCCTCGGAGAGTGGGCAGCATAGAAATATGACTAATAAAATAAAATAAATAATGCGATGTGCCCCCCTACACATGTGTGCATGACCCCCACACACACTCTCTCACCCCCCTGCGCATGCGCACAAGACCCCACCACCACCCATTTTTGGTCTAGCAGGCCTCCATGCTGCACCCCCATGCCCTTTTTGGGCCTAGCAGGCCTCCCTGCAGCCTCCCAGGCCCAAAAAATTATTTATTTATTTTATTTCAAATTTATATACTGCACCTTCTCCCAAGGGACTCAGGGTGGTATACAGCCAGATAAAAACATACAATACAAACATTAAGAACAATTAAAAGAATATATATTAATTTGGCCCCAGTTTAAAATGACAAACCAATTAAAAATTTAAAATTTAAAAATATGTTAAGCCAGCCCGGCTTGATGAAAAAAGGAAGTTTTAAGGGCACGGCGGAAGGCACCGAGGTCTTGGATTCTCCTTATCTCAGGGGGCAGCTGGTTCCAGAGGGTAGGTGCCGCCACAGAGAAGGCCCTCCCCCTGGGAGTCACCAGCCTACATTGTTTGGCTGATGGCACTCCGAGGATGCCCTCTCTGTGGGAGCGCACGGGTCGATGGGAGGTTGTCGGTAGCAGCAGGCGGTCTCAAAGATAACTAGGTCCTATGCCATGGAGCACTTTAAAGGTGGTAACCAACACCTTGAAGTGCACCCGGAAGACCACTGGGAGCCAGTGCAGCTCGCGCAGGAGCGGTGTTATGTGGGAGTGCCATGCAGCTCCCATAATTACCCGCGCAGCCGCATTCTGGACCAGTTGGAGCCTCCGGGTGCTCTTCAAGGGGAGCCCCATGTAGAGAGCGTTGCAGTAGTCCAGGCGAGAGGTGACGAGGGCATGAGTGACTGTGCACATGGAATCCCGATCAAGAAAGGGTCGCAACTGGCGAATCAGGTGAACCTGACAAAAGGTTGCAAAAATGCTGCACCCCCACACCCTGTTTGGGCCTCCTGGGTCCAACCCCCTAATCCAACCCCCTGCTAGGAAACCCTACACCATTTCAGACAAATGATTATCCAATGTTGGAGCATTTACAACTTCTGGAGGCAAGTTGTTCCACTGATTAATTGTTCTGTCAGGAAATTTGAGGGGCTTCTACAAAAATAAGGGAGTCAACCTTTTTTTTTTCAAAGCACCAAAAGGCACAACAATGGATGGAAACTAATCACAGAGAGGAGTAACCTGGGACTAAGGAGAAATTTCCTAAGGGTGAGACCAATCAACCAATGAAATAGCTTGCATTCAGAAGTTGTGGGTGCTCCATCACTAGAGGATTTCAAAAAGAGTGAGGTAAGTACACCCCAAAAGGACAGTGGCAGGAACCACTAAAACAATACAGAAAACTTAAAACAGCCATTCCCCTTTTTTAAAAAAAGTCAACCCCAAAGCAAATGCAACAGCTGAGAGGGAAACTAAGAGCAGCTGCTTAGACTAATTGAAAGCCTGGGCATGCTGCCAAAAGCCATTAACCCTTCCAACTCTATTATTCTATGTTCTTTATGTTCTAAATTGGATGCTTCACAGCAGAAGCAATACAGGTGGCTGGACTACACATGCATTAAATTCACGGCCTCTATGATCAAGCTGCATCATTGTCCCCTCTTGTACCTTTTCCCCCCAGGAAGAAACACTGCAGCAGCTATAAAAGGTGTTGGGAAACTCCAGGGAGTATCAGCTGATCACAGAAGTGTTACTTAATACTCCTGTGATCAGCTGATAAGCTGATTAAGTGTTACTTAATACTCTTTATTGAAATGAAATGTTTGTAATCTTGTCCTTCTTCCTGAATGGAAGAGGTTAATCCCATCCCTAGATGGGTGATTGATGGGTTTCCCTGCCCTAATCCGGTCAGTGTCTGTTGTTTATTGATTTGATTCAGCATGTATCGGCTGCATTCCAGCTACAACTGTTAAGTGGAGCTATTAACTGAAGGGAGGGAGGGAGAGAGAGCGAGAGAGCAAGAGAGACAGAGACAGAGAGACAGAGAGAGACAGAGAGAGACAGAGAGAGACAGAGAGAGAAAAGTCTCTCTTGCACTTTATTTTTAACCGATTCTCCAAACTACCTAAGCAATTTACTAATGCTTCAGGTGAACCAGTGAGAACCGGCTGAATTTCACCTGTGCTTCTGGGCCCAAAAATGGGTCCTGGGGGGTGCACAACATACACCGATGCTCCCCCCACCCCCACGCATGTGCACGTGACCCCTGCCTCCCCACACATGCGTGTGCAACCCCCCTGTGCATGCATTTGCATCTCCCACAAGCACCCCACCCCCCCGCACATCCCAAAAATCAGCTGGCTGGCGAGAGGCATGTGCGAGAGGTGGGTGATGGCTTGCATGCCCGCAGAGACAGCTCTGCATGCCAACTGTGGCATGTGTGTCATAGGTTCACCATCATGGACATAGACCAACCAAAGCACCACTTTCATTTACAGGAACAACCTGTAAAGAAGAAAAGAAAAGAAAAGAAAAAGGGGGGAAATATATAGGGGAAGGGGTTTGAGAGTATATCTGCCTTCCCAGAAATACAAGACAAGCTGTGATATTAAACAGCACCCTAGAAAAGAGAGGGATAGGTTGGAGAATAATCTTAATATTTCCTTTCTGAAGAATGGATGTTATGACTGATGGTCATCATCTTTTTGTCAGATAGCTTCTCATAAGATGTTCCCATGATGACAAAGGTCCCCACCTGTTCCAAAATATGCATGTTGTCCATTTGCAGAATGCATACGGATTAGCAAACTTTTGGCATACAAAATGGGAAGGATCACATTAATGAGTTTTATCATTATATAATTCGCCTATTTAATAATGATTGATTCCTAAAAATAAAGGTAAAGATTTTACTCTGCTAGTCATTGCTGACTATAGGGAGCAATGCTCATCTCCATTTTAAGGCCATTGAGCCAGTGCTGTCCACAGACATTTCCGCATCATGTGGCCAATATGTTGCCATGGAATGCTGTTACCTTTCTATTGTAGTTGTACCTATTTATCTACTTGCATTTGTATGCTTTCAAACTGCAAAAGTTTGAGGTGAGGACGAAAGCTCACCCCATCGCTTGGCCCTTGGGTCTCAAACTGGGGTGCCAGCTTTCCAGTTGACAAGCCCAACATCTTAAGTGCTGAGCTACCATGCTGCTCTGACTCCCAAAAATCCTGCATTTGTATTTAACAATGATTGAGTCTGGCATTTCAGAGAAAGAACATTATTGAGTTGGAAGGTCCATTCGTTCACTTGCTTCTATAGTTTCTTGGGCTATAAAGGGGGAAGAGGGGAGAGACATACTTACAGACTTGTATGTTTGATGTCAACCTTGCAAGGAAGGCCAGACAGGAAATAGGGCCAAATGAATCAATTCTACTTTATTGTAAAGTTACATTGGCAGAATCTTGGAATTCTGAAAGCACAATTCTTGCCCCATCCCCTTTATAACCTAAGAAACTAGGAAGGGTCTTTTCTGAGCCTGTTTGCCCCACCCACATTCCTGCTACAGGCTAAGCTGCCTTTTCTTGTACTATTCTCTTGCTGCATCTCTTCCCCTGTCTCCCAAGTCTCCCAGGTCCGCATATCTTTACAAACCCTTTCAAACCCAAATTAAAAGGAGCCGTGGTGGCATAGTGGTTAGAGTGCATTATTGCAGGCCAACTCACTGCTCACTGTCAGGATCTCAATCCTGACCGGCTCAAGGTTGACTCAGCCTTCTATCCTTCCAAAGTCAGTAAAATGAAGACTTAGGTTGTTGGGGGCAATATGCTGACTCTGTAAAACACTTAGAGAGGGCTGTAAAGCGCTATGAAGCAGTATATAATCTAAGTGCTATTGTCATTGCTATTCTAATCTGAAGGGTGGAAAGTGAATTTTCAATTGACCCTATACTGTAAATTCTGCAAGAAAGTCTGACTAATGTCAGACTTCATCTGACAAAACTTTTAATTATGTAAATGCTGCTTTCTTTATAGAAAATTGTGATATAATTTTCAGCCACAGTAGAAAAGCTAGAGGGAGTTAAGACTTGCTTTAGATTACAAGGAAGCTTGGGGTGACTCCTATATATGTATTTCACCAGAGAGTCAATAAAGGCATAGCCAGTTAATGTGCAGCTCAGAAGGATTTTTGCCCAACAATTAATATTAATTAAACTCTAATAATGAAGTAACAAGGAGAGAGAACTAGAATTATACACACACCAGAACACAATACATCTTTTCAGGAAAGAAATTTAACATGCATTTGTTTATCTTCTTTTCAGCCATTTCTCTAGAATCATAAAGTGATCATTATGAAATAGACTCCAGTCTAAGCTTTGTCATGGTGATTATAAATCTTGGAAACTATATATAAGATTTAAGAACAAAAATACAGTGAGTGGTGAAGATTTTTTATTATTATTATTTTGAGCGCAAAAACAAAAAGAGTAAAATAAATCCCAAACTAGCATGCAAAAGGTACAAGCGTTCTAATGAAATAATAATCAGAAACTGTTAATTCTTCTGAGAAATTACTTGTGTATAGTGGAATTAGCATTAGCTATTAGAATTAGCATCCTGGATGAGTAATCTAAATGAAATCTAAATCGGATCTGCAGGAATAATTTTAATTGAAAAATTGCCTTGAAAGATTGACACTGATTCCTACAGCAATATGGAGCTCTAAGTTAGAGAATCAGAAGAACATCCAGAAAATGATGATGATAAAATTCAGACTTGAGTGGGATAAAAACGAACTCATGATGTCTATTGCAACATTCTCTGGCTGCTAATTGTGGGAACTGAACTCTAAAACATATGGGCTCTGAACTAAGAAGTCCTTGATGCTCTCAAAGCTTGTTTTCCTGCAGACATTACCCAAACTACAGTATATAACATCATCAGTGCTAATAAGGACTCCTTATTAACACTGGTGATGTTACCTAGTTTGGATAATGAAATGTCTACAAGAAAACAACCAAGCTCAGAGAGCACAAAGGATCCTCATTTCAACCTCTTCATTAGTAGTACTGAACTAATTGGACATCAGGAGAATTGGTGCAACATAGCTAGAGAACATTGATATTAGGGCAGTTGGGGATATTGCAGCAATAAACTGCCAGAGTAATGGCTATTGTATCTCTAGAAAGATAAGGTTTCCTATCTTTGGACTCCTTTATAAAAATGTCTTTGAAATTCAAATATTGAGAAGCACCCCCACATGATTGTCATAGCAATGTCTTTAGTTATTGAGCTACCTTAGGGAAAAGCAGAGAAGAAAGCTTTTAGATATCAAGACAGATAGCATAAATGAAATCTCAGGTATATAAGAATCTGGGTAAAAGTCAGAATATTTCTTTGTCCAATCCAAAGATGAATAACACAATAACAGAATTGGAAAGGACCTTGGAGGTCTTCTAGTCCTGCTTGAGCAGAAGACTCTATACCATTTCAGACAAGTGGCTGTCCAGTCTCTTCTTTAAAAGCTTCTAGTGTTGCAGCAGCCACAACTTCTGAAAGCAAGCTGTTCCACTGATTAATTGTTCTCATTGTCAGGAAATTTCTCCTTAGTTCTAGGTTGCTTCTCTCCTTGATTGGTTTCCATCAATTGCTTCTTGTTCTGCCTTCAGGTTCTTTGGAGAATAACTTAACTCCCTCTTCTTTGTGGCAGCCCCTTAGATATTGGGACACTTCCATCATTTGATTAATGCTTTTGCATTGGACCTCCTTTCTTAGTCTTGAGTTGTGAAAGAACCATCCAGTTCCAAACAAACAAAGCAGAAGAGTCTAACTTTCAGAAATGAATTGTAAAGCACAAAGAATTGTAGGGGTGCTACTGAATTATATCACATTTGTTGGTACGTGGATTACTGCACCAGTAACTAGAAACTTGCAGGTGCTCAGTCTCAACTGTTTCATACAATTAGTTCTGGAATTAAAAATGCAGTGCTACTTGAATATCTTAGATAAAAATGAAATAATGTGAATGAAACTAAATTCCTTTCTTTGCCCAAAGGAAGCAATAACATTCTTAAGATGGTTAACTACTGTGTTTTATAATGTATCTTTCATTTTAAAAAATCCTTTAAATTCAATCTTTGGTAAGCATTTGAATTCAAAATGGTAGTTTAGCAAGCCACCAGTAATTTAAGCTTTTTTAAAGTAAATCTTGCCAATCTAACATTATAGAAATCACCAGATACACACACATGATTAGTCATGCTGGAAGAGGTGGCAAAGAGGAGGAACTTGTATTGCCAAAGATGTCTGGTTCCTCGACAACAAAAAATAAATCTGTAGTGATAATAAAGAACAATTATTTCATAGCACATTTCTTTAAATGACATGCAGTCAAGAAAAATTAATATACATTTGTTGCCTGCTGCTTAATAAACTGCTACAGTCAGTGCTCTCTGCAATATCTCCAAGAATAAATCCTGGAAATGCAATCTATTTATAACTAACTCTAACCTGATAGACAATGGATATGAAAGCAGCTTCCTGGGGATGTTAATATTAACATATTTTCAAATCTTTGGAGGAGCGGAGGATAATTTGCATATAATAGACATGTGCAGTTAGAAAAGTCATATATATTCCTTTTCTCTAGCACATCATATATATACACACTGATATAGGATATCATTTAAATTATTTTGTGAGATGCCACTGAAAATTCTTTACAATATTTAAGGAACACAACAATAAGATATTTCAAATATCTTTAATCAACATACTCCAGCTGTTTGGCGCAACATCCATCCATCAATGGATTATTTGGAAAGGAATGAATTATTTTCTCTAGTATTGTTAAAACTATTGGACTGGTCCTACAAATAGAAAGCCTGAGTATAGGAAAAGAAGTGGCAAATTCTGGGGGTGAAGTTAAAAAAGGGATCAGCCTAAAATTTCCATGTGGCAACAAGTGAACTAAGTCCAGCCTCCCTTAAATTTCATTGACTCTTATCTAACTCTTAGCAGGTGCTAACCGTTAGAAGATTACTGTGCATGAGCATGATTAGCAATACCTCAGTTTCATTGGACCATCATATGTGGACCTGATCTTTGACCTGACACCCCTGCCCCCAAATGCCTGAAATTAACAAATGGTTAAGATTATGTTATGTTTTGAGAGAGAATTCTCTCAAACAATGTGTTTCAAAGCTATTGAATTTCTTGCATCTGAATGTTTTATATCATTCCAGTAAAATTAAATCTTGTCAAAATCTATGCAAAATGTATCACACTCTAATGAAAATGGAAGTGGAGATGAAAAGCCTAGATATTGTACAGCAATTAGAGAGATGCCAAATAAGTGCATGTATGTACAAAAAGTTGTATCTTAGTAGAACATGTTAAAAACTACAAATGCAGTTTTCAATGGAAAGAGCACGCAATGAGAAATGCACATTAAAATGCATACCTTAGGACAAATGCATACAACTATGCATGGAAATATTCTTGTATGCTGCCAAATTCCCTAGACAAGGATTTGGGTATAAATCTCTAACCTCTGACTTTGCACGCTACTAAGCTTCAGTTCTGCACAAGTCTCTTAGGCGCACAGCATGGCTAGATAAGAATCTTTATTTCAACTACAATAAAGTCATATTAAACAGTAAATTGTCCTTTCTCTTTTCTAACAGGGAGAAGTTCTTACTCATATCCAAAGAAGCTTAGAACATAGAATAATAAGTTTGGAAGGGACATTGGAAGCCCATGGCAGGAGATCCTATACCACTCTGAACTAACGGCCTCCGGTGATGGAGCAACCATAATTTCCAGAGGCAAGCCATTCCACAAATTAACTGTTCTGTCAGGAAATTTCTCCTTAGTTCTAGGTTGGATCTCTTTTTAATGATCTTTCACCCATTATTTCTTGTCCTGCCCTCTGGTGCTTTGGAGAATATATTGACTCCCACTCCTCTGTGACAGCCCCTCAAGTACTGGAAGACTGCTATCATATCAACACTGGTCCTTCTCTTTGTTAGACTAGATTAGGGGTGTCAAACTTTTTTGGATTGTGGTGATGAGAATTGGATGTCTCACCACAGGTAGTCCTTGCTTAGTGACCATAGTTGGTCACTACAGGTAGTGTACCTGATTACAGGTAGTCCTTGCTTAGTGACCATAGTTGGAACTGATAACTCCATTGTTAAGCAATATGGTCACTAAGCCAAACATCATGTGGTTGTGATGGATTTATGATTTCACTTCTCATTTGGTTGTTTAATGAATCATCTGCAGTCATTAAGAAATGACTGCAATTTGCATTTTTCCTGCTGACTCTACTTGTTGGAAGATAGTGAAGGTCATAAACAGCTGTGAAGTCATAAATTTATTTATTTTATTATTTATTTATTTATTGAATTTATATTGCCACCTGTTGCCAGCAGCTCAAGGTGGCTTACAGAATATAAAACCACATTTAAAACAATAAAAATTAACAAAAAGAACCAAATAAATTAATACAGTACAATATAACAAAATCACCCCCACCTCCCACCTCCCACCCCCTGCCCTGGTGACAGCAGATCACACGAGCCATTTAATGGGCTCCATCCCGCTCTGGGTTCCCCATTTTATTTATTACCAGATTAATGGTAATCACATGACCATGGGATGCTGCAATATAAGACTGCTCATAAAGTTACTTTTTTAACACAATTGTAACAATTTGAACAGTTGCTAAACAGGGCACTTGTTAAGCAAGGTCTACCTGTACTCCATCTTTCTATCCATCCCATATTTCAGTGGACAGTTTGCCTTGAACTTCTTATCTTTGAAGTTGTGCAATTATTAGTTGTTGTTATACCAAACATTTCTCATCAACTTCCTTGACTTATTTCTCAGAAATGTTTTTGGGATCAAGTTTGGTAAAAACAAACTTGTGGTCAGCAAAATAAGAATTTGATGAAATTGAAAAGGGTAGATGTTGTTTATCTCCCAAAAGGCATGTCGGAATCCTCTCAGAAGAACTTCAAACAAGATTGATCTCCTCCTTGTAAATAACTCCAACTGTACTCTGGAAGAGAATACATTTTTTTTCTATTACCTGATAAATTCTTACAAATCTTAAAAAAGATTGCAAAATGCTGTTCAACCACAATTGCTGACAAGAAATTCTGTTATAATGAAGCATATTGGTATATTGTTCCATGTCTAAAAGAATTAGTTATACTTTTTTTCTGCTAATGTTTTTTGATATTTTAATTTATTACACTTCTGTAGTTTGATGTTTCAAAATAGAACACTGGTCTATTACTATAAATAAAATTTGGGAGAATTGAAGCCTTCAGTGGCTGAAAATACATATTTGTTCTTTACAGGCTGTGATATATTAAAATCCATCTGTAAGATCCACAGAAATAGGGGGGAAAAAACAAATCAAGTATTACATTGCACAGGTGACTGAATCCTTTCTACCTCTTGCAATATTGTTTCTTTTCTGATTTCCAAATAACCACTATTTTCTTACATATTAATTCTGACAGTGAACATTTCACTGATGTATAATTAATACAGTAAATTCAATGGGAAGTAAAGTACATTTCACTGCTCTCCACTCATGCTGAGAAGAAAGAAGCAGCTGTGACACTGAGTAAACAATGTTGGAAGGAATGTTGTAGGAGGAAGCAATCCACGTTGTATAACTTTTTCTGCTTTGGAAGTTGGAAATAGCAACCACTATACAAGACCTGCACCTTTTCACTCTGAGTCATTCCAGTAGAAACAGCAGTAAGTTACTGTTGGAACATCTGTCATTAACTTACTGTCATTTACTGCTGGCTATGAGTGAACTCTATGGGAAGTATTCCAGCAGAAAACAAGGATAAATGGTCAATGTAAACGCATTCATATTGATAGTGTGGTTGCAACTACCTACATCTAATGAGCTATGGTGGCGTAGGGATTAGAATGCAATATTGCAGACTAACTCTGCCCATTTCCCATTTCCAGTTCTATCCTGACTGGTTCAAGGTTGACTCAGCCTTCCATCTTTCCAAGGTTGGTAAAATGAGGACCCAGATTATTGGGGGCAATATGCTGACTTCATAAACCTCTTTTTTTTTTCATTTTTTTTTATTAAAAAAGTTTTTCAAATACAAATTTTTCCCTCTTTTCCCCCCTCCTCCCTAACCCCCCTCCCCCTCCCCTCCCCCTGTGACTTCTTCATAATAAAACCCAAATTCATAACAGATTATATAATACTTACCATCCCCTTACTCCATCCCCATATACTGACCCTTTATTTCTAATAAAATTATCATATCCCCCTTATACTATACATTTCAATATGACATTCTACTATAACATTATATAATAACTCTTAATTTAGCATAATAATAAATCAAATCTTTTATGTATATTAATCTAACATTTCAAAACAACCTTCCGCTATAAAACTATATAATAAATCCTAATTTAACATTTGTTCAATTCATAGTCTACCCATTTCCTTCACCCTCATCGTTATATCTCTTAACTCAAATCTTTTACATATATTCATATCTAAACATAATATCCCTTTTCTTAAACTAAACAATCAGTAAACTATCTCCACCCACTTTCCTACAAGACTACCATACTTAATAAATCTTAATATCTTTATTCTTCTGCCCACTCCCCTAAAAATATTCCCTTATGTAAATAAAATCCTCTTAAAAAGACTTTAGGCTTGTAATCCATATAATATCTTCTGTAATGTCTTTCAGCTGGATTGTAAACTCCATCATCCATGTTAGGGTAACATCACATCCTAATTCCAACAGTATGTTCGGTATCTTCAATTACCATCTGCCCCCATCAATAGCAAATATCTTCATATTAAAAAAACAACAACAACCACCCGAGTGACTTTATATTTGTATTCCATATAGTGTCTGTAGAGGTGTCTTTTATCCAAATTATTAATTCCAACCACCGTAATAGGGTGACAACCAGATCTTCTGCGTGCCCCAATCCCATAACTCTCTTGCCTTGTAACTCAGCATAAACGTAGTATATTTATTAAAGAGTCCGAAAAAAAAAAGATAGTTCTAATCCATTCAATTTAAGGCCCTTTTCACATCCCAAAAGTACAGCACTGCAGAGGTCTGTCACTCTCCTCAGGATAAAATAAACCAGTACTTTGCCAATTATCTTTTCATATATTCAATCATCTCTTAAATAACTGGCATTACAGTGTTGTTTAGTTTAAAAGTTTTTGTTTTTGTGAGACCTGCTTCTTCTTTTCTTGACTTTTTGTGGGTTGGATCTCCATCCTGAATTCCTTTCTGTAAATTGTATATCGACTATTTGGTTTTTATGCTGATCTATAACTTGATCTTGTTGGTTTTGCTTCTGTGGCTTAAATCTTTCTGGTTCTATAAATTGTATATCAACTGATTGATTTCCATGCTGGTTTGTGACTTGATGAGTCATTACATTAGAATCCGGAACCGCCTCTCTTGTATTAAATAGTCCAGCTGAGACCTCTGAAGGAGAATCCAAAAGTGGCTCATCTGTAGAGACCTCTGTAACTTGTTGTTTCTTCATTACTTCCATCTCCTTCTGCTTTTCTTGAATTTCTATCTCTTGTTGATTTTGCTTTTTAAGGACCTTGTAGTAAAATTCTTCCGCTTTTTCAACAGTATTTAACTGATATCTTTCTCCTTGATATCTCAATATTATACCCTCTGGAACATCCCACCTGAATAAAATATTTTGTTTTTTTAGCTCAGTCACCAAGAGTCCAAATTTCTTTCTATCTTTTAACATCTTAGGCGGCAGTTCTTTATATATCCAGATTTTTCTCCCATACAGTTGTGGAGTAGAATTAAAGGATTTTTGCACAATATCATTTCTTATTTCTTTATCTGTAAAGTAAATCACCACATCTCTAGGCAGTTGCCTTTGCTTTGTAATCCAAGAATTTACTCTATAGGCCTTGTCAATTTTACAAGATACCTCCTCAGGATGAACCTTTAAAATCCCAGCCAGAACTTGAGCAGATATTTTTCTTAAATCATCTCTGTTATTTTCCTGTAACCCTCTCATTCTGACCGCAAATTCTGTGACCCTGTATTGTATCATTACAACTTCTCTTTCAATCCCTTGCTTTATATCTTCTGCATTGTAAATCTCGTGACCAGCTTCCTTTTTAGACTTTACTTCTAAACTATTGTCTTGAATATTTATCAAATCATTTTCAATTCTTTGTATTTTATTGTCCAAATTATAAATCTTATCATCAACTTCCTCCATTTTAGACTCTAATAATTTGATATTTGTATCCATCTTTATAACAACTTCTGAAAAAGCATTAGTCACTGTTACAATCTTTCGTTGCAGATTATCATACTTTAGTTGTATCATTTCTTTAATTTCCTGCCTTAATTTTTCAAATTTCTGGTTCACAGTCTCATGATATTTTGCCATTTCCTCCTGAAGAAATTCTTTTAAATTAAAACCATTCTGCAAAGTCTGTAGGCTCAGAGCTTGTTCAGATAATTGTGGATGGGGGAGCACCCCCCCACCCCCACTGCTTGTCTGTCAGGCTTCATTAACTTTAATGCCATCCTGCCACACAAAAAAGCTCTTTTTTAAAAAAGAAAACTTTTCCCCAAACAAGATCAAATACAGATCTCCAAGAAAAAAGAAACTTAAAATGGATATTTTCCTTCTAATCTAGCCGGCACTGTATATTTCGCTACTGTGTAGCTTATTACGGAAGGACTTTCATTTTCGGCTTTCTTCTCAAGCCTCAGCAGTCGCCATTTTAAACTTATTTTTTCCGTTCAAATAGAAACACTTGTAAAATCATTAGGGTCCCAGGTACAAATCTCGCTCTCTTCAATTAAACCATCTGTTATTTTATTAATTGATCCAGTCCCGGCACCTAGCTCTGCAAAAAAAAAAAAAGCAGAGTCCTCCCGAAGCCCGGAGCATCGGCGAGGGAAAATAGGGAGCCCCGCTCTGCTCGTCCCCAAGAGCAAAAAAAAAAAAACTCTGGGGACTTCGCAGAGGGCTCTACCTACCCTCGCCTGCTCTGACTCACATTTCCATCAGGAAATGGAGTTTTTCGAGCCGCCTTTCAGATGTAAAGGCGGCTCTTTACAGGCAACGGGGCTGGTGGTCATGGAGGACCGTCTGGCAGTGACGGAAGCCAGACAGGAAGTCGCTCGACTTCATAAACCTCTTAGAGAAGGCTATAAAGTATTGTGAAGTGGTATATAAGTCTAACTGTTATTGTGATTGCAATTGCAATTGTGATTGATATTTACTTTTCAATAACTTCTTCACCCATCTGGTTACGGGATGGGGAGGGGGGGGAGAGAAAACAGAATGAAAAAGGGAGAGAAGGTGATAGGTTGCCAACCCCCAATAAAATTTCTCCTTTCTTCCCTCTTCTGATCATTACTAAACAAACAAACAAATAATAAAAGTAGGCAGGAACAAGAAGTGAGATCCTCCTAGACACACTTGCAGTTTCTGGGAGGCTATCCAAGGAGGGCTAGGAATTTGGCTGGGAAGTCTATCATCATACAATGGAGTAAATATTTCTCTGGCTAGTGGCTGACTCTGACTGGCTCAGATGTAGCTTCCAAACTGAACCTCTGATTCGTTTGCCATTTGACCCCAAATAACTCTGCAATTGGAACACAGATGTATCCCTAGTAGGTAATAGTCTTGCTGTTCATATCTAAGCTTAATGTATATAAGGCAAATTTGCCTTACTTTGACAAAGAGAAGAGGCATCACCATTTTCCTTAATAAGACACAGAAGGTTTTTCTAGCTATTGTAACTATTGTAGGAAGCTTCAGAAAAAGCCAAGTGGCTACTTTCCTCTTCAAAGTGTCAGAGTGTGTATGTGTGGAGGTTTTTGTTGCTGTTCAACACAGGTTACATTTGCTAGAACCTTCATCTAAAAGAGATGGTCCTATGATATGCCTTATAATAAAATATACTGCTCAAAAAAATAAAGGGAACGCAAGCAGAAGACATCCAAGATCTGAATGAATGAAATAGCCTTATTAAATACTTTGTTCTTTACATACAGTAGTTTATACACTGCTCAAACAACTAAAGGGAATACAAAACTACTCGTAGGGTTGCCAGGTGTCCACTATTTGAGCAGACAGTCCACTTTTTTCACATTATGTTCACTATTTTTTTTCACAAAATAGTGGACATTTTTTTTATTCGAAAGCTTTATGATGAAATGGTATGTAAGTTTTGTGAGTCAGAATTCCATGAAGTTTTGTGCCATGTTCCAACACGTTGGTTAAGTTTGTTTAAAGAGGTTGAAAGACTTCTTTTAAACTGGATACCTCTTAAATCGTATTTTATTTCTCTTGGATCTGATGAGTGCCACAAGGTTATCTGGAACCTTATTTCGGATCAGGAAAATGAACTCGCAAAGGACGATGAACCAACAATTTCAGAATTGTATTTATATTTCACGCACTTCTTCATGTCAATAATGCAAGACACCCTACTGAAGCTGGAAAGCAAGAAAATTCTTGCATGTGATCTTCACATTATCATGTGTAAGCTGCGTGATTCTTTGCAAAAAAAATACGATGAGCAGTTTTTTGGAATGAAAGTTTTATTTGCCTTACGTAAAAAACATTTGCCTGCGAATGCCATGCAAAAGTTCAAGAAAGAAGCCATCAACGTGTATCAAAGAGCCATTGTGTACCTAGAAAAGTGGTATAATTTCACCGATTCAGTATATGGGACGCTAAGTTGTTTCAATCTAATTGATCGCAATAATCCTCCAACTTTAGAAGAAATGACGAACATCTGGTTATTATCACCATGATGAGAAGAACTTCCACCCAACACTCTCTTCGATGAAATTTCTGCCTTAGAAGAAGTTCATGTTCATCTGTATGGCGATTCATCCCTTGATAAGTGGACGTACTTTTTCAAGAAAGAGCCAGCTCTGAGTTTACTGAAACTGTTCCAGTATTGTGCATCAATTCCGGTATCAAATGCAAATGTTGAACGAATTTTCAGCGTCATGGGAAATTTGTGGACTGACGAACGTAACCGACTGCTTATACCATCAGTTCGAAGTGAACTTTGTATATTTTTTAATATTTCTCAACAGTGTACTGAAATTAAAGAATTATTCCTTAAACACAAAGAATTGATCAAAGCTGCGCAGTCAAATAAAAAATACACACGACAGCAAAGTAAAATGTAATTTAATATTTTACATATTATTATAATATATTTGATGTTTTGAATTTTAAGTAAAGTTTTGAAGTGATTATTTTAATACGTGTTAAAATGTTTGTAAGAAATTGTATAATTTAATTGTTTTTTTTTTTTTTACTACTTAACCCACCCACCCCACTTGTCCGCTATTTTTTGGAAGCAGACCTGACAATCCTAAAAACTACTGTATGTAATGAATAAAATATTTAATAAGGCTATTTCATTCATTCAGATCTCGGATGTCTTCTGCTTGTGTTCCCTTTATTTTTTTGAGCAGTGTATATTCCAAACATTCTTTCAACTTTTCTTGAGTTATGTAACTTGGCTTTAACCTGTTTATTTCTCTCTTTCAAGGGAAAAATGCTATTTTCTTGAAAGACTAATATAAATTGAAAAGACTTACTTGCCATGACCACATTCCATTCATCTTGATGTCCTTTCCTAACACTATTTGAGGTTTTAACAGAAACTCTTCAAACACCAAATGAATAAATTTAATAATTTTGCTTTTACTAGTCATAGCTGCCAGTGTAATCCTCCTCCCGTCTTTCAAAAATGTTTCTGAGGTTTTGAAAGGTATTACATTCATCAAGGAATAATTTCAGGATCTTTTTCCAAGGACAGAAATTATTTTCATCCTATAATTTCCATAATAACCATTATATTTCAAAATTAGTGCTTTTGACCTCCATCCATCTTCTCTATGGCCTTTTGCAACATCTAATTATAGGAGATTCATGTGACAGATGTCTAGAATTTTGGTTCCTCTCCATGCTTCTTATTCTAATATTATCCTACAGGGAGAGGTCAAGAAAAAGGAGGAATATAAATGTAGCATTTTCTCAAATATTGGATTGGCCAACATTTTGAAATGTTTGAATGTTCAAAATATTTCATTTAAAAATGCCATGGTATGTTGACCCTGAGAAAAAAGAGAGGAAGAAATTTCTCCCATTCATAATATCTTGTTCCATGTGGAGTCTCAAGGATTTCAAAGAGTGAGGATATGGACAGATTATTTTTGTTCCTTTGAATAGTTGTTTTATGGATTCTTGGTGCATACATGATATTGTTGTTCTTTTAATTTTGTGAAGCCACTAGTGCCATATGGAGTTGTCAGTCTAGAAATAAAACAACATAAAATAAAATATTTCCCAAAGGACTGTTAAATTGGGTGAATGAGGATACAGCAAGCCAGGCAGTGAGTGACAACAGCTCTTTATTGTAGGGTGAGAACCCAGCAACTGACCTAGGGAAACAGCTCCCCTTATATACCTTGCAGCTGTGGTGGTCAGCCAATCAGCTGATGGTCAGTTAGTTCAAACTTCCCACCAAGAAACCTATTTACATAACACTCCTCCCCTCCCAGAAGTCACTTGGGGTTAGTATTAGCATACAAAGTCTCTCAGGTGACTAGGGCGTGTACATATCCTGGTCGATCTGCGCAGTTCAGTCGGAGGGGTGGCGTCGAGCAGGTCAGAGGGACTCCTTGCCTCTCCCTGCTCAGCCCATGGAACCTTCGAGATTTCTTTGTGGGCAGCAACTTCTCCGGTCGGTCGAACCTCTTTGATGGGGTGGCGCTGGATGCCAGAATTGAAAGCTAAGCCTTCCGCTGTACTCGGGCTTGATGTAGTTTGTGGTTCTGGTTGGTAGTCAGGGAGTGGTTCGTTAGAACTTTCCTCGGTGTCTGTGGCTATTCGTTTCCTCACTTGGTCCATGTGTCTGCGCCAAACTCTCCCGTCCCCCATGTCTATTCTGTATGATTTGGACCCCATGATTTCTGTGATTGTTCCTGCTTCCCAGAGTGGGCCCTTCCCATAGTTCCTGGCGTGGACTGGAGTCCCTATGGTGAACTCCCTGAGTTTCCTCTCTGCCCCCCTTTGAAAATATTGGGGAGTAGTTGGGGTACCCCTCGGAGCTTCCTTCCCATTAACTCTGCTGGCCTTCGGCCTGTGGCAGTACAAGAGGTGGTGTGCTGGGCCATTAGAAATCGATCTATTCTTTCCTGCCAATCCCCCAGGGCCTAGGCGTGAGAGGGCCTCCTTGGCCATTCTTACAAATCTTTCAGCCTGTCCATTACTAACCGGATGAAATGGGGCAGATAGTACGGGTCTGACCCCCAGGTCCGCTAGGTACCCTTCAAATTGTGTGGCCATGAATTGGGGGCTGTTGTCCGAAACTAGGATATCTGGTAACCCGTGGGTGGTGAACAACTGTTTCAGTTCCTTAATAACCGCGTCAGTGGTAGTGGCTCTCATGAGCTTAATCTCTAGCCACTTTGAAAATGCGTCCACTATAACCATAAAGATCTGTCCATGAAATGGGTTGGCGAAGTCTATGTGGATCCTGGACCAGGAGCCCTTGGGTCTTTCCCACTCCCTCAGCAGTGCTGTCGGTGGATCTGGCCTAGACTCCTGGCAAGGCTGGCATCTCCCCACTCACTCAGTAATGTCTATGTCCATGTTAGGCCACCAGACGTAGCTCCTGGCTAGTCCCTTCATCCAAACGATTCCAGGGTGCCCCTCATGCAATAGCATTAAAACCTTTTCCCTTAGGCACAAGGGAACAATAACCCGATCGCCCCATAACAGACACCCCCCTTGCATGGTTAGTTCGTCCCGTTTGCTCGCATACTGTTTAAATTCCCCGCCCTCAGTCTTCTCCGGCCACCCCCTCGTCACCCAATTCGCGACCGTCCAGATCACATGGTCCTCGGTTGATGCTCTCGCTACCTCTGCTGATGTAATAGGTCCCATGTCCAATACGTCTATCAGCAGGATGGGGATGCCAGGTGTGGGGTCGTCTAGCTTATCTGGTAATGGGCATCGGCTGAATATGTCAGCATTGCCCATGTCTGCTCCTGGACTATCTATCAATCGATAAGAGTAGGCTGCTAGGAAGATGGCCCAGCGTGTCATCCTGGGCAATAGGGCTGCCGGTGTTGGTCGGTCTCCTGCGATGAGACCCAGAAGCGGGCGATGGTCGGTGATTAGGTCGAAGTCCCTCCCGAATAGGTATTCGTGGAATTTCTTTACCCCTGAGACGGCAGCGAGGGCCTCTTTGTCCAGCTGGCTGTAGTTCCGCTCGGCACTGGAGAGTGTCCAGGAGTAGTAGGCGATGGGTGCCTCTAGGCTGTTTGGCAGTCTATGGCTTAGAACAGCTCCCATGATGAAAGGGGACGCATCACAAGCTAAAACAAGGGGAAGCGAAGAGTTGTATTGTATTAAGAAACTCTCGGCTGATAGCAGTTTTTTTTATGTTCGTGAATGCAGTA
This sequence comes from Pantherophis guttatus, assembly GCF_059756535.1. Taxonomy (NCBI): domain Eukaryota; kingdom Metazoa; phylum Chordata; class Lepidosauria; order Squamata; family Colubridae; genus Pantherophis; species Pantherophis guttatus. Next base: position 12,667,101 of record NC_142071.1, on the reverse strand, counting down.
GCCTTGGCCTTCCCCCATTTCCAAGTGGACTTCTTAGCTAACAGTCTATGCAGGGGTTCAGCCACTGTTGCTTTGTCCTTCAAGAAGATTGCATAAAAATTTAAAAGTCCCAGAAATGCCTGCAATTCCACCTTATCTTTTGGGGTAGTGGCCTCCTGGATTGCCCTGATCTTACTCTCAGTGGGGTGTATGCTGGTGCTGTCTACTCGGTACCCCAGGAACTCTATGGAGGGGACCACAATCATACACTTGTTGCATTTGACCCTGAGTCCAGCATTCCTGAATTTTTCCAGGACTTTTCTGAGCCTTCCCCCTAGTTGTTGTTCGTCTTCAGCGGTGATGAGCACATCATCGAAATATGGGACCACCCCGGGGATCCCCTGCAACAGCCGCTCCATAGTGCTTTGAAATAGTCCCGGGGCTATGCTAACTCCAAACTGCAGGCGGGTGCATTTGAAGGAACCTCTGTGAGTTACTATGGTCTGTGCTTCCGCAGTAGCGCCATCTACCGGCAACTGCTGGTACGCCTGTGCAAGATCAAGTTTAGCAAATATCTTGCCGGGGCCTAGGGAATTCAGTAAATGGTGTACAACTGGAACTGGGTAAGCGCTCTGTTGAAGAGCCTTATTAATTGTACACTTATAGTCTGCGCATATGCGCACTGACCCATCCAGCTTTAAGGGTGTCACAATTGGGGTCTCCCATCTGGCATGGTCGACTGGCACAAGCACCCCCTGCTTGATTAATTTGTCCAGCTCTATGTCTATTTTGGGTTTCAGGGCGAATGGCACCCTCCTTGGTTTCAATCAGATTGGGGCAATGTTGGTTTCTTTTTTTTTATTATTTGATTTATATGCCGCCCTTCTCCGGAGACTCAGGACGGCTTACAATGTGCTCAGCAATAGCCTTCATCCTTTTGTATATTTATACAAAGTCAGCTTATTGCCCCCACAACTGGGTCCTCAATTTACCTACCTTAGAAAGGATGGAAAGCTGAGTCAACCTTGAGCCTTGGCGAGATTCAAACCTGCAGTAATTGCAGGCAGCTGGTCTTAATAACCATCTTAATAACAGGGTGCCTTAGAACACTGTACTACCAAGGTTGAGGTTGAATGAGATAGGGGTCCCCACATACTTGCCGAGCCGCTCGTTGAACACGTCCTGGAACTCCTGCATCAGGTCGTCCTTCAGGGTGCTTCGTACGTTGCGGACTCCGGTGAATCCCATGCCCAGGGCTCGAAACCAGTCCATGCCCAGGAGGCTTGGGAGCTTGCCGCTGATGATGGTGAGGGGAAGCTTCTCGCGGAATTCCCCGTATTTTTTTTTAATTTGATTTATATGCCGCCCTTCTCCGGAGACTCAGGGCAGCTTAAGTGCATTAAGCAATAGCCTTCATACTTTTGTATATTTTATACAAAGTGTTAAGGATATTGAGGTTGTGTTACCAACCAGCAGAGTGTATGCACAAGGAAACGTTGCTGAGAGCAATGAATAAAAGTTATGCAAACTGGTTTAACAAAAGCTTACTTTATAGTAGAAAAACAGTCTCATAGTTTTTAAACAAATTCCAAGTCTTTGCCAGTTAAATCAGTCCAGTAGTTACAGAATCTTCTTACCCAACAAACAGTAGTTGGTTAGAATAACAAACTCACTCTGGTTCACACACCACGATGGTAGCAGATCCATCAAACGATGATTATGGATAACTCCTCTCAATGGTAGCTTATCATAGCAGCTTCATCATCAAACTGAATATGTTACAGTACCTTGCTTAAATACTCTCACAACCAGTCATTACCTAATTACAGCATGACTCAGCATTACAATGAATACCTTTAAAGTAACATAATACATTTACAGATTAAAGTTACAGTACACTGGACAACTAGTTAGGCTCAAACCATATCCTAACACAAAGTCAGCTTATTGCCCCCACAAACTGGGTCCTCAATTTACCTACCTTAGAAAGGATGGAAGGCTGAGTCAACCTTGAGCCTGGCAAGATTCGAACTTACTTTAATTGCAGACAGCTGGTGTTAAATTACAGTGCCTTGTCCGCAGAGCTATCCAGGCTCTTGGCTTATTGCACTTGGAACTCGCCGATTCCTTCTATGGGGATGCGGTTCCCCTGGTAGTCTTTCAATCTGCGCCGCTGTGGTTGGAGCTGCCGCTTGTGGACGCTGGGGATGGCCTTCTTTAGATTGTCCCATTACATGATGGTTATGAGGGATCCGTGTCGATTTCCATCTGGCACTCACGTCCCTCGATCTCGACCGCGGTGTAGGTCTTTTCTCCGGAGAGGTGCAGGTCTGGCCAATTCGGATAATGTAGGCCTTGATGTCTTCAGATTTCACGCCCTTCCGGCTTCCGCCATCTCTATTGGGCCTCTGGCATGGCGCTGTCTTGGATTGGCCAACTTGGCCTTGTGGTTTGTAGCCTTGCGCCTGCTTGGCCCTGCAGACTCGGGCGATGTGGCTCTTCTTCTCACAGAAATGGCAGATGGCATCCCTGAACTTACAGTTCTGTTGGGAATGGGGTCCTCCGCAGCTGGCACAGTCGTCCTGGGGTCCCCGTCGGTCCGGCCTCGACTGCTCGGTGAGGTAGACCTTCTCCTCGGACTCCCCTTCACTCTTGGTGCTTACGGCTTCATGGTGCACCGTCGCCGACCTCTGCGTTGCCCGGCCATGGATGGTCCCATGCAATCTTTTGGCGGCTTTAACCGAAGATTCTTGGGCTCTGGCTTCGTCTAGTGCGATATGCAGGGTCAGGTTTGATCTCGCGAGTAGCCTCCTCTGTAGCCGGTTGTCCCGCACTCCGCAAATTAGTTGCTCTAGGAGCATTTCATCCAAGTCTCTGTATTCGCACTGGTTTGCGGCCTTACATAGGGCAGCGACGTACTCGCTGATTGACTCTCCATCCTGCTGCAGTCTTTGCCGGAACTCGTACTGCTGGACGTACTTCGAAGGCATTGGGGCATAGTGATCTTTCAGCAGGGTCTGCAGCATTGACCATGATATGGTGTGGACCGAATTCGGCTCCAATAAGGCTTCGGCCGTGTCGAACACCCGTGGTCCGCAGTGGCTCAGGAACAGGGCCTTCTTCCGAACGTCCGGTAGTCCTTGCAGGTCGTTGGCCACCATGAAGCACTCGAACCGGGACATCTAGGATCCCCACTTTTCTTCCTTGGGGTTGAAAGGCACTGGCGGTGTGTACGCAGACATCGTTTCATGATTCTCCGGTGCTCCACTCGCTTGCCTGTCTGGATTATGGATCCGGGCGTTCCGCTTCTCTCTCGGCTCGTGGCTTCAGCTCTTTCTGCGGCCTCAGCTCTTTCTCGGCTGTGGCTTCAGCTCTTTCCTTGGCTTCTGGCCTCAAATCCCACCTTCGTCGCCAATGTTAAGTTGGGTGAATGAGGACACAGCAAGCCAGGCAGTGAGTGACAACAGCTCTTTATTGTAGGGTGAGAACCCAGCAACTGACTTAGGGAAACAGCTCCCCTTATATACCTTGCAGCTGTGGTGGTCAGCCAATCAGCTGATGGTCAGTTAGTTCAAACTTCCCGCCAAGAAACCTATTTACATAACAAGGACAATTATATGAATGGAAGGGAAAGGAGAGAGGAAAGGAGAGAGGAGAGAGGAGAGAGAGGAAAGGAAAGGAAAGGAAAGGAAAGGAAAGGAAAGGAAAGGAAAGGAAAGGAAAGGAAAGGAAAGGAAAGGAAAGGAAAGGAAAGGAAAGGAAAGGGTTGCTCTGAGGTAAGATGGGTAGCCAATAAATTTTTATTTATTTATTTATTTATTTATTTATTTATTTATTTATTTATTTATTTATTTATTTATTTACAATAAATAAATAAATAAATAAATAAATAAATAAATAAATAAATAAATAGATTGAAATAAGGGAAGAGAAGGGAAAGGAAAGGAAGGGGAAAGACAAAGGGAAAAAAGAAATGCAAAGGAGGATATTCATTGGTATCTTTTACTAAATAAGGACAAGAGAGCAATTCAGTCCATGAAATCATTATCCTATTTCTCTATTGTCCTAAATATTATAATTCCTTAGTGGAAGTTTAATTTTGTTATTTGGAGAAACAGTTTACTGGCTGAAACTGTTCTCCCATATCCAGGAAAGTAATTTACCTTATCTATAACATGGGAGAAATACAGAATGTTACTTAAATGTGCACTAAAATGAGACAGAGGAGGTGATATTAGATGAGGAACAAAGATGGGTTGGCCCTAATTAAAAATGTTTCTACAGTAAATAATGCTTGATCAAAAACCACAAAACTTATTTATCAGGCAAAGTTTTGCTCTGTAAATTGATTGTTTTCCTCCTGCCACCAGGATATGTAGCTACATTATTTTTTCATGCACAATCTGAAAAGCTTATTCAAGTGATTCTAAGGATGTATAAATCAGTGTGAAAATGATTTAGTATTGGAATATTTATCTTCTGTCTTCAGGATACATCAGTATGAAATAAAACCAATCAAGTTTTATCTTGCTGCCTGAACTCTCTGCCTGCTTGTCTGGATCTTTTCACAAGAGGGAAAATAGCTGCAACTCTGATAGTCTGAAGAACCAGAACTGGGGGGAAAAAAACACCAAATATTTAACAGGACAGAGAGAAGGATTGCATTTGGAGAAAATAATGGAAATGTATGAATGGTGTTTGCCCAGGAATAATGTTTTGGGTTCGAAGGAATTCAGAAAAATGTTTCAACACTGGGTTTTTTTCTCTTTGAAGAAAAAAAATCTATTCATAATTATGGGGTTTTTTTCTTCCCTGTTTTTGTCTTCTCTTAAAGAGACGGGTTCAGTTTAGTGATACGTATCTCCAATTAAAAGGACCCCACCTATAATAGTACCAGAAATTAAATAGTACCAGAAATTAAAGAAAACACCTCTTTGTAGATCTGATTAGATTTGCTGCTAGATTAGGTAAATTGGAGGCAAAATTGAGAAATAGGCTCATATACTTTAAAGAACATCTCTGATCTTTTGAGGGCTTTTATTTAAAAGTTTTATTTACTTATGTGAAAAAAGTAAGCATGGATGAAGAGATGGTTTGACTACCTCCACTGATTCCTATGAGCTGGAGTCAAGCATCTGGAATAAAAACATTTCTTTTTTTATTTATTTATTTGGATTATACATATCATTTAGAACCCTGATTTTCCATGGTTCAAAATCCACTCACAATTCAGAACATGCTTTTACCTGATCCATACCTTGTTCTTCTTCTAGGGAAGCAGGGCAGCTTAACTCCAAGAGGGTCTCAACTCAGATAAGAAAATATATTAATATTCTACTCAATATCAGTTCTTCAGAGCTTTGAATATGTTCAGATATGGAAAGTTAAAATGGGACTTTCTTTATTTCTCTCCATGCTTTTTACCAGTGACTTTATAATCACTTGAGCATAGGAGAAAATGGATTATGTCTTCAGCTGTGAAGATAAATTTGGGTCCTTCTGGACATCACATATTCCAGTTGAGCAACAAGGTTAGATAATAAAAGGATGATGATTCCCATAGAATGACATCATTCCTAGCTAGGAATGCTAATTCTCTTCTTCATTAGTTAGTTAATTATCAGATTTATATGCAACTTTTCATTAAAAGCAGTTACTCTAAAATAGATTCATTGTTTAAGAAATACCATACAATAACAACAGAATTAACAAGAATGACAATGGGACAATGGTCAATGCATGGGACAAACAAAAGACATCCTGGGCAAAATAAAGCTGCTGTATTTGTAATAACAAGATTCCATGGTAGGACCATCTACCTTGCTATACCAAGGTGTGTCAGGTGTGTCTCCTTTCAGTACTCAAGAAAGAAAAACCCCGACTCCATTTTCATAGAGAAAGGTACTTTTACTGAGTATGAACTGAATGCAACCAAAGAAAAGCAAGGTCTGAGGCAATAGGCGCAAAAATCTCATATAGAAAGCATCCTTAAACCCTCCCCCCAATCGTCCAGTCAGGATTATCCAATCCACATCTCCCCCACGAGTCATGTGGGGTGCAGCTTCCATTGGTACCATCCTTCTGGTATGCCATGACAGTTGACCTTGGGTGGTTATCAACGTTCTTTCCAGCTGCACAGAAAATGCTAACAAAAACTTTCTCCCCTCTTCTCCACCAGCTCACTTCCCCACTCCCAGACATTCAAACAGCTCCCCCTCCCCCCATTAGAATGGCAGCTGAGCAATCAAGCAATAAAACAAGTGAAGGCTGACATTCGGCCTTTGTGCAGAAGAGAAATTATTCCTACAAAAAAAAAAAAAAAACAGAATAAGGGACAATAGATAATTACATAACCAAGAACATGAATACCGCTCCAAAATTAAGGTTTATTAGGGTATTTGGAATAAAATAATTGCAGTTGTTTCGGAGCTCTAACATCTTGCTTATTTACCCATTCAGACTGAGATAAAGGGAAATGTTTCCAGGCCACCAAGTACTGCACCTTACAGCGATGTTTCCTCAAATCCAATATTTCTTTGACTTCAAAATGCTGTTTTCCTTCAATAAGTACAGGGACTGGAGGAGGTTCTTGGTCCGGACGCAAAGGGGACGAATGTTCTGGTTTCAGGAAACTGACATGAAACACCGGATGAGTCCTTCACAAGGATTTAGGCAACTCTAATTGCACTGTAACAGGGTTAACTATGCGTACAATAGGGAAAGGACCCACATATTTGGGTCCACATTTCTTTGACTTTTGGGTAGTTTGCAAGTAGTTGGTGGAAAGGAACACCCTATCTCCTACTTTATAATCTCTACCCTGAAGTCTTTTCTTAACAGCTTGGACTTTATGAGCTTGGTGAGCCTCGTCTAGGGCCTTACATGTTACAGGCCAGGTACCACGTAGCTGTTCAATCCAGTCAGCCAAAGAACGTATCTGTGGGTTTTCCTGAGGTAACTCCAGGATGGGGACAAAATCTTGGCTGGAGGCTACCTTAAAGGGGGTAAACCCTGTACTGCTATGTATAGAGTTATTGTAGGCGCCCTCTGCAAAGGGCAATAAGTCCGCCCAGTTATCTTGCTGATAATTTATGTAACATCTAAGGTATTGTTCCAACACTGATTAGTTCTTTCACAAGCCCCATTGGTCTGAGGTTGGTGGGTGAAGCTTAACCCCTGGGCAGAGCCTAACAACCCCAGGAACTCCTTCCAAAAGTGGGAGGTGAACTGGACCCCGTCTGTCCGAAATTATTCACTCTGGAGCCCCATGCAGTCTGTACACATGTTGGAGAAACAACTTTGCAAGAGTTTTAGCCAAAGGGATCTTGGGACATGGGATAAAATGCACTTGTTTAGAAAACAAATCAGTAACCACCCAAATGACTGTATTCCCTCCACTTTCGGGCAGTTCAACAATAAAATCCATAGAGATTTCCTTCCATGGAGCTCCCAGCCTGGCTACACTCTGAAGCAGCCCAGGTGGTTTCCCAGGAGGCCTCTTTGCTGAAGCACATATGGGGCAGCTCGTCACATATGCTTTTATGTCTTTCTTCAGCACTTCAGCACCAGAATTGTCATTTAACTAAGTGTAATGACTACGAACCCAAAATGCCCAGCGATTTTAGCATCATTGGCATATTGTAATACTGTTCCTCTCAGGCTGGTGGGGACATACAGTTTAGCTCCCACCCAGGTGAGCCCCTCTCGAAGTACAGTCATTGGAGTGGGCTAAAAACCACACGTCAGTTTTTAGTGCTTCTTTCAGCTGGTTGCTCAAGTCGCCAGACAAGGTTAGATCTACTTTTGCCTGGGCTCTGGTAACCACTGGTACCGCCAGCTGTTTCAAGGGGATAACCAGATGAATTACTTCCTCTCTAACACTATTGTATTGAGGCAGTCTTGAAAGGGCATCTTCCATAAAGTTCTTCCCTCCAGGAAGGTAGCGCAGGGAGAAATTAAATCGTTTAAAGTGTTGAGCCCAGCGGACTTGCTTAGGTGACAGCTTTCGTGGCGTTTTCAAAGCCTCTAAGTTTTTGTGATCAGTCCACACCTCAAATGGGTGCTCCACTCCTTCAAGGAAGTGTCTCCACGTTAACAGCGCCCAATGAACAGCAAAAGCCTCTTTTTCCCATATGGCCCACCTCCTCTCGGTCTCCAATAATTTCTGAGAGGTATAGGCACAGGGTTGCAACTTCCCCTCTGCATTCGTTTGGTGTAACACCGCCCCGACGGTCACATCACTGGCGTCAGCCTGAACAACAAACGGGGCTTCTATGTCAGGATGTTTAAGGACTGGTTTGGCAGCAAACAGTTGTTTCAGTTTCTCAAAAGCCCCCTGACAGTCAATAGTCCACTCGAGGGGCTGGGAGGATTTTGGCCTCTCCTCTCCTTTCATTTTCAGAAGATTAGTAATCAGTAAGGCAATTTTTGCAAATGAGGGGATTAACTGTCGATAGAAATTAGCAAAACCCAGGAAACTTTGTAATTGTTTGCGGGTGCGTCAGGGAGCCCATTCCAACATGGCTGGGACCTTTCCTGGATCCATCTCTATCCCCTCATGCAAGATGTGGTACCCCAGATAGTCAATTTTAGTCCAGTGGAATTAACATTTTGATAGCTTAGCATACAGTTCAGCAGCTCTAAGCTTTTTCAGGATGGCCCTCACAAGTTTTACGTGGTCGTCCATGGTCTCGGTGTAAATAAGAATGCCATCAAGGTAGACCAGCATCCCCTTGTACAGGTGTTTGTGCAGTACTTCGTTAATCAGTTGCATGAACATGGCAGGGGCTCCTTGCAGTCCGAAAGGGAGCACCCAAAACTGGAAAAATCCCAGCGGGCAGTTGAAAGCAGTTTTCCATTCATCGCCTGTCAGGGCGTTGATTAATCCCATTCTGCTTTTGGGATAATCGCACCTGATTACGAGGGGAGGATTGAGACCTTTCCTTGCAAGTATACTTTAAGAAAACAAAACCCAAAGATATTTTCTAAGAAAACTCATTTATTTGTTATAAAGAAAATAAAACATCTCACTAACTAAGAAAATTAATTGTTACATTTTTGCAAAAGTTCGTGCCGGCTGTTTCTCAGCTGGACTTCTGGCAAGAGAACAAAGGAAAGTGAGAAGCAAGTGAAAGAATGTGGACATGCGTAGTATCAGTTACTGATAAGAAATTTTGGCAAGCTACGGAAAGTCTGACAGTCCAGAAATAATGAGCTCAGCTGGTAAATACAAAAACGCAGTGACATCGCCTTCCTTAATTCAAACTCTATAATACGCCTCCCGCAAGTCCAACTTAGTAAAAACATTTCCAGGTGGGCTAGCATGTCCTTCATGAGGGGCATGGGGTAGATGTTTTCTATGCAGATGGTATTGAGATTTCGACCACCAGGCGATAAGACCCATCCTTCTCCCAGAATACTACTGGGGTGGCTACTCACGGCCTAGCCAGTTGAATGAAGCCGTGTTTTAGGTTTTTATCAATAAAGTCTCGCAGTTCCTCCAACTCCCGGGGGGGTCATGGGGTAGATTTTTGGTTTAGGGAGTTTTACCCCAGGAAGGATTTTTATGCTATAGTCTGTCGGCTGGTGGGGGCGCAGCACATCTGACGCCTTTTCACTGAACACCTCCCAGAGGTCCCAGTACTCTTTTGGGATCTTTTCTTACCCCACAAAGTGATCTGTTGCAGTTGCCGCCCCCTCGCTTGCCACTTTCGCCACACAATAGGGGTCCTCCCCTCTTTCCCTTGTTGATTGGAGAGGATGCACAACACACCTGTTTTCCAATTTATACATGGGTTCCATTTTTGGAGCCAGAGCAACCCAAGTAGGAGGGGCCGTTCCATGCCCAGAGCCACAATAAAACTCAGAGTCTCTAGGTGATCCCCCATCCTCATCTCAATTGGTTCAGTTACAAAATAGGCTGCCCCCCCCAGCCACCGATCTGTCTAGCTGACAGAATGTGATGAGTCTTTTCATCGTTTTTAGTCTTAGACCCATCTGTTCTACGATGTACGGGCTGATGACACACCTGGTGCATCCCGAATCTAGAAGGGCTAGCATCTGCCTGTGGGCCCCGGTGGATGGTACCTTTAGTTCTACTGGGATGGTCATGGGGCCCCCATTCTGACTTACCAGGAGGTCCTCATCGGAATCGGTTTCAGTTTTGCTGTCATCGGCAATGGTCGGAGTTCCCAACTCACCCTGTTTCAGGGGAGCGAACTCAATGACTTCTACCCCTTTTAGGGCACTTTCGCGGGCTTTCGCAGTTGCTTTATCGGCTCTCTTCCCTCTACTAGGGGTCGCCTTGGTTCCAGACTTAGAGAAACACTCAGCTGCTCGGTGCCCCTCCTTCCCACATCTGAAACATGTGGAGGACTTCGGCTTGGAGCCTGCCAGCCCCACTGCAGTCTTTGGCACCCTTGTGGGATGAGGAGGGTGGTTGATTCCAGGTGCGCCCACCACAGAAACAATCCCTGGCCAAGTCGATCTTCATGTCTGCGGCCAGCACGTACCAACTCTGCAGATCCCTAGGGGCCCCTCGGGAGCAGCAATCTTTGTAGACATCTTCATTTAGCCCATCTTTATAGCTCTCCATTAGGGCTACTTATGACCACCCTCTCATGTAGGGTGCCAACTCATGGAACTCCTGGGTGTACTCCGCCACCCCTCTCCACCCCTGATATATGGACTTCGTTCTAATTCTCACCCTTCACTCGGCTAACGGATCCTCAAACCGCATTCTGAGGGCTGCCATGAATTGGTCATAATTCCTCATCGGGGGGGAATCTTCATTATGGAGTCCCATCATACACTCAGCTGCAACCCCGTCCAGGGCCCTGGTAATCCTCCCCCCAGTCCTGCATGTGGTTCCACACTTGAGTTAAAAAGAATCACAGTCCTTTCGGATCTCCCCCGTATCTTACTGATAGTAAGGGAATTTTGGGCTTGCTTCACCTCCATAGCAGAGCCTGTCCAGCAGGGGGTCCTGGGCTGCAGCCGGGATCCAGAGGCCTGAGCTGTCTCTTCCCGGGATTGGGCGCTCTCTTCCACACAAGCAACAGCCTCCGTTTCACCCCCATGGCATTCATCCTCCTCCCTGGCAGTCAATCCATACCTTTCACAGGCTTTACGACTCTCCACAACCTCTCTCAGTAGTTGCAAAGCATGGGTGATCAGAAGATTTTCTTTCTGCTCTTGCTGACAGGCAGCATCTCCACCTCAGCTTCTGGCAGTTGTTACTCCTTGGGGGGTCTTTTCCAGCTCCGGTAACCTCCCCATGCCCAGCAACCATTTGGCTCTCTCCGGCTTCTCCTCCAGCTGTAAATTAGCCATCTAGTCTGAAGGCTCCCAGCCAGGGTATGATGGGGGAGTCGCTGAGCCAGCCACTCCCATCTGTTCCTGGTCGCTGTCTTGATCAGATATAGTTTGCTCAGCCCCCACGGTAGTTTTCTGGGATGTCTGCTAATTGCAGACCTTGCTTAATGTCAGGTGTGCCTCCTTTCAGTACTCAAGAAAGAAAAATCCCGACTCCATTTTCATAGAGAAAGGTACTTTTACTGAGTATGATCTGAATACAACCAAAGAAAAGCAAGGTCTGAGGCAATAGGCATGAAAATCACATATAGAAAGCATCCTTAAACCCTCCCCCCAATCATCCAGTCAGGATTATCCAATCCACATCCTCCCCAGGCGTCATGTGGGGTACAGCTTCTGTTGGTACCATCCTCCTGGTATGCCATGACAGTTGACCTTGGATGGCAATCAGCGTTCTTCCCAGCTGCACAGAAAACGCTGACGAAAACTTTCTCCCCTCTTCTCCACCAGATCACTTCCCCCCTCCCAGACATTCAAACAGCTCCCCCTCCCCCCATTACAATGGTAGCCGAGCAATCAAGCAATCAAGCAATAAAAGAAGCGAAGGATGACAGTTGCCCTCCCCATGGTAATGAACATCACAAAAAATAAATAAGCAAACAGACTTTGCTATGGTCTGCAGAGCATCCTTTCCAGAATCACAGGACTGGTATAGAAGCAGATAGTTACTAATATAGTTTGACTCCAAATCAATTAGGAGTCTAGAAGCTAAACAACTATTTTCCTCTCATTTGATTTTTACATTAAAACCTATCCCATTGATGAAAAAAAAATAGTTGTATATTTTGTTAAATTCAACATCCACAAATCAAAGCTCCAGAAACAGAAATAAATTCTACTTCATACCTTCCCCTTGCTTTTTAGGTCTTATCTAGCCAGTCATGAATTGGGAAAACTTAGATGGATCAAAGAATTTGTTTATTTGTATTCTATCTTTATTGTTTTTACAAATAATCCAAGGCAGTGAACATATCCAATACACATTTTTCCTCCTATTGTTCCCACAACAACCCTGTGAGGTGAGTTGGGCTGAGGAAGAGTGACTACTGCAAGGTCACTCAGCTGACTTCTATGCCTAAGGTAGAACTAGAATTCCTGTTGTCTACTCTGGTGCCTTAACTACTAGACCAATGATGTCAGTGATATCAGTAGTAGATTATCTCAGACTCTCATTGACATAAGCAGTTGCTGAGACATGGAATGAATGTATTAATGTATGCTTACCCACACTGTGAGTTCTGTTTCATTGTCGCTTTTCATTTATAAGCTGGTTCTTAGCAGACAGTGAGATTCAGTGAAGTGAGAAGGCCACTGAAAATAAGCAAATAAAATAAAGCTTGTGGAAGCAGGCAATCATTAAAGCTGACATCCTTTCACATATTTATTAATTATGGATCCATTTTGATAATGAGCTTTGTTTAAATTGCTGACAGAGGCATTATGCTGGGTTTCCAAGAACAATGTCTCAAACATGGTCACTTGAGCAGTAAGAAACCCACATCAAGAGTATTCTGAAGAAAAGAAAATTAGCTCTAAGTCATTCAACAAAATGTATATACCATCTGATCCATACAATTGGCCTGTCCCACTAAAACAGCATTGTGCCATCGGGCCAGTGTCAGCTCTTAGAGACCACAAAGATATTGCAGGATTCAATGGTCAGTTACTGAGACCAGACGTTTAGTCTTCTGAGCTTTCAGACTCATGCTGGAGCCGATCCTCAGGGAGCTTCTCTCTCACATTTTGGTGAGAAAGAAGTTCCCTGAAGATGGGCTCCAGCACAAGTCCAAAAGCTCAGAAGACTAAACTTCTGGTCCTGGTGACTGACCCAGATTTGATCCTGCAACATTATCCTGGGACAGGTATATTTGCCTTTATTCCAAAATATATTCTCCATGGTGATCTGTTTCTTACTTGATCCATCAGGTCTTCCAACTACCCTCCTTAGAAAACAAAAGGGTCCACCTGTAAAAATAACAAATATACATAAGATTTCAAGATTTCATGATAGTATATCAACAAGGTTTGTTAGGGTATTGGGAGTGAAATTTTCTCAGTAAGATTAGAGCCCTTGAAACAGCTCACCAAAATATCTTCTGGCCAGTGCACACGACACGCGAGGTCCAGGAATTCTTCAGTATACTCTGCTACTGGCCGTCACCCCTGCTTCACCATCTTAATGTGGTCATGTGCTTTGTGATCTGCCAGTGGGTCCTTGAACCAATGTTGCAGGGCCATCATGAAATGGTCAAAATTCTGCAATTCTGGTGCGTTGGCATTATGTAGGGTCACCATCCATCTGGCTGCGGCACCCTCTAGGGTTAGGGTCACAACTCGCACTCGGGATCCTTGGGTTTGGAAATCACGCCCATACTCTTGCATGTAGGTTAGCACATGTGCCACAAAGAATCCTAATTGTTGCGGATTCCCATCAAACTTCACCCCAAGGGGGGGGGAGTTTCTCTTTCCAGTTGCAGGACCCGGGGCTGGTTGAGAATGGGTGGCAGTGTGCGTGCTGCCTGGGGGGGAGGGTTTGCTGGGTCTTCTCCCCCTGCTGCTGCACCCTCTGCTCGATAGGCAGGCTCCAGACAGGGGGTGCCTCCTGTGGCATCCTCTGCAACGGCTGCCCCTTCCGTGCCCTTTGGTTGTTGTCCTGGCTCCCTTCAGATGTTGAGATTTTCCAAAGTTTCCATCACCAATTGGGTTATATGCCTCTTCAGATAATCCTCCCTCAGTGGTGCTTCGGTCAGTCCTCCTTGGTCAGCAAGGACTTCTAGTTCCAGTTTCCACCCCGGTTTTCAGTTGCCACGGTTGAGGGTGACTCCCCTGGTTCTCTCATCCCAGCTATCTTTCTTCCCAATGCCAATTGACCAGCGGGACTTTTCAGGATTCTCCAGGGTTACCTCATCCTCTCCGATGGGGTGCATGAAACAGGCATCTGACTGGGTGGCGGTTGTTGTCTCTCCCCAGCAATCAGTTTCTCCCAGCTCTCTGCTTCGTTCAGACATGGTTTGCAAGGTCCATTCAGTAGAGCGAAGATTGCTTCTCTGGGTTGACCGTTTTGCAGATTGTGCTTTCTGTAAGGATCGCCTCTCCTTCCAACTTAAGAAGGTACGAACTCTTGAAACGTGGTTGTTCAAAAGGATTCTTTTATTAAGCAGAAGTGAAAACCATCCAGCTAAAGCACAATCTGAATGCCCTTAGGCAAAGCAGTAGGATTAAAGTGGTAGAGACCCCTCCCTTTAAGTCAGAATGCAGATTTTAGCCAATACACAAGTGTGAAGATGTTTTCTTTACTATTTCCTTTGAGAACCCGAACAAACATGCATTCCCACCATTACCCTTTAAAGTGAGACAACCCACATGGCTATCCTATAAATTCCTGCAGGTAAAAGGAATCTCAGGCCTCCTTGGCGCCAGGATATAGATTGTAAAATATCTGATGACACAGGCCATGCTAGTAATTCAAATCCAAGTCTCCCCTTCCTCCACTTGAATGGCAGTATCACTTTTAAGGATCTGACAGTATTAGAATATTCTATATTTTAAAGCTAAGAAGGCTACACTTATCAATATACAATTGCATTTACATATCATCTGCCTTTCATATGAACAAAGTGGAAGCTTTATAGTGTCCCAAATATAGTATCCCAAATATTAATTACCTAGTAGTAATAGTAATAAATGTGTTTTGTCTCCCAAGCACCATATTTTTGGGTATCTACAAGATAGTTAAGTAATGCCATACCACCTTTCCCTGCAAAACTCTTCCATTAAATGCATGTATTATCATAATATTATAATATTATGCATATTATGCAGAAATTCACCATCCATTTCCCCAGAAATGATTAGCTTGGGAAAAAGTGAGATTAGGTGGTTTACTTTATTTATTTTTATTTTTCCTTACATGGGCTGAAATGTGAGAAAGAATATAACAGTGTATTTTCTGGTTTACTGTAACAGTTGTATTTTTCTCCTTTATATTCTTTCTAAACCATACTTTACTGAATAAATCCAGTTTTCACAACACTGAAGTTCACAACATTAAACGTCACTGGCTGAATTCACATAATAAAGTGAGATATAAACTGGTCATTTACTATTTAGTATGATCTGTGAACCCCATCATATTTTGAAAGCTATAAACCATAATTCAATGTCAGTCATGACTAGGACATTGTAGAACCCCAATTTTACAATTGAATGGACTAGATCCATGTTTCTCAACCTGGGCAACTTTAAGACACGTGGACTGAGGAACTTTAAGATGCTGGCTGGGGAATTCTGGGAGTTGAAGTCCACGCATCTTAAAGTTGCCCAGGTTGAGAAGCACTGGACTAGACTACTCCATACAGTTGAGATTTTACTTCATCATGCAAATGTCCTGAGAAGAGATATTTTTATTTCCGAACAGAAAAGTAAGATATTACTTTTCAAGATTAGCCTGGACAGATTTTGTATGAAAAACCAATGAGCTCTTCCCCTGCAATTTCCTTATGATAGAATAGAATAGAATAGAATAGAATAGAATAGAATAGAATAGAATAGAATAGAATAGAATAGAATAGAATAGAATTTTTATTGGCCAAGTGTGATTGGACATACAAGGAATTTATCTTGGTGCATATGCTCTCAGTGTACATAAAATAAAAGATACGTTCATCGAGAATCATAAGTTACAACACTTAATGATAGTCATAGGTTACAAATAAGCTATCAGGAAACAATATCAATATAAATCGTAAGAATACCAGCAACAAGGTTACAGTCATACAGTCACAAGTGGGAGGAGATGGGTGATGGGAACGATGAGAAGATGAGAAGATTAATAGTAGTGCAGACTTAGTAAATAGTTTGACAGTGGTGAGAGAATTATTTGTTTAGCAGAATGATGGCGTTGGGGAAAAAACTATTCTTGTGTCTAGTTGTTCTGTTGTGCAGTTCTCTATAGCGTCGTTTTAAGGGTAGGAGTTGAAACAGTTTATGTCCAGGATCTGTAAATATTTTCATAGCCCTCTTTTTGACTTGTGCAGTATACAGGTCCTCATTGGAAGGCAGGTTGATAGTAATTGTTTTTTCTGCGGTTCTAATTATCCTCTGAAGTCTGTGTCTGTCTTGTTGGGTTGCAGAACCAAACCAGACAGTTATGGAGGTGCAGATGACAGACTCAATAATTCCTCTGTAGAACTGTATCAGCAGCTCCTTAGGCAGTTTGAGCTTTCTGAGTTGGCGCAGAAAGAACATTCTTTGTTGTGCTTTTTTGATGACATTTTTGATGTTAGCTGTCCATTTTAAATCTTGCGATATGGTAGAACCTAGAAATTTGAAGGTCTCTACTGTTGATACTGTGTTGTCTAGTATTGTGAGAGGTGGAAGTATGGAAGGGTTTCTCCTAAAGTCTACCACCATTTCTACAGTTTTGAGGGTGTTGAGTTCCAGATTGTTCCGGTCGCACCACGAGGCTAGTTGTTCAACCTCCCATCTGTATGTGGATTCATCATTGTCTCGAATGAGACTGATCATTGTTGTGTCATCTGCGAACTTCAGTAGTTTAACAGATGGATCATTAGAGATCCATCTGTGAGAGAAGAGAAGTGGGGAGAGCACAAAGCCTTGGGGGGACCCTGTGCTAATTGTACAGGTATCTGGTGTGATTCTGCTTAGCTTCACCTGCTGCTTCCTGTTTGTTAGGAAGCTTATGATCCACTTACAAGTATGTTCAGGTACCTGTAGCTGGTTTATCTTAGTTAGAAGAGTGTCTGGAATGATGGTATTGAATGCTGAACTAAAGTCTACAAAGAGGACCCTTGCGTAGGTCTTTGGAGATTCAAGATGTTGTAGGATGTAGCGCAGAGCCATATTAACAGCATCATCTGTTGATCTATTTGCTTGGTATGCAAATTGCAAGGGGTCTAACAGTGGATCCGTGATGGTTTTCAAGTGGGACAGCACTAGCCTCGCAAAGGTTTTCATGACTACAGATGTTAGAGCAACTGGTCTGATAACGAGAAATACTATGCCATCTTTGCATATCAAATTGAATGCTTTTGAACTCATGCTTAAACCAAGTCCCAGAAAATTCTTTAGCATGAAAACCATATTAGGTCAATAAGCTTATGGCATTATCTGCTCCTTGGATGGAATTGTTGTGAAATTTAGCCCAAAGTGTTATTTGATACAAATTTTGAGAGATGTCAACTCAATTTCAATATTACCATTGCTGAAACCTCTCTGCTGGCTTTTATAACTATTTTTATCCCTAGAGCTGTCTCTAAAGCTGACACGTTTCAGACTGGAGCTTCCATTGACTACTAACATGATATTAATGGAAGAAAAAAGCCTATAAAAACTCTTTTATTTTTCAGTTGAATAGCCTGTCAGAACACATATTTTTTTCACCTTCTAGCATTTGGTCATAATTAGTCTGCAAATCCACATATATGTACCTTGGCAGAACCGCAATGAATTCAACTGGGTTTATTTCTAAGTAGAGAAGGAAAAGATGGCCCTCTGATCTTCCTTGAAAGAAAAATATCAATTCTTTGTTCAAAGGAAGAACCTTTGCATCTCCATAAAGTACAAGGATTAACAGCCACCTCTTCCTTATTGTTCAAGGGAAAGCTTTCAGCATAACTTAAAAAAAAAAAACGAACATTCCTTTTCAAAAAGGCTAATGTTGACATGATACGAAACAGTGGTGTTTTGTTTATTTTGAACAACTGAGGTGAGCAATATTTTGGTATTTGGGATGTAATTAACACATTTGGAAGAGGGAATGGTTGTACAAGGCAAGGTGGGGATAAAAAGTGGCTAACCAATATAACACACAGGGTGAGATTGAAATTGTCTCTTCCTTCCTTCCTTCCTTCCTTCCTTCCTTCCTTCCTTCCTTCCTTCCTTCCTTCCTTCCTTCCTTCCTTCCTTCCTTCCTTCCTTCCTTCCCTCCCCCTCTCTCCCTCCCTCCCTCCCTCCCTCTCTCTGTTTCCATATGTTGAGCCTATTTGTAAATGTATATTTTTAGGCACTTCCTATCTTACAGGAACATCCATGGGGGTGTAAAAAAAGTCAACATGGCAGCTGAAATGTCATGACTTGAGCCACACTCCTTTTGATGCTTGCTGTGTCTGCCATGTTCATAAAAAGGGATGGGTCTTCAGTCCTACAGTTGCAACTGCCACCTTGACTTTTCAGCACTCTTCTGCTATAGATAGATTTGGTGATTTAATATGATAGGAAGCCCCACCAATGACTTCCAGTAATCATTTCATGAAAATCAGCCACAGAATTAGAAGGGACTCTAACAGTTGCCATAGAATATAGTCCTAAAATATACTATCCATTCCTATGATACAAGATTAAAGGCTGGAAATAATCTTTCAAGAACAGGTTGGTAACTTGCTGTTCGATGTTTTTAGCAGCACTGGAACATCCAAAGGAGTTTTAAAAGGAAAATTTATAATAATTACAATATGAATTCCATATCAAGTAGGATTTATTTTTGAATGTATAGGATTAAGAGTTTAAGGTTAAAGACCATATTTAATATTTTGCATACATTAGTAGTGGTAAAAGTTCTTTTCTTTTTCCCATTTCCTAATAAACAATAGCTAATTCTGATCAATTGTTATTAAATTATATAGGCATGATATGGGGTTAGGGTTAATAGTAGTAGCATTTGTTTTACAAAGCTGGAGTGCTTAATATTAATTTTTAAGCAGGGGTGAGCAAATCTAATGAAATTTACTTTCATTCACTAGTCATAAATTATCTCCTCTTTCTCTACTAGGTATTCAGATTAAAAAACAGCAACCACAAAAAGCTCACACATTTTCATGTATATTTTTGTATGTTTCATAAGTATATACAATTTTGTTTCCCAACCCCCTTGAAAATATTCTGTGCCATGTAGTGTTTGTTTAAAATAGATATTTTCAATGCATTTTAAGAAGAAAAAGGGAAAGGATGGAGGATAAAATAGAAAAAAGAATGACATGTAGACAAGAAGAGAAGCAGGAAAAGAAATATCCTAATCCATCCATCCATAATTCAAAGAAAGAAAATGAGAGACTTAAAAAAAATCATATCATTGTGTCCTTAAAACTACTGACCTTCTCAGTGTTGGCACAAGGGAAAGGAACACTAAAACAAGACATCTTTGCAGCTGATGGGTAATAAAATATGGCAATAAAGTGCACAGAGGCTAATTATTTTCATTAGACAACTAGGACAGAGCAGAAAGTTAATGCACCAAATGTAGCACAGCACAGCAAACCTTTAAAAAGAATATGGAGGGGAAAACAGTGCTATAACCTCCCACCAGGCTTGCAAATTTAAAGGATATGCTTCCAGTTTCTATAAGACAAAATGTGAATCCAGACTGGCTTTTATTTATTTACTTATACAGTATTTATATGCCAGTGAAGGCTGGATAGCTAATAATCAGAAAACTCATAGAATAAGACAGAACAGGACAGAACAGAACAGAATAAAGTAAAGTAGAGTATGAATATTTTCTTCACAAACTATTTATCTTGAAATGTATTGTTCCTCAGAAATCCCTCCTAAATATAACTTTCTTTGATCAAAAATTGCCACTGCAGTTTGAAATCCGGAGGATAGCTACTTTTGGATCAGTGCATTTGTTTCCATGGCAAATAAAATTATTAAAACAACAGCAACAAACAATGTTGTTTCAGTGTTTGTTTTCTATTTAGAAATCAAAGGATTCACTTTATGCAAAAAGAGAAACATAATCCAATGTTTCTAAAATGCAAGGTAGGAATTTCCATTTCACCCATAGAAATTCAGTTGTCAATCCTGTGTGAACATTCAAGAATTCCAAGATTGGGCAGTTGGTAGCCACAGAGAAGACGGGGTTAATCTAATCTCCAAAGCAGGAGAATAGATTGACCAGACCACGACAAGGAGTAATGGATGGAAGCTTATCAAACAGAGATCCAACCTAGAATTAAGGAGAAATTTCTTGACAATGAGAACAATTAATCAGTGGAACAGCTTGCCTCAGAAGTTGTGGGTGCTCCATCACTGGAAGTTTTTAAGAAGAGATTGGGCAGCCACTTGTACAGAATGGTATAGAGTTTTCCGCTTGAGCAGGAGTTGGACTAGAGGACCTCCAAGGTCTCTTCCAATTCTGTTACTCTATATTCTGTATTCTAGGTCTTATCCAAGGCTACTCAAAATGGTATCTCTATTTTGGGTATCCAACTTGCTTACTATTCTCTTCCTAATGCTTCATTTTTAGCCATCTCCCTTCAAATGAAAATCACTATCAGCATGGCATGCACTGGCAATTTTAGTATTGATTTATGCCTTTGGTGAAGAGGTTAATTAAATGTGAATTTTAAGCTGACAACATGATTAGGGGACTAAGGAAACCTGAATTCATAATATTTCCAGAGGTGTTAAATCATTTTAAATGAGCAAGAAATGGAAGATAAGCATCTGTTACCCAACACTGGATTAAAAATAATTCTGAAGAAGTTAAAGCAAATAATGGATTTCAGTTCAGGTGGTTCTTGTGTGTTTGTCTGCATTTATATTGACATTAGTAATAAAAAGGATTTGTTAACTGACCTTAAGGAGTGCTTCCAACTCCTCTCTCTGTTTCTTCTTTATTTTAGTTTTTAGTTTAGACTAGAGTGCTCACAAACAACTCCACAGGCATTTTAGTACAGCTCATACAAATGAAGGATATAAAATAGCATTTTGATGTAAAACATAATTAATGCAATTATGTATATCTAATTTTGGATGTAGCTTGTTTCTTGTATACAGTATATTGCTGTATACAATATACTAGCACACTTGATTTAGAAAATGATAAATATTAATTCTCTTGCTCTTGAAAGATGAAATTTGTTAAATATATATCTTGCTGGGAATATATTTTCTGGAAAATATCTTATATTGACTTGTTTTAACTAGAGATGGAAAAAAATTCATTTTGTTTGCCTCTAAATGCAAATTCATCTAATTTTGCATTTTTTAAATCAAGCATACAAACTAAGCTTGGTTTTCATTCACATTTGTAGTGCTATGAATTTTGCAAAGCAAAAGCAAAGCAGTTTTCATTTTAAAAAACCATCTGTACAAAATGCATATATTCATGAAAATAACCTAAACTTACATTATATTAGGGAAAAGGATAAAGGAATTACAAATAAGGAGTACGCATATGATTAAGCAATTTGCAAACAAGAGTGATGATATTTGAAGAATGTGCTTCAGAATACTGTAAACACAAAAATGAGTGCAGCATATTTTGCTTTTTAATTTTGCTTTCACTTTGAAAACAGCAAGGCAGGTGACTATGAAAAACACATGAAAAATGTGCTTAGGTCCCATAAAGCACTTGGTGCAAACATGTCATTGAAAATTCACTTCTTACACTCGTATTTAAACTATTTTCCTTTGAACTGTGGGGCAGTGAATGATGAGCATGGGGAGAGATTCTACCAGGATATTGCAGTC
This sequence comes from Pantherophis guttatus, assembly GCF_059756535.1. NCBI lineage: Eukaryota > Metazoa > Chordata > Lepidosauria > Squamata > Colubridae > Pantherophis > Pantherophis guttatus. Next base: position 12,645,255 of record NC_142071.1, on the reverse strand, counting down.
ATGGAGAAAAGACACCAACGGAAATGGAGTTCATCCATGCTTGCTGATTTCTGCTGGAATCTCCCCAGGGATGATCCCACTGCAGTTCACAAGAGAAAAACAAAAAAGTGCAGTTTAAGTACTGAATAAAGATGGAACCTTGTTGTTTAATCTGATGTTAAGCATGAAAATGTTACATGAAAAACCAATAAATGAATGGAAAATTATGTTATTGGTATCAATAAAAAGAAATTTATAATGATTAGTGTGGCACCATTCTCATTGCTATATTACATTTTAGAGAAAAGTTATGGAGCATAATCACACAGCCCCCTCATAATTTAGAATTATTTTGATGCAATTTTGACCTGAAGCTGTATCTTGGAACTGGAGCCAATTAGTACTCAGGACTTAATTTTCCTTTATTAGTGATCCAATTCTGGTAAAAATTAAGCTACTTTAATTTCTGAGGCTTTCTCCTTGTAGACCAATGCTATCTGTATAGCAAAAATTTGCCACTTTAAGACAGATAGATTTATCCTGGTTATCTAACAAATCATGCAAATAAAAATTATCAGAGTGGCCTGGAAATTTAGATTTAAAACAGTGGTGAATGTCCCTCTAGAACTGGCAGTACAAAAGAACATGTGCTGTGGTTTCTACATTATTCTGTCATAAGGGTCACATCAAATTTCATAAGAGATTTTCATCTGTTTCCTTTCCCAAACAGCTGTGGGGAAAGCAAAAAATCAGTAACAACAGCAATATTCCTTAGAGTTATATTCTGCCCCAAAGTACTTTACAGCAGTCTCTAAGGTCAGCATATTGCCCCCAACAATCTGGATTCTCATTTCACCAACCTCGGAAGGATGGAAGGCTGACTCAAACCTTGAGTCCCTTCAAGATCAAACTCCAGCAGTGGGCAGAGCTAGCCTGCAATACTGCATTCTAACCACTGCTTCCAGGGCTATTAGGGCTATTAAGATCAAGCTAAAGCTCTCCTGAATTTGGGAACTGGGTTGTAATGTAAATATGAAGCTGGTACAGGAACTGAAGTATGGTTATTGATAAATATATTGTGAGAGAAAGCAGCAATTTCTGCTTAGCCTACTATGTCTAAGATGCTATGACCTAATATTGATCTAACTTGATGTAGTCCTAAAGTTAAGATGACATCACTGGAAAAGCCATAGTAGTTCAGATTCTTTTGGAAAGGTGTTTCCTAAGATAAGTTGTCAATCAATATCAGATAGGCTAGTTCTGTACAGTTATAGTACAGCTTTAGTTAGTAGTTAAAGATATTTATCCAGAGATTAGATTCAGGTTTTGTCAGGCCTGGAAGCCATCTTTTGCACTGGGCCTTTAGGCCTCCCATATTTACTACTGTGGGAAATTGGAGGGGGATTGTATGGAGCATGTGTGATATATAGTCATAATAACATTCCTTTCTCAGAGAGGCAAGGACATCTTGCCCTGCACCTGGAGGGATGGAGCTGGGATACATCTCCAGTTGGGATGGTGCAGTGATTGATTGGACCATGTGGTGGACATGTGGGTGCTGGCAGGGACTTGGATTTTCTTTTGGGTGGGGAAAACCTGGAAGCTTTCAGATTCGAGTTTTCCCAGATGTGCCAATATGACATCTCTAATAAAATGGAACCTTGAGGTACTTTAAGCCTCAGAGTCTTCTTTCGTTGGGGGTGTTACTTGGAACCCTGACACATTTACTGACCTACTTCCCATCAAAGCAGCACATTTGGGACACAGAGGATAACCTGAAAGATGCTTCTCAAAAATTGTGGTTGTATTTTTTCTAAGGTAATCAATCATGCTGCTAATATAGTTATAAGGCTGTCTGTGTGAATCTTCTCATAGGTCTTTTGCTTTGTCAATGGCTTTTGTGAAATGATGTTCAATGCAAAACTTGGCAATGACTTTTAAAGCTTTACTTCATTAGATGCACACAGGGCTTGCATACAAGACATTATCATCAGAGCAAAGCATTCATTCAGGCAGGCCAGTTTCACTTCAGTGTGCTTTGAAATGCTGCACTGCACTACTGCAAGGTGAAAACACTTCAGGAAAGGAAGGTAATGCCAGGTAATCTAGACAACCTAATAATTATAAAAAAGTTATCTCCACCCAACTATGCATTCCTTGTTCAACTGGCTGTCTTTCATTACTGTTTGACTTGTCTTCTTTTTCAATGGTGTTTTTTTTTTTCATGGTAAGAAAACACTTTGAAAAGATTATCAAAGTTTGTTTGCTCAATCCATTCCCAAACAGAAATTGCTCAATTCCTTTCTTGCAATTTTTTTTTTTAATGGTGATTAGTGGAATGTCATCTTTTTTCACTCTTAAACATTCTTTCTTTTAACATGAGATACATTTCAAATTTCTTCATTAGACTGAATTACAGAGATTGTGATAAAGTAATAGTTTCTGTTTGCCCTTGGCATAGTCTGGACTGCTTAATAGCATTGCAAACACACATTACATACAAAAACACACAGACACAGACACACACATAAGGTAGGACTAGAATTCACAGCCTCCTGGTTTCTAACCTGATACATCAAACTGGCTGTCAATCTTTTTTATACTTTTATATAAAGGCAAGACCTTGTTACTTAAAAGTCATTTAGTTTACAATATAATCATGTGATTATGGTGATCATTTAGTTCAACTCTGAGAATGTTGGAATCCTATGGCATCATTATAATTATTTAATATCTTTCCTTAATTCTATGCTTGTTTTAACTTTAAAAAGTTAGCTTTGTTTAAGCCCACTGATGTGAAAAAAAGGTATCTAATTTCTGTGTTGTTTAAGTTTCTTTTTTTTTAATTCCAAAACAGAAATACTTGTTTGATTCTATTTTAAACAGTCAACCAGTTATTAATTACTGTATATATTAGCTGGTAGATACACTATGCTGCTTTTTCTAACAAAACCATGCTCTAATTTCAGTGTTGTTATACTGTTTTCAAAGAATATTTCTGTTAAAGCAGATCAGTTACTCACAGTGACTAACTTATTTTCAAAACTTAGCCCCCTGCTGTTTTTAGCCCTAGAAACCAATTTTGGTTTATTTCTCAATTTATTCTTTTGAGTCTAATGATACAGTATTTTTTTTCAGGCAATTTATTTTATTAATAAGAGTTACTTTGAGAGAGAGACTGAAAACAGCAAACAACACAGAATATTAATTTCAGCAATAGTAGATTTGATTGATTTTCAGCAAGGCATGCCATTCAAATATGATGTAGGTTACACTGGTTACCAAACATTTTCTGCTCCAATTTAATTCATTAATATTGTCTTCTAGATAGTTTAGGACCATCTAAATGAAGGACTGATTTTTTCCTTTCCTCCGTGCTTTGGATCTATCCGATTGAGAATTAATAGCCTTCTTACTGCTGGCCAATGGAAAAAGGAGACTGGAGCCAGCAGGTTTTCTTTAGTGTGGTCCAACAGCATTATTATCATATTCTTTTATAATTAGGAGGAATTGCATAGAATGTGATGGATGGGGAAAATCACATCAGAAAATTGAACTTTTTAGAAGGGTCCAAGAATTTTCAGGAATCTATTTATCACATATTGTCTATCAACTGCTGGCACTGATTTTTGCATAATTACTTAGCTCTTTAAAGATAAAATTTTAAGGGCTTTAAATGTCAACTTTATACTGAGCACCAAAGCAATCAAATTGTCATTTTAATCACACTAGGGAGGGATGAGATATACTTATTGTGTATATTTCTACAGTTTGGTATCACATTGAAATAAAAAAAAAGGTATACAGTGAAAAGTCTGTTGGACCTGTCTAAAGTCTAAATTTATACAAGACAGCCTCACGAAAAAGTCTACCTGCCTTTTTAACACATTAATATGTGCATCATTATCCCCAATGCAAGATTCAGTGCAGACAAAATTCATTTCACATCCTAATGAGACAGTTGAATTTTGTGAGATAGTTCAACTGTCAAAATTCAGTGCCAAACTAATTATTTTTCCTCATTCTCACTTAAAAAATGTTCAAAGAGAATTCCTCTGCTCTTTCATATATAAGGGAAGAGAAACCCTTGAATTACATAAAGTATGTGTAAACACTGCTGGATTTTCTTTTACTTCCATTCTGCTGATGGAAGCCCACTTTTTTTTAAAAAAATACACCCGAAAAATACACCCAAACTGATTGTCTTATCTGAGCGGAAGCAATGCAAACAAACTTCAGCAAAAAGCTGCGTTGAAATCCCCTTTCTTTCTCCAGTCAACCTCAAGAAAGTCCCTTCGGGAGATGCTATGCTACACATCATACACAACACTGAAATGTCACCAAACTCTTATTGAGGAGGTGACATTTACTTCATTTGAAAAACCCAATAGTATTGGGTTCTCTTGATAACTGGGTTTATTTGATGAGGGAGGCAGAAGTAATAACAAGAAAGAAAAGAAACTTTAGATCATTTGCTTTTCAAGCTAATAAAAATAAAAAGAAATATTTCTTAGAATCTCAACAATCTCTGGAAATCCATCACAAATCCACTGCCAGGATTTATGAAATAACTTTTGTCTCATTATTGGTTAAGTTTGTAGCAACTACAGAGAGGCAGTGTGTTATGAAAAGATTGATGACGTTATTAGAATATGGGAATGGGTGGTTGCTCATCAGAAATCAGTGATTTAGATAGATTATTTGAAATACTTTGACATTTTTAAAGGAGGCAGTTGTAAGTGGAGTATGCCATACACACAGATGTACCTCTGTTTAGTTAATACTGTATTATTTAGAAAGAGTCTCTGATAATAATGTTATAATAATGTTAATAAAATAGTAATGTTTTGTCACAACTAAAACCTCATGTGCAACTTTGGTTAGAAGTGCTCCCTCTTTCTGTGTCCTTTTCAACAGAATGCATCTCAAATCTTCCTTAGTTGTTATGTTTACATTCTGTGTGTCAGAGGTAGTATTCGACCGGTTTGGACTGATTCGGGTGAACTGGTAACAGAAATTTTATCTGGTTCGCCAAACCGGTAAATACCACCTCTGGCTAGCCCCACCCAGGGCTGGCCCTTGATGCTCGCCCCTTCCGGCCACTTGCTGCTTGCCCCGCCCACCCCAGCCTTGCCTCACTGATGCCCACTCAGCTCACCAAAGGTAAGCAATGCATGCCACCCACTCGCCCTAGCCTTGGGTCAGGGGGCTGTGACCCCAGGGATGTGTCATTTCCTGAGGCCCCAGAGCTGCTGCCTGCCTTGGCCAGGTCAGGGAATGCGCTACTCCCCAGCTCCAGCCTTGCCCCAGAGCCACCGCCCGCTTTCTACTCACTCGCCACCCGCTCTCCCTTTGCCAGTTGCATGTGTTGTCCCATTTCCCCTCCTTCAGAGGCCATGGCCCTAGCCCCACTTCCTCCCCCATGACTGCCTCTTTCGTCAGGCTTACCTTCATCCCATGGCAGAGGAGAAGGCAAGCCAGGGCTGAGCTGTCACTGCTGGGCTCCCCGCCTGGCCACATCTCATCCCCCTTGTCATGAGATGTCTGCACCACTGCAACCTCTTTTTTTTTTTTTTTTTTTGGTGCGAGAAGCTTCCCAGCTTCTGCCTCTTTGCTGGGCAAGTCCATCCAGTGCAGCAGGCAGTGGGATGTGCATGTGCAGCCATCATGAAAAACAGGGTGGCGATGGCACTGCAGCAGCTTGTTTGGCATGTTCGAGACCTCCAGTAGTTTTTAGCGGCCTCCAGCCAGCCGCCGCTGCCGGGAAGTGGCTGGTAAAGAGTCAGCAGCTGTGAGGCTTCTCGCAGCCACACCAAAAAAGAGAGCTTGGCTTCCCCTCTGCCACCAGCCACTGTGGGAGGAAGGTAAGCCCAAAGAAAGAGATAGTTGTGCGGGAGGAAGCAGGGCTAGGGCCAGGGCCTCTGAAGGAGGGGAAACGGGGTGACGCATGCAACTGGTAAAGGGAGAGCAGCCGGCATGCAGGAGGAGGCCTTTGACAGATTAGGCCAGGCCAAGGGCAGAAAATAGGTAGAAAGGAAGGCTGCAATAGCTGTAAATTCATTTTTTTTTCCTACTGGGTTCTGTGGGCGTGGGCGAGAGTGACATCAAGTTGGCCCTGCCCACTCAGTCACATGACCCCACCACCAAGCCACGCCCACAGAATCAGTAGGAAAAAACGTTGAATACCACTACTGCTGTGCATATGGAGATTCTCAGTCATCCAGGTCATGGTTGTCCCAAAGGTGCTTTTTCAAGAGGCAACTGGACTTTCTGGTTTTTCTTTGAAAATGTTTCACTTCTCATCCAAGAAGCTTCTACAGAGTTTAAGAAGCTTCTTGGATTAGAAGAGAAATGTGAGCTTCTTCAGTTTTTTCAGCTGGATGAGAAGAAGTTCTTCAGCTCCTTCTCATCTCAGAAGCTGAAGAAGCTTCTTGGATGAGAAGCAAAAGTGAATCTCTGAAGAAGTTTCTTGGATGAGAAGTGAAACATCTTCAAAGAAAAAACAGAAAGTCCAGTTGCCTCTTGAAAAATCACCTTTGGGATTTACATTCTATGCTTATATGACTGTTCAAGGAAGTGAGGAGAAAATCTTCTTTTAGTTCTCCATTCCCTTCCCTTCCCTTCCTCCTCCCTCGCTCCCTCCCTCCCTTCCTTTCTGCCTCATGGTCTTCTGCAGGAAAATGAAATAGTTATTCCAGATTACAGATAGTCCTTGATTTACAACCATTCATTTAGAGACCATTTGAAATTACAACAGCACTTAAAAATATGATTTATGCTTATCCTGAAGTAATCAAAATTTGGGCACCTGACAACCAACATGTATTCAGAACATGTCATGTCATGTTCTAGGGTCATGTGATTGCCATTTGTAACCTTCCTGCCTAGGCAAATCTTCTCAACAAACAAAGTCAATGAGGAAAACCAGGTTCGCTTAATAATCACATGATCCACTTAACAAGTGCAGTGATTCACTTAACATCCATGATAAAAAGGTCCTAAAGTTGGATGTACATTGCTTAGCAATGGAAATTCTGGTCGCAATTGCTGTCATAAGTCAGAAAGTACCTGTATTCTGTTGTCCATTCCACGTGGGCTACACACAGATTACATAATAATTTATAGCAATAGCAATAATACTTAGACTTATATACTGCTTCATAGTGCTTTACAGCATTTTATAAGAGATTTACAGAGTCAGCATATTGCCCCCAGCAACCTGGGACCTCATTTTACTTATCTTGGAAGGCTGGAAGACTGAATCATCCTTGAGCCTATCAGAATCAAACTCCTCTCAGTCAGCAGAATTAGCCTACAATACTGCATTCTAACCATTGTGCCACCATGGCTCTTTTAATTTCATTCATTCATTCATTCATTCATTCAAATTTCTATAGCTGTCCATCTCAATCACAGACTGTGGACACAGTAATTTTTCCTACTTATTCTACTGATTGAGGGGGAAAATAGTGTTGGAATTGTCCTAGATAATTTCTTCTTTTTAAGAGAGGCAAAGAAGATCTCACTCTCCATGAGTGAGATCTTCACCGTGAATCAAAGGAGGATGTTTTAAAGGTCAACTATTTAATGCTCTCCAGCACCTACAATTCAGAATCCAAGGTAATTCCCATGGCAATTCCTTTGCTTTAACCAACTCAGCCAGTAGCCAGAATAATATTTTCAACAGCTGATTTAGTACTAGTTCTGATCTAAATTCTATAACTTTGCCTGTGTTTTTTCCATCTCTCTCTCTCATTTAAGTCAATTGTTCAAGGGTTTCTTTTTGTCTTTGTGACTATATCTAACTTACAAATGTTTTTAGATGGTGAATAAAGTAGGTATACTTAGAATATTCAAAAACACAGCTTCTAGAGACTAAAAAGTGTCATGGACAGACATCCTCAGCCAATCACAAATTACCATTAAAAGAAGAAGAAGCAATGTTTCAGGTGCTCACCTGCTTTCCAACAGTATATATTTTAAGTGGATCTTGTACTTTTCATGTTATATATCTCTTTTCCTTTCTTTCAGTGGATCATTAAGGGTAGACAATATCCATGAATTAGAAAACAGGTTCTTTTGGTATGTTCTATGTGCAACAACACTACAAAGTTAATTAGTGGTGTTTCCAACAGAGAATTTTAATCTCTCTTCTGTTTTGTAGCAAGTCTCTATGTAGCAGTGATGCTCAGTGAAGCGTATTATGCTTCTCCAGTGTCACCAAATATTATACAAACTAACGTGTTACCATTAATAGAAAGACTCCTATGACATTTTTCAATAATTATAATTTGTATCAATGTGTGTTTTTTCTCTCTGTGTATCTCTATATGTTTGTGTCTGTTTGTATCTCTATAAGAATGTGTGTCTGTTCATATATATGTAGTGTGTATGTGTGTTTGTAGAGTGTGTATGTGTGTGTTTAAACTATAAAGGACACCTTCTGGAAAACTATTTATTTTACTTTATTTTATTTTATTTATTTATTTATTTGATTTTTATACCGCCCTTCTCCAGCAGGATTCAGGGCGGTGAACAGCCAAGGTAAAACATAACATATAAAATTTAAAAACAGTTTAAAAATATTAAATGATTTTGGCCCACAATTTAAAACAGTCCAATTAAAATCAATTACAAATTAAAACTGAAAGGATGGGATCAAGCCAGCCCGGCTAGATGAAATAAGTGAGTTTTAAGGGCCCGATGAAAAGTCCGGTGGTCTGGTATTGTGCGTATCTCTGGGGGTAGGTCGTTCCAGAGGGCAGGTGCCGCCACAGAGAAGGCTCTTCCCCTGGGGGTCGCCAGCCGACATTGTCTGGCTGATGGCACCCTGTGGAGGCCCTGTCTGTGCAAGCATACTGGCATTCCTATGGCATTGCAAGTTAAACTATGTAGTCTAATTCACTGAAAATAGCCTATTATTGATCAGAGGGTAGGTCTACCACTGTATGCAACTCTGAATTGTTCAGCTTAGCTAGATTCGACAGAAAAGACTATGCTATATGTAGTTCAGAGATGAATTGTAGAGTCTTTAGGACTGATGTTTTGTTTTCTTGCAGACATTTCATTACATGACTAAGTAACATCATCACTACTAGTGAATGTGGGATTTGAAATAAACTAGCAGTCTTAAAACAGGAGAAAAACCCCTTTACCTCACAGCATATGGATAGACACAATCATAGTTTTAATTGAGAAACTGTGAATATCTTAGACCAAGCTAAATCCAAACTGCTAAGAAAAAAACACTTTGGAGTCATTCAGAAGGCATATCTAAAATATGAAAACTTTGTATGCTTTCATACAAAACATATTGTACAAAGTACAATGCTGCTTCAAACTCCGTTGATAACCTGGGATCTTTTTTTCTTAGGGGACATAATATATTCTATTCTATTTCTTTTAGTTTTTAGTTCCAAGGTGTTGTGTTGCATTTCTGCATTTCTTTTCACTGTATTTGTACAGCAGTCTGGCATTTGACGTGTCAAGGATGGCATTTGTAGAACTACTGTGTGGATTGGAACTGCATTGTCTATCCAATTCCACAATTCCACCGATGCTAGGATACAGTTCTTCAAAGCTGTTATTTGCTTTGATCTATGAGCCCCTTCCAAGGGTCAAAATAAAGAAAAAAAGTGTGCAACAATCTTACAGGTTTTCTGTACAATCTAGGATCCAAGTAGAGCTAAACCTGGTTCAATTATGTGAAAATAATGTGTTTGAGTTGACTTGGCCCTCAGTCACTTACACAGGCAGCCATACATTTTTTGGTACAGAAATAACTTGCTATTGCCTTGTTTCAGTTTTTTTTTCAGCTCCCCAATCTAATTGACATCCCAATTTTTGTATCCAAGCACTAACTAGGATCAACCCAAACCCTATCCCAACTTGTTTTTAGTTAGCCAATGCTGAAGGATGTTTGTGAGTGTGGGATAATACCTTCAAGCTGAGCCTGTCTCCTGTTGACTCCATCCATGCAATTTCCTTGCCAGCGGTACATATATTTATTATCTACTCTACACAGACTCCCATCAGTTTACAGTAATAAGGATAGTAAAACAAAATTCAAGCCAGACTATTCAATCCATAAATCTATGCCGAAAAAAGAAACTATCATAGCATTCTCCTGGAAGAATTGTTTTCAATTTTCCTCTGTAGGCAACAACAACATTGGAATTCCCATTCAAGTATTAATTGGTTGACTTTGCTTAGTTTCCAAAATCAGCAAAACCTAGCTAGTTTTTGTCACCAAGGAACTAATAACTGTCTTTGCTTTCAAATGGACATGGATATAGTCCCCCTTCAGATCTCCATGCATCTTCCCATTCACAATTAAGATGAAAGCAAATATTACATTACAAGAAGGATTGCAAAATATATTTCTAAAGAAAAAAACTGGAAATAAAAATGTACATATTTATGTTCCACTCCTTTTTCTACATGCATCACACAAAAAGGTGTGGAGCATATCTGCAACTATGATTGACTTGATTTATGAGCAAACATATATGAAAGCAAAACTGTCTGAATTGCATATGACATGACTGAAATCTGGCTATAAAATGCAAACTCAACTAAAGAAGATTTATATGAATGGCTCACTAGAGGGATTGTGCATGACAGATATATAAAAGCACCTGGTGTTGCTTTCTTGATTTGAAATGCCTTGATTGAAAAGTATATGCAAATCCATTTAAAGCCTTTTATTTCTGAAAAGGAAAGAAAATAGCACATACTACAATACCAGAAGAAAGGGAAAAAAAGTTTTCTAGTACAAACCAGCTTTGTGGCACCCTCTGGATGTCTGAGTTTATTTTGCTCATAATTCCCAACTGTGATAGCTGAGAATTTGAAGAAATGTACTATGACATATCTGGAAAGTTTACCAGGTAAGAGTAGTATTAATGGAAGAGAATGATATAAACCACCTTAAAATGTCCTATAGAAAGTGAGTGTACGGAAAGAGCAGACAGAGATAAAGAGTAGAGTTAAATACATCATCAGCTTAGAGTCATTGCATTCCCACAAGTCCAACCCCTCTTGAATTCTGTTGACCCTTATCTGGCACCAGTTTAGTATTGGACTTTAGTTGACAAGATTCTTGTGTGCAGGCTTGAATAAATTTTCTATGCTGCAACCTTACGAGTGGTCCTGATTCTTTGTGCCTTACAGTGAGTCAGAGAATGCTCAGCACCTTTTAGACATGTGTGCATCTCATGTTGCATGTATAAAAAGGTGTGGAATTTATACTGTGATACTGTGATACATTTTGTCTGACTGACCCATTTGAGCCCCTTCTTTGAGAGGGATCTTAGAGTCTTAGTGGACAATCAATTAAATATGAGCCAACAGTGTGTGGCAGCAGCCAAAAAAGCTAATGCAATCCTAAATTGCATTAACAGAGGGATACAATCAAGATCAAGTGAGGTACTAATACCACTCTATAACGCCACATCTACCAGTTTTGGTCACCACACTATAAAAGAGATGTTGAGACTCTCGAAAGAGTGCAGAGAAGAGCAACCAAGGTGATTAGGGGACTGGAGTCTAAAACATATGATGAACAGTTGCAGGAACTGGGCATGGCTAGTCCAATGAAGAAAACAATGAAGAAAACAATCAACCAATGGAACAGCTTGCCTTCAGAAGTTGTGGGAGATTCATCACTGGAAGCTTTCAAGAAGAGACTGGACAGCCATCTGTCAAAAATGGTGTAGGGTCTGTTGGGTGGGCGGTTGGACTAGATGACTTACAAGGTCCATTCCAACTCTGTTAATCTATATCTGTATGTCATTGAATGGTGGAAGACAGTGATGTTTCCTGTTTCACAACACTTTGAAACTGTCTATTGTGAAGCAGCTGTCAGAAGGCAATTGTGTTAGTTTCTCATACTAAAAACAATGGGAAATCTTTGGCTCCGTAAAACTTAAGCAATGTGTTGTTTCATGAACCCTTGAGAATCACAGTCCTCTTCATCAAGATACATGGAATATAATGCTATGAAAGCCTTCCTGAGGACTCAAAAGGTATTGGAGCATTCTTAGCAGTGTTATTTTGTAACTGGTTATATGCCCGAGTCTGGGGCTGAGAGTGTATTAAGGGTTTCGTTTTCCTGGTTCTACTAATATTTATGGTTATATTTTTTCTCAAAACAACACATACACATACATACATACATACATACATACATACATACATACATACACACACACACACAGTGTATCAGGAAGAAGGAGTATGTGAAACTGTAAAACTACCAGATCCTGAAGGAGGAACTAGAGGGGATGTGGAATGTAGAAGCCAAAGTGGTCTCAGTTATAGTAGAATCACTTGAGTCTATGACTTTTAAGCTGGGAGAGAGGTGTTTTTTTTTTTTTTAATTTGATTTATATGCCACCCTTCTCCGGAGACTCAGGGCGGCTTACAGTGCGTTAAGCAATAGCCTTCATACTTTTGTATATTTATACAAAGTCAGCTTATTGCGCCCACAAACTGGGTCCTCAATTTACCTACCTTAGAAAGGATGGAAGGCTGAGTCAACCTTGAGCCTGGGGAGATTTGAACCTACAGTAATTGCAGACAACTGATGTTAATCACAATGCTATCAGTCTGCTAAGCCACCAGGCTTCAATAAATCCCAGGAATAAGTTCATAGCTCTCTGTCCAGAAGATGTAATGTTAGGAATAGCTAAGATGTTGTGCAGAACCCTCAATCCCAGACCTCTGGTAAAGAACCCAAGATTGAGGAAGACACAGACTACCCTTAGGGGTAAGAAGGGAATTATTATTACTTGTACTTGGTTTTAATGGATTTTATGATTGTCCCCTAGAGTTACTTGTTTGAGATAGGTGGCTATAGAAATTGAATGAATGAATGAATCTAATAGATTTTTATATTATCATTTCCTTTTTTCAGTTTAGCACTGCTCTAAATTGGCAATTGCCTTTTTAAAAATGTAGCAAATTTTTGATAGGTGAGACACAGAAACCAGCATCCCATTCAAGCACTGGTTTAGAGTGCTGCCGAAGAACTCTAAAGGTTATTGAAGTGCTATTTTTTAAGGCAGTTTAAACTCAACCAACTCCCAAAAGTTCAAATAATGGTCACAGTAATGCACCAAAAATAATTAAATGGAGAATAATTGGTTAGATTTAAAAAGACATCTCATCAGAGAATGATGGAAATGATGACCAAATTAAATTAGTTTTATGCAGCATTCAACTAGAAGGGCAGATGATTGACAAGCTGAAAATACATTAATTAATTGCAAGGTTCTATTCTGCTTTGATTCAGTCAAGAGTTCAGAGATCAGGACTGATCTTTGGTGTGTGTGTGTATGTGTGTGTGTGTATCAGAGAGAGGGAGTGTCAGATCCCTAAAAGTGATACTGCCATTCAAGTGGAGGAAGGGGGGACTTGGATTCGATTTACTAGCATGGCCTGTGTCATCAGATATTTTACAACCTATATCCTGGCGCCAAGGAAGCCTGAGATTCCCTTTACCTGCAGGAATTTTTATGATAGCCATGGGGGTTGTCTCACTTTAAAGGGTAGTGGTAGGAATGCATGTTTGTTCGGGTTCTCAAAGGAAATAGTAAAGAAAACATCTTCACACTTGTGTATTGGCTGAAATCTGCATTCTGACTTAAAGGGAGGGGTCTCTACCACTTTAATCCTACTGCTTTGCCTAAGGGCATTCAGATTGTGCTTTAGCTGGATGGCTTTCACTTCTGCTTAATAAAAGAATCCTTTTGAACAACCACGTTTCAAGAGTTCGTACTTTCTTAAATTGGAAGGAGAGGCGATCCTTACAGGGAGAGAGGGGGGAAGAGGGGGTGAGAGAGAGATTATTCATATTCCTTGTGTTGATTTTTCCCCTTAGCAAAACTTCACAATGATGTTGATTAGCTCATATTTAGTTGGAGTCTCGAAGTTTGACTTGAAAGGAACAATCAAAGGGACAATGCTGCTTTGGATTTAATGGGAAGAAAAATAACATTACAAACATATTCCTTTGGGAGGTGTTATGAAAAATGTGGTTGGTTTTAGCATCTCCATTCCTACTACTTCCTCACATACAACCAAGCACACACTCTCCCTCCTTTCTATATTCCTTTTTCACTCCAAATTGGATCCAATAATTAAAAGAACTGATAAAAATGCTGTTAAAAAGATTCTGTATGAGCTGGAGTTCATCAAAAGGTAATTTGCACATAACAGGGATATTTCAATTTATATCTATGTGAGAAAAATGAGTAGGAAGAAAATGAGTTTCTACACCCATCCTCTCCCAGCTTCAGGCAGTATGTGTTAATTACAATGTATTTATAAAAACAAGGAGAAAAATATGCGTTGGGCAATAGCTACTTCTTAACTGGGTAAGTTTATAGAGGCAGAGCGGAATGGAACACAAACTTCACAACCCGGAAGGTCTTAATTTAAATTCTAGGAAATCTGTCTAAAGCACTTACAAATGTGTGGAACATCTCAGGAATCAGCTGGTATTGACGTATTCTTGTTCTACAGTGATGAATGTCCAAGACCCATTTCTTTGAAACTCCTTGTTTGAGCCATTACTGCATGCTAACTCACTGCTCACTCCAGGAGTTCAATTCTGAGCAGCTCAGCCTTCCATCCTTCTGAGGTGGGTAAAATGAGGACCTAAATTGTTGGGGGAAAAATTCTGACTCTGTAAACCGTTTAGAGAGGGCTGTAAAGCACTGTGAAGCAGTATATAAGTCTAAGTGTTATTGCTATTATTATTGTCTAGTTGACATTGACAAAATTCTTTTAAAATATCCACAAGACACAGTTGATATAAAATACAATATTTAGACTATGGTATTAACCAATGCAGGGTTTTCATAATACCTGCATTTAAGCATTTGCATTGCTCGCCAGTTACTTCAAGGCAGAATTTAATGTGTTGGTATTGACCTGAAAAGTCTTAAGTGGTTTAGCGCCTGTGTAATTCAGGGACTCTGTTTCCTATAATGGGATTGTCCAGCGCTTAACCTTTACAGAAGATGGGTTTCTGCAGATATCTATGTGTAGTAAGTACATGTGCAAGTAATGTTGCTCTCAAGCTGTACAACATACTCCTTCAGAAAGTCTCTCTCTCTTAATATTTACAAAAATTATAAAAATGCTCATATCAAGGAATTTTATTATTCATTTACTTGTTTTAAGATTAGTTGCTGTGTACTCACCTGAGTTGAAAAATGAGATATAAATTTAAACAAAAGACAAGTAATGAAATTCTATATCAACCATGAGATTCTATTGCAGATAACATTCTTGTTCCTGCTTGTGGCCATCAAAGATAATGAGGAGTTAGGAAAAAATTGGCAACCATGATCCCCAGCTTAGATTTGCTTTCATTTTTAAAGTATTTTTTTAAAAAAAACACTGAAATCTGATAAATTTATCAGTTTTTCTTTCTCATTTTTTTTAAAAAATCCGTTTATTACTATCCCATCTATGAAAAAAGTATGAATTTTGCTCAATCTTTTTTTAAGTGATCAAAAAATAGTGAGCCATCTGGAGACCCAGCACCCAGTGATATGCATAATACCCATTGGAGAAATGTTCTTATGCAATATTAAACAATTTCCTAAAGTCATATTTGTAAGCTTAATGAAGTAAAATAATGGAGTAAGGGTTATAACAAACAATGCCAGCACTAGCAATTCTCAGACACACAGAAGCATTATGTAAATTTTGAGCAGATCTTGCCAATGCTCAAGGCTGGGAAAACAACATCCTATAGTTCATTGACTCAGAAAAATGGGAGAAAAGATCTTAGAATCTGTGTTTCTGTATTTTTCATTAGGCTGGTTTACTTGCTACTAATATATTTCTTCTCTGTCTGGAATAAAGCAACTTTTCTATCCATATCATGTCTTTGAAATGTTGGCTGGTAAACAAATTTCTGAATATAGAGTTGAGTGCCTGGAACATTGAGATTTATGGCTGTGCATGGTCTGAAGACTGATGGATATCTACATAAAAGCCTGTCCAAAGCCTGAAAAAAATACTACCTAATTTGCTCTCTTTTGTGCCTGTCTTAGTGTCATAATTCACAGCTTATATTTCTAGAAGCCTTTTGGCATGGTTCTCTATGCTGACAAAATTAGTTAGGAAAACTGAGAAGTCTGGTTGAAAACACTGGAAAGCTATTGTATTGAAGAACACTGTGATAAGATAAAACATTTGTACTGGAATAAAGAAAATAGGATAGAGATAATACTAAGGATTAAAATGCTATTGAATGCCCAATGTCTTGTAAATGTCTATGGAGATTCTCAGTCATTCAAGTTATGGTTGTCCCCAAGGTGCTTTTTCAAAAGGCAACTGGACTTTGTTTTTCCTTGAAGATGTTTTGTTTCTCATTCAAGAACCTTCTTCAGTTCTGATGAAGAAGCTGAAGAAGCTTCTTAAATGAGAAGTGAAATATATTCAAGGAAAAACAAAGTTCAATTGCCTTTTGAAAAAGCACCTTTGGACCAATGTCTTGTAGCATGCCATTCTCATCAACTGATTTAAAGTACCTATTAAAAGATATTACCTCTTCTGTACCATCTTTTTTCATTTATTTTCTTCTTCAAAAACCACACTAATACTGCCACTTCACCATTCATTTCTGTCTGGGGGGATGGTTCTTGCAGCTCTTCCTGCTGCTCACACAAAAAGCTGTTTCCCAGCAGTGAAAATTGAAAATTCCAATACCATCTGGCGTGGTTGAGTCATATGGATTTCTCTTTAACCTGTGGAAATTAGTATGCAAAAATGCTAAATTGCAGCATCTATTCACTGTAGCTTTCTAAAGGAAAGCTGAGCCAATCCAAATCTTCAAGAGAGAATGATTTGACAACATGGTTTTGGATTTGGGACATCTTGAAATCACCCAAACCATTCTTGGATTCCTCACTTCATGACATTTCTTGATTTTTATCTTTTTTTATTAAGAATTCATCCAAATGTCTATGGAAATTCTCAGTCATCCAGATCATGGTTGTCCCAAATATGCTTTTTTTAAAAAAGGCAACTGGACTTTTTTCTTGTTGTTTTATAAAAAAGAAAGTCCAGTTGCCTTTTGAAAAAAGCACTTTTGGGACAATTTGTCCAAATGTTATTGTTAATCCATTCTTCTATTTATTTTGTAGACTTCAAGACTGTGAACAATGGTAAATGTTTATGTGATTTGGGGCTGATCAAATAAGTCATAGCTACCTCCATCTTCAACGAAAGTGTTTTATGGTCACTGCTTAAATGAGGCAATTACAAGATTTTACTGAAGAAATCTTCCCTTGATCTGGAGAAGTGGATAATTGTACTGATCACTCTCAAATATATACCTCTTGGTTGAGGTGCTTGGGAGTATCATCACTTTGTAGTTCTATTCATATTTGGAGTATGCTGATTATCTGGGCACATTTCAATTATATTTTTGAAGAGAACTAGAGCTAAGCATAAATGGACTTTCAATATTCTCCATTGAATCTCTGGTTAGGGAAATTAGGTGAACAATTTTTCCAAATTACTTCAAGGGAAGGGTAATTTTTTAAGACAATTTTACAAGAGCAGGATTTTTCTCTTAAGGTAAATAGTAGCTACAGAAAATGGCCAATTGGGGAAAGCTTTCTCATCTACATTCTCACTTGGGACTCAATGGAAACTTTGGAAATTCTAGAAACTGAAGACCATTCAAGAGTTGACTGCATAATAAAAAAAAATGGACCTTCTTGATATGAACTGCGTAGCTCACATTCATATTAATATATTAATTTCAAAATTATTATTTTTTACTTCCAAGGAAGAAATGAAGAACTGAAGATGGCTGTAGTTAAAGTGGAGCTGACAATTATGGAAGAAGAAGAGATTGTGAATAGACCAGCTTAAATGATGAAGTTTTGGGATTTGTTTATAGTTAAGAGATGGGATAAGGGAAGAAGAGAACACATTTTTTTATTTTAAGAGTAGGTGATAAGTTACTAAAATTGTTTATACTTGTGATGAAGAGGCAAGTCATTTCTTTATATATGTCTTTACTTTTCTTTATTATATATTTTTTCTTTTTCTATTTTTAATTTCTGAACTATTTTATTATTTATTTGTCTTAGTTTGTACCAGTTTTCATCTTTTTAATTGTAATTTTTAATTAAAATTTTATATTATTAATTTTTTTTCATAAATTTGAAATAAATACATAATTAGGACTGAGACTGTATTGTTAGTTTGAAAGATGATTAATGTCAGGAACTCAATGGTGGCAGCATGTCTTGCTAAATTCTCTTAACAGCTCTTGTTGGTTGTTGATACTGTTAACCATAATAATCCTTTTAATCATAATAAAGATCTGACTTACATATCCTTATTTGAAATACTCTCTTGGTATAAAGGCTTCCTACCACAGGAATGAAGAATCAGAGTCTTTAAAATATTATTTAATGGTAACTCCTAGAAAATCAGCCAACATAGTCAACTGTGAGTGATGCTTGGAACTGTAAATGCGTGCAACAGTAGCTAGAACACTACAGGTGCTCTACTCTGATGTAATATTATGTAAACATTAAACAAGTTGCAGAGCTCAGTGGAAACAGGTTTAGAATAGCTATTGCCAACTATTATTTAAGTGCAATATATTATTTGAAGATTCCAGATTTTTGAATGTCCACAGCAATGAGTGCCCAATTTTCATGTAGAAAGAGGCTAATGTTCTTCAGATAAAAATTTCCCCAATTTTATTTTGACTTCTTGAAAATTCATGCAGCTCTTATTCTTTCTCCAGCCTACATGGTATGGAACAAAGTACTGAAAGATGCCAGCAATCATGACTGACTTCTATTAATATATTTTGCTGCTGAGTGACAAGACCGATTGTGTAAATTCGTTCCACAGTGAATGAATTCCTTTAAGCATCTTTCATGGAACAGAATCTTTCACAAAGCCCAGGTGACTGTTGCTCCCAGAGTCTAACACTGTTTTAATTTATTCTTTAGAAGTGAAGCCAAGCCCCTGTTTCTCATTACTGTCTACAGTTTTATGTGGTTACAAAATACACGCCTTTATCAGTTGGTTGAGAACAAAGATAACGATTCTAAAGTAAGAGTCAGAATTTCATAATAAATAGGAAAGCACAAAGCTGGGAGTGTTTCACATTGTAGAGTGCTATTATTTTGATTTATCTTCCCTTAATGACTTTATTTATTTAAAGGAATTATTAGTAAGGGGAGAAAAAGAATCCTGCATTCTTTTCTAATAGTTTTCACTCAGTATGCAAAATGATTTGCTTCTGAAATTTTGAATGAAGTAGAACAGAATTTTTTTTCTTCTTCTTCCTTCTTTCTTGGCCAAGTGTGATTGGACACACAAGGAATTTGTCTTTGGTGCATATGCTCTCAGTGTACATAAAAAGACAAGATACACTCATTAAGAATCACAAGGCACAACACCATTGACAGTCATATGGTACAATAAGCAATCAAATCATACTAGAAAACAATATCAATATAAATTGCAAGGATATAAGCAACAAGGTTACAGTCATGCTTTGTGCAATTATTGTGACTTTAGCTATAAGATGGAGAAGGGAGGAGTGTGAATGCCTTCTTTTTTATTGCATAATTCTGTTCCTGGTAGTTTATAGCTTTTTTTGGTTCCTCTTATTCACATTTGATTCCAAGTGAACCCCTCCTCCTTTCTAGACAAGGAAATGTGGGAAACCAGGGAGATTTTAGAATAATGGAAAGGTGTGTCTCAGAAAGTATCAACTGTGGAGGTTTCAACTCAGTGTTATTTCTAAATCACTTTTTGGAATATTTAGCTCACACAAATGGACTACCAAACAAAATTAAGAGGAGGAAAACTCAAAACAATAATTAAACATCAGGTCACACTATTAATAAAATGAGCTTCTTTCCTCTAATCATATCTATCTATCTATCTATCTATCTATCTATCTATCTATCTATCTATCTATCTATCTATCTATCTATCTATCTATCTACCTATCTATCTATCATCACTAGAGGTTTTTAAGAAGAGACTGAACAGCCACTTGTCTGAAATGGTATAAGGTCTGCTGCAATGTCAGAAAAGGCAGGCACAGCTATACACCTCTATGTATTAATGATTCACCTGTGGAGGTGGTTAGTAGCATCAAGTTTCCGGGTGTGCAGCTAATGAGTACACTAACTTGGTTGCTCAACAGTGAGACATTGGTGAAGTGGGCTCAGCAGCACCTACATTTTCTGTATCTTATGAGAAAAAAATAATCTTCCTTCCCCGGTCCTTACCACTTTCTATAGAGGGACGATCAAGAACATCCTGTCATATTGCATTACTGTCTGGTTTGGAAGCATTACTGCTTCAGACAGGAAGGCAGTGCAGAGAGTGGTGAGGATGGTAGAAAAGATCATTGGCAGTTCACTTCCTTCTATCCAGGACAGGGCATATAAGTGATGTCTGGGATGCTGCACATCCTCTTCACAACCTGTTTTCCTTGTTACTTTCTGTGAGGGGGCTTCGTGGTACTTTCTGGGAGAGGGATTCATGGTATCTGAAGCAGAACATCTAGATTCAGTCACAATTCCATATAGCATCAACCTTGTGAACTCCTCTGTCTTCTACGTATTCAAAATGGACAGTGATCAATTTTATATATGTATATGTATATGTATATGTATATGTATATGTATATGTATATGTATATGTATATGTATATGTATATGTATATGTATGGTGCAGGTATATATTTATGTATATATACAGCATGTGTACCGTATTTTTTGGAGTATAAGACACACCTTTTTAGGTGCGTCTTATACACCGAATGTAGCCCTGCCCACCCACTGGCCCCCACCCTTTGACCTGTGCCTCGCAGCAGTTACCTTCTTGCAAGCAAACAGCAAGAAAAAACAGCCCCTTTCAGCTTCAGCAGAGGTTAATTAGCACAAGTTGATTAGATCGGCCTCCCGACTCTCAGCTGATTTGCTCTCAGCTGTTTTGCGCAGGGCTCTCCTGCTTGCTGCAAAAAGTGCTGGAGCAGATTTTTTTTCCCCTAGCTATGCTGAAAAAACGAAACTGAAAGTAAAGCAGGTTCTTTGCTGCAACGTGACAAAATGAGGCAGAGAGAGATTTCTTTTTCTTTTTTCTCACCAAAAAAGCTAGGTGCACACAATGGGAAATTTAGGGCAAAAGAGGAGAGTTCAAGATTTTAAAACACAAAAGAAAAAAAGCTCTATTTAACTAGGGAATTGTAATAATTGAGATACTATTAATTGAATATTGTGTTGAAAGCAGAAATGGTTAAGTTGTGGTTTGGAGGAATATATGGGGAAAATTATTTGGTTTATTATTATTGGTAAATTTAATTAATTGATTTGTAAGAAATTGGATTGCATGGAAATAATTGGAATATTCATGTTCATATTGATTAATATACAAAAAACATAGTTATAACTAATTGATTTATATAAAAATGTTGAATTTGTATTAAACAATTGTAATATTAAATAATTAACCAATGTGAGGATGGATATAAAAATAGATGACAATGGGAAGGGGTATAATATAGAATAGAAGGGAAAAATTGAATTTGATTAAGATTAGAGATGAGAATGAAGGGTAATATTGGTTTTTTTAAAAAAAAAAATAGATGAGGAATAAATATGGCAAAAAGGAAATATAGAAATTGTAAATTTAATTAAAATGACTAAACACTGTTTAAATTTGTGAACCAGCCAAACACTCTGTTCAAAGAAAATACATTGTATGTTTGTATGTGTGTTTGTCTAAAAAATAAAAAAACACTTAAAAAAAACAATCAAAAAAGGTAGGTGTGTTTTATACTCTGGTGCATCTTATACTCTGAAAAATATGGTATATGTGTGTTATGTATATCTTTGGGTAGATATATACTTTCTCTTGAGAGCAGGCAAAAGAATTTCATTTTTAATGTGGGCCAATGTGCTCATAATAAAAAAAATGACAATAAAGTTATCTTATCTCATCTCATCTCATCTCATCTCATCTCAGTCATGTCATGTCATGTCATGTCATCATCTCATCTTTTTTTATAAAAAGTTTTTTATTAATAATACAAAATTAAAAAAAAACATTGGACATAGATATGACATCACTGGTTCCAAACATCTTCCATCACAGTAATATTAGTACTCATATAAACATATAGTTCTTAAGCTTTGTTCATTATTTAAAAATAATATGGTATGATATTAATACTTTTCCCCTTATTTCTGTATATTTATTCATCTCTTAAACATACATTTATCTATAATAACATCTATATTTTTGTTCTAACACTATACATTTGTCTTGGCTATCCTCTTGTTATCTATCCAATCATAAAATTGTTCCCAGATTTTGTAGTACTTAGTTTCACTGTTATCCTTGAGTTCCAAAGTGAGTCTGTTCATTTCTGCGCAGTTAAAGATTTTCAGTAATATTTCCTCTTTAGTTGGAATATCTTTTTCTTTCCATTTTTGAGTGAAGGCTATTTGTGCTGCTGTGAGTATATGCAGTAATAAATAATTTGTATCTTTCTTATATTTTCTTTCTATAATTCCCAGTAAGAAAAATTCTGGTTTGACTTCTATATTTGTTGACAAAATTTCTTCCAGCCAGTTCTTTAGTAAATTCCAAAATTTTTGTGCCTTTGGGCATTCCCACCACATGTGGTAGTAATTCCCAATGGTCTCTCCACATTTCCAGCATTATCAAGGATGTCTCCTTATTCATTCATGCTAATCTCGTGGGGGGGGGGAGGTGCCACTTATAGAACATCTTATAGAGGTTTTCCTTATAGGATGTTGCTAGTGTGATTTTTAATTTTTTTCCCATAAACTTTGCCAATTGTCCAAATTGATATTGTGTCCAAAATATTTACACCAAATTATCATTGTTTCTTTCACCTATTCCTCAATTATATCTTGTTCTAATAAATATCGATATAGTTTACTTATGGTCTTGCCTTCCCTGCTAAATAAAATTTTATCTAATTCTAATGATTACTGCTTTATGCCCCATTCCTTTTTATCTTTGCTAAATTTAGATTGAATTTGGAGATATGCCCACCATTCCAATTCGATTCCTTCTTCCTTTAAAGTATATCTCGCTTTTAATTCTCCTTTCTCATTCAAAATATCGTTTATAGGTGATAGCTCCCTCTCATTTTGTCAAATTTGGATGTATGTACATTTCTAATGCTGACACCCAATTAGGAATTTCCATATAATTATTTTTTTGTTTTTTTCCAAATATCCAATAGTGCTCTCCTAATATAATGCCTCCAGAAGTACTGATGGACTAAATGTTTTTCCTCCCATAGAATAGCATGCCACCCTGTCTGTAAGTCATGACCTTCTAGTGCCAATAGTCTTATGTTTTTAAGATGCATTCACTCACTTAGCTAAAGCAACATCACTGCCTGATAATACTTTGTCCAGTCTGGTAGGCCAAATCCTCCTCTTTCTCTAACATCTTGTAATAATTTGAATCTGATTCTCAGTTGTTTCCCTTACCATATAAATTTTGAAATGAGTCTGTCCAAATTTATATAAAAATCTTTTTTGAGCCAAATTGGTATGCATTGGAATAAAAACAACATTTTGGAAGGACATTCATTTTGATGGTGGCTATCCTGCCCATTAAAGATAGCTGTAATTTCCCCCATTTTTCCAAATCAGACCCAATTTGTGCCATGAATTTGTCATAGTTATCTTCTTTAAGTGTGATGGATCTCACTGCCAGTTGAATTCCCAAGTATCTTATTTTTTTCATAGTCTGAATATTTATCTTTCCCTCCCATTCTTTTTTTTTTCTCTTCAATCATATTTTTAACTATCATTTTTGTTTTATCCTTGTTTATTTTCAGGCCTGCTACTTCCCCATAGTCCTCCAGCACTTCCATCAGCCTAAGACCAGATTGTACAGGCTCTTCAGTAATGAATACAAGATTGTCCGCAAATGCCTGTACCGTAAAACTTTCTTTTCTTACTTTTAAACCTTTGATTTGTTTGTCTTCTTGAATTGTTCTAATTAAGGCCTCTAGTGACAAAATAAAGAGCAGTGGTGATAGCGGAAAACCTTGCCTTGTGCCTTTTTGGATTAAAAAGTTCTTTGTCGTTTCTCCATTTATCACCACTCTGACTTCTTGTCTGGAGTAGATTGTTTTAAACATCTTTATAAATTCCCCCCTGAAATCCATATATTTTAATTGTTCTAATATGAAGTCCCATTTAATGTTATCGAATGCTTTTTGCGTGTCAATGAATATCAATGCCATCTGTTTTTCATTCTGGACTTCATAGTATTCTATCGTATCCAAGATAATCCTGATGTTCCTTATATGCCTTCCAGGAAGAAAACCGTTTTGATCAGTATGAATGAAATTCTCTAAAATTTTACTCTGTCTGCCATAATTGTCATAAAGATTTTATAATCTGAATTTAGTAGGGATATCAGCCTATAATTTTTAATATAAGTCAAATCAGAATTTTCCTTGGGAATCAATGTGATTGTTGCTTCTTTCCATGATTCAGGTATCTTAGCTTCATTAAGTACATCATTATACACCTCTAATAACAGTGGGCTTAATAATTCCTGGTGATTTTTATAAATTTCTGAAGGTAGACCATCTGGGCCTGGCGCTTTGTTACTTTTTGTTTTTTGATTGCTTCAGATATCTCCCATGCTGTTATCTCATTATTTAATAAATTTTTACCTTCCTCCAAGATTCTGGGCAATTCTGTTTTTTGTAGGTATCTTACCTTCTTCTATCTTCTCCTTATCCTCGTTTAGTTTTTTTTAAAGACTCATACGCTACCTTCCTCTTCGCCTCAAGGACCCAATTTTCTAAGTTCAAATCTTTGATTAAATCTCTGAATGAATTGAGAACCAAACATTATTAGGTTTAAGAACAGTAAATATACTTTTATTATACATTTTAGAAGGATCCCTAAGAAACCAAATGCTGCAGTCAAGTATAATGAAGTGTGACAGATTAACAGAGTTGGAGGGTACCTTGTAGGTCTTCTAGTCCAACCTCCCCACCAAGCATGAGACCCTACACCATTTCTGACAAATGGCAATCCAGTCTCTTCTTGAAAGCTTCCAGAAGCTCCTACAACTTCCGAAGGCAACTTCTGTTCCATTGGTTGATTGTTCTCACTGTCAGAAAAATTCTCATTTCTAGGTTGAATCTCTCCTTGATCAGTTTTCATCCATTATTCCTTGTCTGGTCTTTGAGTGCTTTGGAAAATACCTTGACCTCCTCTCTGTGGCAGCCCCTCAAATATTGGAACACTGCTATCATTTCTCCCCTGGTCCTTTTCTTCATTAGACTAGCCATGCCCAGTTCCTGCAACTGTTCATCGTATGTTTTTGCCTCCAGTCCCCTAATCATCTTGGTTGCTCTTCTCTGCACTTTTTCTAGAGTCTCAATGTCTTTTCTTGTAGTGTGGTGAACAAAATTGGATGCAGTATTCTAGGTGTGGTCTTATTAAGGCTTTATAGAGTAGTATTAGTATTTCACTTGAACTTGATTGTATCCTTCTATTAATGCAATTTAGGATTGCATTGGCTTTTTTTTTTTCCTCTGTCACACACTGTTCGCTCATATTTAATTGTTTGTGCATTAAGACTCCAAGATTCCACTCATAGTTACTGCTATTAAGCCTGGTTTTGCCCAGTCTTTATGTGTACTTTTGGTTTTTCTTGCCTAAGTGTAACACTTTTCTCTACATAGACACACAGCTTCAGGACCTGCCATGACAAAACAACTCTACTGTGGTGCATTTTAATGTATGAAGTACTTGGCATCTCAACTGCATGCAGTTTGATCAGCTATATCTGCAGCTGGATCTGTGAAAAGACTCCATCATGATGTTAAATAGATCAGTTATGCTTTCCTCCTTCCTTAATGCCATGTTCGGAAACAGAAAGCAAATTAGATGCCTGTGTTACTAAACATTTCAGCTCAATCAACCATGCTCAGGGCAGCTTCACCTGCTAGTAATTTACAGCCATGAGCAGAATACAGCAAACTAGTTAAGCCCTTGTCATACTGATGAGCAAGGGTCAGAAGAGAGTATTGATTAGCAGCAGGTGGGTGAAATAATGGCTGGAGTAGTAGGTTTGGGATAAAATAAAACAGTTAAGCAAAATGATATTTTTTAAGGATCTCTGCTAAGACCTCTCTATATATTTCAATAAACCTATATTTTCTGGGAATGGAGACAGTGGTAATTCTATTTTTTCTTTCACTACTGAGTTTCTCATTCTCCTCCATGATAGGAAAAGAACTACTTTTGGCCCATTCCTTTTGAGCATCCAATAGCTATTAGTGGATCTTAACTAAAACTTAAAACAGGAAAGCCTGTTTTCCACCTCTGATTTAGTCCCTAGAGAACCAAGCAATGGATACAGCTGTTTTTGTTTATTCAGAAATCCTATACCTATAAAAAAACATTTTGCACATCCCCTAGTTTTCAAAGCACTCACATACACATAGATGTTACAGTACTCTTCAGATCACAATTTCTGTTTCTAATTTCCAGTTAGAAAACCATACAGTGTCAATCAGTTCAGGCATCATACCAAACTGTTAGTAATGCTTTTTTGTAGTACTTGAATTAATTTTAATGCCCCCCCTCTCATATATCATCTAACCAGTGGTGGGATTCAAATAATTTAACAACCGGTTTGCTCAGGGTCAGGTTGGCTGTCATGGGAGGCATGGCCACTTTGTGTCCTCCAGCTCTGCTGCACATGTGGGATGAGCCACCCTGGGCGAACGGGTTGTTAAATTTCCACCATTTGCCAAAAGGCTGTTTCCAAGGGCGCTTGTTTGCACGTTGGTCTTGCAGCTGTTTCAGCCTTCTGGATGCGGCTCCTTTAAGAGGTGAGGTTTCTGAGGAAGAAAGAGGGGGGGGTTACCATAGAAACAAAAAGTTGATGCTCTTGAGAGCTTGTGCGGGAAGGCAAAGAATTGGGGGGAAGTGGAGGGAGAGATTCACCCCCTCTCCTGGAGCTGCGTTCAGGGGGTGTTGGTCAGTCTGCAGGCAAAAGTGAGAGGGGAAAGAAATTAAGTTGTCAGCATGATCAAATCTGAGCCCAATTTGGGGGAGGCTGCGGGGTAAGTTTGCCTAGGCAAATTGTCCCCCCACCCCCCCACCCCGCTATCAAAGTGGTCCTGAGTGCTGCACTGTGCTGCAATAGAGAAACAGAAAATGGAGTGGCCAGCACAAGAGAAGGAGAAGCAGGGGAAGAGGCCTTCCCTCACGCTCTCTGCTCCATTGCCTGTTTCTCCATTGCACCACAGAGCTGTGCCACAGAGCTTGCCCCTCTCACCACTGCCCAGATGCCCTTGCTTCCCCCAAACATTTCTTTGCCTATCTGATTTTCAGCTCTGTCGCATTTCTCACTATTGTGTCCAGGGAAACAAAAGTTTGTGGGACTAAAAAATGTTCAATCAATTCCAACTTCGAAAGATCTTCTTCTTCTTCTTCTTCTTCTTCTTCTTCTTCTTCTTCTTCTTCTTCTTCTTCTTCTTCTTCTTCTTCTTCTTCTTCTTCTTCTTCTTCTTCTTCTTCTTCTTCTTCTTCTTCTTCTTCTTCTTCTTCTTCTTCTTCTTCTTCTTCTTCTTCTTCTTTTTTTTGCAAGAACTTGGAATTGATTGATTGATTTTGTTTTTAGTCCCACAAACTTTTCTTTCCCTGCATATGACAGCGAGAAACATGATGGAGTTGGAAATCAGGTAGGCAAAGAAATGCTTGGGGGAAGCAAGGGCATCTGGGCGGTGGTGGGTGGGGCAAGTTCTTCTGCCTTTAAAAAACCTTGTCTTTGACGGCCAATGCTGAAAGGCAGCGAAAGAGCTGCTGGGAAGAAACCAGTTGGCCTGGGATTTGAGAATACCCTTCTTCCCCTGCCCCACCCCTCCCCACCTGCCACCCCCAAATTGCATTGATAAATGGGGCAGATGGCTAAGAGAGGGGCAGGAAGTGCTGCTAGGGGGTAGAAGAGAAAGCAAGAGGAGACCCATCTCACTCCACATAACCCAATGAAAGAAGTAGCAGCAGCCTGGCTGTTTCCCTTCCCCGACCTCTCTGGCGCTGGAAGCCAACTGTCAGCCACACACCCTGCCCCCCCATTCATCCCTCTCTATCTCTGTGTGTGTCTCTGGGCTCATCCGGTGCCACCACGCAGGCCTGGAAGAGTGCACCTGCAGTGGGCAGCAGCAGCTGGGCATGTTTTGAGAATTTCTCAATGAACTTTTGTAGGCAGATGTAGAAGCATGCCCAGGCAGCAGACGCGGGCCAGGAGGGTGGCCTCGCGCAGATGCAGAAATGGTGGCACCTCTGGGGACACCTGAGAGGGAGGAGGAAGAGGAGGAAGAAGGGCACTGGGCTGGGCCCATGGAGGGAGGGAGAGCCACCCCCCCACCTGCAGGCTGCCACCCACAAAGAGGCTACCCAGGTAGCTGCGCAGTGCCAGCAGCAGCTCATGGATCATGGCATCACATGGGGATTGAGCCTGAGCCTCTGTTTGTAGGAGCCCCAATGGTGCCCCTGGCCTACTTAGGGCAGAGCCAGCTCCGGACACTAGATCAGCCCCCTGCAAAGCCCTCATCTGCCAAGGAGTCCAGCCAAGACCTCACTAAGGTGCCAGGACTCAGGTGATGGATGGGGTCCTTCAGGCACTTAGCTTGGCTGCCTGTTTAGTAGCTCCAGCCCCTCCTGTCGAGGGGTTGTGCTTTACCCAGCTTTGGACAGATGGTTCCTGGAGCGCTGAGACCTCCCTCTGGATGCCTTGTCAGAGCTGCCTTGGGGTTTTGGCTGCATGGACGTTGCTTGCTTGGAGGGGGGCAAGGGGACAATTAAAAGGAGTGCCGAGATACCAAAATGGCCTTAGGAGAGGCCGGGCGAGGCAAGGAATAGCTGGGAGGGGAGAGGGGAGACGCAAGGCAGTGCTAGGCATAATGATTCAGCCAGTTTGCCAAGCTGCACACAAAGTTAACTACTGGTTCGCCTGAACTGGTGCAAACCGGCTGAATCCCACCACTGTATCTAACTATCTCTATTTATCATATATCTGTATCAACTCTCTATATTTATCTGTCTGTCTCTATGATTATCTATCATCTATCTATCTATCTATCTATCATCTATCTATCTATCTATCTATCTATCTATCTATCTATCTATCTATCTATCTATCTATCATCATTTCCCTGAAAAAATATGTAGGAAGGGAGAAGATACATTCTTTATTCTTGTTTTGAATTCATTTTTGGAGGACCTTTCTTAACCTGGGAGACTTTCTCCTAATTCTTCAGAGGACATCCAGGTAGAAGCAACTTGGAAATAAAAACATAACATCTCTTCGTTGCCTTTTTCAAATGAGAAAATCTTACAACCTCTCTTCACATCTTTCACCTTTGCCTCTTAGGCATTATCATTATGATGCATGTTCTTGTAATAGAGAGGCTTGAAGGTCAAAGAGGAACAGCTTGCAAAGCCATTGCTCACTGGGCACATGCTTTTCAAGTCCTTTCTCATAACAGATCCGATGCCCCTTTAGTGTTTGATGTAGGTCAGCTTCTTACAGCCTAGATATCTAATTATGAAATCATGTTTTGATAAAATAATCAGGGTATCCCTGCATTAAATGCTGTAAAATATATTCTACCAAGATTTCACCTGTGAATCTACTTTTAACCCCAGAAATCTTGGTTAATGCTGGGTGTAGCGTATCTGAAAGCTTTGCTTGGTATGAAAAATCTTCTTACCCTCTCCACTGAGAATAACTCAAATACCGGCTGACAAATTGTGGTTTTTCAGAAATAAACCTTTACAGAGGCCTTGTCACATGTTTTACTAGTAATACCCAGTTTGACTCACCAGCTTATGTCTTGCAGATTCATACCTGCAACAAAATAAGTGTCATGGTATTGCTCCCAACCAATTTAAGACTCTGAGGCCTTGGCTTCCTCAAAAATCAAAAGCTTCATATTAGCACGGTCAAATGTGAAACCAACACTGAATTATTCTCATGTTTTTGGTATAATTAAAGAATAGATACTGTCCACCCGCTTGTGTCACAGGTCACATTAGCCAATAAAGCAGGTGATGAACTTCTCCCTCCTATCATTGCTAGGGCATGTTGATTTGGCCTTGGTTTTCAGGAGCCTTATCGTTGTTATGTCTGGCACATTGGAGGAAAACATTCTACATTCCATAAATCCCCTCCCCCCCCTTATGTATGCCCTTCTGTATGGCAACTAAGAAAGCAAGGAAACATGACTTCAGCTAGAATTGTTTTGAGAGTTGACAATAAGGTTTTGTGACTGATATAGAAAGATGACAAGGCAAATCTCATCCATCAAGTCAGCAAGAAACAGAAAACATTGGGGTATACATTTTCACTTTGACATTTAATCTTTTATTTGCATGGAATGCCAATGTTGTATGTATGTATCATTGGTGGGTTCCTCCCGTTCGGCCCAGTTCGGCCGAGCCAGTAGCGGTGACGATATGACGTCACCGAACCGGTTCTCTTTATTCGGGAGCTGGGTCCTCCCCCCGCCCACATTATTCTTACCTTTTATTTAGCCCCACCCCCAATCTATTCGCTGCCTCCCGAGTCCCAGCTGATCGTCTAGATAAGTCTAGATCATCTAGAAGGAAAAAAACTGTTTAAACCCTTGCTGCAGGGCTTCAAAGGGTCGCCCTACAACTGATCAGTGTTAAAAGGCAGTGTGGTGGTAGACCAGAACACTCGAAAAACAAATGAGTAGACTGGTGCCTCCAAAAACAAATGAGTAGACCGATGCCTCCAAATTCAAATGAGTAGACCAATGCCTCCAAAAATAAATGGGTGGACCGGTGCCTCCAAAAACAAATGGGTAGACTGGAACGCTCCAAGAACAAATGGGTAGACCGGTACAGCTCTGCAAGCAGTTAAAATCCTAGTAGACCAGTACCTCTGCTAAATCCTATAGAATTGTCACATCAAACCACTCCCACAAAATAAATCACGCCCATAGAACCGGTAGTAAAAAATTTTAGAACCCACCCCTGGTATGTATGATATATATTAGAGAAATATTCAAATATATTATCAGGTCCTTGCAATCAATGTTATATTCTTTTATATTTATGTCCCCCTCATTGGCTCTTCCTTTCCACATTGTTTCAGCAGTGCCAAATTATAGATTGCAAAGTCCTCAGGGCAGTGATCTGTTCTCTTATAACCAAAAAAGGGAAAATTTGTTTTCTGTTTCCCTCTAGGATAGTAAGATGTATGGGTGGATGTATAGATGAGACAATACTGAAGGATCTTGTGTTTAGCAGTTAAGCTGATTTTTTTCCTCCTATTACCCTCCAAACTCCTGGGAAATGATTAATAAACCTGACATTCATTATACATCCACTCTCATATGCTGTTCTTTCTTTTCAATATTGTTGCTTTTTCACAGGACTTATCTTTTAAAGAAAGCTTTCTACTTAGTTTCCAGTTTATAATTTTCTAGATTTGTTCTGATTAAGTGAGACCTGTAATGACATTTTCATTTTTTTCCCAGAGTGACAATTTAAGATAAAAGTCTATTTGATAGACCACATGCAAAAGAGACAGAACTAATTATGCAGTTTGCAAATGTGACAGCTCTGATGTTGCTGGCATGCAAGTCTCTGTGGTTACATTAAAATTATAATGACAGTAGTAATTACATTAATTAGCCCTTTTTTCCTCTTGTTTGTTACCAGCAAAGTTTTTGCACATTTGCATGAGTAACATCTATCTTTGTGTCTCATGGAAAAGGGTACTGTGACTAAACAGTATTTATTTGGGAACATTCATCCATATGTTACACTAGAGAAAGCAGTGGGTATGGGGTTTAACATCTCATTGCTGTTTCATTTTTCTTTTCTTATATTTAAATGCATAGTCTGTAACATTTCACACATTTAGTACAACTGAAAGTAGTTAGTGTATGAAGCACCACTATGAGGAATCAGGTGGAAGCAACTGAAGACTGTAAGGAAGACATTAGAGAAGACCATAGATACAATGATCTAATGTCTTTATTAAACATCAAAGCTTTGTTGTGCTTCAGTTGCTTTCATCTCTTGGTGGACGTCCACTTTGTGGACGTCATTTTGCCAGGATTTTCTGTCAGAAACTTCTACTTCTCTGAGTTCTTGTTAATTTATTCTTGTAATAATATCAAGCCAGTATTGTGTTTTGCTGCCTTTTTTATTTTTCCAAACATGACTTTTCTTCTCATTGTATGTCTGAAATACTTTTTTATTTTTGCCTTTGCCTTTTTTATTTTTCCAAACATGACTTTTCTTCTCATTGTATGTCTGAAATACTTAAGCATTAGTTTCATTGTGATTTTTTTGTTTCACAGACTGGTATGTCACACAGAGATCCACACATACACACAAATTTTTCCAATTTTATTTTTCCAGCAGATCTAGCTCAAAATGATAGTAATAATTCCAGAACAGTGTCTTTCACATCAAAATGAGTTGCTTTGATTTGCTCATTTTTAAGCAAACTGATCAGAGAAAGAATTTTCTGCAAATCCCAAACTTGATTAGAAAACAGCCTAGGCTATTTTTCACAGTGGAAAAAAAGTGGATAAGAGATGGAAATTACTGATTAAAGAGTACATTTCCATAACTGATCAGAATTTCACTACTGCACAAACTAAATGGACAATTGTGGGTGGAACATGCTCTTGTTTTTGTGAAATTGAATCATTCTTTTCCAACTTGAAAAGCATCTAGTCATCAGATATTTGTGAGTTGATTAAGGTACAACATATTCTTATTATTTTGCTTTTTTTAATTAGCACATACAAGCAGCTATATTTTTTAATACTCAATGGCCTAGAATTCTGCCTTATTAACAGACTCAAGATCTATGCCAAAATGATACCTGTCTTTTCTCTTTCTGTTTCTCTCTGCTTTGAAAAGCAAAGCTTCTATTTTCAAGGAGTGTGGAGATTGAAACATCATTGCAAACTTAAAAGACATACAACTGCACACTGTTTCTATGGCAACATTGCACATTATTGCATTCCAAGAGGATATAGTTGCAGGGAATTCTATTGTGTGTGCCCCTCTAGGAGTTGCACCACTATCGTTGCTGCTACTAGATTTATGCTATAAAATATAATTAGAAGAGACTGGTGTTGCTTACAATTCTCAGGACTCTTTATTCTACCATCTATAGCTGAGCAAGCAGACAAATTGCAGAATCCTGCCTGACAATATGACACTTATTGGTAGAAACCTGATCTGTTGATGGCAAAATGTTGGTTGATCCAAGATAAAAGTGGTTTGGCTTCTAAAAAAAATGTGGGCTGTGATGTGATATTGTAATTGATCATCATCAACAGGAATGGAAAAGTGACTGGGTGAGGAACATTGGAAATGAACTTTCTCTGAAAAATAATTTAAAGCAAGAACTTCCATATGGGAACAGAGGGTGGAACAGAGAAAAAAATGAAATAATCAGTATTTATTTATTTATTTATTTATTATTCTACTTGGATCAGGAGGCTCTCCTCACAGTCACTCATGTCCTTGTCACCTCACGGTTGGATTATTGCAACACGCTCTACATGGGGCTACCCTTGAAAAGTGTTCGGAGACTACAGTTGGTCCAAAATGCAGCTGCGTGAGTTATAGTGGGTGCGCCTAGATACACCCACATTACACCAATTCTCCACGAGCTGCACTGGCTCCCTATTGGTCTCCGGGTGCAATTCAAGGTGTTGGTCATTACCTTTAAAGCCCTATATGGCTCAGGGCCAGTCTATCTTCGAGACCGCCTTCTATCACATAGCTCCCAGTGACTGGTAAGATCCCACAGCATCGGTCTCCTCCAGGTCCCGTTAGCTAAACAATGTGGCTGGCGGGCCCATGGGGGAGGATCTTCTCTGTGGCTGCCCCGGCTCTCTGGAACCAATTACCTCCTGAGGTCCGGACTGCCCCCACCCTATTGGCCTTCCACAAAGCGGTGAAGACCTGGCTCTTC
Organism: Pantherophis guttatus; assembly: GCF_059756535.1. Classification (NCBI taxonomy): domain Eukaryota; kingdom Metazoa; phylum Chordata; class Lepidosauria; order Squamata; family Colubridae; genus Pantherophis; species Pantherophis guttatus. The sequence goes on along the minus strand of NC_142071.1, from coordinate 12,611,205 downwards.
TAGCAGACCTGGGACCGTTGATCTCGTTATAATGATCTTGCGAGACCTGGCCACGAATTGGAGTGCATGCGTTTTAATGTTTTTAAAGCTTTTAATGTTTTAATGTTTTTCTTTTTAACATCTTTTATGGGATTGTTCACATTGTTTTATTCTTTGTTGTAAGCCGCCCAGAGTCCCTTGGGAGTTGGGCGGCATAGAAATGCGACAAAATAAATAAATAAATAAATAAATAAATAAATAAATAAATAAATATTCATATTTCTTTTTTTTAATAGATATTTTATTGAATTTATATACATACATAAAATATAGTAACATTTCTATTTAACATCGGATATGCAGCGTTTATACATGAATACATGATATGTACCTGGTATCATTTATGCTGTTTATTGCTATTTAGTTACCACACCTTTTACTCCTTCTTTGATTTTATCATTCATCCATTCATACCACCTTCCCCACACAGTATAATAATCTGAGTTCTCATCATTATTTATTTCATGGGTTAGTTTGCTCATCTCTTTTAGATAAATTGGATGTTTTTAATCTCTGAGCCTAAATTATTTAATCTGTTTTTAATAGTTTTTAACTTTTGTATGTCTTTGTATTTTATTTTTGGATGTTCACTGCCCTGAGTCCTTCGGGAGTAGGGCAGTATACAAATATGAAAAATAAATAAATAAATAAATCTCTGCGCACTCCAGTATTTTCCTAATTATAAATTCTTCTGGTGGCAGGGCTTTCTCTTTCCAGTATTGTGCGTATGCCAGTCTGGCAGCTGTGGTTATATGTATTAATAGGTGAATCTTTTTCTTTCTATACCCCTTCTTTACTATTCCCAGGAGAAATATTTCCGGTGTCAATTCAATATCTTCTCCAATTATTTCTTGTAACCATCTCCGAATTTTACTCCAATATCTTTTCGCTTCGGGGCATGTCCACCACATGTGGAAGAAGGTGCCCTGACCATAGCCACATTTCCAGGAGTTTGGGTGCATGTTGGGGAACATCTTTGCTAATCTAGCAGGTGCTAGGTACCACCTGTGGAGCATTTTGTATTGGTTTTCCTTATACGTCGCAGCTCTGGTCAATTTGTGGTTTTTGTTCCATGCCTCTTCCCATTCATTAAAGTTTAAGCTATGTCCAATATTTCTCTCCCATGCTCTCAGTTGATTTTTAGCTATATCCTCAGCTCTGTCCTCATCTAATAAGTAATTATATAATTTAGCCAAAACTTTTTTTTCCATTCCCATCAGAATTTTATCTAGTCCGTTGTATCCTAGTTCTAGACCATATTCATCCTTATCTTTCTGGTATCTTGATTTTATTTGTAGATACGTCCATCAGTCTAGGTTTATACCTTGATCTCTCAGGGCGTCGTTTGATTTAAGGTTTCCTCCTCCATCTAAAATGTCTTTATATCTACACATTTTCTCCATTCCCCACCTATTAGGATAAATCAAAGCCTCCATCATGGAGAGCCATTTTGGGACTTTGGTATAGTATCTCTGCCTGATTCCAATTCATGTTTGTATTAGAGAGTCCCTGATTTTATGTCTATGGAAATATGTTTTCTTTTTCTTCTCTGTGTCCCATAGGTATGCGTGCCACCCTCTCTGTAAGTCGTGGCCTTCTAAGGTTAGAATTCTTTTATTTTCCAGGGTGGCCCACTCCCTTATCCAAACTAGCTTGGCTGCCCTATAATATGTTTCCCAATCAGGGAGTCCAAATCCTCCCATATTTCTTTTTCCTTGTAAAATTTTTAGTGGGATCCTCGGTTTTTTCCCCTCCCATACGAATTCCCTAATAATTTTGTTTAATTCTAAGAAATTTTTTTTATCTAGATTCACTGGTATATTTTGATATAAGAATAAGACTCTGGGGAGAATGTTCATCTTGATCGCGGCTATCCTGCCTATAAGTGACAATTTAATTTTCTTCCATCTATCCAAATCTTGTTTCATTTTTTTAATTAAAGGGGTATAATTATGTTCCTTTAGGGATGAGCACCTTGTGGTTATCCAGATTCCTAGATATTTTATTTTTTTGACAACCTGTAATCCCAACGTTTCTTCTATCTCTTTCTTCTGCACCTCGGTTACATTCTTAGTTAATATTTTGGTTTTGGTTTTATTCAATTTGAAGCCTGCCACCTCTCCGTATTTACCCAATTCCTCTAATACTTTTTGTCTGGATTCTAATGGATCTTCTAATATTAGGGCCACGTCATCCGCAAATGCTTGCGTTTTATAAGCCTCTTTCCTAATCTTTAGGCCTTTAATTTCCTCATTATTTCTGATTTTTCGTAGCAGGACTTCTAGGGCCAAAATAAATAATAGCGGTGATAGGGGGCATCCTTGTCTTACCTCCTTCCTTATCTGGAATGTTCTTGTCCTATCTCCATTTGCTAAGATACACGCCCTTTGATTATCATAAATAGTTTTTATCATCTTTTCAAAATTTGTTCCAAATCCCATTATTTTAATTTGTTTAGTCATGAAGTTCCAATTTAAATTATCGAATGCCTTTTGGGCATCCAAAAAAACTAAAGCCATCTGCTTTTCCAGATGTACTTCATAGTATTCTAGGATATCCAACACAATTTTCAGATTGTCCCTGATTTGCCTCCCCGGGAGGAATCCATTTTGATCTTTGTGTATCCAAGTGTTTAATATTTTTTTGGTTCTTTCTGCCATTATGCTCATAAAATAATTTGTAATTGGTGTTTAGAAGAGAAAATTCTGAATTCTGAGTAATTCTGAATTTGTTTTAGGTCAGCACCTTCTTTCGGCAGACATTCAAAAGAATGTCCAATGGCAAAATAAGTTGACTTATCTAGCTTTCCTCAGCAGAAGCTTGCAAGCAATATTTGCTGATCAGAGTTGGATATTGCCCTCTGAGGCAAAAAGACACCAAATCCTATTTCTGGCCTGGAGTTATTTGCCTGATTAGAGTTACTTTTTGTCTGGGGAGTATTGAAGCTTCATTACTAGGTCAGTATACCTTTGGCAGAAGTCCTATTACTGACCTACAAAGAGTTGGCTAAAATGCAATCGTCCACAACCCTCTGATTTTTCTTGTACTCTGAAAACTCTTTCACCTACAGTTTAAATATCTGCCTTCCACAATCTACATCACAAAGATGAATGACAGATCCAAGAGAAAATTGGGTCCATCACCAACAACTTTTAGGAGAAGCTAATCAGCAAAGAAATGTGTTTCAACAAATATTTACAGTCAACTTTATTTAATTCAAAATTAAATGGGCAGGAAAACAGGAAAATGTAGCAGGTAGTTGCCCCCCACCTCCCCAGTCTCTGGAAGACTGTCTGCTTCATTGCTTGAATTTGTTTATTTGAAGGAGGGTATTCTATTCTCTCTCTCTCTCTACCTTATTGAAGGTAATAAACTCAGGGTTGAATTTAGTTTAAGTGCCAGTTAATACAGACTAATCTATTAAAGAAAAATTATTCATTAGTATATGTATTGTTGGTATATGTCACCCAAAAAATTGTCCAAAATGTATAAAGGCACTTCAATTTTATGCTGGAAATGTGAAGAGGAAGGGACATTTTATCATATTTGGTGGATAAAAGTTCTACCTGGAGGTAGAACTTTTTGTATTTAAATACAGAGGGGATGCAGTGGCTCAGTGGCTAAGATGCTGAGCTTGTCGATCGAAAGGTCAGCAGTTCAGTGGTTCAAATCCCTAGTGCTGTGTAATGGGGTGAGCTCCCGTTACTTGTCCCAGCTTCTGCCAACCTAGCAGTTCGAAAGCATGTAAAAAATGCAAGTAGAAAAATAGGGACCACTTTTGGTGGGAAGGTAACAGTGTTCCGTGCGCCTTTGGCGTTTAGTCATGCTGGCCACATGACCATGGAGACATCTTTGGACAGTGCTGGGTCTTCGGCTTTGAAATGGAGATGAGCACTGCCTCCTAGAGTCAGGAACAACTAGCACATATGTGCGAGGGAACCTTTACCTTTTATTTAAGTACATATATTCAGAAGATTTTAAAAATTAATATGCAACTGAAAGCCAGAGGTTTTCTTTTGGGACTGATGGACGAGCAATTGGAAAAAAGTAATGGAACTTTGTTTTTATACATGACAACTGTAGCAAAATTCATGTATGCACAAAGATGGAAAGATCTTTGGGCATAACCCACAATAGTGGAATGGTTGGTGAAGATGATGGAACTTGCTAAGATGGCTAAATTTACTTCTTTGATTAGAGAAAAGACAATATCTGTGTTTATTGCTAACTGGAAACCCTTCATAGAATTTTTGCATGAAACAAAACAAAAGTTAATTTAAGGATTTATGGTTTTAATGATTAGTCAGAATAGATAACAGAAAAAAGAGAGCCATGTTGTAACCATAGAGCAAGCGTTAAACTTGTTGCTGTACTTATGACTGCTTTAAAGAAGATCAGAAGCAACTTCTTTGTATCTTTTTCTTTCTTTTCTATTTTTACTTTTCTTTTTTGCACTTTTAGCTCTCTCTTTTCTTCTTTTTTTCTCACTCTATATTATTTTCTATTAGCTTGATCTTTCTTGCTAATAATTACACACATGCCCGTACTGCATAGTATAGTAGCCAAATGATAATTCTGAAGCCAACTCTTAAGATGTTTTCCCTGTAGTTACCAAGACTTTCTTGTAGTTATATAGCAGCACTTTTATTTTTCTTTATTTTTTTCTTCTCTCTTATCGTCTCCATTCCCTTTTTAAGAAAATGAAAATATATGATATATGCTCTCAAACTGATGCAGAATGGAGAAACAAAATGAACCCAATTTAAAACTGGAGAAAAAACAACAAACTTAAGTTAATAGAACTATCTATGCCTTTGGCTGCTACAATATTGTCCACATTTTCAACAAATTCCAAGCAGTTATTTTGCTACTTTGGGGAATAAGCAAAACTTGGTCAAAATATTGAAGGAAATACATATGTTTTCAAAGCTCCCATCTACACAGTCACATTTGAGAGAGGCTCCACTTGGAGAAAACTTCTGAAAACACAAAGCAACCATTTCTAGACTCTCAGCTGTATACCCGAGGCCAGCCCTAGGATTAAAGTTTTATTTGTAATTCAAAGCACTTCCTTTCTAAAAAAGCCCTGTGGATCTGGGGAACAAAAATATGTCAGTTTGAAGGAGGGGAGAGAAAGAAAACTCATGGCAATAACTGGAAGGAAATGAAATACACCCTCTGTTGCATTATCTGGTTTTACAGACAGTTTACAGACAACTACTCAAAAATGTTGGTGGTTGCTGAAGATGTAGCAGCTTAAGAAAAATAAAGGTCAAGGGAAATGCAGGGTATTTCCAAGAAATGGAAAAGCCAAATGAAGCACTCTGAATTGTGCTGCTAGCCTTGCTTTAACAGAGTAATTAAAGAATGGTCAAAAGAAATAATGGCGATGGAGGATTTCAAGGGTCAGCGGATAATAATTGTTGGCCAGGAGTCTGGGCTAACGAAAGAGTCCAATGGTATCTGGAGAACGTCTTATTTCTCATTCATCTGTATGCTATTTGATCTTGGTAGTTATTGCCTCTTCCAGATAATGCTAATCATCTCAATTTCTCACCTTTGGTCATCTCCTCTTAGAAAAAGGGAAAGCAACCTTTTAGCTTCCAGTGGCCTTGACAGAGATTGCACATAAATAGAAAGGGCCAGAATTTGCTGACGAGAATTGGATTAGTCTGTTTTGTTCTGCTCTGTTCTGCTCTGCTCTGCTATATTGTACCATATTGTGCTCTGCTCTGTTCTGCTCCTACTGCATTGTAATGTGTTGTGTTGTACTGTATTGTATTTATTGTACTGTACTGTACTGTACTCTACTCTGGCTAAATAATCTGATGATGTTTAGGCCATTGCCCTTTTTATTTCCTGCTCAAATCTGGTAAGAAATCAAGCCCCCATTGTCATCTGACATTTTGCTAAAAAAACTTCAGTGATGCATTTTCTAGACTGTGGAGGATCTAAAGTTAATAAATAATAAGACAGGAATTATAAAGAGACTACTGATTCTCCAGTATTATTGGAATAGATCATGTGTTTAAAGACAGACTGGTGGCCAAACATGCATAGTTCAAATAATATTTCCAAGATTTCCCCAGATGCTCCCATTTTCAGCTAAGATGGAAGCAATGATCCCAGACACTAACTTCTCTGTGATGGCACTTGAATTATAAAACAATCTACCCAAGAATGCTTATGTTTTTATATAATTTAAAAATTTGTAGTCTGCTGTTCCAAACTGACATTTCCCATGCTTCCATTAAATTTCCCATGCTTCCATGGAGGTATTTCAAGTCAGATATATTTTGTAAACTCAAGCATTTCTGTTAACTGTTTCAATTTATTTTAATAAGTTATATACAAGTGTGTCCCCACCTTTGCAAAGACCAAGAGGCAATCTTATTTTCTCTTGAAGGGTGGCTTAAAGCTTGAATATTTAAAGTGTATTAGTTTTCTTTTAAAAAGTGCTGAATGTTACTGAAAGTTGTTCTTCTGATCTGTTTTCTGTTTCACTTTGCAAAAACTAAACTACTATTCCAAGAAATTACTAGACTGAATGGTAGCCTGCCTGCTGCATCTCTCTTTTCCTGTAGCAATGCCCTTGGGAAGGACTGTGTTTTCTTAAAATATTATTCCCCGGACTCACTGTGACCCACATTCTACAAGAGAACAACAGCTATGGTGCTACTTCAAGACTTTGCGTAGCAGTTGAAGTTAAACAATGCAATTAATAGATGCCATATCAAAAAGAAGAAATTCCCAAGTCAAAAATGCAGTGATTTCATTTGTTTGTTTATTATCCCATCTTTATTATTTTTATAAATAACACAAGGCAGCAAACATATTTAAGCCTCCTTTCTTCTCCTATTTTCCCCACAATAACTACAACCTTATTGTTGTTGGGTTGGACTGACAAAGAGTGACTGACCCAAAGTCACCCAGACAGCTTTCATGTCTAAGGCAGGACTAGAACTCACAGTCTCCTGGTTTCTAGCCTGGTGTGTTCATCACTAGAGCAAACTAGATCTGCAAAATTACTATCATCAAAGTTTACAAGCTTTAGGGAGGGGTCTTTTTTCTCTCCTCCCACTGTATATGCTCAAATGTCATGAACAAACAAAACAAGCAGTTGATAACTAACTTTAATTAAGACTGAGCCAGCAGTAATTTGAACAGTGAATGGGATGTATGCACATTAATATCTAAAGTGAAATTTTATTGCGATCTTTCATTTCTTCATTGGCTACAGCAAATTTCTTTTGTATCCCCAAAGAAAAGAACATCATCCTTGAAATGGGCCTATATAGCATTAACAAAATGGAAAATATATGCTTATAGTGAAATGTTATTGATCTTGTTTTTCAAATTTACTGGTTAAATGGACTCTTTGAGATGTCTATCAAGATTCTCAGTCACCCATATCATGGTTGTCCCAAAGTGCTTTTTCAAAAGGCAACTGGACTTTATTTTTTTCCTTAAAAATGTTTTGCTTCTTTTCCAAGAAGCTTCTTCAGTTCTTCAGTTCAGTGTTGAAGAAGCTTCTTGGATGAGAAGATCTTCAAGGAAAAAACAAAGAATGTCCAGTTGCCTTTTGAAAAAGCATCTTTGGGATTCTTTGAGATGATGCCTTGAAAAATCCCCTAGCTAGAAATGGCAGACTCTTATGTTTAATAAATAGTTACAGTGGTAGGAAAATATCTTGGTTAAGACACACCAAGAATATCTTGATTTATTTCCTCCCTTATCACTATTTCACTTTAGGCAAATGCTTCTCTTGCAACATCAAGCATTTTTCAAGCCCAGCATGGGAACGATTGTTATGTTCCATCAACTAACTCATCTTTTGTCATAATGAAGTGACCAGGTTCAACTAGCTTGTTAAAATAGTTGCTGGATTACAACAGCATACTGACCCACTAACTACCCAACCTTATTCTAGTTTAGTGCATTATGCAAACTTAGACACAGAATTAGAGCAACTGTGCTCTACACAAAAAAAGTAAGATTATAGCATCCAGCAGAAAACTTGAGATAATGGAATAGCCATTGCCCTTCCACTTAATTTGTTCCATTAATCTTAATATTCTTCTATATTTCCAAACTTTATAAGGTAAAACCATTATATCTGGTCATGCTGAGTTCTGTGGATAACCTTTTTATGATTTTGAATAATGGTTTATTCTTTCTCTTTAGTCTCTTTAGTTCTCCAGTATAAACCTACTCAGGTCTTTCCCCATATAACTAGTTTTAAATCATCAAACACTGGGCTCACTTGAAACAGTCCTAATTTGTCAAACAGAGAATGGAAGGTTTATGCATTGCTGAATGGATTGTTTAGTATGAAAGGTATATTGCAGTCATAATTTATCACTTAATGAACAAACCTTTCAAGGAAGAATCAATTTCAAAGCCAAACAAAACTGTTGGGAGGTGGTAATTTCAAGGTCTTAAAGAGAACAGCTGGATTTCTGCTGACCTATAATTTCTGCTGATCTGTAGTAAGCAGATGTTCTGGGTGTATTTGGCTTCATTCTTGTCTGTACTTAAGCAATTGATCTAGCTGTGAGCTTCGGCTGCAGGCAAGCTTCTAAATATGGGATTAAGTCTCTAAAGAGTTTAGATTTATTGCCATGTCTGTCATGAAGCCTGATACTGCCTATCTTCCAGGAACTTAAACTGTCATACATCATGCTTACTGTAGAATTTGATTGGAATAATTTCTTTTAGATGAGGCTCACAAAGTGTCTGGTTCAACATAACCCAATGAATTTTATGCTGAGGGTTGGTGTTAACCTGGGTCTATCCAATTCTAATACCTCACTAAACCATACTAGCATTTTCTATTGATCTTAAGAGATTGATTAACTTCTTGATAAATGCTATGGCTATATACTATTATCTTTATTTATGGTTAATTTGTAAAATGGACTCATTGGGGAAATTAAAATTAACACCATGTGCTTCTCATCAAGTTATTGTTTTTTAATTTCCACAGGTTCAATCTGTTTGAAAGAAATATGGTGTAAGAATAAGCAATCACTACAATTCTAACAATTTTGTTTACTAGAAACTCTCCGAACACTACAAAAATATGTAAAAATCATTGCCTTCTTTTTCCTGATTTTGTTCAGGAACATTTGGCCCATGTTAACAATACTGCATAGTGTATACTTTTCACATTTCTTTTTTAGGAATCACAGTTGTTGCTTTTAAAATATCTACAGTACATTGATAGGCAAATCATTACAATGAAAATACAAAAAGGTAGAGCTTGTATTTGAATGTCACAATGCATGTTTTATTTTTTTCAGTCATAGCAGTGATGTACAGATAGTGATGATTATTACAATGCCCTATATATCATCCAGATCCTAACACAAACAAAGCAGTTAATATTCACTGAATGCTTTGCAAATCCCTTGCTGGAAAAAAAACTTATTTCTATTCATGGTACCTAGAGCATTATCTAGTACCTTACACTTTGCAATGTCTATCCACTTATTATTTTGTTTACCTTGCTGTAACTTACGCCCCTTTTCAGAGTTGGCTGAATAATTCTATTTCAAAACCAAACAAGTAGGACAAAGTGAAAGCTTAGAAAGATAAAGCAATTTTATGAGGATTCCTTTTTTTTCTCTTAGAGCTTCAGATGCACTAGAAGACATTTCAGTGACAGATCGTGATTGAGAAACATCAATATTCACAGTGTTGCTCAAAGAAACAGGGTAAAGTAATTTTAAGAGACATCATGCTCTGTGATTACTGGTTGCTTCATTGGAAGCACAGTCATGCAGATTTTTTGTGGGGGAGGGGCACATTCATAAAATGATAAGCAGATAAGCTAAACAGAATTTGCAACTGGTAAACTACAAAGTCTTTTTAAGCCAAGGAGAGCCATAAAGCAAGAAATGCAACAAAGAGTGCAGAGAAGAACAAGAAAGGTGATCAGGGGACTGGAGGCTAACGGGTACAATGAATGGTTGTAGGAACTAGGAATGTCTATTCTAACAAAGAGAAGGACTAAAGATAACATGATAGCAATCTTCCAATATTTGAGGGACTGCCACAAGGAAGAAAGGGTCAACCATCTGGTGGAGGAGAAAGGGCCTAGAGCAACCCATCCAACAAAGGGAACTGATGAGAAATTGGTGGTGGCAGAATCGGTGGAGGGGAGAAACACAGCAGCAGCATCAGTGGAGTGGAGAAATGGGAAGCACAGCAGCAGAGGCACACTGAGTTAGAGAGCTCTGATCACTAAAACTGAGTGCCTGGCTGAGTGGAGCAGACCAGACAGTGGAGCTGAGTTGACCTGAAAGCTGAATGGCAGGCCAAGAGAGCTGACCAGAGCAGAGTACGAGGCCAAAAAGACCCAAGCACTGAAAGACAGAATGGAGTTGGCAGAGAAAATGGCAAGTGGCTGGAGCAGCGAACGACGGAAGTGAAGGGAACAATTAAGCTTGAGGTTCCAATAGGAAGGGAAAGAAGACACTGGTAGAGAATAAAAATAATTAGAGGACAGAAAATAAAAGATAAATAAATAGGCAAAGAATAAGGACAAGAGTGGAACATTAGAAATCAAGGAAGAATAGGATTAACAAAGACCAATCAAATAAATAAGGCAAATCTTAAATAATAAGAGAAGAATTGAAGCTCAAAAACTTTAAAATATATAGGGAAGAAAAGGATAAGTAAAACTAACAGTAAGCAAGTTAAATAAATAGCAAAGTAGAAAACCAAACACAAAAAAGCAGAAAAAAAGAATAAGGAAAAAAAATTACCTAGAACAGGTAATTACCTAGAACAGAGAAGGTAGAAACAAGGCTAAGAGTAAACAACCCAAAAAGTAAGCCAACAACCCAAAAAAAGAGGGATTTTCAAATTTTAATTTTGTAAATCTTAAAACTTTTAAATTTTGAAAACTTTAAATAAACTATTACATTTTTAAATTATTAATTTAAATTTTTCTTCTGAAAAACTGGCAAAATCTTCCACATCCTTTTTTTTAATTGAAAAGTTTTACAAAAAGTTTACATATTTCCCCCCCCTTCCCTACCTCAACCTCCCCCCTCCCCCCTTCCCCTTCCCAGAACAAATTACAGGGTATAAACTTCAACAATCATAATCAATCCTAGTCTAAACAATTATGACATTCCACATCTCTTGTTGCTTCAATTCCCTAATTACCCGCCTAGCTTTATTACTTAAAGACACACTAAATATCTATATAATCATTCATAACCTATCTGCAATTTCTTATTCCGGTATTTATTTTGAATATAATCTATCCATCTTCTCCAGTCTCTTAAATATCTTTCATTTGAATGATCCTTCAAATACGCCGAGATTTTTGCCATTTCCGCTAGATTTGTAACTTTCATTGTCCACTCTTGGATTGTAGGTAAATCTTGCTTCTTCCAATATTGTGCCACCAACAGTCTTGCTGCAGTTATTAAATTCAAAATCAATTTGGTCTCTATAACTGTACAATCCGTAACTATACCCAGAAGAAACAGCTGTGGTGTAAATTTCAACCTCTTTTTAAGAATATTTTGTAAAATCCACCAGATTTTAATCCAAAACGCTTTAACCTTTTTACATGTCCACCAAATGTGAAAATAAGTGGCATCCTCACAATTACATCTCCAACATTTTGGTTGTACATTCGGATACATACGAGATAACTTTTTTGGATCTAGATGCCATCTATAAAACATTTTATAAAAGTTCTCCCTTAAATTTTGCGCTTTGGTAAATTTCACATTTGTCACCCATATTTTCTCCCACGTTTCCATCATTATTGGCTGTTCAAAATTCTGCACCCATTTTATCATATCCTTAAATGAACTACCAAAATGAAATTTTTAAACTATTTTTTCTCTTTCTTCAAACATATATTGATATAAAATCTTTTATATAATTTTTCCTCCAAAAAAGAACCAGCAAAAAGAAAGAAACTCATGGAACAGGTGACTGATACTATTGTAGTATGCAATATATGTTCCATGTACAGTATGTGTTTATGCCCAAAAAAATTCCAAATTATACATATATCTAATGTAAATTATGTGAACTACTAGAGGAAAAAGTATGGGATCTAGAGGCAACTCTAGCCAAACTCCAACTACTCAAGTTGAACCAAATAATGGTACACCCAAATTGAACCAAATAATGAACAAATAACTCCCAGAGGATTTGACCCTGCTGTTAAACCTTTGAGGAAGACAAATGGAGGTATGTCATACATATGTCATACATAGAAGGAAATACAATAATCAAAGAAAGAAGCAGCACACATCTAACAAACCCCTACTGCCCAATCTAACCCAATCAGAAGCAGCCCCATTAAAACTGAGCAATCAATTTCTCACCCTAGTTGAAAATACTCAGACCGACAACCTCCCTCTCAAAGAAAACATGCAAACACTTACAAAAAAGAGGCAGCATCAAATATTCTTAAAAAGTCACATCAACAAACTCACTTGGGATAAACAGAAAAGCACCCCAGACTGCACACAGAGGTGGTATTCAGCCGGTTCAGATCGGTTTGGATGAACTGGTAGAGGCAATTTTAATTGATTTGCCAAACCAGTAAATACTACCTCTCACCGCTCGCCCCGCCCACCCCCACGCTATATATGTTGCCTTCGCCACACAGCCCAGCTAATCACCTTGCCGGTCACCTCCGTGCCTTGCCTGCTCTGCTCAGCTCACCAAAGGTAAGCATGCTGCCCCCTCACCTTTTGCGAGGCCCCCTCACCCCATGCACAGGGATGTGCCATTCCCGAGGCCTGAGCCTCTGCCCACTTGCCGCCCACCTCAGCCAGGTTGGGGAACGAGCCATTCCCTGGCTCCGGCCTTGCTCTGGAACCACCACCTGCTCACCGCCTGCTTGCCCTCTGCCTCGCTCACCTAATTTCCATTCCAGTCGCCTTGGAAGGGGGGGACACAGCAAGGCTTGGCAGCCTTTCATGGGAAGCCTCCAGCCGCCGAGCGGCACTGGCAGGCAATGGGGTGTGCATGTGTGGCTGGCGCAAAAAACAGAGTAGCAATGGCAGTCCTGTGACCATCGCTGCTCTCGCCACCCTGTTCACACCGTGGTCATAGGTCCCATGACCCATCACTGCCGTTGCCACCCTGTTCATGCTGGCTCTGCATGTGCACCCCATTGCCTGCCGGTGCCACTCATGGCTGGACCCAGCCAGGAGAATGGCCTGCTGTGCTGGAGGGACGGCGTCACAGCGGAGCTGCTTGGAAGGCAGCTGCCACAATCTTTAAGGTATTTTGATGCGGGGGGGGGACCACAAAGGGACAGGCCATAGAAGCTGCTTTCTGAGCAGCTCCGCTGTGAAGGGAGGCAGAAAATCTGGCTTCTCTCTGCCGCAGCATTCAATGTGGCTGCTTCTCTCCTCCTTCTCGGCCTCATACATACAGAGCGAACATGAGGAGAAGGCAAGAAGCAGCCAGGTTGAATGCTGGAAAATTTGGCTGAACTTTTCTGTCAGTTCTGTGAGCATGGCTTGGTGGGCGTGGCTTGGTAGGCATGGCTTGGTGGGGTGGTGCAGTCCCACCTTTCTGTGAGTGATGTCAAGTTGGCCATGCCCACTCAGTCACATGACCCCCACCAAGTCATGCCCACCAAGCCACGTCCACAGAACTGGTAGTGGAAAAATTTGAATCCCACCACTGAATGCACCCCTCCCCCCCAAAAAAATAAAGGTGTGTGTTGGTGATAGGAGACTCTATTCTCAAAGGAACAGAACCAGCCATCTGCAGACCAGACATACAATATAGGGAGGTATGTTGTCTTTCTGGAGCAAAAATCAAGGATGTGGCTGAGAACCTAACCAAAATAATTAGGCCCACAGATTACTACTTTTCTACTACTATATGTAGGGACAAATGACACAAAAAAGGACTTGAAAACAATATTGAGTGATTATGAGCAGCTAGGCAAGAAGGTTAAGGAGTTAGGTGCACAAGTAATTTTTTCATCTCTACTGCCAATGAAAGGTCAATGTCTGGTAAAAGAACAAATGATTCTAGAAGTGAAGCATTGGCTAAAGGGTTAGTGTCACCAACAAACCTTTGGCTTTCTTAACCATGGTCTGCACTACTTACATGATGGGCTTTTGGCAAGGAATGGGGTACAGTTCACAAAGACTGGGAAGAATGTTTTTGGAAAACGACTGGCTCAATTTATTAGGAGGGCTTTAAACTAAAATCGAGGGGGGAGGGTGACCAATCTCCAATAGCTAATTCCAAGCAAAAACCCATAGAAAACAAGTCAAATAAAGAAGTAAGGAGGGATGGCAAAGAAGACAAACTCAAATACCAAATAGGAGACATGGAAAGCATACCCAGAGTCAGACATAAAGACTTCAAATGCCTATATACAAATGCACAAAGTTTGGGGAACAAAGAGGGTGGACTTGAACTATTAATACATGAATATGATGTAGTTGGAATTATAGAAACCCTCTAACCCTAACCCCATAAAAGAGGAGGTGGAGTTGCACTGTATAAAAGACCACTACATTGCTACAGAAATGCATGGGACCAAAGACAAAAAACTCCTAGAATGCATATGGCTCAATATAATATTGTCATAGGCGATTTTGCCCTCCCCAGGCTCCTAGAAAGGCTCTGGAGCCTGGGGAGAGCAAAAAATGGGCCTACCAGGCCCATCGTGCCATCACGTGCCAAAAGCGGGGAGAGCACGGGGGGGCACATAGAATTATGGATATGGGCACGCATACCCCACCACACTCCCCCCGCTCTTGGCACGCGATGGCAAAAAGGTTAGCCATCACTGGCCTAGACAGTCACTTATCTGATATGGTATAGGTTCTCTGTCTTGAGCAGAAGGCTGGACTAGAAGAACTCCAAGCTCCCTTCCAGCTCTTTCTGTTCTGTTCTGTTCTGTTCTGTTCTGTTCTGTTCCTGTTCCCATTTCTATTCTGCAAAGTACCTGAGGGCAAGACAAGAAGTAAAGGCAAGACAAGAAGCTTAACAAAGAGAAATCCAACCTAGAATTAAGGAAAAAATTACTGTCAGTGAGAACAATTAATCAATGGAACAGCTTGCCTCCAGAAATTTTCAGTGCTCCATCACTGAATGTTTTTAAGAAGAGATTGGGCAGCCATAAATCCAGAATGGTATAAGGAGGTTGGACTAGAAGATTTCCAAGGTCCCTTCCAAATATGTAAATCTGTAATTCTGTGTAAATTCACAAAGCCTCCATGCTCCGATAGAAGGACAGCTGCTCACACATATCCATATGGTTTCACCTGTATCTCAGGATACCTCCCTCAGCTAAGACTGTGTGACTGTGAAGCTTTCTCTGAGACCTTTTTGAACTATGTTCAGGAAAGTAGGATGCAAAGGAGGTTGTTTTAAAGAACATGTTGCCTGTTATCAAGCTTGTAGCTCCAACTAGATCTTCTGGCTTTGTCTCTTCTTTGATTGGATCCCTGACCTTGTTTACCTGCATTTCAGTCTTCTTTTGATTTCAGTGGAAATCAGAGCTGTGGCTTCCCAACCATTTTCTCTCTCTTTTTGAAAAGGTTGGTTGGCTCTCTGTATAAATGGCTGAGCTCTGAAATCAGCCTATACCTAGCTCAAAGTATGGAGTTGAAAGTGTAATTAAAATGGCTTGGCTCTTGTACTTTGCAGCCTGCTTGGTAGGGAATTCAGTCACAATATCGCAATCAAAAAATATAACAAAAACCTAACTCTCACTCCTACACAGGTGGAAGACTCAACAGATCAACCCTTAATTTCAAAGGATCATCATCACCATTTTCATCATCATAAGAGATTCACATACTGGTTGACATTAGAAAGAGTTGGAATTTCACTTTCCCCAGGTATTATTTTTGTTTCCCCCCCTTTTTTTGTATTTGTTAAGTTATATTTTCCTCTTTGCAATACACATTGCTTGCACCCTTGGAATTCCCACAGATTTTCCACTTGGCAAGGGGAGACATTGGGAGAAAGAAAAGGCTCCTGTCCTGAGAATATGTATCAGGATAGACTTGGGTAGAAAAAGCAAGAGATTTATTATCTCCACTCTGCTGAGTCTTGTTGAGCCCATGGATACAGACTACAAATTGGGGAAATGATAAGAGATATAACTCCCTAGGCTCCTAAGTAACCAAACTATTCCCTATACATGCTTTTTGCTTATTGTTTCTAAAGATCTGGCTTTATCTGACAAGTTTCTCAATATTTTCTTGGCCAAACTATCACTTTCTACTTGACAAAGTAGGGAATCCAGCTGAGATGAAGGATTCCTTGCATATTTTACCCAAAGGTGCCTGACAGATCCAAGAGCTGACATTTGTTGAAGAGGTCCCATTTCTTACTGTAGGCGTAGGTTATGAATATTTCATATAGCTTTGTTCTCCTTTCCCAGGTTTCATAAGCATTTCTAGACTCTTGGGAGTCTCATCTGCACTAAAGTGATGTCTCGTTATATCTATCTAGAAAAACAAAAGACTCCAATCAGTGTTAAACTTTATTCATTTGTGGCCATATAGTGCTATGTGTGCTTACTTAACACTCATTTGATGTACATTCTGCCCTTCTTTCCAAGTCTGAAAGACCATAATAGCACTCAATCCTTTCCCATATATTTAATGTATGTTCGCTGAATTTGAAAATGGCAGAAGGATTGCAAACTGCTCAGTTAAAAGGCCACCAATTACATAGATGAAAAATTTTGGGTATCACTATATAGTGGTACCTTGGTACTCAACTGCTTTGGAACTCATAGAATTTGGTACTCAATTCATTTTGGTCTGAAAATTTTGTCCCAGTACTCATTGTTTGTTTGGAATTCAATGTACAAGTTAGAACTTGTTGGCGTAGGCTGCCTTGTGACTCACTACATTATTCCTTATGGGAAAAATTTGTTTGGTATTCATCATTTTGGGTGTGCATTGCACCTCCTGGAAGTAATTAATTATGAGTACTGAGGTACCACTGTAGTTCTCTTTTCTGATTAGGACCATTGCGGTTTTCCTATTATTTCCTGCTAAATGAAAATGTTTAAATTTTGTTCAATCTTTAATATTCCCTTTCTTCTATATATCTTCCCTTCATCCTCTTCTTTAACCTCAACAAACAAATAAACAGGCATGTTTGCTTATAGTAACTACTGGCTGGAACATGGCAAGGATGCAGAAAGGTAGCATGCTGTTATGAGGTCGATACATGATTATTTTCCAAGCTCCAAAAAGAGAGTCAACTTTTGCAGGCAATGATTTATTACTGTTCTTGTAGAAGTTCAATAGGAAGGTCAGGTGAACCCAATGAAAATATTTTGTATGTCTCCTCCTAACTAAAGCAATGAAAAAAAATTGCCAACTTGGTTTTCCCTCCCTTGTTTTGACAACCCTACTCAAGAGAGTGCCTCCTGCCAGCAGTGTGAAAAAGCCATCAAATCATGTTTGTATAAAAAAAATTAACAAGAGGATATATTTTGGCTATTCATTGTCAGGAATACACAACTTTAATTAGGTCAGAATGGCTTCTTTGCTACTCTGATCAATATAACCTCTGGTTTCGTTATTATAGTCAGCCGCTTGTTGTTCTATCTGTCTTCATTGCTATAGACAGATTGAATGTTGGGCATGCTGAAAACTGTACTTGTTAAAAGTGTGCAGAATAACAGAATTGGAAGGACCTTGGAGGTCTTCTAGTCCAAACCCCTGCACAAGCAGGAGACCTTATACCATTTCAGACAAATGGTTGTCCAATCTCTTCTTTAAAAATCTTCAGTGGTGAAGCGTCCATAACTTCTGAAGGTAACAACTGGTTAATTGTTCTCATTTTCAGAAAATGTTTCCTTAGTTCTAGCTGTTTCTCTTCTTGATTTGTTTCCATCCATTGCTTCTTGTCCTGCATTCTGGTGCTTTGGAAAATATCCCCTCAAATATTGGAATACTTCTATCATGTCAACCCTAATCTTTTTCACTAGACTAGACATAACCATTCCTGAAACCATTCTTCATCCGTTTCAGTATTTCTTGTACATACATTGCTTTAGATTTGTTTGCTTTATCTCAAAACCAATATTAGGTACCTACTCACATTTAATAAAAATTAGGAAAGAGGCTAATATTTCTTATTTTATTTATTTATTATTTATTATCCTGTTATAACTGTCCAAACCAGTTATCCCAATCAAGAATAGAAGAAGCAGTCAGAAAATTCTTAGAAAACAGAAATTAGTATGTGTGCGTGCATATGCCTGTACATGTATGTGTATGCTCAGAGTCACCTGAACCATAAGATGAGCACAAATAAATTTGATAAATAAATAATTAAATGTTACTTTCTCATTTCTAATAACATACTGAATGCCCTTCATTTTTTAATTGGAATGACTAACTTGGCCAAATACACAGAGGTATCGTTTCTTATCCAGTCCCTTCCTAGATTTATTAATTTATTTATTAGATTTGTCAAGGCCACCCAATTTCCCAAACACTCTAGAAAGCTAGATATGCTATCACTCAACATTTGTTTAGCTAGCCAGCAGACCCCTAACTGTTTATGTATCTCTCCAAGAAGGTCCTCAAAGCTTCACATTGTGAGATGATCATAATGCCATTCCCAGTTATTGCTCAACTGCCATCTTTTCTGCTGTCCACAGTGACTAATAGAAACAATAACATAGTTCCCTTTTGATCTAAATTGAATGGCACACATTAGCATCCCAAGATAAGGGCAGCATATAAATCTAACTAATAAATAACTAAATAAATAATGTGTGCCAAATATTTCTGTAAATATTTCTCTCTCCTTCATAGTTTCCATGCCAGATTACCAAAAAACAAACAAACAAACAAAAAACACCAAGGAATCTTTCAAATAATCTGTGTCTCACTTTCCACTTAGATTTGTTTGTTTCTTTCCCTGATTATTGATGCCATTCTATTCATTCATTCACTCACTCACTCACTCATCACTCACTCATTCAATTCCATTTTTATGCTTTTAAGTCTGGACAAAAAATTGCTTTCAAATTCCCTTTTCTGCTAAAAAATGGGTTTCTGACAGATTAGGGTTGCCATAAGAGACCTGGAAAAATCTTATAGATGATAAGAATGAAAATATAGATAATGTATATTCAATGTATAAACATATGTTTTGTCAGCACTGGAGTGAATGCTATTTCTTTTGTTCAAACTATTTGTTTGAAATGCAGTTTATTTGAGACGACATCGAATCCTGACATGTTTACCCTTTCTGATATACTATTGAAGAACTGATGGCTTTATACCTAAATGAAAATATTGATAGCAAATAAGCTTCAATCATGACCACAGAATGGTATTTTCATGGTTGGTGTGAACTCTCTCAACTATGTGAGTATATGAGTTTGATTCTCTTTCAAGTAGGTCTCTGAGTATTAGCTATGAAAATAGGAAGCTAAGTTAAAAGGATGGATTTCATCAGGGGCTCCCAAAAAATCTTTTTTTTATCTACAGGTAACATAGACATGAATTGCCAGGTATCAAAATATGGCCTTATGCTATAATTTGTTCTCTCTCACTGATCAGGCTAGTCAGAGGTGGCCCAAAGAGCTGATAAAAGTTTTTCACCAGGAAGCAAATTCCTACCTAAGGACAGCCACGGGATTGAGCCAATGCTTAGTCGCAACAGAAATTCATCATGTAAATCATTTCGGAAAGCTTCCACAGGTCTATTTAATTTAACTGGTTGAAGATGAGGGAGGGATATATAATGGACATTCTGAAAAGTCTATATTTTTTAGTATATAGAATGATTCAAAACCAATTCTCTCTTTCTCCCTCTTTCTCTCATCTCTGTCTCATACACATACACATGGAGAGAGAGAGGGGGGGAAGGGAGGAAGAGAGAGAGAGAGAGAGAGAGGAAGAGAAAAATGGCAATGAATATTTGGACCATACATCTAAAATCTCCTAGATGTACTTTGCCAATCTTTTAAATTGAATTCTGAAACATGAATTACTTTCATTTCTGGACATGTTTCAATAAAAGCAGGACTTCAATGTTCACCTTTTGTTTTCACCATTAGTTAAATGTGATGCATCTATAGCTATAAGTAGGGTGTGAATGTACTTTTTAATCTTCCTATCTGATGTAGACATCAAGAAACTGAGATTTCCCAGTGCATGCAGTATATATCATTTGATGTACATTTATGGACAAAAGAATATTAATCTCTTGGATGAAACAGAGCTCATGGACATTTGGTCATATGATCAGGCTATAATATCATCTCAAAAGGAACAAGCTGGGGGGCGTGGCCAGCATCCACATTGAAACAATGCTTTTTTCAGGGGCTCCTGAAGGATTGTTGATATCACAGTCATCTTGGGGTCTGTTTCTTTTCTTTTCTTTTTTTTTTTTTGACCGAAGCTGTCCTGTAGGGATGGTGAATGAGAGAGGCACAGACTGACAAACACAGGGAAGCCACAAATTCCCTGGCTGGTCGGAAGAAGCCTCTCAACTGGACAGCTGAGAAAGCAGCCATTGAGAGCTGCTACAAAGCTGGGGTGGTCACATCTGAAGTGGAGAAGTAAAGGAAGTGGAATCATCTGGGTGAGAAGCTTGCTTTTTAAATATTTTTAAATATATGTTTCATTTCATTAAACCCCTGAAAATAGTTTGAAGAGAAAGAATGGCACAAGGAGAGGAGGGGAGAATGGGTGTGTGCCAGCTCTCTGTCTCTGGCAGTTTAGCAGCAAAGAAAGTGGATTGACCCAAATGGAAGAAAAAAAATTAATGAATTAGTAGACTTGATTTGGGAAACAACGGAAATAGAGCAGAAAGCCTGAAGGAGTATTTTTAAACCTTTGAAATGGAAATTGAGTTGAAATCATTGAATGAGCTATCATTACAAAACTTTTCCTATTTCCCTTGAGTGAAAGTAAATTACAGCACCATCTAGAGGCACCAGTGAAAAGACATTGTTTTGTATAAACTGAATAAACTGAATAAGAGGACTGATCTTGAAGCTCTTGGTGCAACTGATAAGAAACTGGTGTACCAGGTGGAGTGCTACATATTGAGAGTGTTATCTTTAACACAAGCTGCCTTTTGAAGTTTGGGCAAGAAGAAGCATAAGAAAGATTGTTGACACTTTGCATATAGCCTTGACTGCGAGATTTTTTTTTTCCTTGTTTCTGGTTTGGGATTTTATTTGTTAACTCGTAACATTTTTTTTGTTTTGTTCTGCTCCAATAGTTGATTTTTTGTTACTCCTTTTTAATTCTTTTTTTGGAATCAGAATCGGGATTGATGAGGAAGGAACTTTATGCTATCAAAATGAGGGAAAAAAGAAAATAGTACAAAAATACTATGAGAAACTCTATAAACAAGAGACAATATCTGAAGAGAAGATAAAACAATACTTAGAAAAGTCTGAATTATCTAAAATACCAGAAAAATACAAGAAGGCTTTGGAAGAAAGAATAACGATGATGGAATGAACAGAGGGAATTAAAAAACAAAAGAATGGTAAAACACCAGGTCCACTGCTCTGTTTGACAGCAGAGTTGTACAAAATATTACAGGACGTATTTAGCAGTACAATGTTGGAAGTATTTAATGAACTTTTAGTAAATGCAAAAATACCCAACTCTTGGATAGAGACATATATTACTTTTATACCGAAAGAAGACACAGACTTACAACAAGTTAAAAATTATAGACTGATCTCCTTGTTAAATGCAGTTATAAAATATTTGCATCAATAATGGCTAATAGATTGAAGGGATTGTTAAATGAATTTATTCACACAGATCAAAATGGTTTCTTACCAAAGAGACAGATCAGAGACAATATGAGGACAATTTTAAATACTTTGGAATATTATGAAGTACACCCAGAAAACAAATGGCATTGATATTTCTCAATGCACAGAAGGCTTTTGATAATATGAACTGGCAATTTATGATAAAACAACTGCAGATTATGGACTTTGGGGGAAGATTTATAAATATGATTGAGGCAATTTATAGTAAGCAATCTGCAAAGGTGATAATAAATGGAGATATGACAGAGAAGGTTAATATTATGAAAGGAACAAGGCAGGGATGTCTTCTATCCCCATTGCTATTTATGTTGACATTAAAGGTGCTAAATAGAAATATAAGATAAAATGAAGAGATAAAAGGGATGAAAATTTAAAAAGAAGAATACAAATTACAAGCCTTTGCAGATGATCTAGTGTTTATTTTAGAGGAGCCTAAAGAAGTAGGACCCAGACTGATAGAACAAATAGAAGAATATGGAGAGGTAGCAGGGTTGAAAATTAATAAAGATAAAACAAAAATTATTGGTGAAAAATATTACAGAGAAACAGAAAAGGGATTTAATGGAGAAACTAGATATTCAGATTACTAAAAAGGTAAGGTATTTTGGAATACAACTAACAGCAAGATTAAAGAAAATAGTTACTATACTCAATCTCACGCACTACCGGCATGAAACGCGAAGGAAACAAATCAAATAAAATACTTACCTACTCCACGACCTCCACCAGGCTTCCCAGCCCGATCCACGACCGGCACCTATGGGCTGGGACCAATCGTCGATACCGTCAACACGACAGACTTCTGGAGGCCTCACCCAGCGACCACAGAGTTTCCGAGCTTCCCACAGACGTCCAACGAGATTCCAGCCATCCAGGAGCAGCTCCGGACATCCGGCGTCCAGTCCAGGAGCTTCAGAGTAGAGCCAGACCTTTCCCTAGCAGTTCTGGGCCTAGACTCAGAAGCCGCGGCCGCGAGCTCCTCACCCGGCGACTTCCAGCAGAAAATGAAGTTCGCACATGCTCAGTCTTCACCTACAGAGAATAAAGAAAAAAATCTGACTGCCTGTCCTTTTAAACTTACCCCAAGCATACCAATTCCTTATTGTGAGTTCACTCACTTCCAGGACCATGGACAGCAGCTTTCTGTAAGTAATAATACACACAATTCTGGGACATTACCTATTAATTTTCCTAAACTCCAAGTAGATGGAAATAATCTACTACTAATCTACTCTATCTAATCTCCATCTTTTAGAATGGAGTCAACAACTACAAATAATATTTATGAGAGAAAATGTTCTTTTTCTAATTTCCAAGACACCAAAAAAGCCTTGGTCATTTGAAATTGATTATATTCATCATAAAGCATTTTGTTTATTGTTAACTAGTATTTCACCCACCATGTACCCTAGCATAGATAATCATATAACAGTATATGAGATTATGCAAAAATTTTATGGTTTATTCTACAGCAGAAGCAGGGCCACTACTACAAAAATATCTAAAGAATTTCACTCTGCAAGACTCAGGCCAGGAGTCCCCATGAGTGAACACTTATTAAAGCTCAATGCTACCAGAGCTGAATTACTACAAAGAGGGGAAGCAATCATGGAGGAAAGTATGATGAGTGTAATTATAAACTCATTAGATCCTAGCTGGGACAACTTTGTAACACAGTTAGACGGTCTCAGTATAGAACACATATCTTTAGATACACTCACTAACCGTTTAATAGCAGAGGATAACCTAAGGAGGGATTGCCATCTTTCAAGAAAGGACCCCAGAACAACAAAAAGGGTCGAATTCCAAGATAGAATAAACATTATCCCAGAATGTTTTTCCTGTGGTTCCAAAAACCACTTAAAAAGAGATTGCCCCAGAAATAACAGAAACAGAGGGTACAGTGACCATAAAGAGAAGTTAGAACCCAGGAGGAGGTACCAGGGGAGACAATCACCTGACCACAAACCCTTCAAGGAGCGAGGACGTGGATGGTCCCCTAACCCCAGACGGAATAACGAGCATAGAGATGGTTCCCTGGACAGTAACACAGGATACATATACGGTTTCAGATATGAGGAACCAACCCCAAATCAGATAGAAAGGCATAAACCACCAAAAGCCAAAATCAGATAGAAAGGCATAAACCACCAAAAGCCACCAACCGTACAACATATAACAATAAATTATTTACCTCCCTCATTGAGATGAATTTTGAAATAAAGGTAGCCAACCAAAGTAGCGCAAGAGTAATGGGAAAAGGGAACATACACATCCCAGGGATAGGGGAAATAAAGGGGGTACTATTTGTTCCAGATATTCCTTACAATGTATTAGCTATCACAAAATTAACCCAAGATACAAATATAGAGGTACTATTCAAGAAAGGCAAAACATTCATATCCAGCAAAGGAGAAAACATTGGAAAGATAACAACACATGGTGGGCTGCCATACTTTATACCTAACAAGAGTGATCAGGGATGTGTAAACATAAGCACTGCTGATGAGATAAGAAAAGAAAAGGAAACAGAGGAGGTCAACCAGGAAACCATCAAGTGTGAATCACCTGTTAGAGACACAATATCCATAGGGAAACCTATCCATGACAATTGTGCCCATCTTCTACACAGAAGACTGGGTCACATAGGATTCCCAGTTGTTAAGAAAATGTTAGAATGTACCGAGGGATTGAAAGTAAAAAATTGTAAAAACTATTTAGAGTGTTCTGTCTGTAAGTGCTCAAAGATCAAGGTCAGATCAAGACCAATGAAATCAAAACGAACCAACAACTCTATTTTTCAATTAGTACACATGGACTTAGTAGGCCAAATGGAGCCATCCATTAGGTACAAGGAGAGATTCTTTATGACTATAGTGGATGATTATAGCCACTATGGTTTCGTGTACACACTTAGACATAAGAACGAAGCATTTCAAAGATTCAAAGAGTTCTATAAAAGAGTGGAAATCTAATATAACACCAAGATCAAACAGGTAATCACCGACCGCGGTTCTGAATTCATGGCCAAGATTTTTCAAAATGGCTGAAAGAACATGGCATTTTACACTTCACTTCTTCACCTTTTTCTGCCTTCCAGAACGGAGTGGTAGAACGAAAAAATTGAGTGCTTCAAACAATGATGAGGTGCATCCTAGAGGATGCAGGGATGGGCCAAGCGTTTTGGTCAGAGGCACTACACTATTTAAACTACACCTTGAACAGACTATGGTCTAGCCAAGTTAATAAAACTCCATATGAAATAATGTATAAAAGGAAGCCCAACATAAATCATCTGCATGTATTCGGAGTTCCAGCAGACGTTCATATACCCAAACAATTAAGAAAGAAAGGAGACAAGATCTCCAAGAGACTGAGATTCATGGGATATGAATCGGGTACAAAGGGCTTCAGATTTATAGATAGCAACAATAAATTTATAGTGTCTCGATCAGTGGAATTTCATGAACATTCTAACTGGTCGAAACTGCACTCCAATGACATTTTCCTTGATAAAGATGCAGACAGACACAGACAAGATGTAAAAGATCAGACCACAAATAAAACAACAGAAACCAGAACACACAAACCCAAACACCATAAACTAAAAATTGAAGAATGGAAGGAAGGACATCCCAATCTAAGTTTGGATAGTCTTACAGACAAAGAAGTCAAGTGCCTGCATGAAACAAACTCACCACCCAACAGACCGATCAGGGAAAACAGAAACAAAAGACCAAAAAGACTTGAGGACTACATCATGTCCATACAAAATAACAATATCACGCCCAGCTCTTGTGAAGAAATACTCAATCTTCCCCAAGTAGAGAGAAAAAATGGGAACAAGCAATGAAAAAAGAAATGGAGAGCCTTAAAGACCTACAAGTGTACACACCTGCCAAATTACCTGAAAACAAAAAACCAATCAGAACCAAGTGGGTATACAGAATCAAAACACTAGAAGATAATAAAGTATTATACAAAGCAAGACTAGTTGCACAGGGTTTTGCTCAAAAATACCCAGAGGACTATACAGATACCTATTCACCAACTGTCAGGGCAGAGAGTGTCAAGAGCACCCTAGTAATAGCCACCATCCTAGGTTTAAAAGTATTCCAATTTGATGTAGAGACAGCTTATCTACATGCTGAGTTAGACAAAGAAATCTATGTCAAGGCTCCACCAGGGTTTAATGAAGGAAAAAACAACACATGGCTCCTGAATAAAAGTTTATACGGCCTCAAACAATCAGGCAGGAGGTGGTATGATTGCTTGGCCAAAACCCTCAAATCTATGGGCTATACTGCCACCTCAGCAGACAAGTGTTTCTTTACAAAAAGAGAAAATGACTCTATTGAAAGTGTCCTCGTCTATGTTGATGACATATTGTACATAGGGAGGCAAAAATCAAAATGTGATATGTTTGCTACTGAGCTAAGGAAACATTTTTCACTGAAGTCATTGGGTATGATAGACAAATATTTAGGAGTCCAGGTAACCAAAACAGATAAGGGTTTTCAACTCTCACAAAAAGAGAAAATCACAGAACTATTACGAAAATGTAACATGTCAGAAGCTAAACCCAGTGAAACTCCCATGCAACCAGATTTTTTTAAAAATTTGTATAACGAAACAGAGGTTTTCACTGATAACAAATTATACAGGTCCACAATAGGATCACTTCTGTACATAGCCAATTGGACTAGACCAAACATTGCACTTGCAGTCAACCTACTATCCAGGCATGTAAGTCATCCCACAAGATATCACTGGAACACTATTAAAAGAATACTTAAATATTTAAAGTACAGTATTGATGCTCACTTATGCCTTGAACCAAACATATCCACAAAACCTAAACTGTCTTGCTACGCAGATGCCGATTGGGCAGGAGACATCAAGAGTAGAAAGAGCATCTTCTGGTTACATCTTCTTCCTTAACAACAGCCCAATTCATTGGTACACAGGCAAACAAAAACTAGTATCCACCTCCACCACCGAAGCAGAATTTGTCTGCATGTCCAAAGCCTCCAATAATTTAATCTGGTTTGATGATCTACTTAACGACATCTGGACAGAACCATCTTATCCCATAATTATTCATGAGGACAATAAGGCGGCTATTGAAATATCAAAAGCAGATGCTGTGGGTCAGAGGTCAAGACACATAGATATAAAATATAAGCATGTTAGACAACTCTCTGAAATAGGATTCATTATTTATTTATTTATTTATTTTATTTTATTTAAATTTGTATACCGCCCTTCTCCTAGTGGACTCAGGGCGGTGCACAGCCAAGTAAAAAACATCCAATACAAAATTTAAAAATTTAAAAGAATTATACCCTTTGGCCAAAAATTAAGAACCTTACAACTAAAACCCATTAAACAATTAAAAAATCTAATATCTCAAAAACGGGGGGGAGGGGAGGGGTTTCACGCCAGCCCTGCTTGATGGAAGAAAAAAGTTTTTAGGGCACGGTGAAAAGCCAAACGGCAGACATACTAACCAAACCATTGCCATATAAACAGCACGCATATCTTACATCCAAAGTATGTGTATATATGTAAATAGCTTGCATATTTGTTTAAATATTCATATGTATACTGATATTGTAAATATATCAACAGTTAGACATTTAGAGGGGATTTTGTCAGGTGAAATGTCTAATTTAAGTTCATCTCTGTTTCATCCTCCCCAGCAAGGGTTAATTTAATCTCACCATCCATAGTCCCACTTTACCTCTAAGCTCCTCCCTCTGAGCATAAAAGGGACTCTTCCACGTGATCCTCAGGTAATTCTTGACATACATCTGTAAGAGAAAGACATAGGTCATAAAAGGTGTGTGTGTATGTGTGTGTGTGTGTGTGTGTTTTCTGAGGTTTTCGCGGGTGTTTGTATGTAGGTCTTTGGTTATTTGGGTTTTCTCCTGCATAAAATTGGAGGTTTCTTGGCAACATTTCTACGAAGTCTCATTCGTCATCTTCAGGCTGGTGTTTTCGGCTTCGTGCTTTTAGGAGCAATGTGTGCGATCGCAGCTGTTTCTTCCTTTTAACTGCCAGTGGGGGTGTGAACTGATTGGGTGGGAGCTTGGCTGTGTTCTGATTGGGTGGAGGTGTGTTCTAATTGGTACACAGGATGTAACCACCACACATCCATGCAGAAAGCAGACCCAAACCCACACTGATGATGATGCACGACCATGGACCAGAAGCCAGACCACAGCTGCATCATTAGCCCCTTTAAACCCCTCCTATCCATACATGAAGCAGACTGACACACACCATGAAGAGGTGGCATGGCCACAAACACGAAGCCAAATAACAGCAACACAGCTCACCAGCTCAAATCCCCCTGCTACTCAGACTAACCCGAGCACAACCAAGCCCCCACCTAAACAGAACACACACCCAGCCAATCAGAGCACAGCCAACCTCCCATCCAATCAGAGCACAGCCAAACCCCCAACCAATCAGAACACACCTCCATCCAATCAGAACACAGCCAAGCTCCCACCCAATCAGTTCACACCCCCACTGGCAGTTAAAAGGAAGAAACAGCTGTGATCACACACATTGCTCCTAGAAGCACGAAGCCGAAAACACCAGCCTGAAGATGATGAATGAGACTTCGTCGAAACGTTGCCAAGAAACCTCCAATTTTATGCGGGATATATATATATATAAATAATATAACCATTATCAAATAAAATACTTGATAAAAGAAACATTTCAAATATTTCGTTATTGGGGTAGAACCATCAATCCTAACAATTTATTTATTGAGAAGAATGATCCAAAGCTATATATTTATGTGTAGCAAAAGTACTGTCAGGTGCAAGAAAGCAGGAGAGAAGAAGAGTTAAAAAGTACTATGAGTTTATTTCATGGTACCTATGAACAAGTGTCTGAAATGCTAATGGTCAAGGCAAACTGGCACTAGATAAGAGCCAGTGGAATTCATGGGGGAAGAATTTAGTTCTCTTGAAGGAGTAGAGTGACTACAAACTGATGATGCATTTGACCCTGTCCTTGGGCCCAGCCTGGTCATCTTCTTACAAGTACTGTGTGTAATATGATGTTCTTTTTTGCCCCGTACAACACATGTTATGAAGATCTACCTGTTAGTGGTGACAATAGTATCACCTGAGAAAAGTCCCATAGAAATTTCCAGATGAGGTCTTTCTTGATATTCAGTGAAAATAGAAGAAGCCAGCTACTGCAGATTACTAGAGTGTTCAATAAAGAATTGCAGTTCCATACAATACCTTGGATATATTGTAAGTAAAACAGTGCCCATCACCCACAAAAATGCTATTAATATTTCCTTTCTTCTGAAAAAAACCTCAAAAGTCTCTTTCATTAAATTGAGTTAAATCAGTTGAGGGAAACCTAGATGCCTGATACATCTCTGATGTTTCAAAAAGTACCAACTACTAGTTCCTCTGATATTCATAATAAACCTGAGGGAACACTTTTTGAAGAATTATTTCTTCAAGTTTTTCTTTTCTTACTGTAATCTCCTTCTAAAAGGGGAAATTTTTGCAAAATTTATTTTCCTTTATTCATCCTTGTGGCAGTGGTTACCTTATTTCTACAGATATGCACACATAATATCCTAGAATAATTAATAGGTTTAGAGGATATGAATAATACAAATTGGTGGCAGGATAGCAAGATAGTAAGATGTCTGATTAATAAACACAGACTAATAGCAGTGCACCACCCCCACTTAAAAAAAAATTCAATTAAAATAAATGCTTCTCTATTTCTTCGTTTTTCTTCCCACAAGCAGGGCAAAGAATTTGGAGAAGTCATTTACATTTAGCTTTAGAGTAGATTTCTGTACCTTTTTATTCTTTTCACTTTGTTAATTTTTTTTAAAAAAAACAGAAGTTGAAAAATTAGTTAGCCTTCATTTTTAATAAAAGTACTAAAGAGGACAGGATGAGAAGTTATTTTAAGTTAGACTCTTCATCGGATAATGAACTCTCTCATCAGAGTTTGCCAATAACTGAATTATATGGCTTTCCAGTTAATCAGTTAATCAGTTAATATGATAGATTGAAGCTTCATTATTTTTAGAGACCTGTGAATATACTGCATTTATGAAGTACATTTGCACATTTTATATGTATTTCTGTTACTGTTATCCAAGTCCAGAGCAGGTTTATGGGGTGTAAAAACTTCCAATGCAGCCATGAATGTTTGCTTTTCTTGTGCATAAATGATGATACTTTGTTTGGAATTACATTTTAAAAAATCAGCGGTTGAATCACAGAGCAAAGGGGTACTAAAAGCGAATGAAAAAGGAAGAAATTTCTGATCCTCTTGGCTATTTTCTTTTTCCTGAGATGGACATGAATTTATTCCAAAAAATTTCATAGAATGCCTGCAGTCTATGAAATTGACAGGACCTTCTAAAACAGATAATGAACATGCTGTTAGCTGCTATTACTGGGAGAAATTGTAGGCTTTTAAAACAATGTTTAAATGGATTCCTTTTGACAAGACCTGAGAATAAGTGTCTCATTCCCAGAATTGTTCACCTTGTCATTTTACTGAAATTAGGCTACTTATCTGTTGTAGAAATACTGAAACAGTTAACATCACATGGTCAAGGCTCAGATTGTTTCTGCTCTGGGTATTCATGGCAAGTTTGAGGATTGAGGACATAACAGTAGCCTTGTTCCATATGTAAAAACTACTGAAATGTCAGTGGATTTATTTCAACACTGCCAAGCAATATACCTTTTCCATGTCATTTGAAGAGAGCAGGATGGGGAATGAGACAACTTTCCACGGCCAACATGCTGTGGCCAACTGATCATGGCCAACTCACTGCAGGACAACTCTCTATAGCCAACTCACCACGAGACAACTCACTGCAGAATATTTTAACAATTTTATTTAATTATTTAAAATAAATAAAAATTATTTTACTTTTTGCCATTCACATTTCATTCTGTCCCTCCTTTTGCATCCTTTCTTTAATGATTCTATTATACCCTTTCTTTAATATTAGTGCAACCCTTGACCCTCAGTGAGTTGTCCTGCAGCAAGCTGGCTGTGGCAATTTGGCTGTGGTGAGTCAGCCATGGTGAGTTGGCCATAACGGATTGTCATAGACCCAGCAGAATGGTTTAACATACCAGGATGAGATTCTTGGTGTCAGCTGGATCTCCAGCATGGGTTTCTGCAGTGTGCTTGCTATTGGCTGCCATAGAAATGGGGAGGGGGGCTTGGGATTTGGGATGGGGAAGTGAGCTGGTGTGTAGCAGTCCCATGAGAACTGGAAGGGAGGTTTGCATTAATGAATTATGATGCTGCTGAGTGGAGTTGTTTATACTCCATCAAGGCCAACCGTCCTGAGACTCCAGATATAAGAAATATCATCTCCAGATTTGGGGTGATTTTCAATGTGTAACCTTCACACGTTTTAAATCAGATCTTGCCTTGCTTTCACTGCTATCATTTCAAACTTAGTAAAAGTACCTTTTCTCTAATTCAACAGAGTTGGGGTTTTTTCCCCTTGAGTTTTGAATGGAAGCAGGCCTGACACCTGGTTTTGCTTCCAACTCACCTTGCTGATCCTACCTGTCTCATCCTTTATATCTATGAGGATTAAGATGGCAAGTCTATTCAGTTAGTCCTTGACTTATGATCACAATTGAGCCCAACATTTCTGTTAAGTCAGACATTTGTTAAGTGAGTTTTGCCCCATTTTATGACCTATCTTACCACAGTTGTTAAGTGAATCACTGCAGTTGATAAATTGTTAACAAGGTTGTTAAGTGAATTTGGCTTCCCCATTGATTTTGCTTGTCAAAAGGTTGCAAAAGGTCATCACATAACTTTGGGACACAGCAATGGCCGTAAGTATGAACCAGTTGCCAACCATCTGAATTTTGATCACATGATTATGGGTCTTATACAACGTGTGAAAATGGTCATAAGTTACTTTTTTCTGTGCCGTTATAATTTTGAACAGTCACTAAATGAATTGTTGTAAGTCAAATTACTAGTGTAAACCAAAGAAGATATCCTGCCTTTCTTTTCTTTGTCAGTTTTCATTTCATTTGGGAGGGGGGATTTTCCTTTTGACTTTTCTTTCAAAAAATTCTTTTAGTGAAATTCTCAGAGGTGAAATATGGAGTTATTCAACTTGGTTGAGCCTCAGGTGGACAAAGTATAAATATTCTGCCTTTCATTGAACAAACTTTCCTGGTTTCCTATACTTCTATAAATCTTATGAAAAAAACTTACAAGGGGAAAAACTCCAAAGGCTTTTTTTTTCATAGCAGTGATACCATCAAGAGAGCTTCCCATGAAAAATTGTTGGAATATTTGTTCTTCCATCAGATGGCACAGAGGTAGAGAATTACTCTTTGTTTGGTTGGAGGATTTAGCCTGAGTCTGAGGTTGCAGAGGTCTTACTAGTGCACATTTTTTTGGAAACTTCTAAGAAAGTCATTGAGTTCCGTATCAATGAAATTGCCACCAGAAATCAATGGGCTTAACTTATTCCAGTCTAGATCAGATTGACATTATTTAGAAAAACTAAAATGACAATTTTCCAATATTGGGGATTACCTTATTGTTTATTACTGCTTTACATTTAATTGTTTTGATTTAGGATAATATCTTATTCAATGCCAGGTGTTTTTAATTAATTTTATTTTGTAGGCAGTTTTAATGCTCTCTGACTGTAAATCAGTGGTGGGTTCCTCCCGGTTCCTCCCAGTTCCGCCGATATGATGTCACCGAACCGCTTCTGCCACCCCGCCCCTCTGCCCCCCCCGTCCCACCCACCTACCCCCCGCGTTATTCTTATCTTTTATTTGGCCCCACCCCCAATCTGAGTCCCAGCTGATGGCTAGAGGGAAAAAACTGTTTGAACTCTTGCCACGGGGCTTCAAAGCTGATCAGTGTTAAAAGAAAACAAATGAGTAGACCAGTGCCTGCAAAAATAAATGAGTAGATCGGTACAGCCTGGTAGACCAGTACCTGTCGAGTCCTACCGGAGCTCGCCATCAATGGACAAGCCGAGAGTACCTCTGCTAAATCCTAAATAATTGTCACATGACCATCAAGCCACACCCATAAAATAAGCCACACCCACAAAATAAGCCACACCCACAGAACGGTAGTAAAAAAATTTAGAACCCATCCCTGCTGTAAATGAAT
The DNA here is from genome assembly GCF_059756535.1 of Pantherophis guttatus. Lineage (NCBI taxonomy): Eukaryota > Metazoa > Chordata > Lepidosauria > Squamata > Colubridae > Pantherophis > Pantherophis guttatus. The sequence goes on along the minus strand of NC_142071.1, from coordinate 12,578,177 downwards.
AAATGACTGAGGGCTACAAACATTCATAATTCACTACCTAAGCTACTGTACTTCAGATACAAATGAAGAGAAGTGAAAATCTGTATTATAGAAAGATGACATGTATTATGTTATTCTTAAGAATGTAGCAGAGAGAAGGGAACACAGAGAAAGAGATAGATGGTGAGAAACTTTTCATAAATAAGAGGAAAAATGTCAGAGTTATTCCTTTAGAGATTTCTAATGTACATAGTATACCAAAAGAGAGTTGAATACTAACCACCACAATTCTTCTATATCTCAGATTAAAATTTGACCCAACAAGCACTTTTTCACTTATACTTGAAATGTATTGGTTTAGAGCCAAGTATAAAATATCTAATCAGAGCCAGTTGTTAAAAAAATATTATTAGACTAAATTCAGAAATTAACTGAGGTTTTCTTTGAGGAAGTCAGATAAAATAACTCAGCTGGCTGAGAGGATGGAGTACCTTTACAGATTCCAAGCCAGTGGAAGTAAAGTTCTAGGAGATTTTAAAAGGTTTTGCTGAGTGAAGATATTTTGCCATGTGGGCTGTTCATCCAATTAATTTATTTTTTTCCTGACTATAGAAATGATAGAACTATATTTCTCCAGGCATTGTGGCTCACCCCAAAGGGATTCATGCAGTTTTCCATAACAGGGATGCTTGACCATCTTAAACTGCTATTCACATCTTTGTTATAAAAAAAATGCCTGAAGATTTCAGCACCTTGTACATTCATGAATAAAAATCCACAACACAGCAGGATTTGAGTTTTATGGCATTTGGCTGACTTGCACTTATTTTGGTGGAATGCAATCAAGCAAGACTGTAAAAGAAGAGAAGGGGGGAAAATGGCCCCATTTCCCACCAGTTATTAAAGTAAAGTTACATAAAGCTAGGGTAAGTTGACATAATTGTCTTTTTTTTTTTGACACTAAAATCCTTTAAAAAAAAAAAGGATGGTCACATCAGTATTGATTACAGCTATTTGCAATATCTTATTCCTAAGTATTGAGGTTCATTGCTTAGAAAATGTTTTTTATTACAAGAAGCAATGAGTGGAAGCTCATCAGAGGGAAATCCAACCTAGAAATAAGGAGGAATTTCCTGACAGTGAGAATGATTTTTCAATGGACCAGCTTGCCTCCCAGAGCTGTGGATGCTCCATCGCTGGAAGTTTTCAAGAAAAGTAATAGCAATAGCAGATTTATATACTGCTTCACAGTGCTTTTACAGCCCTTTCTAAGTGGTTTACAGAGTCAGCATATTGCCCCCAAGAATCTAGGTCCTCATTTTACCGACCTCGGAAGGATGGAAGGCTGAGGAAGGCTGAGGAAGGAACCCTTGAGCCTAGTGAGATTCGAACTGCCAAATTTCAGGCAGCCCGCAGTAATTCAGCAAACTGTTGCTGGCTATTCAGCAACATCCAATTAGATCAGAACAAGATTGTTTCCATATTTTTTATTTACAAAGTGGAAAAAGGGCAGGAAAGTTGCTTGGCAAGAATTTCAAAAAAGCAAGATTTCAAAAAAGCAAGATTTCAAAGAAGCAAGATTTCAAAGAATCAAAATAGCCTTCATTCATGAAACCAAGAAAAATAAAAAGCCATTCCTCCATTGCTAACTTTTTTTTTTATCTAATTCTGGTTGAATTTGAGAATTTGGACAACATGTCAATATGAGCAAACGTTGATCTTGGCATGTGTAGGGTTCCTAATATAAACTTTGTACACCTTTTTACTGGTATGTACAGTTTGTTTGTTTTTTTTTTTGCAAATGATGATTTTCCATTTTAATGTGTTTTAATATAGCCCACCATTGTGCATATCTGGTTTGGGAGGATGAAATTGGAAACAACACATTAAAATGCTTTACTATACCATTCACATATAGATTTGTAAATCTATATGTGAATGATATGAGCAACTTTTCATGAAAGTCAGAAATAAAGTAACATCCATCTAAAAGGGAGATGCATATCTTTGGAATATGATAAGCAATAAACTCAAGTATTATCTACATTTGATCACTGGTTGAATGCTAAAATATATTTATTCATTTGTCAAAAATAGGTAGAATGCGTATAAAATTATATATATGTAGCCCCCTAATGTTTACGAACAGTCTCGAAACTATGAATCTTGCAGCACCACAGCAGTTGTTCGCCCTTATGAACAACCTCAGAGGCTCTGCAACATTTGTCCTGCACTTTGCCAGACAAAATGGAGATTGGAGGGGTGGGCACACCCCTCCAAACCTCCATTTTGGCCTGCAATGTGCCGGTTGAGGCCTGTGCAGGCCTAAACAGAGCTCCATTTTGATCAGAAAAATACGACTCCTGCGGAGGCCTAAAGGGAGCAATGGAGGAGTGTGCATGGCTGAGAGACTGAAGAAGAGACAGCTTGCTAGATCTTCGCATGGTAAGTAACCTGGCACAGCAGGTTGGGTGGGGAGGAAGCAATTGTGGAGGAAGCAAGTATGGGGAGCATGAAGTATTTCATCAGGGTCAGGGAGGCCTTGGGTGGTCTTAAGCAGATGGTGTTGTGACCTAGGGTTACTGAGTCATTACAATACACAATTAGTCCCAAACGAACCCATTTTATTGTAACAACTGAGAATTATGTTCATTCCCAGCTGAGTCCCAATTAGTTGCAAAACAAGTCCTTTGGAAGAAGTCCTTCAGGATAATCACCAACCTTTATCTTCTTTGACACCCTGACAAAGGCCTTACTTGACAAAGCCCCACGAAGTTCAGAAACAAATAAGAGATGCCAACTGGAAACAGAGTTAGCAATGTTGCTTTCCTGCAAAAGGCCCAAGTGCCTTTGTTTCACTTTTAAGCCTTATGGGAGGGGCCAATCATCTCCTGGCCTTACTCCCGAGTTGTCCCTTTTGCTTTAGCTGCTCTTGCCTTCTGGCAGCTCTGCACATGCATGTACTAGGAAGAGGCTCCTCCTGTTCGTCTGCCTCTCTGCTGTCCGACTCTGGGGGCTCCGGAGTCTGTGTATCACTTCCACATGGCCAGCCCCATCTCTGCCTCTGACGCAGAGCCCTCATTCAGGCCTTCCCCAGATTCCAGGACTGGCTCATGTTCCTCCCCAGCCTCCTCACTGTCCAACTCCGCTGCCAGCTCCGCAGGCTGCTGGCAGACCACAACAGGTGGCCTTTTCAATCACTACCTCCCCCCTCATGTCCTTCCCCACCCTGAAATACCTCATGTGCATTTAACAAGCCATGCATTCAATTAGTGAATATGTGGGCAAAAGGAGGGAGTGATCATGTTCAAGGTACAAGATTTATTCCTACAAATCCCCGGGTTATGAATGGAATGGGCAGGCTCCATTACATTCGTAACTTGAGGACTACCTGTATTTAAAATACCCTCACTTTTCCAATGAAATAGTCACACATTTGCATCTTTAGCTGTGGCATAAAGAAATTTACTGGTACTCCTGCTGGCTTTCACAATCAGTTCTGTTGTGCACGTTAACCAACTATAATTTTCTGCATTTTGAAATCAATCATTTCTTTTAGGTATGTTTCTAAAATGGCTTCTTCTTTTCTGGTGCTTTCATATATCCAATAGGAGCCTTTGCTAGTGTAAAAACCCAAACCAAGTAGCTAAGATCAACATGAACTGATGTAGATTCAAGAAATTAAAGCTCCAGGAGGAAAATTAGCTCCTGATTTTTATTTTTATTTTAATTGGAAACTTACTGAAAAAATCCATTGTGCCTAGGATGTATTATCCCCACTAAAGTTGAACTAAGAAAAAGCTCCAATCTTCCCAGGAGGAATAAATTAACAATTTCCCAGGAACATCTGTGACTTCTAGAAAAGAGATGAAGACTATGAAAAATAGCTTTGATCCAGAGTGTATAATCTTCATGCTTTCTGATCCGCTCCCTGATAGTGTGCATTCCAGTCAGGCAGCTGCTAAAGTATTTCTGTGGGTGTTGTAAGCTGAGACATAATACTCTGCAAAATATTAATTTTGTTTCCATTTACAATTTGATTTTTTAAAAAAGATAACAAAGTTTCATTAATTGCACAAGTATTACAATAAGAATAAAGCAAGAGTCTGAAAAGACGAAACCCATAGCTGTAAACTCAACACAATGAAATAATTGTCTATGGGAAATATGGACTCAGCAATATGGTATAAATGCTGTTAGAACCGTTCTCCCTTTATTTATATGTTTGCCTGATTATTTATTTCTAAATGCAGAGTTTGACATTCTTGCTTAGAGCACCTGATTTCTGTCTGTCAGTCAGTCAGTCAGTCAATCAATCAATCAGCCCCTTCCTTTCTTTCCCTGGTTAACATTTATCTAAACAAAAAGAAAAGAAGAAGAAAAAACAATGAATGAATTCACCCATGGCACTAAGAGTCTAAGACATAATATAGTTGATTGGTTTGTGGCTTGGTACACTATGATATAAAATTACATAGAACCCAGCCACTATACTTTCTCACAATCATGCTTTTTAACAGTCTCATTACATTCTCACATCTAAATACTAATCTGTCTGAAGAACCTTCTGCCTATCCAAATTTTCAAACCAACCTGAAGTAAGCATAAGGCCCACACATGAGACAACTGAAATCAAAAGGGCAAAAGCTACTTCACTTTTACTGACAAAAGTGTAGTTTATAGAATTGCAAACTGTCTGAGGCTTCCCTTTGGATCTATTATTTCCTTTCTACTGGTTGTCTGCTAGCTGTCAGCAGATGCAGCATCTAGCACACTCTAGCTGATCTCATACAGAAATCAAGATGGGCAGCAAGTAAATTTAACAAACCAATAAATAAAATAATAAATAAAGAGAAGAGAGAGGTCAGCTCCCTTGGTATGGACATGTCCAGAGAGCGGCACCTTCCACCATTGCCAAGACTGCCTACTAATTAGAAGTCAATGGCCAGCAACCTCGCGGGCATCCAAAACAGAGATGGCAAGACACCATCAACAAAGATATGCAAGCCGCAGGCCTGCACCCTGGAGACACAGGTGATTGTGCAAAGTGGTGTTCAATGATCCAAAAAGTGGACTCTGCGCCTGTGGGAATACACTATTAGTAGTAGTAATAGTAGAAGGAGGAGGAGGAGGAAGAGAAAGAAGAAGAAGAGAAAGAAGAAGAAGAAGAAGAAGAAGAAGAAGAAGAAGAAGAAGAAGAAGAAGAAGAAGAAGAAGAAGAAGAAGAAGAAGAAGAAGAAGAAGAAGAAGAAGAAGAAGAAATAAAAAATTAAATAATAAAATTAAATTAAATTTTAAAAAATAAAATAAAAAAATAAAATAAAATAAAATAAAATAAAATAAAATAAATAAAATAAAATAAAATAATAAAATAAAATAAAATAAAATAATAAAATAAAATAAAATAAAATAAAATAAAATAAAATAAAATAAAATAAAATAAAATAAAATAAAATAAAATAAAATAAAATAAAATAAAATATCAGAGTTATCTCTGTCTAATAGTTGGGAATGCCTAGGAATTCTGTCTGTTTCCAGGGAGGAGGAGGAGGAGGAGGAGGAGGAGGAGGAGGAGGAGGAGGAGGAGGAGGAGGAGGAGGAGGAGGAGGAGGAGGAGGAGGAGGAGGAGAAGGGGGGGAGGAAATAGTTGCATAATGTTTCCATTACCTGGCTGGGAAAATTGCATGGTTGCTGGCACCAAAAATCAAGCTCAGCTATAGAAAATCTACTATGTATCTCTTCACTTCTCTGGAGCCTCTCTTGTTGCTCATTCTTCCTGGTCTGATAAGAAAGTCAGAAGAGATGCTCAAGAGGTTTCTCTCTTGAACTTCATCTGAAATGTAAGAAATTAAATAACATGTCAATCAGCAGAAAGATGCCTATAAAATGAAGATATATCTTTCTGCCCCTGTGTAATCAACGTAAATACAAGAATGTTACACTTCATCCATGAAAATGCTAACATCTTTTTATTGTGGCATAATTCATATAATGCCACTGACAATAACTATATTGTATTTTTTTTCCCTAAGGAAATTAAAATTTGATGATCTTTTTTCCCGCCTTGATTTCTCACTTTCCTAGTCTTTTTTAATTCTTTAAAATGTTTTATAAACAATAACATATATGCTAAAAAAAATAGAAAAATATATAAAATGCAGTGTTGCCTTGCCTCCACCCCTCACTGTTCATAAAAATTAAAATAAACCTTAATATCATACATGGGTTAATTCAGTTTTGTAATTTGTCATCCCAGTATTCTATAAAATTCTATTAAAAGACTCAGTTTTTCTATGAACCCATCTTCCATCACTATTGAAAATGTGTTAATTTTAAATCCTAATAATCATTTATTTATCTGGCCCAATCTTCTTTTTAAAATATGATATTGGCAAGGACAAAAACAAGGACATCTTCAGAAAACTTTGTATCCCCAATTAGACCAATGCAAATGCTAAAAGATAAATTAGTTTCCATTCATATGTTGGTAGAAACATTCAAAATCAGTTGCTTCTTTTGACACATTATTATCAAATAACATTTAATGTTATTTACAGAATCTCATTTACAGAATCCAGTGAACACCTCTATGATCTGGAAAGGAAATATAAGAATGTATTTTTTTTAAAAAAATCAGAAACCATGGAAGTATATGTCAAGAAGATTTATGGGTGGTATCTCACCACTAGAGATTGTAGTTAGTAAGAGAGAAGCTACAGTTATAATTTATTGAGCCCTCTTATGACGGAGTTCTCAACTGGAAATGAAAAATAACTATTAAAATAAAAACAGGTTATCTGGATTGGTCTTGTAAACAATGGCCTTCTTAACCTATTTCCTGCATAGAACTAATCAACTGTTCTGCTAGCAAGTTGATCCAACTGCAAAATGCAAGGGTCATTTGCCAATGTATTCAATCATACATGAATAAAGAAATTGGTCCCAGGTGCCAGAACATTTAGAGTTTTTGTTAGATAAAGACTGGCAAAATTGTAACTGTGTAATTCTTTGCATTCTGTCTGTTATTCTTCAGATAGAATGAAGAATATTTTGTAGAACTGAAAGACCAGGAAATATATTACTTATAAGCTTTCTTGGTCTACCATCAACTTCATCAGTTACATGAAATATTCATTATCATCCATAGCTCTGTTTCCATCTCCCATTTCCTTCTCCATCAACATTTCCATCTCTCATTCGTCATCTTCAGGCTGGTGTTTTCGGCTTCGTGCTTCTAGGAGCAATGTGAGATCACAGCTGTTTCTTCCTTTTAACTGCTAGTGGGAGTGTGAACTAATTGGGTGGGAGCTTGGCTGTGTTCTGATTGGGTGGAAGTGTGTTCTGATTGGTTGGGGGTTTGGCTGTGCTCTGATTGGATGGGGGGTTGGCTGTGCTCTGATTGGCTTTGATTAGTTCAGTTTTTAGGTGTTGTTCGTCAGCTAAGCGTTTGGTGTTGACCAAACACAAGACACTGATCTCCAGAACAAAATGCTTAGCTGACGAACAACACCTAAAAAATGAACTACACACTCTCACTAACGTATTAACATCCAATGGATTCCAAAGAAATAAGATTACCAACCTAATCCACTAAAATCCAAGACAGAGAACAAGAAAACGGCAAAGCCCTCCTCCCATACATAAAAGGCACCACAGACAGAATCAGCAAGATCCTCCACAAACACAACATCAAGACAGCATTCTGCACAAACCGAAAAATACCCACCATCCTAAGAAACCCCAAAGACAAAATTGAGTTAGAAAATCAAGGAGTATATGAAATCCCATGCACCGCCTGCCCCACCACATACATCGGACAAACCAACAGAAGAATAAGTGCACACATTGAAGAACACAAGAACTCAGTCAGAAAAGAGGAACCAACTTCTTCCCTGGTCCAACACCTTAAAGCCACAGGACATGATATTGACTTTAAAAAGACCAGAACTATCGCCAAAACTGAACACTTTAAAAACAGAATAATCAGAGAAGCCATCGAGATAGAGAAACGCCCACACAGCATGAATAAACGAGATGATACCTCCCGCCTACCAGCCATTTGGAAACCCGCCTTCATTGACAAACGAGTCCCTAACACAAAGAATGACACCAGATCCACACTCACGAAAACCACACAGGATGTCACCACCACACATCCATGCAAAAAGCAAACCCACACCAATGAAGCACCACCACAAACCAGAAGCCAGACCACAGCTGCACCATTAGCCACTTTAAACCCCTCCAATCCATACATGAAGCAAACTGACACCCACCATGAAGATGTGGCACGACCACGAACGTGAAGCCAAACAACAGCAATGCAGCTCACCAGCTCAAATCCCCCTGCAACTCAGACTAACACGAGCACAACCAAGCCCCCACTTAAACAGAACACACCCCCAGCCAATCAGAGCACAGCCAACCCCCCAGCCAATCAGAGCACAGTCAAGCCCCCAACCAATCAGAACACACCTCCACCCAATCAGAACACAGCTAAGCTCCCACCCAATCAGTTCACACTCCCACTAGCAGTTAAAAGGAAGAAACAGCTGCGATCTCACATTGCTCCTAGAAGCACAAAGCCGAAAACACCAGCCTGAAGATGACAAATGAGACTTCGTCGAAATGTCGCCAAGACACTTCCAATTTTACGCGGGAGAAAACCCAAATAACCAAAGACCTACATACAAATACCCGCGAAAACCTCAGAAAACAAACAAACAAACATATATATATATATATATATATATATATATATATATATATATATATATATATATATATATATATATATGTGTGTGTGTGTGTGTGTGTGTGTGTGTGTGTGTGTGTGTGTGTGTGTGTGTGTCTTTTTTCCTTTTTCGTAGGCTTTTATGTGCATATTCTTTCTAGCCAGGTTTTACCTACGTAAACTAAGTTGTTCTACAGCCCTGGTTTACGTAGGAAAACCTGACTAGAAAGAATATGCACATAAAAGCCTATGAAAAAGGAAAAAAGACACATTGTACCTTTACAGGGAGGATATCTGAGAAGTGGGTGTGGCTCACTGATGACGCCTTAATAGGCAGAAATAGCTATCTGAGTCTCCCAGAGAGCAACACAGAGTTGCAGTTTGTCAGCAGAAAAAAGGCCCAGAAACTTGTGAATGAGATTTCACAGAACCAGGGCTGTAGAACAACTTAGTTTACGTAGGTAAAACCTGGCTAGAAAGAATATGCACATAAAAGCCTACGAAAAAGGAAAAAAGACACATTGTACCTTTACAGGGAGGATATCTGAGAAGTGGGTGTGGCTCACTGATGACGCCTTAATAGGCAGAAATAGCTATCTGAGTCTCCCAGAGAGCAACACAGAGTTGCAGTTTGTGAGCAGAAAAAAGGCCCAGAAACTTGTGAATGAGATTTCACAGAACCAGGGCTAATATGCAATATATATATTGCAGATCAAGCAAACTGCATTTTGAAGGGAACAGCAATCAAAAATGAACCAGTTGGTTCAAATGTTTTCAAAATAAATGTGATAATCATTTACCTCAATTTACAACCGTTTAGTGACCATTCAAAGGTACAGCAGCGCTGAAAAAGTGACTTATGACTGTTTTTTTTAAACTATTGCAACATCCATAGGGCCACATGATCAAAGTTTGGATGCTTGGCAACTTGCATGTATTTATGACAGTTGCAGTATCTTGGGGTCAGGTAATCACCTTTTGCGACCTTCTGACAAGCACAGTCAATGGGGAAGCCAATGCATTTCACAGCTGTGATATTAACTTAACAACTGGAGTGATTCATTTAACAACTGTAGCAAAAAAAGTCTTAAAATAGAGCAAAACTCACTTAACAACTTTCTCACTTAACAACAGAATTTTTGGGCTCAATTAGGATTACATGTATTAATTCTATTAATCTACACCAGCAATTTTGTTTTCCTCTGATCAAATGGATAAGTCAAAACTTGTGCATTTCCAATATGGCAGTTTGGTTTTATAATTTCACTTTCAAGTTTCTTTGTTGCAGAATAGCAACTTTCATGTCAGTAATAATTGTCCCAAGAGAAGAAAACGTGCTTGATTTCTGCTCCAGATATTCCGCTAGTGAATCTTAAATCTATCAAATGTTCAGCAGATTTATTGCATCATGTACACAAGGGAATGAGAATGCTTTCAGAATAATCAGTGATTGGGAACCAGGACCGGCCAACAGTGACTATTTGTACTTAAGAATAATCTACTGCATATCTGACAAGACTGATTTGTAGAACAGCCACAGGAAGTCTGGTGATTTTCAGAAGAAGTCAAAACTGACTGTATTCTGAATTTGTTTGGTATATATGAGTAATGAAGAAATGTCGTTAGCAGTTTTGATATGAGTCTACATCATATACAGTTCCCAAACAAAATGCAGATCAGTTGCATATTCTAATCTCAACTGAAAAAATATGTGCATATTTTTTGAAAAGAAGGACTAAGGTGTGACATGATACAGTTACTAGGGCATAACTGGCTGACAAACCGTATTCAACGAGTAGTCCTTAATGGTAGCACATCCACATACAGGGAAGTAAGCAGTAGTAAACAAGGTTCTGTCTTAGGCCCAGTACTCTTCAATATCTTCATAAATGACTCAGATGAAGGATTAGAAGGGGAACTCATCAAATTTGCAGATGACAGTAAACTGGCAGGAATAACCCCAGAAGACGAGCTCAGGATCCAAAAAGATCTTGACAGACTTGAACAACAATATCCAACAATATGAAATTTAATGTGGAGAAAAGCAAAGTTTTACATCTGGGCAGAAAAAATAAAAGGTACAGGTACAGATTAGGCGAAACCTGGCTCATAAACAGTAACTGTGAAAGGGACTTTGGAGTCCTAGTACACGATCGTTTAAATACGAGCCAGCAGCCAAAAAAGTTAATATAATCCTGGGTTGTATAAACAGAGGCCTAGAATCTAAATCAAATGAAGTATTAGCACCACTTTATAAAGCCTTGGTAAGACCACATCTGGAATACTGCATCCAGTCACCACATTACAAAAAAGATGTTGAGAGTTTGGAAAAAGTGAAAAGAATAACAACTAAAATTATTAAAGGCCTGGAGGCTAAAATACATGAAGAATGGTTGGAGGATTTGGATTTGGCTAGTCTAGAGAAAAGAAGGACTAGGAGGGGATATGATACCAGTCTTCCAGTATTTGAGAGGCTGCCACAAAGAAGAGTGGGTCAATTTATTTTCCAAAGCACCAAAGGGCAGGACAAGAAACAATAGATGGAAACTAATCAAGGAGAGAAGCAACCTGGAATTGAGGAGAGACTTCCTAACAGTGAGGACAATTAACCAGTGGAACAGCTTGCCTTCAGACATTGTGGGTGCTTCATCACAAGAGGTTTTTTTTAGAAGAGACTGGACAGTCACTTCTCTGAAATGGTATACGATCTCCTGCTTGAGAGGGGACTGAACTAGAAAGACCTCCAAGGTCCATTCCAGCTCTATTCTGATTTGATAGTAGTGTTCCAATATCTAAGGGGTTGCCACAAAGAAGAGGGGGGTCAACCTGACTTCCAGTTGGTGACCCATGGCGACATGGCACTGTGAGAGAGATCGCTGCTCCACAATGCCACTTTTACACCGGTTTTGGGGACCCTTCAAGGCATGGAAGCTTGGAGAGCTTCGTGGATAATAGAGGGATTTCGGCAGGCAGAGTGGCTAGAAGCAAGCACCGATTGCTGCTGTCAAACCAACGTGGCATGTCTGCCTCTTAATGGTGGACCCGAAGCTGCGATAGCCAAAAAGACGGGAAGCAAGGCATTTCGGTGAGGTCGGTGATAGAAAAGCGCTCGTACCTACTCTTCCTCGAACACGTTGTGACTGGAATTGGCAAAATTAGATCGGCTGGGTCAGACGAAAAGGATCCATAGAAAGAAGCAAGTGGTGACTGCAAGCGAAGGCTTAGATTGCATCAGTGTATGGTCGCAGGCAAGCTGCCGAGAAATAAGCAAAAAAGAAAGCAGTGAAGCACAGCGGCGGTGTATTTAGAGAATGGGAGGTGATATAAATATAACTATTGGGGAATTGAGGTGTTTTTGGTTTTGGAGGTCGTCTTGAAGATCGGATGATAAAGAAGTGGGAGACTGGAAGCGCGGCCATTGCTTGGGACAGCAACAAGATCTTTAAGTGTACAGAGAGGGAGGGAGGAGCATCAAGCACCAAGGAAAGATAATCTCTGAAATATCCTGACAGTATTAAAATCCGATCTTTAAAGGCTACTACGAACTGACTCCAGGGAAAGAAGTTTCTGAATCATATAGGAAGTAAAGTATTTTTGTGAAATTTGATCTTATTTGAACACTGCTACACACTTGCCCCTTGTGATTTGTGAAGATATTGAGTTCAATTAATTAATTTATGAAGGATACCTAATCAATATGTTATATATACCTGCATATTTATATATTTATAACTACATATGTTAGAGTAATTTATCTGTATAGACGTATATAGGATTGGTTATATATAGTGATATACCTTTTTAAAAAAGTAATTCTTCTTTGCTAATTAGATCATTTATTACCATCAATAATTAACTGTGATATTAAGTAATATTAAAGTATTAATTAATTAATTAACTATTTATTTATTTATATATACTCATTGTAAAAAAGTATACATTAGAATAATTTTATTGATTTATATAGATTGAATGACAAATAGGGATATTTTCCTTTTTAGCTGATTAATTATTTGTATTTATTGATTGTGGGATATTCATAATAGTCAGATTCTATGAACTGTGGTAATTAATTTGACAATAGATTAGACCTGAATAATAGATAACAGAACAGAATACGCATAAAATAACTAATGACAATAGGATATTTGGATAAAAAAAAAGACACAATTTTTGAAAATAGATCTAAGCTTTCCTGAAGAAAAGAGATAGAATAAATTGAATTAGTAGTAAACGAAATTAAATATTAGAGTTTGGAGGGATAAATATTTAATACCCCCAGTAACACAGAAGATGATAATACTAAATAAAAAAAAAGGATAATTAGTGGATGATAATTTGGAGAAATATCAAAAAGATCGTGAGAGATCAGAAAAAGTTGTTGAAGGAGATGACAAGCCTCTCATCCACTGTGCTCAAAATGGGGAAGAAGACAGCCTCTAATACTACAATAACAATGACATCACCTGCAATGCAGAAATCGACTGAAGGACTGTTGAAAATAGAAAAATCAGCTATGATTCCTACTATGCAAGCGATGCAAGTGACACTTACAGCGATACAGGATACTATGATCATGATGCAAGAGAAGATGTCTAGTAATCATATCGAGTTGAAAACAGACATTAGAGTTATTGACCAAAAAGTAAATGATATACAAGAGTCAATACAAATTAATGAACAGAAGATAAATAATCTAAAATTGAGCAAAACGAAAGAAATTTAGAAATAGTAGACCAGAAGCTGATGGCACAGAATAGGGAGCTGGAGGATTCAATCACCCAATTGGAAATGGATAGAGCCTCCTTTTATTTGCGCTTCCAGAACATTGCTGAAGATAAGGAAGAAGACCTGGGCCAAGTGATGGTGGAGCTAATAGCTGAGGTTCTGCAACAGGATAAACAAGACATAATTAAAGAATTGGATGAGGTGTACAGAGTGCAGACCAATTATGCCAGGAGAAATAAACTGCCCAAAGAAGTGCACATAAGATTTACATGGAAGAAAGTTAAAGACATTTTCTATAGTGCGGTGAGAGAGGATGTATAAAGGAAAGGAAGTGATCGTATTAAAGCAAGTCCCAAGGAGGGTGAGGGAATCAAGAAGAAACTACAGATTCCTGGCCATTCAGTTGAACAAGAGTAATATCCTCTTTAGATGGATACTGCCGGAAGGCATGCTGATTACGTGGCAGGGAAAGAAAATCAAAATAGACAGTCTGGTAGCAGCTCAAGATTTCTTAGACCAGCTAAGAGGGACGGAAGAAGATCAAAGCAGTAAGGAGGAATTGGAAGCAACAACACAAGACGAGGAAATTATCCAGCAGAGGAGATCTAAAGAAGGAACCCCAGAGGAGAAGGAGACGGAGGATAAGGAAAGTAAGGAGGCAAAGAACAAGCAAAGGCCACAAAGAACTACACATGCGAATAAGAACTAAGACAACACAAAGGATATAAGAGATGGAAGATTGGAAGTTAATATTGATCAATGTTAATGGTTTGAATGATAATAAAAAGAGGATTTTTTTTTAATAAAATTAACTAAAGAAAATGTGGATATAATATGCCTCCAAGAGGTTCATATAAAAAAAGAAAATGAAAAGTATTTGGAGTACAATAAATTGGGAAAAATCTTTACCTCTCTAGCTGAGAAAAAAAAAAGGGTGTGGCACTATATATTAAAAAGGAAATAGTAGCAGAATTAAAGTATGCTGACCCTAAGGGCAGAATTGTAGCAGTGGAAATAAAGAGAGGCAATTCCCCAATACTATTAATAGCTATCTACGCCCCAAATGAAACCTTGGGGGAATTTTATAAAAAATTAAGGGAAAGAATAAATAGAATGGATAATAGCAATATTTGCATAATTGGCGACTTTAATGGAGTAGCAGATTCGGATAAAGACCACAAAAGCATTAAAGACCAAAAAAGAAAAAGGAAAAACCTACCAAAAACCTTCTTTGATCTAGCTGAGGAATTTAACTTAGTAGACATCTGGCGAACACTGCACCCAAATAAAAAACAATATACGTTCTATTCTAACCCTAAAAAATCATGGTCAAGAATTGACATGTGTGGGTAAGCAGGAACATAGGGATGGAAATTATGTCAGCAGAAATCACACCCAATGTTTGGGCGGACCACAATCCGCTAGAAATTAGATGGAAAAACCTTTATAAAAGAGGAAATAAGAGATGGAGATTAAATTTACAATTCCTGAGGGACAAGCAAAATACTGCGAATGTAAAGGGAGAACTAAAATCCTTTTTTGAGGAAAATGAAAAGGAGCCAACTGCCCGAGGAATAATATGGGATGCAATGAAGGCGTATCTGAGAGGCCTGGCAATATCTTATGGGTCACAAAAAAGTAAAGAAAAAAGAAAGTTACAGAAGGAACTGTTGGATGAATTAGGAAAAGCAGAGAAGATAGCGCAGCAAAACCCAGGCAATGAGGCAGCCAAAGAAAATTGGATGATCCTACGACATAAATTAAACATTCTAGATCAGGAAGAATTGACGTACAAGATAAAACAGACCAAACAATACTATTTTGAAAATGCAAACAAACCGGGCAGGTGGCTCTCCTACAGGTTAAAAAAAGAGAAAGAGAAAGGGATTATATATCAGCTGGAAGATTCAGAGGGACATATTGTGAATAAACAAGAAGATAAATTAGAGATTACTCGAGAGTACTACGCTACTCTATATGAAGAGGAAGGAATTCCAAAAGAAAAAGTGGATAAATACCTATCGGAAGAAACACTCCCATTAATAGGGGAGGATGAGAGAGAAATGCTTAATAAAGAAATCACAATGACGGAGTTAAAGATGGCGATATCGAAACTCAAAAAGAATAAATCACCTGGCCCAGATGGATTCCCAGGAGAATTATACAAAAACCCAGATCTAGAGGAAATTCTTCTACCAAAATTGTTAGAAATTTACAATGAGGCCCTGACAAAATCCAAAATACCGGAATCATGGCGGGAGGTGTACATTACACTCCTCCAAAAAGAAGGTGCAGATCAAAAACTGATAAAAAATTATAGACCTATCTCACTTCTCAAAACGGATAAGATTTATATGAGTGTTATAGCAGCAAAATTATTTGCTATAATTTTGTTATAGCAAAATTATTCTAAAGATAATTTTGAATAATTTGATACATAGCGCCCAAAATGGATTCCTCCCTGGGAGACAGATAAGAAACAATACAAGGATGGTAATAGACATACTTGAATATTATGAGGCACACCCGAATAAAGAAATAGCACTGGTCTTTTTAGATGCCCAGAAGGCTTTCGACAACTTGAATTGGGATTTTATGATACAACAGATTAAAAAGATGAATTTTGGTCCAAATTTTGAAAATACAATAATCACAATATATGAAAAACAAAGAGTCAACATTTTACTTAATGGAGAATTGACAAAAACTTTTCAAATTAGAAAGGGGGTGAGACAAGGGTGTCCCTAGTCACCACTTTTGTATATATTAGCCCTAGAAGTCTTATTTAAAAAGATTAGAAATAATAATGGAATTAAGGGATTGACAATTAGAAAGGAGACGTACAAGACCCAGGCATTTGCTGACGATGTGGCCCTTATTAATGGAGAAGCCATTAGAAACAGGCGTTAAAATTCTGGAAGAATTGGGTAAATATGGAGAGGTAGCCAGCCTTAAATTAAATAAAACCAAAACCAAAGTGCTAACCAAAAATATGACTGAGGAACGAAAGAAAGCACTTGAAGAAGAAATGGGGCTCCAAATAGCCAAGAAGGTAAAATATCTGGGGGTGTGGATATCGGCAAGGTGTTCGGCCCTTAAGGAAGACAATTATGTGCCCTTAATTAGAAATATTAAACAGGATCTAGAAAAGTGGGGAAAACTTCAGATACCATTTCTAGGCAGGATCGCAGCAATAAAAATGAGTGTGTTACCAAAGTTGCTATACCTATTCCAAACTGCCCCTATTAAATTGGACAAAAAATTCTTCTCGGAACTTAATTCTAACATAAGAAAATTTATTTGGGGCGGGAAGTAATCTAGGATAGCGATTAGAAATTTGCAAGACAAAAAGGATAGAGGTGGGTTCGGACTCCCAATATGGGAAACTTACCACAAAGCAGTGAATTTGGTCTGGTTGAAGGAGTGGGCAACCCTGGAAAATAAAAGACTCCTGACCCTGGAAGGGCACGATCTACAGAGGGGCTGGCATGCCTTCCTCTGGGACATAGGAAAAAGAGCAAGGACATATTTTCATAGTCATAAAATAAGGGATACACTAATACAGACATGGGGTGAAATAAGATGAAAACAATATACAAAAGTCCCGAGATGGCTCTCCACAATGGAGGCCATGATATATCCTAACTTATTGGAAATGGGGAAAATAGTCAAATATAAAGAGATATTAGATGGGGGAGGAAACCTTAAAACAAATGAAGAACTGGAAGAACAGGGCATCCACATTGATTGGTGGCCGTATGCACAAATAAAGTCCCGGTATAAAAAGGACAAGGAGGAGTTTGGCATTGAGATAGGTATTAACGGATTTGATAAGATATGGATGGGAACAGACAACAAAATATTAGCGAAATTATACAATTATTTTCTGGAATACGATATGATGGAAGAGGTGGTTAAGGAACAGATGATAGCATGGGCCAAAAACATCAGACAAAATATAAATTTAAATGAATGGGACACAATTTGGAATAGCAACCTTAAAATGACTAGGGCGGTGACTTATAAGGAAAATCAATATAAGATGCTGTACAGGTGGCATCTAGCCCTGGCCAGGATAGCTAAAATATATCCCAATGTGAGTCCCAATTGTTGGAAATGTGGCCATCACCAAGGCACCTTTTACCATTGCTGATGGACCTGCCCCCAAGCAAAAAAATTCTGGAAAATGATCTGGAAATGGATTATGGAAATAATAAAAGAAAATATTGATTTTGAACTGAAAATCTTTCTCCTGGGAATCCTGAAAACAGAATACGAAAAAAGAAAAAGAAGTATCTAATCATACATATAACGACAGTGGCAAGAATAACCTACACTCAGTATTGGAAGGAGAAAAATCTACCACCCAAAGAACAAGTAATCAGGAAAATATTAGAGTGCGCCAAAATGAATAAGCCAACATTAGAACTTAACGAAAGAGAGAACGCGGAATATTATAATGTGTGGAGCTGTGGTATGAGTGGATAGAGAAAAGAAACAAAAAGTGAAGTTTGAGAAGTATAAAGGTTAACTAATAATGATCATAAAGAGTTAACTATTACCATGTGCATTACTGAACTAAGGTTGCAATCTATGTAAATAACAAGTAAATAACATGTATATATATATGAAAAAACTGTGCATTACTACTTGTAATAATATCCAAATCATATACAAGCAAAGATGCAATACTATGTAAATAATATGTAAATAATATGTATTTATATTTAACACCACGGAACCGAAAAACGTATAATTGTATTTCTATATTTTTACAATAAAAACCAATTTAAAAAGAAGAAGAAGAGGGGGTCAATCTATTCTCCAAAGCATCTGAAGGCAGAACAAGAAACAATGGATAGAAATTAATCAAGGAAAGATCCAACCTAGAACTAAGGAGGAATTTCTTGACAGTGAGAACAATTAGGACTTGGAATGATTTGCCTCCAGAAGTTGTGGATGCTCCAACACTGGTTGTTTTTAAGAAGAGATTGGATAACCATTTGTCTGAAATGGTATTAGGTCTCCTGTTTGAGTGGAAGCTTGGACTAGACCAACTCTGTTATTGTCTTAATTCTGTTAATATTTTGGTATAAAATTCTTTCAGATAGGAGAAGGATGGAGGCCTGAAAGACCTCTGAATCTAAAATTGTTATGTACTATATAAGGAGTGAGCCATAGGCTTCACTCAGGTCCTCCAAAACGGCAGGAAAATACTTGAAGCTCATTGGTTAATTGTCTGGCAGCCCTCTATACAAGGGGACACTGCCAGACAAGCAGGTTGTTGGGTTGTACTGGTCTACTAATAAAGAGCTGTTGTTACTGAAAGAGCTGTGTCCGTCTCTTCCATCATCGAATCTAACAAAAATATTTGTCATTTCCTGCCTAGCCATTTACATGGCTTCTTTTGGGGTTTTCTGGTATCAGATATCTGTTGGACAATTTCTACACCTCTACCCACTGTAAGTGCTTGTGCTCTGTGCCAATCACACTCTGATTCTGATAGACAAAAGGCTGTCTTCGGTCTCCTGAAATCTGTCGTATGTCTCAGTTTTGTGCCTTTTTGGTAAGAAAAAAGCAAAATTGTTCAGACTTGTAAAATGGGAATGGATTCCTCTACAAATTATATCAGCTGAAAAATTGGGAGCTCGTTTCCCACCAGACTTTGCAGTGGTACAAATGAAAGTCCAGTAGTATTAGTACTTTCTCAGGAAGGAAAAATGTAGGAAGAAGGTACAGTGCACTACTGAAAACTCAATGCACGTTGTTATAATTACATTTGAGCGCATTAGAGAAATTTGTGGGTCAAAGAGTAAAAGCAGGATGATTTGCATTTAAACCTGGTTCTTGGAACATTTACAATAGTATGAGAGCATGATGTAAAGGAAGCTTTTATATATTATGAAAGATAGGAAATGGAAATAGATATAAATGTTCAACTTTTTTTCAGAATAGTTTTAAAATGTCTATCCAACTACAAGTACGAATAGTCCTTGACTTACAACAGTTCATTTAATGATGATTCAAAGTTAGAATGACACTGAAAAAAGTTACTTATGACCTTTTTTTCACACTTATGACCGATGCAGCATTCCCATGGTCACATGATCAAAATTCGGATGCTTGGCAACTAGCAGTGTCCCAGGCTCATGTGACCTTGTCAGAAGGTCTTTTGTGACCTTCTAACAAGCAAAGTCAATGGGGAAGTCGGATTCACTTAACAACTGTGTTACTAAACAACTGAAGTGGTTCACTTAAAAAATGTGGCAAGAAAGGTAATAAAATGGGGCACAACTCACTTAACAAATGTCTTGCTTAGCAACAGAAATATTGGGCTCAATTGGGATCATATGTTGAGGTACACTTGTACTTTCCTGCTAACATGAATGAGAAAAAAAACTGTATTTTTGTTTCTTGGTTGGTTTGTTTATTTGTTTGTTTTAGCACATATTGAGCACATATGCACATATTCTTAATGGCCATGGGCTGGACAAGTTTAAATAATTCTGTGCATCAGGAATCACAGAGAAATGAATGATGGTCCCTTCATGTGTTCTTCCATTTTTCTTGGCTAATCACAAATTGTCCTGGATACTCTTTTACAACCCCTTTCCTGTTTCTGGCTATCCTGTCACTTTGATGTCACTTTCCCTCTTGGGAAAGGGAGGGGGGAGGGAATTTCTTGGGACCATCTGATTTGTCCCAGCTCCAATGAAACAGGCAAAGCAGTGCCTGAGAATAACTTCGTATCACCTTACCAGCTTAAGTTCTCAAAACAATTTCGCACCTGTGGATTGGCTCACCTCGGACTGGACACATTGGAGGAGTTCCTGCAATGTTTAATCTAATGGGGTCTTGAGCAGGAACTTCAGATCCTGCCTTGCTTCCCTTGTTATCATTTTCCCTCAATAAAAGTTGTTTTTTTTTTTTTTTGAAATAATGCCTGTTTCAAGAGTTCTGCTTTCTTGAGAAGAAAGGAGAGGCAAGTCCTGACAGTCCCTGTAAACTCCCAATCTTAGTTGGACATCCATAATTCCCAACTTTTCAAAATGAACTTGTGAGTGTTTTGGAGTTTTATGGCATAACTAAATAAACAAGAGAATCAATAATTTCAAAAGCTTCACAGGAGAAAAGGAAAGTGGGGAGGATCAAAGTTCTGGAATAAATTTGGACTCCAGCATGAAGACATCCCTTTTCGCTTCCTTTTTTCAAAGTAACTTTATGAATTGACTTCCGGCACTGAGACAAAGCAGATGCTGTGTGATTTTCTTAAAAAGGTTTCCTGCTTTCAGCTTTGCTAGAAGGCTAGATAGCATACTGTGCACCAAATTGTAACCTAGCATTCTAAAAATTAAACTTTGTCAACTTTCAACACAGCATCCTTTGGCCTCTGCTCCTGAACTTCTCTGTTTGCAACCCGTTTTATGTCATTCTTTTTTCTTTCCTTTTTTTTATTTTAAGAGATGTATGTTTCCTTTAAAAAAAACATCAAAATGTTCATTAAAAACCTATCTTTTGTATAAAGATATCTCCTGAAGAGACAGTATTAGAAAGCTGGAAGAGTGACAGTATCAGAAATAATCTGGACCACCAATGGCTTTAAAGAAATGAAAATTGTATAGGCTGTCATGTTTCTGTTTCCAGTAATTTAAGATCAGTTCTTACCCATTCAGATATGAACACAAACACACTGTTATTTCTGCACTCAGGGCTTCCTTCAACACTGACATACAGACTCTGGGCCAATCACTTTCTTTCAACTCAACTCACATCACAGGATTGTTGTGGGGAAAATAGGAGGAGGAAGATGTGTTGCCTATGTTCACTGACTTGGGTTGTTTGTAAAAATAATAAAGGCAGAATTCAAACAAACAAATCAATCAATCAATTCAAGTGAAGAAACTATAGGTTACTTGCACCATTCTGTTCATTATCAATCCCCACTTCCATTGTCAAATCCTTAATTAATACTTTCTTCAAAATATTCATTCTGTGAAGCACCTCTTAGAAAATGAAAGAATTTAGCCAGTTATAATTTTTGAACTTATAGGTCAGTGGTGGCGAACTGAATGCCGAACAGGTATATGTTTTGCGTGTGCACATGCTATCCGTGCTAACGTGCGGCTCTACCCCATGCGCTGTGCGCAAACTGCACCATCTCCCCATGCGCATGACTTTTGTGCATGCCCCATGCACTGCTCACACAATCAAACCATCTGCACATGCACGTGGCTTTCATGCAGCTCCCCATGTGCTGTGTGCACAATCGCACTATCTGTGCATGCGTGCAGGTTTCATGTCTCTCCCCCTGGGCACTGCATGCACAATTGCACCATCTGTGCATGCACACAATTTGCGCATGGACACGAATCTGTCTACACATGCAGGTGCTGCACACAAGTACTCTCAGGTTCATGTGCAAATGTGCACACATGCTCAGAAGAACTCCGAAGACCAGCTGCACGCATGTGCACCGGAGGCCCAAACACCAATTGGGGCATGCATGCATACACAGCTGCAAGTGAGTTGAGTGACAGCTTGCATACCCAGAAAGATGGCTCTGCGTGCCACCTTAGGCACGCGTGCCATAGGTTCACCATCACAGTTTATTTTATTTATTTGATTTGATTTGATTTCTATACCGCCCTACTCCCAAAGGACTCAGGGCGGTGCACAGCCAAACAATAAAATACATACATACAAAATTTAAAAGTGGAATTAAAATCAAATTAAATAGTTTTGGCCCAGACAAATTAAAACCCCAATCAATTTAAAACCTACTTTAAAATTTGAATATATAAAATACTAAAAAATATTAAAAAAATAAAAATCTTTTATAAAAGAGGGAGAAAATTAGGCCAGGCCCGCCTGGTGAAATAAAAAGGTCTTTAAGGCGCGGCGGAAGGTGCGCAGATCCGGGATCCTCCGTATCTCTGGGGGGAGCTCGTTCCAGATAGTAGGTGCCCCCACAGAGAAGGCTCTCCCCCTGGGGGCCGCCAGTTGGCATTGTTTGGCCGATGGCACCCGGAGGAGCCCCTCTCTATGGGAGCGTACCAGCAGTGGGAAGCTATTGGTGGTAGTAGGCGGTCCTGCAAGTACCCAGGTCCTGAGCCATGGAGCGCTTTAAAGGTGGTAACCAAAACCTTGAAGTGCACCCGGAAGATCACTGGGAGCCAGTGCAGCTCGCGCAGGAGGGGTGTTACATGGGAACACTATGTCGCTCCCATTACCACCCGCACGGCCGCACTCTGCACCAGTTGGAGCCTCTGGGTGCTCCTCAAGGGGAGCCCCATGTAGAGAGCATTACAATAGTCCAGGCGGGAGGTGACGAGGGCATGAGTGACTGTGCGTAAGGAGTCCCGATCCAAAAAGGGATGCAACTGACGGATCAGGCGAACCTGATGAAAAATCCTCCCGGTCACGGCCGTCAAGTGCTCTTCTAAAAACAGCCGTGAATCCAGGAGGACGCCCAAGTTGCGCGCCCTCTCTGTGGGGGCCAATGATTTGCCCCCAATAGTCAGTGATGGCACCAACTGACTATATCAGGACGTCGGAAACCACAGCCACTCGGTCTTGGATGGGTTGAGCCTGAACCTATTCCTCCCCATCCAGATCCGCACGGCCTCCAGGCACCGGGACATCACTTCAAGGGCATCATTGGGGTGGACTGGGTTGGAGATGTACAGCTGGGTGTCGTCAGCGTACTGGTGGTACTTCACCCCGAAACCACGGATGATCTCACCCAGCGGCTTCACATAAATGTTGAACAGGAGGGGCGAGAGAACTGACCCTTACGGCACCCCAGGGTCGACCTCTGCCCCCTGTCAACACAGACTGCAACCGGTCAGAGAGAAAGGAGGAGAACCACTGCAACACAGTGCCTCTCACCCCTAACTCTTCCAACCAGTGCAGCATGATACTATGGTCGATGGTATCAAAAGCCGCTGAGAGATCTAACAGGACCAGGACAGAGGAGCCCCTGTCCCGAGCCCTCCAGAGATCATCTACCAACGCGACCAATGCCGTTTCCGTGCTGTACCCAGGCCTGAAGCCCGACTGGAACGGATCCAGATATGATGTTTCATCCAGGTGCTGGGGGAGCTGTTGCGCAACCACACTCTCAACAACCTTCACCACAAAGCGAAGGTTGGAGACCGGACGATAGTTTACCAACATTGCCGGGTCCAGGGAAGGCTTCTTGAGGAGATGCCTCACCACCGCCTCTTTCAAGGTGGTGGGAAAGTCACCCTCACCCAAGGAAGCATTTATAATCCCCTGGAGCCAGCCTCGTGTCACTTCCTGGGAAGCCAGCACTAACCAGGAAGGACACGGGTCCAATAAACAAGTGGTCGCATTCAGTCTGCCCAGAATCCTGTCCACGTCCTCAGGAGTCACAGGATCAAACTCATCCCAGATAACATTCTCAAGATCTGCCCCAGTCTCTCCCCCTGAGACTACTCAGTCGGAGTCCAAATCTTCCTGAATCTGAGTGATTTTGTCATACAGATACTGAACAAAATCCTCGGCTCTACCCTCCAAGGGGTCCTCCCGCGCTTCCTGGTGGAGCAGGGAGTGGGTCACCCTAAAGAGGGCGGCCGGGCGGTTATCTGATGATGCAATAAGAGCAGCAAAATAGCTACATTTTGCTGCTTTTATCGCCACTAAGTAATTCCTAATATGGGATCTTACTAGTGTCCGGTCAGATTCAGAAAGACTGGCCCTCCAACTACTCTCTAGGCGTCTTTTCCGGCGCTTCAACTCCCTCAGCTCCTCGGTAAACCAAGGAGCCAATTGAGATCAGCGCCGGGTCAGAGGCCGCAAAAGCACGACCCGATCCAGAGCTCCAGTGGCCACCCTATCCCAGGCGGCCACTAGGTCTCCAGTCGAGGCGTGTGCCAGATCCTCAGGGAATGGCTCAAGCTCCATCTGGAACCTATCCGGTTCCATTAGGCGCCTGGGGCGGAACCATCTTACCAGCTCCGCCTCCCTGCGGTGGGGTGCAGCGGTTCGAAGGTCGAGACGAAGGAGAGAGTGATCTGACCATGACAAGGGTTCGGTAACTATATCCCCTATCTCAAGATCCCTCAACCACTGTCCAGAGACAAAAACCAGATCCAGCGTTTCCCCCCGTGTGGGTAGCGCCATGAGTTAACTGGGTCAGGTCCATAGCTGTCATGGAAGCCATGAACTCCCGAGCCACCTCAGACGTCTCACCCACAGATGGCAGGTTGAAATCCCCCATGACCATAAGCCTAGGGGTATCAACCACCACCGCGGCGATGACGTTGAGTAGCTCAGGCAGGGCTGTTGCCACGTGGCAGGGAGCCAGGTACGTGATCAGCAAACCCATCTGGACTCCATTATAGGTAGTCCTTGAGTGATGATTATAATGGAGCCTGCCCAACACAGTCTGATTGCTGTAAAGGAGCTCAGTCACATGACTGACCCATTTCGACACTTTTTTCGTAAGTGTTGTTAAATCACCACAGCCACTAAGTGAATCCACAGTAATTAAGTGAAGCAATGGTTTGCTATTGCTATGGATTTGTCAAAAACTAGAAGTAAATTATGGATTTTGGTAAAAGCATCCTAAAAACTTTTAAAAATCCATATCATTTGTGTCAACAGTTTGTATATTTATATATCTATTAAAAATAATCTACTCTGTTGTGGGGGTTGCATTAATGTTGAAAAAAAGACAGATCAGGGCAAAAGAAGGACAGAATAGATATTTTCCTTCTTTTTAAAAGAACTATCCATATAAATTTCTGAACATTTTTATGTATTTTATCATAACATGTAATGTTATGATAACATTACATAACATGTAATGTAATTTTAAGTCAAAAAGTTCATCACAAATTCTGGGAACATGGGGACTTGGAAAATATATTGCATTGTACTTCACATCTTTGCTTGTTGTGTTTTAGTTCTGTTCACTTCTAAACATAGATAAGAAGAAAACTTCAAATGTTTTCATTGAACATACTCATTCAACTTTTAATGATTGATTTTATTCTTTATTACCATGATTTCTGTGCTGCTCTAGTCCACCTAGGTTCAGAACAGCTTCCAAAATAAGACAACAGATTGAAAGCAATTCAAATAAAAGACACTAAAAAGAGCACTGGAGTAAAAGTCACGTCTACCAGAAAGAGGGCCAAATTAACTTCTTCCAAAGACTTTACTGAATTATACCTTTTATAGCCCTGAAGAAACCCAGCAAGGAACAAGCAATACGGATCTGTGAGGGCAAGCTTCTACAGAAGAGAGGCCACCAAGGAAAAGTTCAATTACAACTATTTTCTTCTACCTTCTCTAATTACATCTTTCCTGCTGGCCTGTCCTCCAGAACCCTTCCTCCATCTTCTTACAGCCCACAACATTTGGAAATAAAAATAAAATAAAATAACATGGAATAGTGAGTCCATTTAAGCTCACGCCTACTGATCGCCTTGCAGTCCAAGGGACTCGCAGGAGTCTTCTCCAGCACCATAGTTCAAAGGCCTCAATTCTTTGGCGCTCAGCCTTTCTTATGGTTCAACTTATACAGCCATACATTGCAACTGAGAAAACCATAGCCTTGACTATATGCATTTTTGTTGGCAGGGTAATGTCTCTGTTTTTTAGTAAGCTATCTAGATTTGCCATAGCTTTCCTCCCCAGGAGCAAGCATCTTTTAATTTCTTAGCTGCAGTCCCCTTCTGCAGTGATCTTGGAGCCCAGGAAAATAAAATAAAAACACTATCTCCATTTCTTCCCCATCTATTGGGGAGGAATTGAGAGGGCCGGATGCCATGATCTTAGTTTTCTTAATAGTGAGTTTCAAGCCAACTTTTGCACTCTCCTTCTTCACCAGCATCAAGAGGTTCTTTAGTTCCTCTTCACTTTCTGCCATTAGAGTGGTATCATCTGCATATCTGAGGTTGTTGATATTTCTCCCGGCAATCTTAATACCAATTTTTGATTCATCTAGCCCCACCTTTCTCATGATGTGCTCTGCATATAAGTTAAATAGGCAGGGCGACAGTATACAGCCTTGCGGGACTCATTTCCCAATTTTGAACCAATCAGTGGTTCCATGTCCAATTCTCACTGTTGCTTCTTGACCTGCATATAGGTTTCTCAAGAGATAAATATGGTCTGGTAATCCCATCTCTTTAAGAACTTGCCACAATTCATTGTGATCCACACAATCAAAGGCTTTAGCATAGTCAATGAAGCAGAAATAAATGTTTTTCTGGAACTCCCTAGTTTTCTCCATGATCCAGCGTATGTTGGCAATTTGATCTCTAGTTCCCCTGCCTCTTCAAAATCCTGCCTGTACTTCTGGTAGTTCTCAGTCCACATACTGCTGAAGCCTAGCTTGTAAGGTTTTAAGCATAACTTTACTAGCATGTGAAATGAGTGCAATGGTGTGATAGTTTGAACATAATTTGGCATTGCCTTTCTTTGGAATTGGAATGTAAACTGACCTTTTCCAATCCTGTGGCCAGTGTTGAGTTTTCCAAATTTGCTGGCAAATTGAGTGTTGCACTTTTACTGCATCGTCTTTTAAAATTTTGAATAGCTCAGCTGGAATACTGTCACCTCCACTAGCTTTGTTGTTGCTCAGATTTCCTAAGGCCCATTTAACTTCACATTCTAGGATATCTGGCTTGAGGTCAGTGACCACCCCATCTTGGTTTTCAGGGATGTAAAGTTCTTTCTTGTATAGTTCTTTTGTGTAATTTTGCCACTTCTTCTTAATCTCTTCTGTCTCTGTTAGGTTCCTGCCATTTGGGTCCTTTATCATGCCCATCTTTGCATGATTCCCTTCATATCTCCATATCTCCCTCCATATCTCCAATTTTCTGGTCCTTCCTATTCTATTGTTTTCTTCTATTTCTTTGCAATGTTCATTTAAGAATGCATTCTTATCTCTTCTAGCTATTCTCTGGAATTCTGCATTCAGTTGGGTGTATCTTTCTCCTTCTCCCTTACCTTTCACTTCCCTTCTTTCCTCAGCTATTTGCAAAGCTTCCTCAGGCAGTCATTTTGCTTTCTTGCATTTCTTTTTCTTTGGGATGGTTTTAGTTGCTACCTCTTGTACAATGTTGTGAATCTCTGTCCATAGTTCTTCAGGCACTCTGTCTATCAGATCTAATTCCTTAAATCTATTTGTCACCTTTACTGGTGGTATCTCTATCAGGGATATGATTTAGTTCATACTTGAGTGGCCTAGTGCTTTTCCCTATTTCCTTCAATTTAAGCCTAAATTTTGCAATGAGAAGCTCATGATCTGAGCCACAGTCAGTTCCTGGTCTTGTTTTTACTGACTGTATAGAGGTCCTCCATCTTTGGCTGAAGAGCACATAGTCAATCTGATTTTTGTGTTGACCGTCTGGTGATGTCCAAGCGTAGAGTCGTCTCTTGGGTTGTTGGAAAAGAGTGTTTGCTACGACCATCGTATTCTCTTGACAGAATTCTATCAGCCTGCGCCCTGCTTCATTTTGTACTCCAAGACCAAACTTGCCTGTTATTCCGGTTATCTATTGACTTCCTACTTTAGTATTCCAATCCCCCATGATGATAAGGACATAATTTTTTTGTATTAATTCTATAAGGTGCTGTAGGGCTTCATAGAACCGGTCAATTTCATCCTCTTCAGCACCAGTGGCTGGGGCATAGACTTGGACTACTGTGATATTGAATGCTTTGCCTTGGATTCGAACTGAGATCATTCTGTAATTTTGGGGATTGTATCCCAGTATTGCTTTTCCTACTCTTTTATTGACTATGAAAGCTACTCCATTTTTTCTGAGGGATTCTTGCCCACAGTGGTATACCTGATGGTCATTTGAATTAAATTCACCCATTCCTGTCCATTTTAGTTTGCTGATTCTTAAGATGTCAATGTTCAGTCTTGTCATCTCTTGTTTGACCATGTCCAGCTTGCCTTGATTCATGGATCTTACATTCCAGATTCCTATAGAGAATAGATCTTTACAGCATCAGACTTTCCTTTCACCACCAGATGCATCCATAGCTGAGATTCCTTTCACCTTTGGCCCAGTTGCTTCACTCTTTCTGGTGCTACCAGTACTTGCTCTCTGTTCTTTGCAGTAGCATATTGGACACCTTCTGACCTGAGGGGCTCATCTTCCGGCGTCATATCATTTTTCCTTTTGGTACTGTCCATGGGGTTTTCATGGCAAAGATACTGGAGTGGGTTGCCATTTCCTTCTCCAGTGGATCACATATTGTCAGAGCTCTCTGCTGTGTCCTGTCCATCTTGGATGGCCCTGCACAGCATAGCTCATAGCTTCATTGAGCTATGCAAGCCCCTTTGTCGTGACAAGATAATAATACATAAAAGGGGAATTCCTTACATATCTGCTTCAAAAACATAATGAAGCAATCAACAACATATTCTATCCAAAGGTGAAATTTGGTTGAGAAGAATCTGGGAAGGAAGCAGAATAAGCATATGGGCAGTTTCAGAGAGATTGAAAAAAATTGACAGGAATCTGAATGCTGACCTCAAAACAAAGGTGAGCATTTGAAGGCCACAAAATTCATCTGAAGCTGAGAGAAAAGTTTGTCCTGGCTTATCTATCCACCACAAAAGAAAGGCTTTCTGCCAGCCAGCTTCTAGTCCCTCAAGTTGTCTTTTCCCTTAAATTATAAAATTAAAAACAAAAACAAAATGCATTGGTTAGAGACAATGTTAGAGGCAGCATTTCAGCTAAAGAAAGGAGGAAAATCTGATTTCTGTTCCATAAACTGGTAATGTGCCATGAAGAAAGATCTCATGAAAGATGTCATGTCATATAGCTGTGCAAGAGTTACTAAAATAGGATATATCACAAGAGGTTTTTTCTAAAAAAAAAAAATTGGTGATGTAATCATTAGGCCTGGGCATATGTCTTGGAATTAGTTCAGGCTGATTAGCAGATAAATTGGGTGCTTCTAAAATATACAGTGGTACCCTGGTACTCAACTGTTTTGAAACTCACCAAATTTGGTACTCAATGCATTTTGACACAAATATTTTGTCCCTGTACTCATCATTTGCTTGGTATTCGACACATAAGCTAGATCTTATTGGTGTTGGCTGCCTTGTGACTCACTACATTATTTCTTGTGAGAAAAAATTGTTTGATACTCATCATTTTTGGCCTTCAAACGGAACATACATATCCCATTCTTCTATTGTCTTGCTGAGAAACCCTTATAGGTATCCTTGATTTTGATTTTGGAGAAGACCATAAAAAGTTTGCACCCACAGCTGATTACGCATGAATATTATAACTGGATAACAGATAACTGGATAACAGGCATTTGTTTGGAGCAGACTGTCCGAACAGTGAATCAAATTAAGCTTTGTGTATTTATGTGTGTGCGCTATTTTTTCCCCCAGGGAAGCTTTTCTAACTGTTCCACTGAATGCACACCTGAGAAAATTTGGAAGACTCTGAGATTTTGATAAATAGGAAGAATCCTTTGAGGCTGACTAAGAGTAATAGAAAATGGTCTGGTATCTCTGAAACAACAACTACAGGAATGATGGATAGCTATCCTACAGAAGCAAACAAATTGCAGTCAGATGACATTGTAGACTGTGGGGGGTCATGTTGGGGAAGTGAACATATAATCTGTATTCTCTACTCTTTTGCTTTCCAGAAAATGTACCAGGGAATGGACTAAATGTACAAAGATGTCCATGAAGTAATGTATGGACACTACATGTAAAGGGAATGTATAATTTCTATTCAATATTTCAAGATTTATCTCTCATTATAGGAATTATAATTATCATTATATTTCAGTATTTTATTGTTTCTGCACGATTTTTGAGCCTTCTGGGCCCACCGGAAGTCAGGAAACAGGCTCTCCAGAGGCCTGAAACGGCCCATTTGCCAATTGCTGGTGGGACCGGAAGGCCCATTTTTTCACTCTCCCCAGGCTCCAGAGACTTTCTAGGCTTCCGGAAGTTGGCAAATGGGTCGTTTCCAGCCTCTGGAGCACCTCCGGGGGGGGGAGCCATTTTCACACCCTCCCCAGGCTCCTAGAAAGGCTCTGGAGCCTGGGGAGAGTGAAAAGTGGGCCTACTGGGCCCACTGTGCCATCATGTGCCAAAAGTTGGAGGAGCACAGGGGGGTCGCATGCACATGTGCGGGGGGCAGGGCACATAGAATTATGGGTGTGGGCATGTGCGCACATGACCCCCTCATACTCCCCCCATTTTTGGCACACAATGACAAAAAGGTTAGCCATCACTGGTCTAGAATCTAATATTCTCTTTACCTCATAATGTGCCTTCCTTTGCACTACAATTGGTTTTGGAGCTGCCTGGTCTACCAACCTCAGTTGAGACCTTATTACTTATTACCCCTGTTTTGCAGGGGTGGGAATGAAGCGCTTTTACAATTTCCTTTTCTTCCTTTCTAAATCTTGAATGGGATTTTTGCCAACATCTCCTTCCATTTTTTGGGATATGAATCAATGCCGTAAATTATTCATTGTCATTAGTTATCGATTTGGATAACTGGCAAACCAGATATCCAAACAAACCAGTGGAAGTGTCCCACTCCTTCTCCCTCCTTCTCCCTCCCATTTCACTAAGGCTGTTCCTTCCTTCCTTCCCCCTCTAGCTGATTTGTTGGGCCCTAACTGTCCCAGGTGTCGAAAAACCTAGGATGAAACCTCCTTCTGTGTATGGGCTGCGGCGAAGTGCCTGGGAAGGAGTGGCCATGGCCATTGTGCTGGGGTGAAAGACTGGCAGAGGGCCAACTGGGGAGAAAAGTTTGTGGAGAATAGCACACGGAACACTCTAGATAATTGTCACAATTCTTTACTTGCAAACCATTTGAACATTCAGTCTTTTTTGTACAATTGGGAAACTGGCATGGCCCAACTTCCTATGAAGTAAATGGGCACATTCATCATGGATGGGTTTGCCAAAAGATGGCCTCCCCTTGTGTGCTGTGTCAGGAATATGTTTGTCCTCAGTAGTGTGCTTGGCCTTGTCCTCTTTTGTCCTCCCGAGGGTACCTGTTTTGCCTTCCCTATCTTCTAGTTGTGCTTTTGCGTCTGGATAATCTTGGGGTTGTAAGTATGTGAGCCCCCCTTCGATGATGATCTTGCCTATGTCCTTATTCCCTTTTGTCATGTATGCTTTCCCTCCTTTAAAGGTTGTCTCAATGCCTAAGTCTTTCTTGAGCTTGAGGGTTGCCAGTATATTATGGGGTATCTCAGGTATGAGCAATACCCCCTCTATTTTCCCTATCCCATCTATGTGTGTGTTCCCTTCTCCCGTTACTAGTACCTTGTCCTGATTGGCTACCTTAATGTGATACTTCTTCGGTGTGAATGATGTTAGTATGTTCCTGTTGTTGGTGGTGTGGTTGGTGGCTCCTGAATTGATGAGCCATGTGTTCCCTTTCCTTGGCTGTGTGCGTGTGGGTTGGTGGTCTCCAAGGCCATACAGTGAGCTCGCTTGGCTGTCCCTGGAGCTGTCTCTATGCCCCCTTCTGTCTCTGGGATTGGGGGAGTCCCTGCGCCTGAACCTTCTGTCTGGTGAGTGCCTATCTGGGTACCTTGACTTCCGGCCTTGCCTTTCCCTGTGGTGATTGTAGTCTCTGTCGCTTTGGTTTCTGGGGCAGTCTCTCTTATAATGGTTTCTGGAACCGCAGGTAAAGCATTCTGGGGGTGTTGTGGTCCCTGGTTTGAAAATCTACCCTTTTTATTGGTCTACTCTCCCTGCGGCTCGTGGAGCGGTCCCTTCTTAGGCTATCCTCCGCTATCAGCCTGTTGGTAAGTGTTTCTAGGGAGAGATAATCTATGTTGAGGCTATCTAGTTGTAATATAAAGTTTTCCCAACTAGAGTCCAGGGAGTTTATAATTATGCTCTTCATGCTATCTTCTGAAATGGTTTCCCCCCTTTGTATGAGTTCTGCCCTGGTAACATTTAGTTTAAGGATGTGTTCCCCCATGGGAGTCCCAGCTTTGTGCCTAGCTGAGTAGAACTCTCTAGATATCTTGGTGGTTGTGGCTGTACTCTTACTATAGAATAGATTAAATATTTTTTGTAATATCTCAGCCACAGTCAAGTAGTGGCCAAGGCTAGGGTATATGCTGGGTGATAGGCTTGCAATTAGCAAGTAATAGACTCTGTGGTGCAGGCAATCTATATCAAAAGTCCAGGGTTTTCTGGGTGGATCATTAAGTAAAAATAACATATTTTCCCTTAGAAAGATAATTTGTAGCTGATGATTCCACTCTAAGAAATTAGCTCTATCTAATTTTAACTTGTGAAAATCAGCAGGCAAAGTCATTGAGCTGTATGGTAAATTACTCACAGTCTGGAGCTGTCCATGGTTTTATAGGTGAGGGAACTCGCAATATATTGGAGGGATGCTTGTTGCTAGTCTGTATGGATTTATCTCTATGTTCTTTGTACTTATTTCTATGTTCCTCTCTCTTCCTACAGGCGGCGACTGGGCATGTGCAAAGCTCATTTTGCGCCGGAGGTCGTCGGGTGAGGAGCTCTCTGCTGCTGCTCTCAGGCCTAGGCCTAGGCCTGCCGGTGGGAGGCTGGACTCACCCCTGGCGGGCCTGTAGCCCTCCCTGGATGACGGATGCAATGGCTGGGCCCCTGCATCTCGGGCGAAGAACGGGAAGAGGTGAGGAGGCGAGGCGGTTGCAGGTCGAGGACTTCTGGAGCTCGGCGGCGCGGCAGCAGCGGCGGACGTAAGTCGAAGATCTCCTGGGTTCGGTGGTGTGGCGGCGGCAGTGGCAGTGGATCCTGGACGATGCTGGGTGGTCTCTGGGTGAGTAGAGAAGCCTGGTGGTGGTCGCACGGCTGGTAAGTAGCTGCTTTGTCTCCTTATTTCCGGGGCCAGTGAGATTGGTGCAGCGGGTGGCAAGTGCGAATCCTGCGGTTGATCAGTCCTGCAGGTGGTCGGGTTCTGGTGGTCGCTTTCTGGGCACATTGTCTCTCGGGTTGTCGGCTGGGTCGCTGCGTGGGTTCCGGTGGTCATCCTGTTGCCCCCTTGGCCTTGGGGTGCCTCGGGGAGTTTCTTTGCAGGCGCGGGAGTCTTGAATGCGGAGCCGAGTGCTGCCGCAAGAGTCTCTATCACTTTTTCCACTTCGGGCCCAGTAGGTGGGCCCTTGCAGGCCTGCGTTGTTGTTTCTGCGTGGTTTTCGGGTTCTTCCCCACTCGTGTTGGGGTCCCTGCAGGTTCGCACCATTTCTTTTGAATCTCGGCTCCCCATTGGTTGTTGGCCATTCCAAGATAGCCGCCGGGAGCATGGCGCAGAAATGAAATCTTCCAAGTCCGGAGCTTCAGCTTGGGAAAGCCTTTCCCTGGCCGGACTGGTGATTTCATTTTCTGGTTCCTGGGTGCTCATCGCTGCTCCATAGCTTTCCAGAAGGCCTTGGAGTTCCACGATGAGCTCCCCTCTGCTGATGGGCGCTTCCAGCATCTTCAGGATAGTCAATCGGAATTCGTCTCTGCTCGGTGGCTCTGTTCTCTCATTGCTGCAGGTTTCTTCTCTTAGTTCCTCGTCCCAGAGCAGTAAGTTCAGGTCATCTCCCTGCTCCCTCTCGTTTGGGCCGGTTTTCGCTGTGGTGCCTTCGAGGGCCTGCAGTTCCTCCATTTGTTTCATATAGGCTCTGGTGCACATCCTGTTCTCCGTTTCGGACTGGATTCCTGATTCTGCCATTTCTGTGAGTTGTGGGTTAACCATCCTCTGCTACCAATCTGTGAAATGTTTCCAAGGATCTTACCCAATGACTCCAACACGAAATGTAATGAATCAGATCTTTTTATTAATCAGGTGTTTCTGTTACAGGTATACGTCTGGAAGTACATCTGGATCTCTGGACCACATCTTATATACCTGGGAGGCGGAGTCAAGGTAAGGAGGGATCAGGGGAGGGCCTAGGTGGGTGGATGGATGGGGTTAACCCTTACTCAGCCAGTGGACAATGTTAATCATTTACATGTAACATCCCTCTGCTGCCCCCTTGCTGCTTACCGCACCCCTAAGGCATCCCGCCACCTCCCAGGTAACCACTGGCTTAACTACTTAACAACCGGTTCTACCAAAGTAGAATCCCACCATTGGGTCTACCCATTTATATTTGCAGGCACCGATCTACTCATTTGTTTTCTTTTAACACTGATCAGCTGTAGGGCGGCCCTTTGAAGCCCCGCGGCAGCTGCAAGGCCAATAAAATTATAAAAAAACACTGAACCGTTTGTTAAATTGCTGGCTAGCCCACCCCTCACCCAGTGGTGCGGAGGGGCGGGGCAAGGGGTGGGGCGAGCCAGCAATTTAACAAACGGTTCGGCCAAACCGCCTAGAACCGGCAGAATCCCACCACTGGTTAGGGTTCTGAATAATGCATCCACCAAAAGCAGAACTCTGAGGCAGGTTTATTGGAATATGTTTATTGGAAACATTTTATTGGCACAGCTAGTAAAAACCAACTCCTGGGATTTCCCCCTATTTAAAAGAGCAAATATTCCCACCCCAGGTGTCACCGATCACATTGTCCAATGAAGGTAGCTGGGAGGCTGCTTGGTCACTCCTCTGCCATCTGCTGGGATGACCTTGGTTTCCACAGGAAAACTTTTTGTTTTGAAGGGTAGCCGGTCTATCTTCTTCCCTCCTCCCTTTCCCCTTTCAAAGTTTGTGGCAACTATGAGGCAGGAGAAAAATAGCATCAGCCAGGTCAACTTCAGAGTTGACAATTTCATTCAATCCAGTGAAAATGTTGAATTATTTAACTAAAAGAATTTCTCAAATTAATTCCAGTGTTGAGGAATATAGTGACACAAGGGGTTTTGCTTTGCACTAATTTCACATCTAAACTTTTATTAACCTGTTCTAATATGCTAATTCTACTTGTAAGCCAATGTAACCATCCAAACCAGGAAAGTTCTTAAAAGACCAACATAAAAGAATTATACTGTTGGAAAGGAACTAGAAGGTCTTTTAATGAAATGCCCATCCCAGGGCATGAATTTTGAAACCATCATAAAGTTTATGGTTGTAAATTGAAACTATAAATTTTAGGACTAATACTGAATTAATAGAGTAAAAAAAGGATCAATCTTAATCTATTTAATTGCAGTGAGTTTCAGAATTAGTGATAAAAGGTAGAGGTGTGAGTGTTACAAAACACTACAAAAATTGTCTCAATTGGATTAAAACAATCCTTCCCCCCCTCCTTCCCTTGGGGCTCCAGAATTTTATGAGGTAGCAGTTCATGCTGTGTTACTGAATAATTCATTCATTCAAATATACAGACAGTGTAAGGTCTCGCCTCTCCAATCTTCCTAAGAAAGGATGTTGAAACGGCAGTTGTTCCAAAAGGAGCTTTAATTGAAAGGTTTGCGATAACAAGAGATCTAGGCAAGAAATGAAGCTTCTCGCTTAAAACCAGCTATTTAAAGCAATGCTAACCAAACCCCTCCCACATTACATCATTGCAGGGAAACAGAAACAAAAACTTCATATAAAGGGTGCGATTCAAGGTGTTGGTTACCACCTTTAAAGCGCTCCATGGCATTGGACCTGGGTACCTTTGAGACCGTCTTCTGCCACCAGTAGCCTCCCACCGGCCAGTCCGCTCCCACAGAGAGGGTCTCCTCAGGGTGGCATCGGCCAAATTATGTCGGCTGGCGACACCCAGGGGGAGGGCCTTCTCTGTGGGAGCCCCTGCCCTTTGGAATGAACTGCCACCAGAAATGTGTAAGATCTCCGATCTCTGTGTATTTCGCTGTGCCCTCAAAACTTTGTTGTTCCGCCAGGCCGGGCTATCAATGTAAAGATTTTAATTGGTTTTAAATATGGGATTTTAAATTTGGGGGTTTTATAATTGAGCCAATTATTTAATAATTTTAATTATTTTTAAATTTTGTCTGTCTCTGTGCTTTTAATCAGGCTGTACACCGCCCTGAGTCCTTCAGGAGAAGGGCGGTATAGAAATAAAATTAATAAATAAATAATAAATAAACACAGTAATGCAAGAAACAGAAACTTTGTTCAGAGATTAGCACAATGATGCAGGAAACAGAAACTTCATATACAGATCACTCCATTACTCCCCACTTCCTCCCACCAAAATGCCAGCATCCCTGTAGAAATATCTGGGACCTGACAGACAGGTTACAAAAGAAAAAAATTAAAACTGAACTCTGGTTTCTGTTGTTTATTGGGATAATTTAGAGTCCCAAAATAACAATCTCATTTTGTTCTGAGCTCAGCACAAAAGTTTCAAGAAGAAGAAAATTGAGAACTTAGTGTATGGCTTTGTTTTAACACTTGAAACAGCTATGTCAGTTGGGAACACACTGTGCTTTTCTTTAAAACACTTTTCGTCTTCAGTAATTTCAGTTCTAAAGTTTCACAAAGTTGTTCCATTTTTTACTCTCATTTTATCCTTGCCCTTTTTTGCTGTTCTGATTCTCCCATTCTGTCCAACATTCTATTCTATTTGTTACCTTGGGAAACTCTTACAGCATACTAGCTTTTTGTCTCTTACTTTCTATCTACAACACAAACTTTAAAAAAAAACTTCCAGATTTTTTTTTAAAAAATAATGAAATCCAAGTCTCTAGTCATTTTAATTATTAACATATTATTGAAGAAAAAATGGCAACAGTCAGCATAAACAGTCAGCTTGCTGCAGAAATGTACACAGTGGGTATCTAATTTTCCATTAAATAAGAGGTATTCAGAACTGCAAGAGGTTTAAAAGGGAACAAACAAGATTTTGAGT